>NW_027273864.1:5250500-5872000 GCF_046630095.1 Trachinotus anak
AGTTTGACATCATGATATGACTTTAAGGAAGAGAAGTAATCGTAAAAATTAGTGACCTAGAGAATTATTGATGATTTGATAAAGTAATAGCAATTGTGTAATTGCCATGTAATAATAATTAATGACTGTCTGTTGCAGTGGATGAAATTAAGTAATATGGGACTTCATTAACCTGGTCAATAATCCAATTTACACCTGAGCCAGTATTTAAATTGAAACAAATGTTCAGCAGAAAATTGTGAACAAATGAGGTTTTAACAACACAGTACAGTTAATATGAAATTCCATTCATAAACCCTCCTTTAAAATCATTACATTATCACATTCATCAGTGTTAGTTCCATATTCAGCCACAGACGTCATCTCTACCGGGATGTTGTGAGTAGCGATGTGATGCTGAGCAGCATAACTACGGCATTTAAAAAATAAAAAATAAAATAAATCTGCCCTCCTGGTGTCCGGCCATTTCAAAATGCAAATAATGTGTGTGCTCCATATATGAAAAGTGAGAGGAAGACTGTATGTGGTCAGACAATATTTGTCATGCCTCCATTTATCTTTCAGTAGCTGTGTTGAATTAAATTGGATACAGTATCTCAGCCATAGTCCCCTCTAGGTCAGGCTTGTTCATCTGAGATCTAGTCCTGAATGAGTTCTTCAAATTATTGATGTTGCCTCATCAAATCTGAATGCTGTGACATAATCTGGTGCTGAGTTTTGCAGCAAGTCTAACTTACGGGAAAATACTATTTGCCTGCTGAGCTCAATCAAACTTCGCCACTTATTACCAGGCCAGCAATTAAACAAAACAGTGTTGGAAGAACCCTTCCGTTCCCCTCCCATAACTGCCTGGCCATTAATCACAGCACGAGCCCGTCCTCCTGCTGGCTGAAAGGAGCAGGTACTGTACCGATCAACACCATTTGGGGCTTGGGCTTATGGTTTGGCTGCAGTGCGTGTGGAGCTGAGCACACAGTAATGGCACAGCAGAGGTCCATAGGGACAAGGGACACTTCAAGGCAGGATAAGGCATGTTGTTTGTGTTTGTTTCCCCTCCAGTGCTTTTGGACTACGGCTGCACCTGCTCTCGTTCTATGTTTAAAACCCATGCGCTTGCATGGAACAACATGAGCTGCAGAATACCACAGAGAGCAAAAACATAATGAGATGTCTCACACAGCTGGCCAAATGGTCTTCACAAAATCATCCAGGGCATTGATTTTATGGGTTACACAATGCTCCCTGGTATAAAGCCAGGACATCTTTAAGACAAATTGCAGAAGAAATCCAGCTGCCCTGGGAGGCAGCATTACAATGACAACTGCCATGGTAACAGGGATCAGCCTTGTTTGTATTATCACAACAGGAGCCATTTGCATGTGACCTCTAAATAACAATTTGAGGTGTTTTAGACTGAAAATCTGAAAAACTGATGTGGCAAAGGTGAAAATATACAATAATGTTAGTGCCGCACTCTTAACTCCCTGTAAAAAAAACTCTGCTATTTACAAACCATGATCATCGGTCAGGGGTCTGCAGGGGTCCCAGAAGAGTTCTTTGTGGTTTCCCTCTAGGTTAAAGATCACTTTGCAGAAGTCACTGTGAATAAAGCTGCTCCACTCACATCAGGAGACACAAGAACATCTTCAAAGGGCAGGCCTCACTGAATATTCAAAGGCTGACAAGACATGCAAGTCAAACACGCCCGTGTCCTCGGATACCTAAGATCACGCCCAGACTGAGTTATGATAAAAAGATGGAGCACGAAGACAAAGAAGGTGGGCTGTAATCCCAAAGTAGGTCTATCATTCTTTATGACAGCTTGAAAAGGAAAGTCTTTATCAACTTAGGGGAACCTGTGGAAAGACACACATACAGTGATGTGTATGTGTGAAATGTTACTCGACAGTGTGAGCAGCTTTCATAAAGGTCAACAAAAATAAAGCAACACATAATATCAGTGATTATAAATGCAATGTTCATCATATTTCACTTGGTCCAAACTCTTACTTTAGTTGTGCTATGCTTTTGCAGTGTATTCCCTTATCCCGGAGTACTTCAGCGATTTAGTAGAGTCCCCTTTCAAAACCCTCTTCTGTCTTTTCATCAGTGAATACACTGAACATGTTTTATTTATAGTGTCATAATTTTATTTATATATCATGAAGAGATTTCGGTGCTTTCACACAGTGTCTCTTTTATGTCTGCGGACCATTTTTAACAGGGATTTGAAAACTTTGAATAATTGATATTTTCACTGGTTTACAGTGGCAAACAGACTTTAAATGAAGGCTTCGCAATATGAGTTAGGATAAAATCAGATGATAGAGTTTTATTTTCTTGATTTTTCTGTTGCATTTATGTGTTTAAAAGGTGAAACAATATTTTTTCTTCAACTTTTAGGTGATCTATAATATTTTGAGTGATTATAACAAAACAGTGCACAATACACTTGTGTCATTTTTCATGTATTTTGCCCTTTACTCTTATGAATTAACAAAATGTAGAGTCAGACTCATGAAAAAATGAAACTCACCAAAAACTGACCAAAATTAAGCTGAACTTCAGAGTTGACTTCGTGTTCAAAAGTAACCAAGTATATTTAGTTTACTCTCCACAGTTGAGTTAAACTGAATAAGCTGTGCTCACTTAGCAAACAGCCAACACTAATGCTCATTAACACTGAAAACATCTAAAAAAAATCCAGTCTGAGGTAACCAGTTCTTTTCTCAGATTTTTGAAAATTCTTCCAGAGCCACAGACAACAGACTGTGTTCACAGGCTGAGTTTTTCTCCCCCTGATGGGTGAACTGACCTTTATGTGTAAAACTGATGGAGTGCACCTTTAATCTCACGTTTAATTATCAATTTGAATGTGTTTCTGTTTACCTGTTCAACCCATGTACACTATGCACACTCGAATGAATACATCTGATGGCTTCATCCATTAGAGGATGTTTGCAAGGTACCACTCAGAGCCACAGTTCAAATCAAGTCTGTGCATCTAATTTTCTTTGGAAGTTTGTCTTTCAAGAATGAAAAGACGAGCATGTGCAGCTAACAGCTGATTTGACGTAAATAAACAAAATGCAGCAGATGACACTCAAACTAACTCCCTGTAAAGGAGTTAGTGCTGTAAATGACCCTCAGCCCTCATGTATCTGTTAGAGTCAATGACGTCAACCAGCATTTGAAAAAAACCAGCCATGTTTTTTTTTTTTTTTTTTTTTTTTCTTGTAATGTGATTAATTTCTGCACAATACAGACCCTGGCCTGCTTCTCATGCTGCTGCTGCAGCCTCATGGCAAAGCCAGCCACTGACCCTGTCCCTGGGGGCGTCTGCCACCACTGTTTAAAGCAATACATATTCATTTAGACACACAACATTTATAACAAGGATTAACAACAAAAAATATATTTTTTGCCAATAAACAAAGCAGCCATCTGTCAATACAAAGGGACGTCTGCAGTGTTACTGTTACATCGTGGCCTGGCATCGTGATATAGGTATTATCCACATCAGCTGCCTCATCACTTGATATTAATAATACATGTAAAAGCACACTGTGACAATAACATGCATTTTTAATCACCCAATTACAAAGCAGTTGGATGTGGAAATGCTGCAAAATGTACAAATTGACATTAAAACAGTGAACACTCGTCATCTCCTGGGCTGAATAATTCTCTGAGTGCAGGCGTCAGTAATGTGGTATTACATTCATGAGTAGGACGGGTTGCTGGGTATTGTCAAACAGGGTAAAGCATGTTTATCTGGTACAATGTGAACTACTTTCTCGAAAATACTTGGAGAGCAGGGGGGCACTCACTCAGCTAAACAACATGGCCACACCTGGCATGAGAAAGGTCCCACACTCACAATTTGGTCTTATTAGAATCTACACATTCACTGATTTTGAGGGAGTGTCTTTCAGAGGCTGCCTGCTCTTTGCACAGACACAAAAACAAACAGAAAAAGAAACTCAGAAGAGCCCTCCTCAGTTAAACTACTGTCATCCCACATTGTGTTACTGACTGCTGTACTCCTATATCTGCTCCAGGCTCCAGGAATCCTCTGTTCCACTGTTTCCTTTACAGGACCGGACAGGATGCACATGCTCCGCGCTCTCAAAGCCTCGGGTGGGAGCACAAACAGGGTCAACACACTCTCTCACACACACACACACACACTAGGAAAAAAAAATCCACTCTTACTGGAGACGCACACAAGTGATTTCAGTCTTGAGTGCCCCTTAAAGGTCTCTCTCCCCATTAGAAAATAGAGGTCAGTAGCATTAGGTCCACGACTAAACACAGTAATCGTGTAGTACAAAGATTGCGGCTGGATCACACTGGCAGCCTATTAATGCAGTTGGCTTTGAAAAAGAGAGAAAGTGACAGCCTCTCAGCTCCTCTTGCTGCCTCTGATCCACAGAGACAGGCAGGAGGGGAACTGCAGTGCAAATTTGGGAGGGGAAAAAAAAAATATTTCTGAGGCAGCTCTTCGTCTTGTAACCAGGTTGTGTTAATCCATTCCCCTTTCTTGGACTCTGCAGATAGTAATTACCATATATTTCTGGCATGCTCTGACATTGGCCTGTCAGCTGGAGAGTGAGTGTGTGGATGCAGCGTGGAGGCAGCACCCCACTCTGCCTTTGTGCTCGGATCTGGCCTGGCAGGGTGTGTCATGCCTGATCTGCACCCAGCCTCTTCCCCCTGTCTGTCTGGTGCCGACTGTAGGAGAAGGTAGGACCTCTGATCACACACGGCACATTAGAAGACATCAGTAGTGGAGCATCGGCACGTTGACTGACAGCTGATCACATGTGTGCAAATATTCAGCGTCTCTAGAGTTCATCACTGGGGCAGCCACTTCATCCAAAGTGATGACAATTGTAAAGTAACTCTGTGTTGATTTCTGATTTCAGTGCCCTCTGTGTCTGATTTAAAAATGCCTTCATGAAAGGGTTGGCAACACATAGACTGCAGCAATTCTTTGCTATAAAAACAAAACTAGAAAAAAAACATATACCATCAATATAGCCTGAAATGTAACCTTGCACCTTAAAGAAACTGAGGGAATAATTCCTACCAAATATGTTCAAGTTGAATCAACATAATTCCTTTCATTTGACTGAACCTGAAGTCAGAGCAAATCATTTTACCTGCGTTCGACAAACTATTTCTTCAAACTGTAATAGGTTATCTGACCATATGTCAAGGTACAATATTGAATTTCCAATTTGCAATGTTTTGCAAGCTGTGGTCTATTCACCAAGAGCAATTTGAGGCTCAGTGTGCTGACTGAGGACAATAGAGAGAGTCAGGGTTTTCACATCCAGCTCTTGGACTGATGACTTAACTGGAGTCATGCACTCGGACTGGGGAGCATGTGCCCAATGCATGCTGGGAGGTTTCTCTTCATCTCTACCTTGGGATGTTACAATATATACCATACTCCCAGTAACAAAAAAGAATAAATAAAATGATTATTACAAAACACATATTTAATTTGCAGTACTTTTAGTATCAAAATCATATAAAAGTGGTGTTTCATCGTATTAAAGACTTTATAATCACTGATTGGAGAGATTTTATGGTCATGGTGCAGGTTAATATGTTGAGGCAGGTCGTATTTGGTCTCTTAACATAACTGCCTGCTGAGGTGGATGGGTGGTTGTGGTAAAAAACACGTCTTATTTTTAGATGGTCCATATTTCCTATCACAGCTCGGACTGTTTTGCTTTTCTTGCCCACTGCTCAATGAATAAAGGATGGCACTCAGAGCTGCAAAGGTGACTGTGTATGTGTGTATATCTTTCTATATGTGTGTGTGCGTGCTAGAATGTGAGTGCCAGAGAGCAGCAGAGAAGGTATGATACACTCATGCCTTATGTTGATCCATACAGCATGAGATAGCTGAAGGTGTGAGTAGCCTGGTTTGATTATTCCTACATATCTCTACTCATTTATTAATCTTGGGCTCTGTCATCCTGACAGTGATGTTTCTGTCTAATCTGTGTGGCATGTGTTATAACAGGAGTGGTAGGTGATACAGTTCATGTGTTGTAATAAAGGATTCGTTATTGTCATTTTTGTCATCGTTACTGGTTTCAGTGAAAATTAAAAAAATGAAATAAAAAACCCTACAAATGTCCAAAGTGCATTTTTGAATCTTGCCCAAACAAAACAAGTGAGAACTAATATCAGAGGGTGTTAAAATGTAACTGTAACTCACTTTAAAATACACTCAACAAGCATTTCATAAGGTACACCCATGCACAGGCTTATTCATGCTGTTATCTAATCAGCTGATCATGTGGCAGTTAATGTTCACATCAAACATCAGAATGAGGAAAAAAAATGTGAACTCAGTGACTCTGACTGTGTCATGATCATTGGTGCCAGACGGGTGACGAGTGTTTGTGAAACTGCACAACTGAGTAACAGTCTCTACAGTTTACTCAGAATGGAGCCAAACCCAAAAAAACATCCAGTGAGTGACAGCTCTACAGACAGAAACACTGTTGATGAGACAGGTCAGAGGAGAATGACCAGACAGGCTGGAGCTGACTGAAAGGTTACAGTATCCCACTCTTGTCAGCCAAAAACAGAAATCTGAGGTTGTAGTGGACATAGTCTGAACTTAAACAGACAGTTGAAGACTGGAAAAACGTAGCCTGGTCTGACGACTCTCAGTCTCTGCTGAGGCAGCAGATGGTAGGGTCTGAGTTTGGTGTCAACAGCACGAATCCATGAACCCAACCTGCTTTGTGTCAACAGTCCAGGCTGCTGATGGTGGTGGGGGTGTAATGGTGTGGGGAGTGTTTTCTTGTCACACTTTGGGATCCTAATACCAATATATATATTTATAATGGTTTGAATGCTACAGATGAGTATTGTTTCTGACCATTTGCATCCCTTTATGGCCACAGTGTACCATCTTCTAAAAATCTACTTCCAGCATGACAATAAACCAAGTGACAAAAAAACGGGTTCCTTGAACATTACAGTAAATGAACTCCCCCGTCAACAGATCTGAATCCAGTAGAACCTCTGGGATGTGGTAGATCAGGAGATTGGCAGATTGAATGTGCAGCCGACAAATCTGCGGAAGTGATGTGACGCAATCATGTCAACATCTAGTGGAATCCATGCCATGAAGAACTGAAGCTGTTTTGAGAGCAAAGGGAGGCCTTATCCAGTATTAATATGAATTTCCTAATAAAGTGCTCGGTCACAAAGGACACAACAGAGACACATGCCACTGAGAAATCCAAATATTATGACTATCACATCTGTTCCCTGAGGGAGAGGAACAAGATTGCAACATACTATCTGATGCAGCTTTAGCACAGGCTCTGGCTTGCATCATTCTTTCAACAGGTAAGCTGAGCGCATTGGGATGCATGGGACAACATGAATCCTCAGAGGTCCTGCACACATGAGACAGCAGGTTCCAGCGACACAGCTACACTAACGCTGCAGATCAAGTCAGTAACATCACTCTACCATGAGCATCTGTAAAATATATACATTAAAAATAAGACACATAGAGAAACGTAATATATGACATAGCCCCATGTCCCTATATCTAGTGATGTTGCTATATGTCACCTGTAAGGGCATATATTATAATCACATACATACAAGATCTGAATCCATACACATATATGAAGATATAAGTTGACAAAACATATAAAACACCCATAGTAAAATGTGCATATGTACTTATATTTAAAAAAAAGATTTCATTTTATGTTGTGAACATATGTTAATGGTATATATTTAATTTATATATGCAAGTTTATTAAAACAACATACATATAACAATTCTTATATATGTGTCTCTTATTTATTTCTCGCTTATTTTAAACATTTCTATCTTCCCATTCAGGTAAAGTGGTCTCTAACATTTGGACTCTATATGATATTAACATACACTGACAGGCTTTGGGTTTGATATGTAATTATGTAACATACGTATACCTATAATATAAACATACATACATAAACATGCATATTTGTATGGGCTATACATTTATGTCAATTAAGGAATTGTTCCAATTTCTGATATGTTTCATATGTTTTTATTTTATATGTAAATATGTTTCATATATGGAAATTCTGTATATGTACATAGGCCTATATTACATTCAAGCCACAGTTAATAGCTGGAATGTGATTGGCTTTTTAAGTACAACAATGATTAAGCATTTCACGCCTATAACATTGTCAGGATAGACAGTTTAAAGAACAAGTTTGAAAATTAATGCAGCAGCATCAGAGATATCATCTTTCTTATTCCACGTCTTATTCTTCAAAACCTGGTGCCTACAGCATTCACAATGCAAAACCGACACTTCAGTCAGAGATTCAGGTGTGTTATGGCAGTAGTGGCTAACGTCGCCTCGAGCTGCTAGCCTCAAGTAGAGATAAGAAGCAGGCTATAGAGTCTTTCTCATTTCTTTCTAATGCCACACCACTTCTTTTTTTTCCATTTTCATGCTTGTACAAGCCTGAACATTTTACAGACTAAAGAGTTAATTGAGAAAATAATAGTCAGATGAATCAGTAGCTGCAGCAAACTACCCAGGTGAGCTTGGATTTTTCCAGGGAATTATCAGGTGCGCACGACAAATGTGAAGGATTCATGTACTAGATATAACTGTTCTATTACAAACTATGACTTATAGGAGAAAACAAAATACAAATCTACTTGATTGGTTTAGTTTTTGACATAAACCAAGATATCAAGCTGTTACTGCAAAAGTGTGACTTAGCTGGTCATCACGACCACACACACACTTAACTGAAGTGAATGTGCCAGGTGTGCTCTCTTAAAGTGACAGTACCTACTTAAAATTAATTAATTAACAAATTCTACATATAAAATATAACCTAAGTCGAGTTTAATAAAAAAAAACAAAAAACAAAAAAACTCCATCACTCATCCATTATGATGAAATTTACATCTTCTTGGAATGTTATAAGAAAACTATCAGGAAAATATCAAGCTAATCCTGGCCTTAAAGCCACAGTTCAAGTAAACCTGGTTTGTTCAGTGCAAAGCTCACACAGTCTAACGGCAGTGCACACTCCCACTAATTGAGCTGAACTCTCTGCAACAGCAAACGCACTAATATAGTTGTAAAGGTTAGCCAGCTGTAAGGTGTTTTGGATTCAAGTTAAAACTGCAGTCCAGTGCTCGGCTAAGCAAGCTAGGTGCTGTGGACAGAGCTGTCATGTTTTCAACAATTGTTATTTTCCCCTTGCACAGCAGGTGACAGCGCATTTCTTCTGGGATGAAATCCCCACGGGCACCAGGGGATTTGTGTTTATGTGGCAGCGCCAGGGAGCCTGAGGACATGACGTGTGACTGCAGCCCAGCAGAGAGGATGGTAGTGCTTACACACCATCAACCACAAAGATGTCTGATTTAAGTCCTCCACATGTATACACACACATGGAATCAGATGAGCACGTATAGGGTTCATTTAAACCCACAATGTGTTTTACATCCTTTGATACAGCCTCTCTTTTTGTCCTTCACACCCCACACACACAGTCATGCGCACACTTCAAATGCAACAATAACAACAGCTTTGTGTACTGTAAACTTTAAGGAGCTTAAAAGGAGATTTAGGAAGCATGTCACTCACACACGTCTTCTGGGAAATGTGCACGCGCTACAGTCAGACTCTTCCGTGACCTTTTCGTACGTGATTAGAAACTCCAATCAACACAGAGTGTCACTCTCGGCAAGTACAGCATATCCCATTTCATGCTGCTGTCATGTTGTTGGCTGCTTGTCACTGAAGTTTGTCTTCACTGTAAGGTAACTGCTACATTGTGTCAAACCTGCAAGGGTTTGGAGAAAAGGCTCTCTGAGCTCGGCATGGATGGTGTGACAGTGACATGTGATATTATTTCAGAGGGCTGAAGCACTCAGACAGATGAAGCGGAGGGGGGGGGGGGGGGGGGGGGGGGGGGGTATGACTGAATATGGGACTGTGAAAGGAAATTACTCATGGAGATTGTGAAACGTGTCATCTGCTAATCAGATTAAGATCAGAATAATCCCTGATGAAAAAAACAGAGAAAGTGCTAAATATGAGTCATGTACAGTATCATCAGCAAACGCCACTGGAATAAACATGGTCTTAATCGTAGCATGGAGAGATTAAACCATGAAAATGAAATGTGATGTTACCTTCATCTTCAGATGCCTTCAAAAGGAACTCGCAGACATGTATTTGACAAGGAAAATCACAATTTGCAGGATATTGAAGTGGTCATTTGAATACTGTTGCTGGCGACTGACAACAAACAAGACTAGGTCAAAACCTAGTATATGGCTGGCCCGTATATGTCATGTCAATGTGCTAAATTGAATGTAGAATGTAGGTGAAAACTGTTGTGGAACTGATGTAAACAACATCACTGCACCATATTTACATCCAGCCTAGTGTCAGCTGGTTTCAGCTTTTTATCTGTTCTCTCCTTCTCTCTGTGCTCACACATACAGTCTTTTAATACAGTTGAATTCCCAATAAAGCTGTTCTCATTTACATGTTTTTCTGTTTCTGTTGTCAGGCAACGGAACAAGTATGAAATAGTGACTGAAACACAGCAGCCCATTAAGAATACATGTTAACTTCCAAGCCATTTCCAAGCTGCTGCTCTGTTGCTGCTAAATTGCAAATTTTATAACCACAAAAATCACCAAACACAAATTAAAGAGGAAGACTGTGCTGTAATTTTGTCTATATATACTTGTAAAATGATCCTTCAGAAAGAAAGTTAGAAGCGACAGAATATCTTTGTTATTTTCTCTTACACAGCCTCAAAAAGTGACCATAAAACTCGGCTGCAGAAGGTAACAGACTTTATTAGAGGCAGGATTTATTTCTAATTCCCTTCGTTTGATATGTATAATTGGTCATTGTGGTATTTCAATACAGAGCCTTGTTTTTGGTCACTCCAGTTTGCCATGTTTAAGTTAGTCTTTTTCATACTAACTCATCACTTCCTGTGCCTGTTTCAAATTAAAAGCCCTCCAGTATTTCAGTGGGCAGAAGCCCTGTATTTCTTAAAAGGACTATTGCTACTGAGCTGACGTGCTCAAGGGAGCGTATTGTCTCATTTGAGATTGCTGGCTTCTGTTGTTTACATGCTATTCAATGGGGAAACTCCAACTCAGTCACATGGTATTCGGCTGACCATCGGTGGAAATATGGTCATTCAACTATGATCACTCAGTCAGTCAGTCACTCACCAACATTCGCAGTTATAGGGCTGGCTGCTCTGTTGCGGTCCAGGCAAAAAGAAGGATGTCTTGTTCCCCTTTAAAAACTGATGATTGTTTTTTTTGTTTTTTTTTTTAAATGGTGAACTCAGAAAACCAACAGTGACCATATAGGGATTTGCAATACTTCTATTTAATGTAATATAATTGATAAATGTTTACATCGTCGGTCTGAACATTTCACAGCCTCAAAAGTCAGAGGGGTGACGGATTACTAGTTGCACCAGGTTGGAATAATGAAATCCAGTGAACTACTGTAGCTGGTAAGCTTAGCAGTAATAGATTCCCATTGTTCTCTGAGTTAGCTAGCTTGCTAACTACAAGCTGGTGAGGTTGGCTACTAATGGGACAATAAGTTCACACAATTAATGCAGGAGATGTGCAACACAGCTAACAGGCTATTACACCTTTTCTTGTATTGGACTCTCCAGCTCTCTCTTACATCAAAGGTTAGCATTCATAATTTGCTATTGGTCTATGACAGTTGTCCTAAATTGACCTTGACCTCATGAAAGATTTGTATGATCCACTTGGTCACCATGAGTGAAACCACTGATCACAGCAATTCCACTGAAATAAACTACTAATTTTGCAGCAAAAACTTAAATGAGAAGAGCAACGTAACAAACAGAGAAACTCAAAGGTTTGATGCGTATGAAGAGAATCTATCACCAGAACTCAAACCAGTTTATCAATATGATTGGACACCACCTCCATCATCAAAACATCAAATGGGGAAATATTTTTTGGAAGAATGCTTTAAACACACAATCTGCTTCAGATGGTTTGTGGTGAAACACCTTACTAAGACACTGTGGCCTCTAGTTTCACAGTGGCATGGTGTGCCAGAAAGACAGCATGTGCAAGACAGGGTGTAAACATGAATCTCATCACAATTACACATGAACTGTATCTGCAAAATGGCACTTCACCACAGATCCAGTATGCAACTGAGGAATGACATGTAATGAATTCAAAAAAAAAAAAAAAAGAAATAAAAAAAAAGAAAGGAAAAAGAAATCAGGAACACTGGTTTACTTGATTTATCTTCTCAGGTTCTGTATAATATCTCTATAGTGACTCAGAACACATCTGGTAGGGTTTACTATTTTAAAGTTAGCTTAACATGCTTAGATAGTGTAATTATTTACGGTGAGTATCCGGTCTGCATTAATCACTTGGGTACATTATTTTTATGAGATCCATGCAGACCTTTAAAATCAAATATGCAATCAAACTGCATGTTCAAACAAGAATAATGTTACATGGGTAGAGTGTGCTAGCTGATGTTGATTTCATATTGTACAGGAATGAATGGAAGCTAAGAATAAATACATTCACACTTGCAAAATGGGCAGTTGTGATGCGGACATGATTTGCAATTGTTGCAATCCAGTTAATAAGTAGCATTGGTTTAATGCATTTCACTGCTCATGTGATTATAAAGACCGAATTGGACAGTAGTCAAAGGCTGTGGTACCTCAGTGAAAAGGCTTTTTTGTGCTTTTTCATGCTCTACTAGGGTCAGGAAGCAGCTCAGCCATCAATCTGAGTTGAGTTATTTTATTGCAATATGTAATGGTGAATGCTTCCACATAAATGGATGGAAACAAGATAACTAATGAGGAAAAGGTCAACTACAACACCATGATATGAGAGAATGCACTCAGGATGAGAGGAAATACAAAAATCTCCAGGACGCGTAAAAGCGAATGAGAAGTGATGATGATGACAGGATACAATTTATATTCATGAATGTATTTTTCCTGTCCTGACAATTTACAATGGTGTTTTTAATGTTGTTAGTGTAGGTGACACTGTCCTGGTAAGGTCATATTTGAGAGCCAATTTCCCTGCTTCTGAATAGAGAGAATATTGGAGAACTTCATGTTGCTTTGAGCAGAGCTACCTCGCCCCAAACCCTGAATACCTAACTATATATGAGAAAATAAATCATGAAAAAAGATGATACATATTCAGTGCTTTTAGGGGTCCACTGCATGCTTAAGCTTGGAGAAAATCTTTCACATGTTCAGTCATGTGTCTTATTTCATGACATTCCTTTGGCATAGAGGAGACATATCTCAGTGTGGCATCGGTAGCCTGACAGCCAATAACAAGACAATAATGACTGTCAGACCACCTAAGCCACCTTCCCTCACTCACGAGGACCTCATTGCATTTTAATCACATCCTGCATGTGGGTGGCACGTTCAAGGAAAAGCTCTGCACATCCCTATTCAGTACCATATGTTTGTAGACCTTCCCATAGCAGTGGGACCCTCAGTGTATACATGGGGCTCTAGTGGGTTTCCACCTGCCAGAGGGGGCTCTCAGAGGACACATTATGCATGGCAGACAGCTGTCCCGCCCGCTGTATGCAGCATGAGCTCGTCCATGCAGAAAGATGCACTGGACAGAAGAAAGAGCATGGGAAAATGGGTGGGTGTGGTGATAGTGGGAAAGAAATTTCAAGGGAATATGGAAGTATCACTTTGTGTTAGTGTGCTGCTGGTTGGGAGAGCTCACATCTGCTGTGTAGCCTGAGACTACCCATCATATGGTGTGTCAGTGTGCACTGGGTTGTTTATGAGGTTAGGCTACGTGTGCCACTGTGCTGTATCTATTGGTTTTAACCAATTCCAAATCCTTTGTGCACCATAACTGACCTGCTCTGAACCCCAAATATCTCTTAACTTACATTAATTTCTGTACAATATAAAAATCAGCATTAATTAGCTAAATCTAGCACACTCTATATTCATGTTACATTGTTCTTGCTTGAAAATGCGGCTTCATTACTAATAAAAATAATGTAACTGACTGATTAATGCAAACCTGATATTCACTGTAATAGATTATACAATTCAAGAAATTTTAAGAACCTAATTATTGATTTTCATATATGGTGATGAAGTGAATGCAGTGGGAAAATAGGAAAATTTATATAAAAGTATAAATATACAGCATATATGAATACAATTCTCAGCAAAAATATAAAGTATAAACAATTTGTAGTTAAAGGATTAATTTTGGTATTTCTTCACAAATCCCTAGCAAAGCAACAATGTGTTAGTGCCCAGAACCACCACTGGTTCTTGGATGAAGTCTTTAAAAACAGGTCACATATTTACGTTTACGTACATTTTTCAAAAAGGCTCGGTAATTACCTAAAACAGTGGGGCACTGTAGCTTTAACTGAACTTAACTCAAACATGAGTAAATGGTAAATTCATTAGGGACTATCTTCAGCCGTGGAGTAATACACGTTTGATGCTCAATTTACAGCAGCAGGATGGATGTATGTGTGTGTGTGTGTGTGTGGGACTAATTTAAAAAAACCTACAGTGTGTGTGTGTGTGTGTGTTCATGGTAATGAAGGTGCATGTCATCCAGTGCAAAAGTGTGATTCATTGATGCATCTTTTATAGATCTGGATAACAATTAAGAGGAATAAGATATATCAGGTTTTGATAACACTGACAAAGGATCAATTATAGGTTTTTTTGTCTCTTCATGGAATTTGATGACAAGAAAAAAAGAAAGAATATTACCAGCCATATCTTTTAAGGAATTAAAAAATAAATTGAAAAAACTTGACAAATTACAGAAAAGCACCAAATAAACATGAGCACATAGGTCATAACGTACCAACCACATCCAGTACACAAAGCATTGACTACTTTCACAGAGCAAGCACTTACCAAGCATAATTAACTTTAGCTGGACATTTTGATTCAATATATTTCAGGCCACTCATTTCCTTTCCAGGCCAATTAAATGTAAATTACATGAAAGCATAAAACAAAACTGCAGTTGGCTGACTAATGATGGAGCTTCGTGGTCAATGGATGTAAACATAGAATGAAACTGCAATTGGCTGATTAATGACAGAGCTCTCTGGTCAATGGATATTCTATCCTCCTTCTTCAAGACAATCACTTTGGCTTCAGCATGACATCGTGGAGGAAACAAATCTACATGGCCAGATTATTTCCTGCTTCTAGCACATGAAAGGGCCGTTTGAGATGTAACAAAAGCAACATATCAGATCAAGAAAGAAAACCAGTACTGGCAAAACACTTAGCTCTTTGCCTGCTGACTGATTGCTTTCCATTGTTGCCAGTTTGAATACTGATGCCCTGACCAGCAGTTTGGCTTAATGTATGTGTGTGTGTGTGTGTGTGTGTGTGTGTGTGTGTGTGTGTGTTTGTGTGTGTGCTTAAAGCCAGCTGCCTGGCTAGGCTGTGTGGGGAAGCCTGTTGAATCTTGATCTGGATCTGCTGTTTCATATTTTAGTCTGAATGAGTGAATGGATCAATGTACATGGAGCTAAATATTGGTTGTGTGTTGATATACAGTATGTTACAGTATGTACTGACAGATACAGGTAGAAGTTTTATGGTGAGTTTGGTTGGTTGTTCTTCATGCCAGATTCTCATTAAAGAGGAAATATGTATCTTAGTGTAAATTGACACATTACACTTTGTGTTCCGTGCATCTGCTTAATGCAAGAGGAACCACACAACAACCAAATGACAAGTGATAGCTTCTGTTACGGCTGAGGGATGTAACTCACTGAAATAGACTTCTAATTGACAGCTTGTATTGGCCCTGTATATTAGTGAGGAGACAAGTGTCTTGTGGGGGCTTTTCATATGCCTGAAGATGCCTGACATGTTGGAATTATTTCCCCGTTGGTCTTAAAAACCAAACCTTAATTGGATTACTTCAGCACAAATTTGCAGATATGAAAAGAGTCAGCGAAGCAACTGTTCACAGTATAGAGGACAATCAAATACAAGCACGTCAGCCCAACTATTTGCAAATAAATGTAAAACTCCAGATTGCCACAGAACTTGCCAAGCTTTCACCAGATAAAATCCCATGTGGATACAAGTTCCAAACAATTACAACCGATTCCAGGCAAGCATCATTTTTACCACAGCAGGCCAGCGCCTGAAATCTTTTAGGTGGCTCTCAGTTGGGGGAAAGTAATCCAAGCAGCTGTTGGCATGTAGCAGTTCCGGTAAGAGAAGAGAAGAATCTATGAAAGGACACATCTGCTGCAATTAGTCAGAAAATATGAAGAAATCTGCAGGAAAACCAAGTTTTAACTCAGAAATTTAGCTTCATGCAAGCCAGCTGGCACATCCAAGTCACGCCACACGCTCCTCTTATATCTGTGGAGTGAGTAGCAGCTGAAGAAAAAACACCAGGCCCTCTCTGCACTGTACTACCTTTGCAGCATTTTAAAAGAGTAGTTTGACATTTTGGGAAATACACTTTTTCTTTTTGTTGCTGAGAGTTGGACGAAAATCGAAATTCCTCTTTTCTGCTCATTGAAAACAATGAAATACTTTTGATGACCCATCTTGAATTCAACGCCATATACATAAAATTACTTTAAAAGAAACTCGGATCTGGTGCAACTTAATTTATCACATAAAACAGCACTTGACTTTTAGATTGTGGGTCCAAGTAGCTAGCAGAGTATCATCATATGTGTATGATGCATATGTGTAAGTCAAAAATCACTAACTTCACTCTTACTTAAGTATTTTTTCAACTCAACTTAAAATATCCTTAAGTATATTTAAGTAGTTGACTATATTTAAAGTCAAAATTGTGGCAGAGCAACACTGTAAGTCACATGATTTGAGGGAGAACACAACAAATTAAAAAGAAGCTGAGTAAAGTAACAGTAGTCCGCCTTTTACTTGAGTAGAATTTTAAAGTACTACTTTAAAGTACTACAGTACTACTATAGCTTGTTTATAGTGTGATATAGTGTTTTCTCCCTCATCCTCTGCCTCCCGATCTAACAGTGCTGTGTGAGAGGTGGAGGCTGACAGTCCGCTCTACAGCTCCAGATTTGATTTAAATGCTTCTTGTATCTTACCCTGCCCACATATTCCATTTCATTCTGAGATATGTCACATTACACAACATAAATTCTTTAAACTAGTCCAATCTTTATGCTATGCTGACCCAAGCTAATCCTAGCTCTAGCTTCATATTTAGTACAGATATGAGATTGGTATGTATCTCTGCATCTAGCGAGCCAATTAGCCTGTTCTTTGTACCTTATTATACCTTACATAATTCTCCCAGGGTGTTGATTGGCTTCAACAAACACTGGTGGATAATTTGGGGCACGCAATAGTTAAACTCAACACTAAAATGAAGCAGAAAAATAAGGCTTGAATCAAAGTAGACTCAGCTGTGGGCCCCTGTCAGCGAGACTGTCGCACTTCCCCTGGCCTGCACAAGAGTGATCACACCTACGCGATGCAAGACTCACTTGGAAATCTATCAGTCCCCCATAGCGACAGATGTAAGGTGTTGATTACCAAGTCAAAGGTGCCACTGAAACAGCTGGATCTTAAACAGCACAGGCCCAACCAAACCCTAACTGCAAATACCCCTCTGAAAACATTTTGAACATTACGAACTCATTCACATTTTGCTTCGCAGTCAGCTGGATCCTAATTTCCAGTTTAAAACAGACAGCTGTCTTTACCTGCCAACTGGGCTGAGGAGCCTTTAAAAATGAGAATGTTTGTGATGTTTGTTTTACCTCCAGAATGTGGTGGAGGGCCACACAGCAGAACCACTCCTTGACCTTCACGGACTGATACCGAGCCTCTTCTGTGAGTCTTGAAGTTTTCCAAGTCTGAAAAATAGGAAAAGGGTAGTAAGTAAAATATCCGCAAGAGTCCGCAGGCTGATACATCTGATCGCTGAACACATCAAAGTGCTGTCATGAACAGATGATTGTGTTCTTTTTCATGTTTTTCTTACTTCATTGTTTTTCTTGCCTCTTACTTCTCTTCAAGGTCACAGTCTGAGGAGCTTAAAGCAGCACACAGCAGGTGAGGAAACACTCACAACAGGTTGCCAGTTTATTATAGAGCTCACTCACACCACTACACTCACACTGCACCAGAAGGTTCCTGGTGGACTGTGGGCAGAAACTGAGGCTTAACCCCCGACAAATACAGTACTTGTAAACTCCAAGGGGCTAAGGTTCAAACCCACACTGTGTGTGAGACAGCGGTGCGAACCACTGAACCACTGCACCTCCCTCATAAACAAATCATACACAAATACAGCAACGCCATTACCCTCCACATTTTCAAGAGTGAAAAAAAACCCTGCTGCAGCAACAAACTTAAAATATTTGTGTGGTAAACAGCCTTTGGCTTTACCTCAGGGCAAAACACCCCCTGTGTGTGTCTGTGTATATTGTGGATATCCAAGTCTGATTGTGATGGCGCCACAAGCATCAAAAAGAAGTGAATTAAAGGGCACCAGTGGGACTTTTGCTCGAAGAAGACAGCAGTAACTGGTTAACAAGTTTTGAAAGAGTTTATGGAAAGAAACCCTGTTACGAAGAGTGAATAAACACAGAAAAGATCCCACACATGTCTAATGTGAGGCCTGAGCCTAAGGAAACTAAAGAAATATGTGCAAAGCAAATAAAACAAATACCCAAAGAATCAGCATCCAAGGTATTCAAGATATCCTTGGTAACATAGTATGTTGTATTTACATGCATTTATATTTATTTTGATTTATGTAGTTAAAACTACTGTATGCAGATCTTAAGTCAGTACTGGAAGGCTGGATGCTTTATTATCAATATTATCAATAAGATGAGGTTTGTTTATGGCTGGATGACCAGAAGAGCTGCCGGTATGTCTGTACCACCGTCGCCTCATCTTTTAATGTTGACTTTATACTGACTGTATGTTTATTGTTAAAAACACACAATCACACAGTCTTTCCCTCATTTCCCTTTCTATTACTAAAAGAATTTTCAGGGCATCACAGTGACCTTATCTTCTGTCAATCGCTGCTGTACATCTTCGTAAATCAGTTTAAAGTAATCTGCTTTTAAAAACATGCAGAATAGGAATCTTTGAGCGAAGGACAATAAAAACTGAAGTAGATGAGCTATGCTTAGGAGGCTTATGAAAGCTTCAAGGACCCAGGTGAGACAGCAGCAAACTTCAGGATTTTAAGTTGGGACTCATATCAGCATATTTGTGTTTTTTTAAATGTCGACAGGAGAACAAATGCGAATCTAATCACTGTGGATTCTTGGACATTAGTCAGGTCTCCCTCCAAATGTGGTGCAATATTTAACCGAAGTTCTAGAAAATTAGTAAAAGAAAATGCAAATTGATGTTTGTTTCCATTTATGTGAATATTAGGAGTTGATTGTTCATTGAGATAAACAGCCATTGGTGTTAATTCTTCAGTCACCACTGCAGGAGAAAAGGATGCAATGAGAAGACATAACCAAAAGCAGCTGTCAAACTTCAAAACTGAAAAACAAAATATGAAACGTGATCGTGTATCAGTGTGAGGAGTGCTACATCTCTCCTGAGTGCTCCACACCGATCTCATGTTTTCATTCGCCGCTGTTTTTCATCCCCTCCCTGGAAGTTTAAGTGACGTTGAAGTCAGTGTATGTCCTGATTAATTCACTGAATCTGTTTCCACTGCACTTTGCCGCATTTTATTTTTACCTATATGCCAACTTCCCCACCTCAGCAGAGAGTACAAACTTTTTGTTGACAAGTTTTCTTTCAAATTTCTAATGTTTCCACTACGGTGTTTTTCTGTGCAAACTGAAAATTGGCACAAAAACAAGTGGATAAAAACACGCGTATTGGCTGCATCAGAAAGTAAGGTCTTGACCTTACCCTGTAAAGTGCCTTGAGATAATGTATATTATGATTTGGCGCTATACAAATAAAATTGAATTGAATTGAATTGAATTGTGTTACCCACTATCAGATCCAAGTAGTGCTCCCTCCCTCATTTTATTTGAACTTTATTTGTGGATTTTAATTTCTTTTCCTGGTTTTAAAAGTTAAATTCAGTGAGGCATGTTGCATGTAGCAGCGGACATCCGATAGGAATAAAGCTGCTAAATAATTGCATACTTGAATCGGGGCTATTACTGTAGCCTGTATCCTGCTGTAGAAAAAAAAGAGTTGAAATCAATAGTGACACACACCCACTAATATGAGCCGAACAGCAATCTGCAGTCCTGCTGTTAAGCACAGAGGGCTGCTGCGGCGGGTCACACATGAGGGATTTTAATAGCTCCAGTGGTAATCAGGTTACCTTTCATTCATCATGCCCACCACCACTGAAGATTACAAAGCTATTCCTGGTATGGTTTTGACACCAAAGTGCTGCTAAACTGAACTAATTTCTGCATGACAGTTGATGGAAACAATAGCAGGTCATAACCACTTCCAGTGACTCACTGCACTAATGGTGTATATCCTGGTGGAACTCTGTAAATGTAATTCATACATCACATGGAGGCTTCATGTCTGCACTGATAACTGGATTGGAGGGTGGGAGGGGATAAATGTGTTCCTGTTGGCATTACATGCATCTGAAAACAGCTGATAAGCAATTCTAAAAAAACGATGTAAAGATATTATCAATCAGTTACTATAATTTGTAGCTACATAGCAACATTTTTTAATTCAACAGCTTCAAACTCAACCAAAACTATCAATTCTTTTTACTTGTCTTGTTCCGTTTCCAGTTTATCTCTATTTTTTGATTATTTCGCTTATTTTATTTTTTCTGGATTTGTTTTTAGTTTGTATACTTATGTTGAGGTCAAAGTGCAATCACACGTGTATCAAACAAAATAAGAGGCTATACTAAATTAATATGTGATGACAGGTGATATAGGGTCTCAAATGCATCCATACATAGTCTCCAAATTGGATTAATTAACCTTAATTAACCTTGCTCTGTAATATGCAGCATATTCTCGAGTCGGTGCGAGCAGCGGTGCGGACATGAGTGCTCTCCTTGCAGACCTGCTCGTTGCAAAACTGCAACCAATCTACTTTCGAATGAGATTACTGATTAGTTCAGCTCCAAGTGATCCAAATGTAAAATTATTGGGCTCACTGATTTATGAAGAGGACTATAAGGTCAGTTAATATATGTCATATTGGCTCCAGGACAAGTCAATTAAGAAGCAGCCTTTAATTACCTCTAAATCTCTTTCTCAACTCACAAGCACAGTTCAACTAATAGCTATTTAAGACTCTTAAGACCAATTAAGAAAGAAATTCCTTCTATTTTTCGAAAGATTAAAGCCAGATTTGGGTCAGTTGGATGAGACTACCTCAAGGATATAAAAATCTACAAAAACAGAATTTATGTATGTCACTTTTAAAACACGTAATTCACAATGGTACCACCTGGAATTAATTTATCTTTTTGGTAAAGTGTAGCATTTTAAGAAAGACCGTCAATTTTCAACCCTTTTTTTCCATTTATTGATGATACAGTTGGACTACCTATAATGTCAAATACACCTTCCAGTCTTCTTGGCATCACTGGATGTATCCTGAGGTCAGTAGATAGGAAAAAAAACTGCAGCCAGACTTTTGTTTTCCTCTCTGTGCCACCGGGGCGTCTCAGCCTGGTGCTTGAGCAGAGGAAAGCATCATGGAACACCCAAACACCTTCCCAGTGTACACACACTATGGATTACTACACATCTAAATGAAAGTTGTCAAAACACACTTGTATGAGTCCACTGCTGAGAAAGTGTAGCAAAGCGAGGCAGAGGTTCCCGTTGCCTCTGCTCTGGGTGGATGGCAGCACAACTGGCCGTGTCAGCGGAGTCTGAGCTCCCAGGAGCTGACGGTGAACCGAGAGTGTTTGTTTGTGTTCACGTTTGCCCACCTGCTGCAGCAGAAACTGAGTCACTGTGCTGCAGTGGGTTTCATCAAGGACGGGTTGTGTTTGTGTGGAAGGGGCGAAGGTGTGTGACAGAGAAGGACTTCAACCTTCACAAGATGCTGAAAGAGGGCATGAGACAGACATTGCCTGCTGAGGAAGTAGTTTGGTGCAGTGGTAAAGTCTGAGTAACTCTGAGATAGGACTTAAAGTTTATATGTCATGCCCTTCTTTCCTTCTAAAAACCAGTTTAGCTTCAACCACCCATTAACAATTGTGTGGAACTGAAAGGAAAAAGCTGAGTCTCAGACACAGACATGATGCAAGTCTCTGGACAACAGTGGACACAATAATTTTCTGTTACATTGCCAGTGAACTTGACAGCAAGATCGGCTTCATCATATTTTTTTGGACTCCAGCTTTGACTGATGTGTTTGCTTGATAAGCATTGCTTGCTTTTCTTTTCTGACCTGTCAAAAAATCTGTCCACTGTCTTTTGTATTTCATTTTTCTGTCTGAAACCTGTATCTTGACAGCACTAAATGTGTGAAAGCGCTCCTCTTGGTCTATTGTTCCAGCGTGAAGCAGATTTATTCAGCTTTCCACTCCAGAGTTTTTGCCCCGGTCACGCACGCTCCTCTGCAATGCCTCTAAACACCGCAGGTGGGGTCTGCTCCACAGTTTGAGAACCATTGAAGGCTCCTAACCTGGGAGATATGAAATAGAGTGCTTTCAGACAGTGTTCAGACCCCTGCCATTTCTTCCACATTTAAATATCTTGCAGCCTTATACTGAAAAAAAAATCCCTCATTAATCTACACTCAATACTCATAATGACAAAGTGAAAACAGAATTTGAGAAATTTGCCTCCTATCCCACAGATTCAGCTGACTGGACATGATGTAGAAAGGCACACACCTCTCCGTAAGGTCTCACAGCTGACAATACATATCAGAGAAAAACTGGAAGGAGATGTCTGCAGAGCCCAGAGACAGGATTATGTTGTGGCACAGATCTGGGGAAGGACACAAAAAAAACATTTCTGCTGCACTGAAGGTTCCCAAGAGCACAGTGGCCTCCATAATATGGAACAACCAGGAATCTTCTTAGAGCCGGCTGCTCGGCCAGATGAGTAATCGGGGAGGAGAAGGGCCTTGTTTTGCCCATTGTTTAGCTGTCTGGTCAACATCAGTACTGCTTGACTCTCACAGCTCTGATAGTGCCGTTTCAGCTGCAGCAGGCAGCTGTTTTCGGTGAATAGCCATTGTACACTACCTGCTCATCACCAAATGGCACACAGACACAGTTAGAGACAAGCTGGTGACGAGCCAGATTTCCAAAAATCCAAAAGCAGAGCTGAAGGAGAGTCATTGCATTCACTGAGTGACCAGAAACACAACTCCACTTGAACAATGATGTTTGCTCCATAACTGAAGGATGTGTAAATAAACAGCTGTTTGCTGGCAACTTAAAAGCTGATGACATGTCAGTGCTGCGTTCACAACCTCTCCGTGAGGCTCTGTAAAGCCGAGGGAAGCTGCAGATTGCCCTGATAATTCTTTTCAGGTTCATCATTATGATCGATCCCTTTCATGTTGTCAAAGGATCAAATCCCTTCTTCCACCACTGCCTTGGCTGACATTCACGTTCACTCAGTATTGTTTAAGGTTGTCTTGGAGATTGTTGGGAATGTACAACCTGAGGACGAGTGAATTTAACTGCTTTCAGGCAAAAAAACACAAGTAAACAACAATGTAGTATTTTTTTTGTTTTTTTTTCAGCAGAGGGATATTCCTGGTAGTGTTAACAGGGGAAGAAGTCTTTAGACCATTATTCAGTGAAATACAATAAACATAAAAAGTCACTGCATAACTGCATGAATAAAGGTTGTGAAGTTTTTTTGCCACTTTTTTGTGTCTCGTCCAATATTTTGTTGTACTCGTAAAATCATGGCCATCTCTCTCATCTTTCCCTTTTTCCTCGTGTACTTCTAAGTCATTTTACCTATTCAGACCATCCCATCCCACCCCAAATTCCCCCACTGTGGGACTAATAAAGCCTCAATCCTAATCTTTTACTCACAACCTGAATGTTGGTATTCTTTAACTCGAGATGGCGTAAGCATGAGACATTTGGAAAGTTTGATTAACAGCACAACTTAAAACCAACAATAGATCTGATATCTTACATCAGATTGATGTTGGCAGTGGGCGTTGTCCAGACTTTGAATTTCGGTCACAATCTAAGTTCAGCTAAATATCAACATCTAACAATGTTGGTGGCCCGCTGCGTGCCTGCGGGGTTCTGTCCAGCATCTCAAGTGTGATTTATTTATGCACCATCAAAGTAGGAGAGAAGTGCAGCATTAAACAGCACATAACATCTATGCATAAATCCACTCATTTAATTTATGCACTTGTTTGTCCCTGCTCCTTACTGGAAAAACAACACGTTGTTTCCACACCAGAATAATTGAGCAACTGAGTGCGGTCCACAGATGTGATGACAAATTTGCTGTCTGTAGTCATTTTTACTCCGCGAATCACTGTCCCTCCAAATTACATTGTCTTGGCTGTGAAAAAAGTCACAGAAGACAGAGCAAAGATGTCTGAAGATCTGAATTTAAGACACTTTCTCTGAGGTTTATGACGTGTGTAGAATTCAATCTGGCCTCTGTGCTTTAAATTAGGTGATTTATTTTTATAGCTTATCATATTTTATAAATTACTACTTTTCAGTGGCTTTTCAGTGGCTGGCTGCCTGGCTATCTCTCAACTGTCACTCAAAGGTGATTAATGTTATAGCCAAGGCTAATTGACTCCCCTGTTGTCAGTGGGCTTTATCTCAGGCTGGTGTGGCTCATCAGAGATCACTGATGAAAGCTTGTAAGCTGAAATATCTGTTCTGCTTTTCCTTCAACTTTTCAACTCCTTTAGTTTAAAGAATTATTTTGGATACATGTTAGTCCCTAAAAAACAGAAAGACAGTCTTTTCTTAATCAAACATGGCTTGAATTGATGGATTTTTATTTTTTTTTACCGACTTGTTGAAACAATCTGGCCACTCCAAATGGCAACAGAAGCTTCTTTTTTCAGTAGCCCCACCACTTACTTTCATCTGAAGGCGCAATAGAAGGTTAGATAAAAGCGCTCAAGCCTCCCCAAAAAAGCCTAGAACAAAGTGGACCAGAGCAAGAGACATCTAAGGTACTGAATTTATTCCAAAAAAGTCTTTCTGGCATTATTTTTGGCTGAGATCAAAGCTGTTGTGATTTGTGAAGTGGTTAGTGCCTACTTCACTGAAGCCACTGATTGTCCCTGTCCACATCCATGGACATGGCCTCGCCCATGCTGAAAGCATGCTGCAATACTGGTAAAATCATACGCTCCCACCCCCCTGCATCCCTCAGCATCCATCCACTCTGACCAGCCAAAAAAGAGCAAAAGAAGCATTGTTGTGAAAAGGGCTTGAGGAGAGTGGCGAAAAGCATAATTTACAATATGATACGGCCCATGCCTTCCAGTGGAAGGGGGCACACACACACACAACTTGGAGGGGGCTTCACCAAAGGCATGCTTTTCTAAGCAAACACAGCTGTGCACATGTTCACTTTGAGTTCAAAAGAAAGCATGAAAGCGCACTGTTTGTCTGCGAGCGACATGTCAAATAATATATCCATTAAATTTGTCACGTAAAGGAACAGCAAAAAGTGTAACTCCTTCAGAATTTTCATTAAAAAAAAAAAAAAAAATTGTGTTAATGTTTTCTACAGTGAATTACACATGTGCTTCGGTGTCATTTTCAAAAGGGAAGCGGCTAACAATGATTAATAGCCCCCAGAACAAGTAAACGTGATGTCCCATCTAGATCCATTAGCATCACTTATTACAAACCTGGCCTGGCATTACGAACAATGATCCAGATTAGGCTGATGATCACATCCCAGACATGTGAGCCTCCCTAATGCCAGCACAACTTATCATACTTCAACAAGCCCGTCCAACTGTGACCGGGAAATTTGTCACTACCTGCGACTCCTTCAGGATGCTCTTTGTCTTCCTGTGGACGGCAGGTGATGTGTGAGTTTGTGTCACAGCTCTGTTTGTGCAGTTTGAAAGAGAATTTAATCACAGTATATGAAGGTATGTGTGTGTGTTTGTGTTTTTAAAAAAAAATCTATTTTAGAGGTGTTAATTCAACTTTATGGTTTGCTCTATGTGGTCTTCCTCATTATCATTACGCTGAACCTCTCCTAAACAATTATAACAAAAACTTAACATTGGAACCTCGGATGTATTGCAGGACTATTATATAAGACTGCATTATATTGAGCTGGTGTACCCAATAAACTGGCACCTGGTGTACTTCTTGCTTCTCTTTATCTTTTCTTGTCATAAGACAAGGGATGCACCAAACAACAAGTATTCAGTTCAATTCCATGTGAGACCTGCTGGTTTTGACAAACGCTTCATTTACACACATAACAACAATGGAAAAATACAAAATTTGTTCATGTAAAGATGAAGGAATAAAATAAAAGCAAAGATTAAAAAAAAAGCAATACAAGAGTTAAGAGCGGTGGCCAATAACAAAGTCCAAATCTATTTAACAATCAACTGTAGCATTCGCACGTCTTTGCATCCTCCTGTTTTTAAATGCAGACTTTTGCTCAGATATCCCTGATGACATCATCAGGGTTAATGTCTCAGATATAACGAAGCTCTTGCAAAGCCACACAAGACATCATGCAGCCTGTTTTAACAGACTAAAGGCTGGATACTGGTCTCTCAGATGTAGTTGGTAAGATGTGACTGTCTGACCACGTCAGAGATCAAAAGGCAGGGTGACCAGTCAGGCATCGCAGCGAGCGAGGAGACATGGTATCGTTTAAATATGGGAACAACAGTGCACACTTTCAGACAGTCTCTCCAGGAAGACATTCAGAGGTCTGAACCTGGTTGTTGACATGAAAAGTGCCACAGATAGTTGAATAAGAAATGAAAAGAGAGCTATAAAGAGAAGTTCAAACCCTGGCTCCTTTCTCACCACTGCACAGCTGGTCAGTCTCTGTGTGAATGGTGGATTTTCATTGTCAGAAAGTTATCCTGACCCGGTCTGACACTGAAAAGGTTTGGATGGAATGGGTTTCTGCGGCTGACTGTGCATTCAACAAGTACTTCTGACGTACTAAATAGCTTAAGTAGTCACCCAGAAATTGTGTTGTGTTTATACTAACTTACTTACTAATTTATTTTGCTAAATATGCTTTGAAATAAAACCCAACAAAAGTGCTTTGGTCAAGGTTAGTGAAAGATTGATGAAAGAACCCTAACTCTATTTAACCAACACCACAATCTTTCCCTAACCTGCACACCTAAACATAACCATAAACTAGAATTACTATTTGAAAATAGAATGTCATCACACCATTATTTTATCCTGTTAGACATTTGTGTTAAATTGTACCATAATTTGTGTATGAATTTGTGAGTATTTTGTGAGGTCACAGTGACCTTGACCTTTGACCTCCAAATTCTAATCAGTTCATCCTTGAGTTCAAGTGAATGTTTGACACATTTAAAGAAATACCCTCAAGGTGTGACTGAGAAAGCGTGATCACGAGAAGGGGACGTACATACGGACAGACAACACAGTGCCTCTGGTCCTGGGTGTCGCCCGCACATAGGCATGAAAATGTTAATTATGCTTTAGTTGTTATGAATGGATACTGCATGGAAAAGTAATAAAACAAGGTCAGTGAATATTTTGAAAATACATTCTATATAAACATTTTCGTAACTTGACATTGATTACAATCCTTAACAGCATTACCTGATTGTTTACAAAGTACAACTAGGTAATTCATCATTATGGTCTCTTTTAACACCTGCAATCACATGTCCTTTTTAGAGATGTACAGTAAACCAGTGAATTAATAAAAAAGTTCAACTGCTTCCAATAAAAGAGGTAAAATATTGCCAGTGCTCTACAATCTACTCCAAAGGTTGAGAGACTTTTTAACAGCATCTATTTTCCCAAGTCTCAGACACAGTTCCCATTTATTCTTAGGCCTGGATGGTTCTCAGAAAGCGGGAAAACAGTAAATCCTAAGTATGTTATGTTACCTTTATAGCAGGTTCTCAAGAGTGATATCTTGATAGTGCACTGCAGATGAAAAATAAACGGCAGAGTACATCCATTAGCTATTTACACCTCATTAACTAAGTCAATATACTCACTCTGCATTATCACAACAGCTGAGAGGAATCTAGAGGATTTATTTGCATTTAAATGAGGTATTCATGTTTCCCCTGCAGGCTTTACAGCCTACTCTGGTGACATCAGGAATTTTCACCCATATATGCTTAGCACAGTATGAGCTTGTCTGACACTGATGAGACACTCTATAAGTAGCTCAATATAAATTCCCTCAGAGCACAGGCTATGTTTCGAGGCAAGCTCTGTTTTTTAAGATTTTTTTTTCATCAGAGCTGGATCTTCTTGACATCTCTGGTTGTGTAGCGTTATTGTGGAAACTGCAACAGAGAATAAGACTGTCATCACATTTAGAGCACAGCCCCCCACGGTGCCACCAGGTCCACGCCCTGAGTCTGTTATTGAATACACAGCCTTTCATCAGTATGAATTATGGGTGTACATCTTTTACATAATCGCTGATATAGAATCAATAGACATACTAATCAAGGGCAGTGAGTATCGAGTGGGAGCACCCACTGCCCATCAGTTATCCTTGCTTCAGGAGGGAGACAGCCACAACCCTTGTGAGAAGTAGCATCATCCATCAAAAGTTTGTGACACAGAGAGCGATGCTGAAGTATCTGGAGTCCCGCCAGTTTCAAAGAATAACCTTGAAGGCACCGTGGAGCATTTCGGTTAACAAATGTTAACCGAAAAATCTAATTTTGCAGAAGAACAGGATTTCATTGTACAGTGTGTTGACGCCTGTCTTCAGAATATATAATATATATAAGTTCAGGAAGCAGAGCACAACATAAATTCAGCCTCTTGGTTTTCAGCTGTTTTTTTATCAAGGCTGTGAATATTAAGTCAAAGGTGTTATATCAAAGATAAAATCCCAAATTATATGTTTTCAATTACTTTGAAATGAATTATGTAAGAGAACTGATTTCCAGATTCAAAATGAAAATGCACCATTATCATGCTGTGACTATTTATTGTGACTTCAACGACACCAATAATGTGTTTTAGAAAGATTACTCACCAGGAACAAGATTAAGACACCACTGATGCCTATTTAATTAAAGAAAAGGGAGAAATCCCTCACACCGCGCTAAATGACTAAATTGGAAGGCAGAGCATGTTCGCTGCACAACAACCCGAAAACCCCTGCTCACCGCGACAACAAGCAACATTAAAAAATGTGCTAAGTTCTCAACATTCATCCTTCACATGTACAGATAGTAAATAATAAAAGCAACAAATGGCAGCAAATCTTGAAAGATTCCAGGTAATGCAGGAGTTCAGTTTTTACTGATTTAGATACTTACACCTTTTAAAGTTCAGTTTATTGTAGTGCCTTCTTTTTCAAAGGTAGATAAGCAGAATAACACATGGAATCGAAATGAATACACACTTTGATTAACTAACTAAGACACAAATCTGTAAATGTTTGTAACTGTTGTAGACTGTGTGTAGTGCTTTTATTACGTCACGATAATTTGGGTAATTTTGCCTTGATTTGTTGTCAGAGAATTTTTTCTTTTGTCAGACATTTGAAACCTTGGCACCTTGTTCGGTCTTGTCCTCTGTGACAGCTGCAGAACAGGACCACAGAAAGAGACCTGCTATTATCTGACAAGAGGAGAACTCGGGGTGCATTGTCCTAATCAAGGGAGCAGAGTGAGCAAAATGCTTCTCTGGAGTGCAGGCTGCCATCAACACAGAGAGATAAAACGGTGAAGTACACACCAAAGTCAAAGAGCACTTCACAAAGCTCACTTTCTCATTCTGTCCCATGCTACAATTTACTGAGCAAACTCCATCCACTGACAAAGACTGTGAGGTGTCATTAAAAAGCTCCAGACAAAGCTAGTAAGTAGACCTTGAGTTAATTATCTAGTATTATTGATTGCCATAGACTACACACTTATTTGTTGCATAATACAAAGGCAAAAAATTTAAGCCAAATATTTACTCTCTTTTAGTTTTGTTTTGGTCTCCACCAGCTCCTAAAGAAAAATCTGCAGCAGCTAAGTGCTCCGTGTATGTTCAGTGGCCAGTTGCTAACTCTACCTGACAGAGGGGTTATCAGAGCCTTTTCACTTGAAAACAACTTCTGCTTCTGCTGGAAAAGACACTGAATGAAAACAGTGAAACTAAAGCATCAAGCTGAGAGACTATACAACGCTCTGTAAAGTTGAGGAAAACTGTTTAATCAGGTGATAATTCTCTGAGGTTTTGTCATTACAAGCAACACTCACATTGCACACAGTTACTTGATCCGTTGTTGATGTAAAACTATCACTTAGTGCAGCTTTAAGTATGGGTAGCCTGACAAGGCAATGTTTTTACTGTCCCCAATTGTGGGTTCTGATAAAAACAATAGTCAATATAATCTAATCTGTGCTGTAAATAAGAGATTTATCTTTTGTTTGGCCACCGAGCTACCACGAGTACTAAATGCTACATGCACTCTCCACCTTTAGCTATTTCCAAATGCCTCTAATAAAGCTACATTATTTAGAGAGTAGTGAAACTTTAATGTCACTTAGAGTTTACATTTGTATAAATTACTGAGAATTATTACATTTTTACAGAGCATTTCTATTTCCTATATACGGCACAGCTTTTCTAGCCTTTACGGCACTGATCATGTCATGTTACTCAGCCAATAACTGTGACTCGAGTCAGTGAGTGAGAGTCACACACACGGTGAGAGCCGACGTCAGAGAAATGAGTGGAGAAAGTGGGATATAAGAGGAAGAAAGAAAGAGAAAGGGACGTGTTCAAGCTGTTCACTTGTGAAGATGTGACATGAGACGGTAACTGTTGGGGTTAACCATGAAGAAGAAAAATGAAAAGTCAAGCTACACTTTTTATTTCATTTTGTAAAATTAAGCACTTAATTATGATTTTTCAAAAGCCCTCTGTTATGTAGTTATTACTTATTACAGATGTTATTTTCTTGAATTGCTAACATATAGTTATTATATTATTATATAGAACGTGTGTTATTTTATCATAATAATTATCATAATATATAGGCTACAGTATATAGCCTAACATTCCAAACCTTTGCTTGAGGAAATTTTGTCCAACTGGACCTCTTTGAATTTTAAATGAATATCCCTGATATAGAAAGTCAATAATATGTTTTTTTTAAAAAAAGGCAGTTGTACAAATTTCCCACAATCCCGCCCACACACTCCACATGCTGTATGACCCAGGTAGGCTCCTGACCCGTAAAAACAGACTTGGTTTCATGTCAGCTCCAGGAAAGGAACTCTCATCTATATTTGATGTCTGATACTGCCTGCCAGTCATGTAGCTTGGAACAGGATGTTCATGGGGTCCATCTTTAAGATGGAGGCTGATTCATACTGAAGCATGCAGGAAAAGAACAGCTGGCAGGGTCACTGCTAATACGAGAAGCATTTTCTCCTCAATGTGCTGTGACACAAAAAACCTTTTAAAACAGGTTTTTGTGTTTCTGCTTGTGCGTGCAGAGTTAAGATTTTTGACTCTTTTCAAAACACATTGTATAGTTAACAGTGCATCCACCTAAAATTAAGGTTGCTTATTCTGGATACCAAAAAGTAGAGTTCTTGTAGGTGTGGGGCTGTGAAGGACTGACCAAATCAGAAAGGGTGCTCATTTTAAATCACTCAGCTAGTTTGTAGAGAAGCACATACGCAGACAACTGTAGATTTTGTAGAGTTTTCAGCATCAAATGTAATCCTCAGCCAGACTACAAATCTGTTCAATTCTTGCTTGTCTCTGCTTGTTCAGACAAATCTTCTTCTATTACTGTTGTCACAGTGAATAGGAAATGGCACAAAAAATATCTACTTTACAAGTGTATTTTAAGATTATAAAAAATGAGACTACTAGCTAGCTGAAAAGCTAAAGTGGCAGATATCTCGCTGAATAAGTATCTACTTAAAGGATAAGTAGATGCTCTGAATTTTTTTATTGTCAAGAATCCATTAAAAAGACCAAAAACAATCACTTTTTGTCCCTTTCCTACCCTGTCTCTGGCTCTTGACCCAAAGCCCACCAAATGAATCAAACATACATACATATACTTTCATTTTTCAAAAGTCAGTTCCTAAAGCAGCTGGGCACTGTGGTTTTTATAAAATGATACTTAAACAGGATTAAATAGTACATCTGTTGACTATTTTCAGCTGCTGATTAATACACATGTGTGCCAATGGAGCTCTACGCACACAGCTAAGCTTCATCAGGCTTTGGCTACAGAGACAACACTTGTTAGCAGGATCAATTCATTGTTGCTTTTTGTCTTTTCATGTGATTTGAAGAAAAATAAATAGCTATCCTTCAACAGTAACAAACAAAAAAAGTCAATTTTTTTTGTTTTGTTTTTATATCAAATACACTTTGCTGTTGGGGTTAGGTGCAAGTCAAAAAAAAAAAAAAGTTCCCCAATTAAGCTGTGCTATCACATATTTTAACAATCCAATCCCTTTATGCTTCAGTCAAATACACTCTTAGATGTTCTCCCCCTGTATTGTGTCCCATGGGACCTAACAGGAAACATCAACATTGATCACAAGAAGTAAGATGCTCTTAGAACAGTACAAAATTAGATCTAAGATTTGAGAATCTTTAAAAGTCTTGACCTTTGACCTTTCAGGTGTAACAGATCTGCATTTTTATAGTTACAGATGATTACCCCCATTTTAGCCCTGACAGGTATAATTACCACTGGGCTTATTAGAGGTATGAATAGGCTCAAAGTCTGTCTTGTGTCAAAATCACAGTGAAATTACGTGTAAAACTAATTACCACCAAAAGGTCATGATCTTTAGCAGAGAGAAATAGGATAGGTCCTGAAACACCTAAAGTGTGGATGGTGTGTCTTTGACTGGTCCTCTGTGTTACAGGAGCAGGATGTCTCTGCCTGCCTCTCTGCAGGAGGGAAGAACTCATGTACTTTATTTCCTTTAAATTTCTATAAAGAATTACATGACACTTTCCAGTAATACCAGTTGACCTTTAAATTATTCGCCTGAACCTTCACCATTCAATCATGCCGTGGAGTTAATTAAGCTATACCAAGAGTAATAAAGAAGATAGATGACACCCGGTCATACATGCACGTCCCGACTCTGTGACAACTGAAGGCTGGTAAGGTCAGAGCCTAACAATTGATTGAACTGTCATCCTATCATTGTGGAAATCTACCAGCAGAATCTGATTGTGGATTGACTTCCCACTGGTCCAGGGGACCAAAACAAATGGCCTGAGACATATTGGTGGCCTTGTCCCCAAACGCTAAACCTCAGAATCTAATCTGAGCAAGTGATCGCTCACTTGCTGTTAATGTCATCATTTATGCCTGTCCGATAACTGGCATATACACTACGCACTTATTGACTTCATCCCGCTTTAGGAATATGAAGTCCAGAGGCTGTCAGTTATATTCATCAGGATCTGTCTCACCATCTATCATCATGATGGTCTGAAATCACTTTAAGAAAAAGTTATTAAAAATACTTATCTCCAAAACTGAAAGTGCTGACTTTGCATTTTGGAATGTTTGCAGATCTTTCATTCATTTCTGCTTTGCAGAGGTGGAAAGTAATGTAGAACGGGTGTTACTACATCCCAGTTGAACTGATCTGTAATCTGGCTAGCAGGCTCAGCTGGCATGTAACCAACATTAATGCTGTGTATCACTAAGAAACTGCCAACAACAGTGTTTGCTGATGAATAAAGATTTTGAGGCACTTGTACTACTTTTGTATAGGTATTTCAGTTTTATGATGTTTTACACCTCTAGTCTCTTACATTTAGTTGGCAGCTATAGTTGCAGGTTAAATTGCAGATTGATTTTTTTTATTCACAAACATTCAACCAGCTCAGCTTTACAGATGCACTGTTACAGACTAAACTACCCAGCAGCTATAAATTGGATAAAATTAACTCCATTTAGAGCAACTGCAGGCTCATATGATAATGTAACACCCCAAAAGCGGCTGTTCTGTATAATTATTTTTTTCCCCTTGAAATACCTACACATGCTTAACTGGTAATATTTCTCTACCTCTGCTTGAAGCAGCATTAATGGTGTATTTGGCCTCAAATACATATAAACAAGCTTAACTATGATCATGTAATAAAGTTGATTTGGCAGATATGGCCGTGAACAGTTGCCTCTTCACACATTCAGCAGACATTAGCATCCATTTGGGGTCATGTTTGTGACCAAGTGACATATGTAAATATAATATTCATTCTCCTTTTAGATCTGTTTTTGGTCTCCTCTAACTCCTGAGGGAGAAATCTGGCTCTTAACCTGTTAAAAGCTCCACAATGTTCTGTCTGTGTTTATCTGGACAAGAGGTAGATGAGAGCACAGTTGTGGGCCACAAAACCTAAACAATGTGGTGAAAGACACTAAAATGCTCCATAGAGGGAAAGCAGGGAAGGGAAAAGCAGAATCGGGTGATAATTCTCTGATAGTTAATCAATATCAGTACGTTTCCATCTACATGTAGTCATTTGATCAATTGTTAACTTAACAAAATACTGATTAGTGCAGCTTTAAAGGTCGCATATTGTATAAAGTGATATTTCCATGTCCTTTTTGATTATAAAGCAGGTCTAGGTTCTATATTAATACTGTGAAAGTATCAAAGCCTCAGTCCACATTCCAGAGAAATGCACACAGCCTGTATTCAGCCTTAAAACAAGCCATCAGGACTTCTGTAACTTTGTCACGTCACAACAGATTACTCACCACACTCAACCCTTCCCCAAGCCCAGTCTACCAGGACCCACAGTCCAGCCTTGCAGGATTTGGTTTCTCTGAGTGTTTACCTGCAATCTGCTCTATTTCTATTCAATCACCCAGAAAACAGTCAGCCAATCAGAGCAGAGGCTCTGAGTCTCTTCTTACTGACCTGTTACAAGAGCTGCAGGAATGTAACACTGATTTGAGATGGTTTTGGGTACTTAAAACCACAAATATATCTTCTAATGGATATCAAAACTTCAACTAAAACACTGGAAAAGTATAAATTATGGGACCTTTAAGCAAGATTTTGAACTTTTGGCTGCCAGTAGAAACAAGTTGTGAACACAGAATGTACGTATTATCACATTTTGAGTTCATATAAGGTGAACTTGTTAGCAAACAGGTGCTTATTCACACATGCAGTAGTTACAAAGCAACGCTGTCATTCACTTGGACTCATATTTGCGACCACTTCATCAAGTCAAATATGCATATTTTCTCTTTCAGCTCCGTTTTTGGTCTCTACCAACTCCTGGGGGAAATATCTGTCTCTCCAGTTGCTGAAGGCTCCACAATGTTCACCAGCTACTTGCTAATTCTTTGCTGTCTTTTGTTTGGAGCTGAGCAAGTAATGTACAGTGCCTTTTTAGTGCTATTTCACTGACAACAGCTGCCTGCTGCGGCTGAAAAACGACCCTATGAGAACAGTGAGTGAACCAAAAAGCTGTGGGCATGACAGTTAAACAATGAGCTGAAAATCACCATACAGCTCAGTAAAGCTGAGAGGAGCCGCAGGTTCAAGTGATTATTCTCTGTAGCTTTATAATTTACAAGTGACCCCTTTCATATTGTTTTCACATTGCCATTTGATACACTGTTACTGTAGAAACATTGAGTGTAGCAGTTTTAAATAAAGGAAACTTATTCTACCACAGGTTTAATGGCAGTGAACATCCCCAGTGGCAGCTCAGTTATTCACCATAAAGAAGTCCTGCTTTGAGTTTCACTTCAGTTCGACTTGTTTTAGGTTTGTGTTTGATCTGCAGTAATGATTTGGAGTAAACTACAGTCAGCACATACAGGGAGTTAATACCTCCCCAGAGAAACAGAAGCCACAATGTTATCGTGACTGTCGTGTGACTGCCGTGTCTTTTTTCTCTGCATCTCTTTCTCTGTGGAAGCTCAGAAGCAACAGAAGTTTGCCCAGAGAGAGAGACAGAAAAAACCGAGACTCACATGCAAAGGTTAGACTGGCCTCTCGGCTGACGATGGTCCCAAAAGAGTTGGAGGCGAGGCACTGATACGTTCCAGCATCGTGGTCTTTGTTCAGATGGCTGATTCTAAGGTTGCCTCCAGAAAGGCTGTAGTGAGATCCAGATTTGGGATTGATTTCTGTGCCATTCAGTTTCCACCTAAAAAAAAACAACAAAAAAAAAACAGAGAAACATTTACATGTAAATTAACAAATTAAACATTGTTCAGTGTAGACCGGGGCGATGGAAGCATTCCAGACTACAAGATGAACGTGACTTGAAGATTTGATTTGATTGAGGAAAGAAATAAAAGGTGGAGAGGGCCCAGAAATCATGCCCTCCAGCTTAGTGTTAATCTAAGCAGCAGTGAACCACTATGGTGCCAAGGACTGGACTCTCTGAGAATAGATAGCATTGCAAGCCATCCATCTTGCCAGACCCCAGTCAAACTGCATAAAAATGCTGCTTAATCATGATGGTGCCACAATTAAAACAAATGCCTGCAACCTTGCCTTCACACTTGTGCATTCTAGGCCGGTCTGCATGATTATCATTGGTGTTAGGGGTGATCAACGAAGGGTATAATTCACTTAAAATGGCAACAGACTCTCCAATCTCTCCACCCAGATGCAGCTTATTAGAAGAAACGCAGGTGGGAGGAAAATCAGTCATTTCAGAAAAATGCTTTCAAGCAATAACTTTCTTTCAGCCGGGGCAGAAAAAAAAAGAGCTCAGCCTGTGTTATTTGTTATCAATGATGTATAATCATCAAAGCAATAAGAGGTTCTGCACAGATAAACAAGCATGAAAGGAGCATTTTATAGCTTATTGGAAAATGGACAATGCAAATTTGATTAGGGCCCAAGGTGATTTAGCGTGTGATTATTTCTTTGAGGAGAAGTTCTAAATTTCCTCCTGCTTTGATTTTTTAATTTTCACTGGATGATTTCAGGTTCAGCTGGGAAAACAGTACTTTGTTTAATTTGGAAAAGAGAGTAGCTTTGATGTGGAAAAGGGGGCTTTGCTAAAGCCCTTTTGTACAGTAGGCAGAAGTTGTGCAAAGCTGTTTTGTGCACTGCTATCTTAGCGCCCCTTGTTGAGCCAATTTGGTGCCTTTGAGGCATTAGAACCTTTCTGCGAAAACACAGACAGAGCTGCTGTGTTATCGTTGTGCTGCTTTCTTGCTATATTGCATCTTTTACAGTATAATGCCCTATAGGATCGACTCATCTGCTTATTTTTATTGGAGAAAATAAACTACATTTGCTGCTCTGACCACTGGAGTCGGTGCAGGATCATCACATGAAGCGCAAGTAGGAGCTGATTACATGAAAAACAATGTCAGACTGTGTTGCTTACCTGCCTACCCGCACTCCGAAGCGTCTCCCAAGCAGCAGGAAATTTGTGGGTTGGGCATTGCAGCACTCACAAAGTGCCTCTACAGACATTTTTCTTTTAATAGACAAAATGTGTAGCACAATGGTCTTTCATGGCCCTTCTCCGGTTCAGTCATAAGTAAGTGCATGCTCTCTGGAGCCTTATTACCACACACAATAGAGAAGAGCCTGGAGGGGGGAGTGGCTGCATTCTCACAGGACCTCAGAAGCGATTCATTTGCAGCTCAAGTGAAACAAACAAAAATCAACATAAATATTTTACAGCCGAGGAACACCTCGACTTGAAAGAAGAGTGGACCTAAGGCGGAGAGAAGGGGGAGCGGTGGTGCTCCGGACCTCAGTATCAGGCTCAGATTGTGGCTTTTCCTTTCTGAAAAGGGACCCCATCAAATATGAAAGCAGCCTTTTCACAGTTGTAATTGCTCTGAGAAACTCTGCACTGTTACCAAATTGAAACGGTTTAATTGGGCGGGAGCTTGAAAACTGAATGTTGTGAAAGGTTTTCTCTGACAGTCGCTGATTCGTTGCTCTATCTAACATTAGAATGGGTCGCTAATTGAGCCTGGAAAATGTTTTGACGCATCTGAGTGAGAAATCATGTCCCGTGCTGAAAAGAACACAGACTTAACTCAATTGAAGGAGGAGAGTGAAAATCTCTAAATGTACCACACTGTGCATGTGTGTGTGGTTGTTAAATATAGTCGTAGTTAAAGATAATTGCCCAGCCAATGCTGCCATTGCTCTGTTGTGACAACAGAACTCCCTAAGACAACCCTTGTTGCTTTAAGCCAATTAGACAACAGTTTTAAAGCTGCTAAGTGACAGATATTTAAATGTCTTTGAAACTTGAGCAATTTCTAACACCAGATAAATTGAGACGGTGCGGGAACGATGATAGAAAGCCGCACGAGGGGAACTTTGAATATCGTGATTGTGTCAGTGCATATCCTCCTCTGTGAGAAGTATAGAGCAACAGATTACATCAAACACATGTAAACTAGATTATTTAATAATTCTATTTACAATGATTTATGCTGGCAAGCAGGTCACAACAGCAGTTCCATTTGTTAGGCACATGCTTTATGCAATCATGTAACAACAGGCCGTGTACACAGTGGCATAATACCGCACCATCTGGCTTATGAGGCTGTGAATGTTTGGGCGGTCTGTTCCTTTTCTTCAGCCTGGCATTTTAATGTGTATAAAAAAAGAAAAAAAAAAGAAAAGAAAACACTACTTTCTCCTACACCTCAGATAATTACCGTTAAAGTTTATTTATTTCAGATGCATTTGAAAATTCAAATAAGGGATATTTACTGTGCTTAAAAAAAACCAACTTGACTCTTGGAGTAGAAAAGAAGTCATTCTAATGAGGACAAAATGGCAAGGTGTGGTGTTAAAAAAATAAAAAATGAAAAATAAATAAATTCCGTACCATTTATACATTTCATCCCATTTAGTATTTTATTTTATTTATTTTATCTTTATTACATTATCTTTTTTTTCCTGCCTTTAGTGTTTTCCTCATTGCAATTTCATTATTTTATTTTCATAGTTTTTTATTTATAATAGTCATTTGTTGCTCTGTGTGTGGATGGGATGTTCTGTAAAACACTTTGTGTTACATAACTTGTATGAAATGCGTTTTTAAACACAAACTGATTGATTGATTTACTGTATGCACAATAGTTAGTTTCCAGAGAAAATTGCCCCGGCATCTTCTGAACCAGCTATGCCATTTCTGAGTGCCGCTCACAGTGACTTTCACCTTTGACCTTTGATCACCGAAATCGAATCATTTCATCTTTGAGTCTAAGTGAATGTTTGTGCCAAATTTGAAATGAGTTCCAGCCACAGGTGTCACTGGTGTGGAGGCTTAAAAACTGAAGGGTAAAAAAAGAGAATTTGCCATAGAGTGCTGCAGGGATGACTCAGTCCAACCTGGATGTTAGCATCACCCTGGTTCCCTCGACAAAAAGCCAGCGGGATTTTCACATGGGCTTTTGGATTACCGCAGAAAATAAACCCTGTGACAAACAAAAGTTTATGACACTTACAAATTTTGTCCAGCAAGATAATTTTGACCGATGAACACCACTTTTTTTACAATTGCCAGAAGTAAAAAGCTAATGTTAGGTGAACTACAGCACAGTCGCATGACTTCAATGTCCCCACTGCTAAACTTCCTCTTCCTTTCCTTTTAGTTTGCAAAAGTGTGATTATAGACACAACAAGGCAACCTCTGTAGTATCATTTAGTCACTTGTTAGCAACTGCCTTTTTTAAAACATGAAAAGTTTCAAAATACCACAACTGGGGTATTTACTGGCGGATTATATGTTGTAGAATAAAACATGCAAATGTCTTGAGCTTGTGTTAACCACAGACCTTATTTCAGGCACCTAATCAAAGACCCATTCAAAAAACCCCTACACTTCAGGACAGGGGAACTGGTAACTAATTTCCAGGTTTTACAACTCATTCCTGCAGCACTCTAATCAATGGGGGTTATGTGACAATGAGTATTGTCAGAACTGTTGATTTTACAGTTCGGTTATGCTCCAATCAAACTAATAAGATACAACACATAAACAAGTGAGTTTTCGAGATGTTGATGGGCTGATTTTTTTCATCCTCAGACAGAGCAAGGATAGCAGTCCTCCAAAAAAAACAGGGGCAAAGTGATGTTGCTACTTCACCAGCCAATTAGACACTCATTCGCTATCAGGTTTCAACACAGGTCCTTCACCAGCACGTGTAAAACACACAGCCTACATACACTCAATCAGAGGGCTGAATCTTTGTTAGTTATACCATGAAATCTAGACACATAGGTGGCGAGCTTTTAAAGGAAGCTGCCCCTTCAATGCAAGATTTCAAATTTCAAATTCTCAGCTTATTATTTGTATTGTATTATACAGTATTAATGGTGGTATTTTGTGACTGTGATGTGTTTTTATGGTTTGTTTCATTTTGTCGTGTACTTTTGAAGTTTCTGTGTTGGAGGCACAGTGTCCTTTGGAGGCTGGCCATCGATGTTTCCAGCTCTGCTTGGATAACCGATTCAGCCTTCTCAGAGACTACAGTGTGTATAGGCTGTATTTTTCACACATTCTGTGAGTCAGACTGATGAAGCTGGTGTTACTGAGTTGTTTTTTTTCACATTTGTAGCCTTATTTTTGACAGACACATATAAGAGGGGTCTCAAACTTCTCACCCCAACACTCGCAAGGAATAAGCTAATTTTCCAGAATGTTTTACTGCTGATTGGTTTGGCTCTAAAGAGGGCAAGTGTGCTGCTGGTGTATTTATATCCCATATCTGTCCATATTTATTTAAGGATTTTTAACCAGCTACTTCAATGCCTGGAAATCATTTTTTATGCCACATTTTACTTTCTCCTCTTTTAATTACAGCAAAATACCCTTTGTTTTCCTTCATTTGGGTTCAGTACAGACAATGCAGAACACATGTCTTCTCTCCCAGCATTTAATGTAAACACGGCAGCTCAGACTGTCTGTTTACTGCTGTGTGATGTGCAATTAATAAACTTTGAACATGACTTAGCTGTTGTAACATGTCTTTAGAAGGCGGCAGGCGCTCTGACAGGACCGCACAGCGACCTTGACAGGAAACAGCTGATTAGGTCACCCTCTAAGCTGGCTCAGTCCCAAGTATTAAGTGTACCAATCCTTCCAAATCTTAGCCCAGCAATTTCAGTGAGCAAACATGATTGATTTAAACTTTTCCTTGCCAGAGACGCCGCTACACAACACAACACCCTTTCAATAGACTAATGGTCCATGTGAGGAGGAAATAAAGAAGGAAAAAACAGCTGCTCGTTGAACTCTGCAAGAAGAAGAAAAAAAAAAAAAAGATGTTTGAACCGGGTGCATTCAGAGCTTAACACGAGTTTCCAGGCTACGGGGACGAGACATGTTTCCAGCAGAGAGTTGAAGGGAAAATCCACCACAAAATAGAATTCATGTAATACATTCCTATGATCCTGATCAGCTCACGCTTGATTTGTGAGGATGAACAAGTCTTTTCTAAAGCTTGAAACAACAGAGCCAAGACTCTCTCTCGCTGCTGCGTCACGACACAAATCCTGGAGTGGTTTCATCCAGGATGAATGGAAGACTGCATCTGAGGACACAATTACAATACCCAGCGTGTTTTTACAGGATATGGACGCTGTCTCTGCTTTGTAACTGTTAGGACTACAATGAAGTAAAGCACACTTAGAAGTAAAAGCTCCAAATGCATTTGAGACAAAAAAAGAGTCTAACTCACTGTCAGCAGGGCGGCTTCAAGCTTCGTCAGATTAGAAACTTGCTGGTTTCTAGTTTTAGAACAGAGGTGTCATGTAGTGTGTGTGGATTAAACCGGCTGGGATCAAAAGAACAATGTGTGATCTCTCTTGTACGGTTCATTGTTTTGGTTTTCGACTGAGTTTGAACCACATGAGGAAGCTGCAACTCCATAACTCTGTAATCACTGTGTCTTATTACAGAATTACAGTGATATTCCTTCCTATTCCTAGAGACCGTGAAGCTTTCTGACAACCCTTTACTCATTCTAGTTTTCATTTCTATTATTATGTCAAATAGAGGTCCAGGATTTTTTTTTTTTTTTTTGGTTTGAAAAAAAATACTAGTTTGAAGAGTCTGAATCATAAAATGGAGCTAAAATAGCAAGAAGCACCTCATACTTATCTCTCAAACTGTGAACTGTGAATTTTTGTAAAAGTTAACTCAATTGTTTTTGCTCTTTGGTTCCCACATATCTTGAAATACATACACAGAGGATAGTGTCAGTGTTACTGAAATGTAAAAAAATATTTCATACTTAATACAACCAAAAAACAGGACTGATGCAAAGCAAACAAAAAAAAGTTCAATTTTCATTGATTTTTAAGTCCCGTGTTATTTCTGTTTGTGATGATCGTTGCTTGAGCTTTGGGTGACGTGGTGTATACTGTAGTTTTATAATTTCTCAGTGGACATATTTTATCCTGAATAGACACATGAGAAATCAGTCATTTAAAGGATACGTTTTCTTTTTGTCCAATGCATCTCATCAAAGTACTGGTCTACCAGAGATGTAAAGCTTTAGAAACGGATCATGATATATTACTTTTATACTTTATCTTTTTTTTCTAAATCCTGACACAGCTGGTTGAGTAGATTTTAGCAAATGTTACTCAAATAGGAGTCACCCTTTATTTGTTAGGGACTATTTTTATCTGTGGATTAATACACATTTAGTGAACTCACCTGCAGGACAGTGCACATGGGACAGACTTTACATAAACTGCAGTGCTCATGTCCTTCTTAATGAAGGAACATGTTACCCGGTGCAACAGTGTGGCTCATTGATGTGTTTAATAATTCTGAGAGAACACTGAAGCACATAGGAATAAAACATATTAAACTCTGGATACACATAAAATACTTACTAGTAGGATCAATTCAGTTTTTAACACATCACTAATGTGCTATCGGTTGATGGGTGCAGATCGGTCTGTGCCCACGGTTGCCTGGTATAAAGCATCACTTACTACAGTGCTACAGTACATGACAGGATTTATGGGTACTGAAGTTTTTTGAATAGTTCCCTCTTATTGCCCTTCGGAGCTGCCAACATGTAAAGAGACATTGTTGAAGACAGGATGGAGACATTTGCCAGTGATAGCTTGTCTACGATTGAAGGATGTTGACACCTCTCAGCTGTATAAAAGCAAGCAGCATCAATGGAGAGATGAAGCGCTGCAGTCACACACTCACCGGTAGATGGGGGGTGGGCTTCCCTGGGCTTCACAGCTGAACACCACCTCCCTGTTCCTCTCCAGGGTTTCCACAGGATACACGATGCTGCCGGGCTGCTTGCTGAAGACAGGACTCTGCAGGACACTGCTCTCTGCAGGATGACAAGCAAGGACAACAGAGCTGAGCACAAACTTAGACACCGACCTGTGTGTAAAACAGCCAATTAGTCAGTGGCAGAAATAGGCTGATGCCACTTTAAGTGTTTCGAAGGGCAAACCCACAAGCTGACTGAACATATCAATTTGGACAGCCTGTCACGACACCCCAGCACCGAGAAGAATGATTTGAAGTCAGACGTGTCTTCACCAGCTATTTAGGTGGTAATAGGATATTGAGAGATTTATCTTGAACAAATGTCTGGGCACAAATGCCTTCATTTATTTCTGTCAGCCTGCTTTTATTTGTTCATTTATTTATTTATTTGCCCAGCAATGGTGGGATTATGTGTCCATGCAGAGGTGTAATCAGTTGGTTTCATGTGGTTAGAGCTCTTTGTTGTAAATGACACAACAGAAGTCTCACTTACTCCATTAAGGCAGCCAATAACACAGTGTGCTTCCTGTGCGTGGTGTCAGTGAAGCTTAGGAGACAAGGAAAAGCAATAGCAGTTTTAATCACTCTCATTTCTTTGTCACAGCCTAACTTGGTCTTGCTCTTTTAAAGAAAAGAAGCCAGAATAAGTCACTGCTATTTGATATTTTTCCTCATCTGCCGTCCTGTGCTTCACGGAGACGTGGCTGTGTGGATCGATTCCGGACTCTGCGCTGGAGCTGGCCGGCTTCCAGCTCTTCAGAGCGGATCGCGACACAGAGCTGTCCGGCAAAACCAAAGGTGGAGGAATCTGCTTTTATGCAAACAGTGGCTGGTGCAGAGACGTGACAGTGATCCTGCAGCACTGTTCTCCTGACCTGGAGACTTTCATCATAAACTGCAGGCCCTTCTACTCCCCCCGTGAGTTCACCTCAATCATCCTGGTCGGTGTTTACATCCCACCACAGGCCAACGTGCAGGAGGCACAGCGGGCGCTCGCAGACCAGATACTGTGTGTGGAGCGGACCAACCCGGACTCCGTAGTTATTGTCCTTGGTGACTTTAACAAAGGTGACCTCAGTCATGAACTGCCCAAATACAGACAGTTTGTTAATTGCCCGACCAGAGAGGGGAACACTCTGGACCACTGTTACACCACAATCAGTGGTGCTTATCACGCCGTCCCCCGGGCTGCACTGGGCCACTCTGACCATGTCATGGTCCACCTGATTCCCACATACAGGCAGAAACTAAAACTGTGTAAACCTGTTGCGAGGACATCAAAGCAGTGGAGCAGTGAAGCCATAGAGGATCTGCGGGCATGTTTGGACTGCACTGACTGGGAGGTGTTCAGGACTGCTTCCAACAGTCTGGATGAGTTCACAGAGGCTGTGACGTCATACATCAGCTTCTGTGAGGACTGCTGTATCCCATCACGCACCAGGGTGAGTTATAACAATGACAAACCCTGGTTCACAGCTAAGCTCAGTCAGCTCAGGAGGCAAAAGGAGGAAGCTTTCAGGAGTGGGGACAGGGACAAGTTTAAAGAGTCCAAGTACAGGTTTAGCAAGGCGGTGAGAGAAGCTAAACGACTGTACTCTGAGAAACTTCAGCTCCAGTTCTCAGCCAATGACTCTGCTTCTGTCTGGAAAGGGCTCAGACAGATCACTAACTACAAACCTAAACCCCCCCACTCCATTAATGACTTCCGTCTGGCCAACGATCTGAATGAGTTCTACTGCCGCTTTGAAAGACAGTGGGACAAGCCTGACACTAACCTCCACATCAGAGCCACATCAGAACCCTCCTCCTCCCCTACCAAAGGAACGTCTCTCTCTATCCTGGAGAGAGATGTCAACAGGCTTTTTAAGAAGCAGAACCCCCGCAAAGCAGCCGGTCCTGACTCTGTCTCTCCATCATCCCTGAAGCACTGTGCTGATCAGCTGTCTCCAGTGTTCACAGACATCTTCAACACCTCACTGGAGATCTGCCACGTGCCAGCCTGCTTCAAATCCTCCACCATCATCCCTGTCCCCAAAAAACCAAGGCCCACAGGACTAAATGACTATAGACCCATTGCCCTGACCTCTGTGGTCATGAAATCATTTGAGCGTCTTGTCCTGTCCCATCTCAAATCCATCACTGACCCACTCCTGGACCCCCTGCAGTTCGCCTACAGAGCCAACAGGTCTGTAGACGACGCCGTCAACATGGCTCTCCACTTCATCCTCCAGCACCTGGACTCCTCAGGGACCTATGCCAGGATCCTGTTTGTGGACTTTAGCTCTGCCTTCAACACCATCATCCCGGCTCTGCTGCAGGACAAGCTCTCCCAGCTGAGCGTGCCTGACTCCACCTGCAGGTGGATCACCGACTTCCTGTCTGACAGGAGGCAGCACGTGAAGCTAGGAAAGCACGTGTCTGACTCCCAGACCATCAGCACTGGATCCCCGCAAGGCTGCGTTCTTTCTCCTCTGCTCTTCTCCCTGTACACCAACACCTGCACCTCCAGCCATCAGTCTGTCAAGCTCCTGAAGTTTGCAGACGACACCACTCTCATTGGACTCATCTCTGATGGCGATGAGTCTGCCTACAGGTGGGAGACTGAGCGTCTGGTGACCTGGTGCAGGCAGAACAACCTAGAGCTAAACGCTCTGAAGACAGTGGAAATGATAGTGGACTTCAGGAAGAGCCCAGCCCCACCCACCCCCATCTCCCTGTGTGACTCCCCCGTGGCTACCGTGGAGCATTTTCGATTCTTGGGAACCACCATCACACAGGATCTCAAATGGGAGCTAAACATCAGCTCCCTCATCAAAAAAGCTCAGCAGAGGATGTATTTCCTGAGGCAATTGAAGAAGTTCAACCTGCCAAGGACTATGATGGTGAACTTCTACACCTCCATCATTGAGTCCATCCTCACCTCCTCCATCACCATCTGGTACGCTGCTGCCACGGAGAGGGACAATAACAGACTGCAGCGTATCATCCACTCTGCTGAGAAGGTGATTGGCTGCAATCTTCCGTCCCTCCAGGACCTGTACACCTCAAGGACTCTGAGGCGTGCAGGGAAGATTGTAGCTGACTCCTCCCACCCTGGACACAAACTCTTTGAGACACTCCCCTCTGGCAGGAGGCTGCGGTCCTTCAGGACCAAAACCTCTCGCCACAAAAATAGCTTCTTCCCATCTGCTATTAGCCTCATCAACAAGGCTAGAGAGCCCCACTGTTGCTGATCAATTGCACCAATCACCAGAAAAAATTCCTTGTATGTGAAAGCATACTTGGCAATAAAACTGATTCTGATTCTGATTCTGATTCTGATATCAGTCAGCGTTTTTTTGCATTGAGAGTTTTATCCAATTGAAAAGAAATATTGCGCTTGGCTTTTCTGTGGCAAAATCTGAAATGTAAAACAAAAGAAGAAGAAGGAGGAGGAGGAGGAGGAGGAAGAGGAGGAGGATAAGAAGCAGAAACCTAAACCAAAAGACCTTTTCCTTTAAAAAAGCATGTTTCTCTTTAGACATAAGAATGGACCCACTGGAAAACGTCACACTGAACAGCAGTGTTGATGGTGTGTGCTTAAAGGGTTATCTAAGCTTTAAAGAAAAACTTTTTTCCCCCTCACAAAAGACTTAATTAAACAATGGTGGATGTGTCAAAACATACAGACATTAAGACAAAACAGTAACTGTAGAAAAGTGAAAGCGTGGGAGGTTATAAGTTCATCCAGTTCATCAGGTGCAAGTTAAATTGTGGTGGTGTGTGTGAGGGAGATTAAGAAAAATAAGAGAAAAAGAAAAAAAAAAAAACCTAAGAATCTGAGAAACTTAAAAAAGAAGAAAGAAAAAGAAAGAAATGGGATAATAATAAACACACAGATAATGGGAGGAGAGGTGAGCTGGATCCTGTGGTTTTGCAGTTTGCAAAGCGAGTCCCTGGCCAACATCCCCAACCACAGAGGTGGGCAGAAACACCAGAGGGCAGGCCCAGAGGGAAGGGGGGAGGATGGCAGCGTCCACCCCAGAAATATAATTATAATACAAATATTATTGTGGCTGTTGCCTTTATCCGTAACATTATTATGATCACTAGAAGGCCCTGGGCATTACCAAGGGAGCTAGTACAATAGACTGTGGGAGGGAGCTGAACTTTCCACCGGCCTGTGTAGGAGCAAACTAGTCCCCTGTTGGTTGTTGTGTTTTTTGTTTTTTTTTCTTTACCCTCAAATAAGCTTGATGTAATCACTTCCAATTACTTGTGTGCACAGTGATTGATATTACAATGCGAACAACAGCAGCTTTGAGTTGGCGGCTTAAATTTTCTCTAACAAGTTTCCGATGCTTGTGGAGTTTATTGACTCTAAAGAAAAGATGAAAGAATGTGGAGAAAGACTTGAAGTCATTTTCTCTTCTTCAGTAACACACATCTATTGAAGCCATCTCCACTGCAAACCCTCTGCTTACGGTGATTGTCGGCCTCTGTCGCAGTGAATAAATGAACTTAAATGAGTCTATTATTCAGTAATGAGAGAATGCGAGAGAGAAGTTACCTGAACATAACAGACTCATAGCCCACGATTGGGGCTGTGTGAACTCCACTGTGTGAACTCCACTATGGCTATGCTCATCTCTGCTGTCTCTCTTTATGGGCTAACATTCACCCATGTCACCGCTAGCACAGGGGCCCGCCTCGCCGGCACACTCGCTGCAGTCTCCACTGGTGGTGGTAGAACTTGCAGCACCACCAAATGAAAAGTCAGTAACTTCGAGGCACTTTGCTGCACCTTGCCTGGGGCAAACATCTCACTTTTGCTTCTCACTCAACTTTTCAGCACCACCCTTGTTTTGTAGCATGTTTTTTTAAGGCAGGGGTTAAACCAGGGGTTAAACAATTTCACCTTGTCATCCTGTTCTGTTGTGGAGTGAGTGATTGACAACAGAGGTGGGAAAGGGGGTGGGACCGACCCACGTGGACCAAATTGAACTGGCTACGAGCTAGGGATACGCAAACTATTTGGTAGACCATAACCAATCTACTTCCATCCACTAGGTGTCTAGAGAATGTGAACCAAACAATGTAGAGTTACTTCTTATTTTCACAAGGTGGTGCCATGGCTACGACTTCATAAAATCATAACAATAATAGTAATAATGAATAATAATGATGTCTTCAACACCTTGTCAAAGTGAGACTTGAGCTTGGAGCTGAATCTAAGAAAACACCACGACTTGTAACCTCAGCTTTAATCTGAGGTGTAAATAAATCAATTACAGCTCAGTCTGTGGAGCAGGGTTTATATTTTAGTGGTGGAGAGATTAATGACATTGAAATTTTGTCTTGAATCTGGTAATCTAATTTCCAAAGCAGCTAAAATTTGTATTACCCATGTCTGGTTTCAGTGGCGTAACCTGCCCTAAATATTTTTTTTGTAGTTACTGAAAGAGATTAATACATATGGCTTTGAATTAATTGTCAGTTTGAATTTGAACTGATAGAATAAATGGGAACATTAATGATCTAATAAAATAAACAATTTGTTAATTTCATTAATTAAAGTGTTTACTCACATTCACATTTTTTTATGAGATTATCAGCTGGTCTATTATTATCACTATTTTCATTGTCTTTTTGGTAATACCACTGCATCGAAATTCAATTGTTACAGTTTTGCAGTGAAGTATATAAAAATAACGAACTGTAGAAAATATTTACAGTAATATTTATTTTTGGCAGGATATATTTAGACATCTCACCTGCTCTTTCATTTTTACTTGGGGAGGCAATCTTAATCTACTGATACACTTCGTACACTTTTGTACACCTTGAACTACAGAATAGCTTCACAGCTGCCACTGGCCACAGGCCTTTAAATTTAGTAGAGATATGAGCAGCCTTGGGTGATAGCTTCTAATGATTAAGTTGACCCTGTGACCCTTCATATAGCACTGCCGTCAGGTCCAAATTTCCTATTGACAAACACTTGACAAGCTCTGTCCACAACTAATAATAGGATTCCCATGAAATTTGTAGTTGATATTTGAATCCCCTCCTGGGGCGGAAACCTCACATTTTGATCCTCTGACCTTTTCTTTATCACCTTCTTTATTGACCTGCACACACTCATTAAACAAAACATTGACATTGGATGATTTTGCAAAACCATGGATTACATTCGAATACACTATATTTGAAAATTCATATAGTGCATGTTATGTCTTAAGCCTGTATATTTGGAAAGTTTAAATTACACAATCTTTACTTCTGCCTCCACAATGCAATTGCAACGATTTATAATGTCTTCAAACTACAGAAACTCTTAAACAACAGGAATCTTTGTGTGGTGGAAGTAGTGTATATGCATAGCTGTACGGCATGACATGTACAGGGTAATGCATAATTCAAAGAGCTGCTCGATAAGCTGCTAATTCAGGAAAAAACTGAACACAGTGTTTAAATGCATCACCTCTGACATACATGCAATCTGCATAAGTGATACTATAAGAAAGACAGTTTGCAATGCATTTTGTAATTTTAAACAGATCTGTTTATCTTTATAATTGTGAGTATGACAACAACAGCAGTGTGGAGGGAGCAAACTGCTTCTTAGTTTTGCTCATAAATGCCTTTCAGCCATTTAACAACATCCCTCAAAAAGAGGATTTAAAACAATACAGCAGCATGCTTGCTCATCTTTCCTTGTCTAATTATTTCTGGCCTGAGTTAGTTGTTTCCTGATCATCCAGTAGTCATTATTCAGGTCGTTCAAGGACGCAAGAAGTCTCATCTGGCAAACAACTTTTCAATATTTTGGTTAAAAATGGCCCAGTGTATCTGCTGTAACCTCATAAATTATTGGGCAAAATAAATTGACTGTGGGTTCATTGCCAACAGGCGACACTGCACCATTTGTAGCAAAAGATAATACTGACTGTTCCACAACAGTCGGCAAAGTCGCATTGAATAGCCATTTTTTGACCGCAATTGTGGTGCGAGTCAAGGGCTTTCCAGTGGTGCTGCACTTAACAAACCTTGTTGTGTGTCTGCCATCATCTACAATTACTAGAATAATATAAACATAACACAAAGGGTGGAAAATGGCAGAGAATATTGCATGTTTGTGATGTTTCTCTGCTTTATCTGAAGTGAGTCAATAAAGCACAAAAGAGGTAGAGAATATAAGCACAAAATGTATAAATAAATAAATAATAATGATAATAAAAAAAAAATGCAGCTGTGAAAAGAAAGATAATTTCCCCAACAGGCTGCAATGGCTCCATTAATCTACACCTGTCAGAATAACAATCCTTTGTGTCGGTTGATAAAGTGACAGAAATTCCACATCGCTCAATTTTATATTCAGTGAAGATTAATATCTTTATTACTCATAAATCACCTGAGATGCTCTCAGTAGGACTGCTGTGAAAATATCTGTGAAATCATCTGCATGGATATGGCAGCACTGTTTACTGTGGTTACTCTATGCCAAGTTAAAAATTCCATGTGCTAAATAAGCATTACCAAATGCAGTATATATCTTTATACACATGTAGTTTTCCACTACAGGGCACATTTATCTTAATCCAGTCTACAGGCTGTATGCTCACTCTTGCTCTTGCTGCTGGCATGCCATTCTTCATGGAATAACAGCAGTAGACCTGTTGGCTGCATACACTGTGGGGGTATAATGCAAAACTACTATCTGCATCTGTTTAGCTCATAATAATCTGTGTGTATGGATTTAAATTAGAAATGGGTCTGCCTTATAATGGAAATTGAGATAAATCTAAACTGCTTTATTTTCTGTGTTCAATAGTTTTCTACTTGTATTTGTTCTCTGGTGTAATCAGTAATCTAACTATACATGGAGGAATCTCTGTCTGTCTGTATCTTGACTGTCTTGAAACCCACTCTTTCTCCTCCACTTTAAACGCGGTGGGTGTGTCAAGGGAAGGGCACATGCCACAGTTTGAAGAAAGGCAGAACTCAACTTCCACAGCTCTTTCTACGCCGTCACCCAGACACTGTCTGAGTGGGGCAGAGCAGCCGACTCCAGCGGTAATGAAGATACCATCACACACTCTGCAGGGGGCATTGCTCAGGACACAAGGCAGTGCAGAGCCGAGAGTGAGGTTGTTTGGATGATGCTCTTAAGAAATCTGTGCACTGCATTAATGCAGGCGAGGCAATCAGCGCCTGATGAGAGGGTCACTTTAAACAGGAAGTGCACCAATATGTATAAAATCTTGCGATGGGATCACACCAGCTGTGACACCCATCAACATGTTGACGTTCTGACCCACCATTACTCATTGGTCATTACTACATTATTACATGAGTACTCAGTACTTCAGTGCTGGCACCTCAGTACCTTCATTTTGATCTCAACTACACACCTGTAAAGTTTTGTGACTGTGTTGTACATGGTTGTGACGCTATCGTGGTGACAAAATCGGTCCACAGACACAGCAACACCTGCCAAAGTGCAGGTCTTTACCATACACATCTTATTCTTTCCATTTCTGACTGTTTTTGTTTTTCTTGTCATTTACAAGCACACGTACCCTTTGTGTCACACTTGTTTTTGTTACGCAATAATAATATAAGACAAAAACAGAAAGTAATTACACCCACAACGACTGAACCTGTGTTACATTATTTTACTGACTAAAGATAAAATAAAAGAAAAATCCTGTTTAACTGTTGATAATCTTGGTGGAAATGAATAGAGAATAGTGGACCTTAAAACTTGGGTTAATAATGGAAGGAGGCCCAGATTAATGTGAAGCTGTTCTGAAGCTGTGTCCATGATAAAAAAAGAAAAAATAAAATAAAAAAGCTATCGACAAGAAGTCACATTGGGTCATTTTGCAGTGTTGGCAGTGGAAGAATGGAGAAGGTCCAGATGAAATAAAGTTGGTACGGGTTGTCTGTGGAAAAAAAAGGAAAGCTATTAATAAAAAATAAAAAAACTCTCTCTGTCCATTGTGCATACACTTTGTTATGGTTCCTAACTTCTTGTCAGCTTGTGTTTATGAGACAGTTCTACCAAAGAAGAACGGCAGCAGTTACATCAGCAAGTGGCCCAAAATGTCCTGTTTATGTTCAAAGCCTTAAAGCAGCTGTAGAAATTATGATGGGATCAACAGAGGAAGCCAGGTGATGTAATCATGGGTGGGTCACCCGAACACAGTCAACATGGATTTCTTTTAAACATGTCCACTTATCCACATTGTTATGATTGTAACCATGGCAACAAAAGCTCCACTATCCTTAGCAAAGCACTCATTACTCCACCATTTTCCCCAAACCTAACGAATGGTTTGTCGTGCCTACGCCTGACCAAACCTTTACCCTGAAGTTCAGGACACACATGACTACAAGAGACTCCTCCCTGGGGTGAACGTGTTTCTTTCAATATTATCAGCTCCTGTTCATTTTGTGCAGACAACAGCCCTCTCACTTATTTTAGATACTGACGACAGTATTAGCCAAAATCTGAAGGTATAAGGCACACCTTTTATTTCTATTTATAAATGGATCTATGGACTTTGGAGAGAGCCTGTGGCTACTGCAAAGAGATAGTTGAGTGTGTTTGTGTGTGTGTGATGCCTTTGTGTTTTGATTTGTCTGAGTTATGACTCTGATCAACTGTGTGACAGGAAAACAAATTACTGCAGAAATCTGGTTGCTGCTTGTATCTTTTCAGAGCGCATTATCTGTTCACACCAGGACTGCGTTGTCTGTTTACATCCCGACTACACACACACACACACACACACAGTATATGTATACAGCATGCATGAGGCCAACCCCTGCTTTGCTTCAGTGCTCTGTGAACAGAAGCTGCTGTAAATGTCCCTCTCACCCAGTTCAGATGAGGCTGTTTAGCGTGTCCTCATGTCGCGCTGAGCAGAACAGAAACAGGTCACCATTAAAATCCTAACCCTATGTTTCGCCAACACTCAGGTACTGTTACCAGGCCTCCCAGCAGGCCTCGCACACCTGCACATCTTGCCGTTACGACCTGATTCATCTGCATGTGAGAGTGTGGGAGAAACATGTCAAAGCTCCAGGTTACTGCCACAGGGAATACCCCAAGCACTCTGGAAATCGGCTGTTGCCTACATTCTGGTGACATTCAAAGATTTTCAAATTTTAAACGGGATGAGAAATTTGTACAGATGTGGAAGATGTCCTTGATCTTTTCAAACCTCACTTTTTCCTGTGACAGTCTGAGAGTTCTCGTTCTCATTTGAATGTACTCGAGTTTATTTCTGTATTTATTTTGGTACTTTTAAACATTTACAGGGTGCTATTCATCCTCAGATCATAGGCCTTTTTATACTGCGAGCTTTTTCATTCTGTAAACATTTCACCATCAGATCAGGTCTCATTACATCTCAGCCTGGGCTAAGGTTGATGAAACGGTTTGTTCACCAACACAAAGTCTGATCTTGAGAAAAAACCCAATCCGACATCTTTGATTCTCTGGCTGTGTGTTGGTTGCCATTATTATTGTAAGTGAACTGACACAAAGCCATCACTGCACTTCTACTGACACGAAGGACAGAGAATAAAGCAAGGACAAAGAACATGGTCTCCGGTCTTTTGACTGATTAGGTTGAACCTTGTCTGACTCACTGGATGTAGGCTGTGGGTATAAACCTGCCATTGGCAGACGGCTCTCTCCTCCCTTTACACTTCCTCTGTGTGTTACCTCTTTCAAAACTGCCTTCGCTACAGGAGACAACAACAGCCTCCGAGGGAGCAGCCTACACACTGAAAATGGCAAGTTTTGGATCGTGCAATCAAACAGTCCACATGTCTTTGTTGCTTTTTGTGGCGTTTTCTGTGTGGGGGATGAGCCATTTTAATTACAGTGCTCATCTCCCCATGTGCAAATGTTCCACCAAAACAAGCGCCCCCCACCACTGTCGCCCAAGATGACTGTGATTGGTTTAAAGAAATGCAAACAAGCCACAGAGTTTTTTTCCCCAATAGCAGAATGAAAATGGGTTCAGCCAGACCACCCTCCACAGCAGTGTGGAGGGTGGTCTGGCTGCGTGAGAGCAGGTTCAACCTGGTTTGACTCGAGGATGTAATGTGAAGGGCTGTAGTACTCGAGTCTGTTCTCAAGATGTCTTTTGAGATCTCAGATTTCTCTCTGTTTTGAGAGTGTTTGACTTGACAGGGTCTCAGCGTCGGTCTCAACCTGTAAGCTAGCAGCAACTTCCAGAGCTGAAAAATGAAGCCAACACTCAAGTGCCAAAAACTACTGTTGGTCAAATGACCACTTGAGTCTGGCTCCAACAGAGAGTCAGTCGCCACAGACTCCCATGTTAAAATGTCCAACTTTACAGCAGGAATACACGTTTACAGTCTGGTACAGAAAATGGTTTTAGTCTCTAGAGCTAATTTCCTCCTTTATTGCAACTGTACAAGGAGTGAATTTTATATCACTTACCCATTTAAATGTTTTTATTTTATTAAGGCTTGAAGTTCTGCATAATTGAGGGCGTGGCCGCTGTGAGTGACAGGTCAGTGACTGAGGTTTCGGCTCCAAACACGCCACACCTCCCATTTGTGAGCAGGCAACTCTGAGCTTTAAAACTGCTCTTCAAAAACACGTGGTGGTTGACGTCATGGAGGCTACGTCCATCTTTATTTACACTCTATGTCAGCTGGTTTCTCTTTCTCCCTGTGTGCGCCGGTGTCTGTACGCCCCCACTGTGCCCCCCACTGTAAAAACGTGTTGGCTTCTGCCGTATTCAACACGATCTGAGACAAACTGCAATTCCAGTCCTCAAACACCACAAAGCCTGCAGCTCATTTATCAAGAATCCCTGGGCACTGGCTGATATGTAACCAAGGTAACAGTAGCATTAGCAGCTAACTACCGATAAAACACACCGGGCAGAAAACTCCTCCAGGTTGAAGGTGATGAGGATACGTCGCATGTGAGTGAAACATTTCTCCTCCAGGACTAGACTATACATCACCTATAATCCCTCACCACCAGTGTTTAGTATCATGTGGCTTACTTTTAGTACTTTGAAATAAAAACGCAATGAATATTGATGCTAATGATGATCTTAATAAAACACTTTTCTTATCATAGAGTTAATTAATGAGCAAGAATATTAAACCGGAGCTAAATCAATATCAAATCTCAAATATTAATAACTGAATCAAATCATATCAGCTTTAAACTGTCATGTATTACAAAATGAAAATAAGGTCAACACAACCCTCCTTCAAAAAACGTCTGTAACATGTTATTCGGTTATATTTTCTGCAAATGCAACTTTCCATTTTTCCAGCATGATGGCATCCGAAGCCTTAACCACACTTAGGAATATAACTCAGGTTAATATACATATATATTAAAAAAAGTGTGTGTGTGTGTGTGTGTGTTTGGATGTGTGTGTGTGTGTGTGTGTGTGTGTGTGTAATTGCTTAAGAAAAGTCAGACCCTGTATAATGTGTGTGTAAGTGTAGAATATGAGCCTGAGAACATGACCTTCCTGTTGCCAGTGGTAGCTACGGACCTGACAACAAATTCCTGGTGGAAACACAAAAATCTTTCAGCTCTTTGTCCAAGAATATTTAGTTTCTATTATCATTACAGTTTTAGACTGAATGGCCACTGATTTGCTTTTCCTTTTCTTCTGCTTTTCTCAGTCTCGGTCTCGACGTCGTCCTGGAGCTGCTCGACTTTCGGTGTCTGCCTGTGGCTGTAGCAACGACAGACTGATTGCCTCTTTAATTGTGAACAGAAAGAAATGAAACGTCTCCTACAACAGTTGAAATGAAATTATATAATTACAGTTTGATGTGTCTGCTTATCAGCTGTAAACACATTATAAACATGAATTATAGAAACTGAAAGGAAATGAATTTGGAAACAGCTTTATCAGAAAAGTGTACACAAAACAACACAACAACAACAACAACATCTTTATGTTGAAGTCACAGGCTGCAACAACCAATGAAGAGCCACCAAAACTCTAGACAGCGTGGGGGAGCGTGATTTCATTTTCTTATGCACCTGTCTATGAGATTTGAAAACCTTACTATCATGTTGTCTGGTTAATGGAAACCCCCCCCCCCCCCCCACCCCCGTACTCACCATGCCCCACTCCATCGCTCACTGCTACAGCCTTTGTGTACTGGGTCTCTGAGACTAATCCACTGAGGGCTGGCAGGTTTTAATGTCATCCTGCAGTGCCACAATCAGACAGCTATTCAGATGGTATCAGCAGCGATCTTCTAAGAGCTGGAAGGGAGATATTTTTGGACAGACTATGCTCGCTCTCGTTTTAGCTGGCCATAAAGGAGAAGATTAATGGCCTGAAAACGGTTCTGACTCGGGCGTCCTGAACTGTCTTCATGCTCTGACTCTGACCTGTTTGGAAAGGCCTCAGTTGGAGCTACAATAGAGCACTCACAGAGGGACTGTTCTGAGGAAGGAAAGGAAATGTGAGGACATCCATGTGAAAGTTCATCATATGTGAAATTTGAAATAGCTGGTTGGATGTGTTTTTATTGTTCACTATGGTTAGGTTAGCAAAATCGGAACAGAATGAGCTTCCCAAAAAACTGTGGTCAGTGGGTTTGAATGGAAACATTGTTATGCCTGGCAGCTGTGGGCCAAGTGGTTAGACGGAGAATAAAGCACATGCATTTATTTAATTCATTTGTTAGCACCTTTTCATTCCTAAGAATGATGTATTTAGCATTACATAGACACAGCCGAACGAAATAGTGGAACCAAAAACTCCTGACTCATCCAGTATAAACCATGTTCACACTGTTTGTGCTCTGGAATATAATACACTACAAAATGACTGTTTCCAAACAGACTTTTTGTTTGTTTTGCCCACCACCCGTGCTCTTCTGCCAACACTATTAGACATGCTATAAATTTACTGTGTATGGTCAGTGAACAGCATGCCCCTCTAATGTGCCTGTTTAAAAGCCTTACTGCACGGTCTGCAGTGCAAACACTCAGCCAGTCAACGTCGTACTCATAAGTAAACACTTTGCACCAACATACTGTACATGAAGAGGTTTACTGAGACAGGAATAAATCCTGTTTTCTTACCCCATCACCCTCGAACAATGCACTCGAACAGTATAATTGCACAGATGTTTTTTTTTATTTGGTTTTTTTTCCACTCAGACATGTAATCAGACATGTAATCGCAGTCCTCACTAGGGTGACTGAATTCCCCAGTGAAGTCACAAATGAGCATACAAGCCTTAGCGTGTATGATGTAACGCTGCACAGCATCCAGGCAGCAACGCCTGGCATGAAACAACAAAGGAGAGACCTCACCTCAACAAACAAGTCCAGCACATTAAACAACAAAATGTGCTGACTTCCCTTCTGAATGACACAATTAAGTGTTTTGTGATTAGATGCCTCTATCAAAAAATCTTTTGCCTTTGCCTTAAACTCACCATTTTAAAACATCATTTTAGAAAATAAGCCAAACATAAAGGCTTATTTTACAAAGAAAAATAAATACAAACAATTCTGAAACACACATATTTGCTTTCTTGCAGAGAGTTAGATGAGAAGACTTGTATCTGTATGCTAGATATGACGCTAGTTAGGTTTCTGCAGCAGAAACAGGTGGAGTGAGTGAAACAGGGAAGATTCCCAGAATAAGCAAAAAATTGTGTTGTCTTGTGCCATTGGATGTCAAAATAGGAATACAAAAAAAAAAAAAAAAAAGTTTAGACCCTGTGAAGCTAAATGCAGACATTCATGGTTGGAAATTGTTAAATGGAAAGATTGGACAGAAGAAATCTCCACTGTTTATCACACACCATGGGAAAATCAATGATGTTGTTAATAAATTAGTAACAGTTGCATTAACAAAGCTGGCAAACCTCAGTGGGCTACTGCATAATGGTAAACACCAACATTATCAACACTTACGTGTGAGCACAAGTAGCATGTAAACAAACCTAACTGCTCAGAGACAGTTTAGCTAACATCACTCAGTACTTATGCAAGCATTTAATGAATGAATTGGACATATGGTCATATTGTGTCTCTGATATAACAATGACATTACACCATGAATGAGCACAAACTTATCTAAGCTTTGGGATCACATTAAAACCATTGGAGATACAACGTAACGACTGAGGAGGCATCCATGGATTCAGAAAGTCCCAACTTTGTTCCCTCATCCTTGACCTTATTTCACCTTTCTTCTCCTGGCAAACCAATAAAATAATTAGTGTCAGGTTTATCCATATTCCAATGTTGTAAAATGAGACCTGACACCACTAAGTGTCTTTGTACCACCAGTTCAGCTGAGCTCCCAAAAGACGTCATCCCTGTTAACACGCACGAAAAAGAAAGAAAAATAGCAGCTCGTGGCCTATCTGATAATCAGATAATTAGGGAAACTTTGAATTGGCTTACATAATGCACTGCAACATTCACACACATGCACTGATTTCACAGGCTCTACCATGGTGGGATTCTGAGATTTAATAAACACTGACACAATTATAATGCAAGGATATTTGAATTAAACTTCACATCTGTTAGCATCATGACTGACATGAAGTCTGTGCTCTGGTGAGACAGGTAGCCACTGTTCGTGTGCCCGATGTGGGAAGCAAAACCCTTTCAGCTCACCCTCTCCTCTCCTGTCCTACTCAGTCTGCGCCAGGAACGTCTCATCAGTGTTCTTTTCCAGCCACTTAATTAGCATTGCTGTCTCATTAAAAAAAAAAAAAAAAACCTACAAGCTGTCGGAAAACTAAAAGAATGGTGTGGGATGTACAGTCTCAGTTGTTCAGCACCCTCAAAGTGACAGTCACATAAATCATTCATTTCTTTGGGTTGCAAGAGAGTGAAGCGGCGTCACAAAATTGGCTTTGAAATGGCAACCTCATCCACACATGCACGTGGCAAACACTTCTTGTGCTTACAGACAACAGCGGGGTGATCTTGACTGATTTTACTCCAAAAGGCCATGAATAAAACATGTATTGATATGCATATCAAAAGGCATGAGTTGACAAAGCAAAACAAAGCCAAACAAAGATGTAGGGGCAGTGAAGAGAGGAGAGGAGATAGCTTCCCCTTGAACCTGCTCTAAATCCCTAACACTGCCAATTAGCAGGGGCTTGGCTCGGAGGCCATCTGGGGATGCCCCCCTCCTTCATCTTGACATAATTGCTCCTCCTGAGGAAGAGCAGGTGAGTGCACCTAGAGACGCCTGCTCCAGGTTAGCTTGACACGCTCCTAAATTTCATGGGCTGCGGCTGAGCTCTCACTAATACTGTCATCAAGCAGATCTCAACCCTAATGAAAGCTTTAATAGTCCAGAGAACAGCCTTTAAAATTATTAAAAAGAAGAAGAAAAAACTTAGTGAGTCAAACAGTTGAAACTGCAGAGCTCTGAGGTCACATTACGAGGTACAAATTTACTGAAATGTGACCACTTTTCATTGAGATGCAGTTGCCTCCTTAAGCAGCAGTGTGGATTAGATGATCAAACCCACCTAACAGAGTAATCTACTCCTAATCAGCCCATAATGAACTGGGGACAGCTGGGCCACTTTGGAGGTGTGCACGGACGCTGACTCGGGGGCAAAGGGCCACCGAGTCTGCCTGGCAGCGTGGCTCAGCTGGCCTGGCACCGACAGGCTCACCGCAGGCTGCTCACTCAGTGGAATGACAGAGGTCAGTGTTCACCCTGTCTCTTTAAAATGGCCTGAGGAGATCAGGGCAGCACCACTAGAAAAGACCTTGACATATAAGGCCATCTGACATGCACGTCAACCTAAGGAATGCCCTTCACGGGCAATGGGCATGATTATGGAGACACATTAGGAGTGCATCATTCTGGAAGGCAGTTATTGCAACATCCAGGAGCACTGCTGCGATGACAGATGCCACACGCATACTTTAGTTAGTCAACAAATGTAAACCAGAGAGCTGATTGAAGAGAATATTACCAGTGAGCATCTTCAGTCAGATTGAATAACACTATATAAGAGAGGTTAGAACCAGCTGACTTTATTTGAAATGCAGTTACTTGTCTATTTATTTTGAACTGCTGGATTATGAGGGATGAATATGAATGTCATTACTGAATTATACATAAGTTTAAATTCAGTTTGCCTGAAGGATCCGGCAGACTTCTTTCCATATTTGAAATTGTCTTCCCACCTTCCACGCAGTAACTGGTTTACATTTATTTCACAACATTTCCAAACTTAATTTATGGAGTCTTAACTTGCCTGAGATATGTCATCCATCACAGTAAAGATCCCGTCAGCTTCAGTTGCTGTCATGGTTAAATTATGAGTGTGATGCAGGTGATGCAGTTGTAAATGCAAAATGATTTGGAAAAGTCTTCACAGCATTACCACCCAACAATAATCTCATACAAACAAAAGCTGACATCATATTCACTGTGATGGATCACCTATGTTAAGCAGGTTTTTACATTTTTACAGTCTGCAGAAATGAAAGGAAACCAGGGGGAGCACAACAAAGGCCATAAAAAGACTCAGATATGTAAAAACACAACAGTATTCCTTGTAAAATGTTTGGCAGGACTCCAAAGTACATGGGTTTTGTAGTTAATGTCCTTTATATCACATTGTCCCTCCTGAGATGTCTGCCTGGCTGATACCTTCTCTAAGCCTGCGAACAATGAGCTAACAGTGAGTTAGCTTCACTTAGAAATGAAAGCTTCACAGCTTTCATGTGCCGTGTTTTCATTAGAGCCAAATTTCCATACTTGATGAAAGAATTAAAAATCTTACTCTTCATTTGTTTGGTGCCAGTGTGTCTCTCTTATCAGTTTGATTTTAAATGTAAAATCAGCTGTTGCCTGAAAACCTATTAGCTTCTAGGTTGTGCTGCTGATTGCTGCTATCAGCACAAGTTAGCAGCTTTAGCACAGGATTAGTTTAGACACTTGCTTACAAAAAGCATTTAATTTGTCCCACTTGATAAATGTAAAAAGTGTTTTCAGGTAATAATTAAGAAAATAATTATCTTACAACTGAACAATTTAATGCAATCCAATACATCCTACCATTCATTCTGCCTTTACAAAGCATATGTTCACTTTTTGAGTTATGCAAATGAAACAGTATAATGATAATAATAATAATAATACACTTTATTTATAGAGCACTTTTCATACAAGAGATGTAGCTCAAAGTGCTTTACAATAAGTAATGGCATAGTACAATAAATGTTTATCATTGCAGTTTGTATGGTTTTGTACTGGACTGCATTATTTTAATTCTGAGCCACTCTAATAATTAGACATTAGAAACACATCTGAAACAAACCTGACTATTATAAGCTTTGTAAAAGGTAGATTTTATGGAAGAGGTATTATAGTGTATTGCATAACATTGTACAGGTGAATGCATTATTCTATCACCACTAATTACTGCTGCCACGTTTTAGAGCACTTTAGCCAACACTTTCTGTAGCTGCACAACAAAGAGCAGTATTTATCCCTCAGTGTGGGGCACAGCTTCAGCAAGAACACAGTTACCAACTCTTTCATCAAGACGGGATTATAATGCTAGATCACTGGCTGAGGAAAAAAGGCACAGTGCCACATGACTAATTGTGAAGTGGAAATGAAGCTGATTAACTATTGGCCGACAGCGGTCCTCCAGTCAAGTCCCCTAAATACTGCATCTGGGTCTCAAAAAGCAAAAGCAATTAAAAAATAATCCCATTCAATTTCAAGGCATTGCATTCAGTGTTTAATAATGCCTTACACATTCATTCATTCTACACACTGTATTTTTTTGGGGGGGGTGGGTGGGGGGGTTCTGCAACTGAAGTACCACCCCTGCTTGTTAAGACCATTTCCCATGTGTAATTAATAACATTAATTATAGTTCTTGTTCCATTGAAGTGTCACAGCAGGACGTGTAAACGATCCAGCGTGCACCATGCAACCTTCATCGATGTTCTTAATTACACCTGTGGCCTTCCTGCGATCACGTGTCAGAACGTCTGCCACGAAAAAGCCCACGCTTCTCTCGCTTTACTTTGGTCTTTGCTTGGCTTTCATTGAAGAAGATTTTCTCTGAGAAAATGTAAATTATACACAAATTACATAACTGCAGAGTAAAATGTTCACAGGCAATACAAACATAAATAATAACGGAGCACACTGGCAGAAGAGGGACTCTTTGATATGCTAAAGAGTGCCATCTGTTGCCATCAATAACTGTATGTATTGAGTAGATGGTGCCATCTGACTTCATTACTTTCAAAGTATGTTTTGAAGTACAGGTAATGATCCCCCTCTTGCTCATAACTCTTCACCAGCACAAACAGGAAATGACTGCCTGTTTCTGAACCTGTACTTTCACATGTTTGATATCACATCAGATAGTTATCGTTTTTGTGGGGGCACAGCAGAAGTGTGAATCATGGCGTTGTGCATCTATTCAGCCCTGGAGTTTATCTTATCAAATGTGCAGCCACTTCGTAATTTACTCTCAGGTCAAATAGAGCAGCGTTCTCACTGCACGCTTGAGCGAAAACACTGCCATAACACCTCCACAGAGATCTCTTTAATGAAATGTCATATTTAGGCCTAAAGTCATCTATCTGTCAGTCCCAATAACTCACTTTATCAATTTTGTCCATTAGCACCAATGGAAATCTGCTGGAGCAGCTCATTGCATAATGTAATGAGTTTGGTTAATGAGTTTCATCAATGCATAATGTGAAAGTAGAATCCTGACCTGAGAGTCTTTAACCTTTTTACAATGTCACAACAAAAGAAAAAGTCTCACATCAGTCATTTATAGTGTTTTTCCACCACATGATACTGACTCAACTTAACTTGACTCTAATTGACTCTATCCGTTTTTGTTACCAGGTACTTCTTTCTACACTGAAGATAGTACCCGCTCAGTGATGTGGCGTCACTGCTATAGCAACTACGCACAAAGATACTGTGACCTCCTCTTCAATGTGACACACAGGTGAACGATGGAGGACGTGGAAGGGATATCACATGTCTGCACCTCTTTGACTGACTGTGGAATGGTTTTGTGGGTTGTCATACTAGAAGTATAGTACTATAAGTGACAGAAATGCAGCAGGCTACACTGAGCTGTATGCAGTTGAAAATAGCTTCTCGTCCTGTACAATGATCACACAGTATTGACAATGCTCTCTGACCAATCTGAAGTCAGCAGTGGCTTCACTTCACCTCAGCTTGCTTGGAACCTTGAAGGAGGTGATACCAAAAAAGCACCAGATACCAGGGACTATTCACAGCTTTTGCCCAATGAAAAACCGACTAAAGTGAGTTGAGTTGAGTTGAGTTAGTATCATGCAGGGGTAAAGGGTTATGCATTTTGGAAGTTAAGCTGCATTAAGTTCTGAGTGGATTCAGGTGAAAACATATACTTTATCATTTTACACAAGTTTGTCCATAGTGTTATTAATTTGAGGTTGCAAGATCACACCAAGCAAGGTTGAGGAGTGCTTTCTTTGTGAGGAATAAGCATGTATGAAAGCATGTGACCACAGGGTATGGTTGTCCTGTAGATCCAGGGATGTGATTTTGCACATTTGCACTTGTTATATACAGCTACATTTTTCAGAGTTGTCCTCTGTTGTACTGGACTGTACACCTATGTACTGTACTGGATAGCCTTGCATTTCCTTTTGTATTGTGTGTTGCACAACTAGAAAAATGTATGTGGGACTGTCCAACTACATTGCATATAGTAGCCTCGTACTATGCAGTGTATTATCTGAATGGTTTGACTGTTCTACTGCCCCTGAGAGACAAATTTCTTTTATTTGACCTGAATTAAATTTATGAATCTAAACAGATACAGGAATTTTCATGGTAACAGGGTTAAGTGCAGTTATATTGGAGTTTAGAAAATTGAGCGCATAAATAGAAATCTTGTTCATTTAGCATAAGAGGATCATACAAATGTTGCTGTAACCTTGTTTTTAAATGTCAGCATCTGCAGCCCTTTGCCATGACTTCAGCAGTTTGTCCTATTTTGATGACAGTCGGCTTGCAGTGGTCAAGAGCATACTGTGTCCTGCTCAGGGCAGGCTATGACTCACTTAGTGAATCCAGTCTTGGGGTGACACATGGCTAAATGGCTGCACAGTTCCCCCAGCTATGTGTCCGTCTCAGCATTAGAGCTCTCACAGCCCCTGACTAGAGCTGCAGCTAAGCTGCTCACTGAGCATTTTAGATGAATACTTTGTGCATTGGCTGCACTTCTGATACAGTTCTGATACACTCAGAAAATGTTGTGAAATGCTGCAACATGGTTTACAAGTTGGGGACAAAAATAATCAAATAGTAAAAATCAGATGATGGTTGGACATACAATTATGACACGTTTTTCATATCAGAAGTCTGGATCATTGTTACATTCAGCTTAGTAAAATAACTTTGTTTCAGGTTGACTTTGGTTTAAGAGAGAGAGAGTAGAGCTAGATGGATAAATTGGCCTGGCTGATAGATTGGCTGATATGAGCTTATTGCAGATATTTCAATATGCCTGTCATCTGATAAGTACAGTAACAAGTAATGGATGTACAGAAATGCCAAACCAGGTTTGGGGTAATTTAGGAAAAGTGTTACATAGTGTAGTTGTCCCCCAGAGAGCAATGACAGCTGTCCCAACCTCTATGTTACTTGGTCATTAAAAAAGAATAATTCATATAAAATTAAAGGACTCGCAGCAACATTTTGTGTTTATGTTTACAATCGTCATCAGATATTTTTTAAAACCATCAACGTCCAGCTGAAGAATCCTATACTGTTCACACTACTTAGACGTTACTTAAAATAAAGCTGCGTTTGGGCTAAACAACAGAAACTGTCAACAGAACCTTTCTTTAAGGAAGCCACACCGATATTTGTCCCATTTCCATATCATAAATACTCATGAAAATCATAGTCACTACATTTGAAACCAGGCTTTTTGGTTTGAGTGCATGACAACTCTTCAGCCTTGACTGTGCTTGCGATGATGGTGTAAATGATAACTGTGTTTGGAAGTGGTGATCTATTAAAGGTGATACTGATGTGGCAGATTTTTAGCCTGAGTATTTTCTCGGCATGTTTGATGACAGCAGTAGAGTTGTTGTCATACTAGTCACTCTCCAACTGACAACCTGTTAACAATTAACTTGATCTTAATTTAGTTCTCAATTTTAGGTGTGTCTACTTTGTATGTGGGAAGACGACAATGATTGCTAATTAGATTGTCACTGCTAAATTTAATGTTGTAACTGGGGTCGTTTTTAATGTATTGAGAGATAGTGAAATTTAAACCTGCTGTCATTTTGCTATGGACCCCAATCATGCAGACCAAGAGCCCCCACTTTGTAGACCTGCACCTTGGTGTCTGGTTGTGTTTACTAGCCTACGGTTACCATTTATATATAAGTGTAAAATGTTAAATCAGGTCAATCGGTGTATCTGTGCGCGTTACTGTGATCTATATTACTGAGTGGTCTTTGTCAGGAAATCTAAAAATAATGTTTGCCGTAATCCGAAATGTGCCTAAACTGACAGGCAAGGGTTACAAATAAGAGGATATCAGCGTCCTATTCATCTGCCTGCTCCCACTCTCCAGCTCGTATTCACAGCCGAGCTGCTTTGGTCTGTCAGAGAGCAGTTTTCGTTCTGACAAGTGACAATTTCAAAAGAAAACAAAAAAAAAGTCTCTATTCCAATTTCAGGTGACAGTATATGAATTTATAGAGCATGGCTCCGCATAAATTAAAAGAAAACTGGGTTGAGAAGCACCTAAATGAGATCACTTCATCAACTCCCTCACACAATCTCACAAACTCTCATATAACAACCTGCCCTCAAAGGCACTGCAAAAGATAGTGCATCTTTGCAGGAGGTGGATCAAATATCTAATGCACGTGTTTTTTTCTAAGCCTCTACGTGGAGTTCATTAGAGCTAGTGTCCTGTGTGATTGTTGGAGATAGAACACTCTGCTGTGCTGTGGAACAGGTACAGCAGCAACACATCAACTGAGAGGAAGGTGTATTTTCTCCATGCTGCTGAAGAGGAAGAGGGGGGCCTGTCGAAAGTCTGGGCAAACCTGCGAGGATGTAAAGACTTCATAAACAGGTTCAAGGTGACGAGAACAGAGAAAGTCTGCACATACCTTTCATGCTTTCTGGTAACTATTAGAATAGATAGTTCTGTCGCAGCACATAAGTAGTTCACTGAGCTGGAAATATTCATTTTCTGTAGTCAGGACACTGATGTATGGAATGTATTTTAACAGTAAGGGTCCAATTCACACCCACCGGTCTTGTAAAAGCAGAGAAAATGAAAACCAAACTTAGCAGGTGAATAATGTAGTTTATTAAATGAAATAAATTACAGTTTTTTTTTGCCATGCTCTTAATTTAGAAAGCACATTATTAAACCAAATTATGAAATCATCAGTTTCTCTCCTTGATGATGGCACTTGTTATCCAGAGGCACCTGTATGATTTCTCAGTCACTTTCAGAACACGATGGACTCATGCGTCACACACTAAATGGATACTGTGTTACTGCACTTTAATTAATGAGCAGCTGACAAGAGACAACCAACTTCATTTTTTAAAACTTTTTCTCTATCATTTATGAAAATCTTTTTACTCGCATGTAAAAAGCTGATTCTATTATGATCATTAGTGTTTTTTAATAAATATGCACTCATTCCTAACCCAAGCTTTCTCCCATCTCCATGACCTACTTTGGTCAGCATAACAATTAACAAATGTAAAATGCTTCTGATTAGTTTTATTCTTTTTTATTATTATTATTTTTGTGCTCCTCTTCTCCATGCTTTCCTCTGAACAAAATGCTTTCACTTTTTCATTAGACTCCCACATTTACAGAAATGTCAGCCGCAACAATCAAATTGTTGTTAAATCTGCTGATTTATTGATTTATTTAGTCATATTTTGCTGTTACCTGTAAGCTGGAGTGTGTCGTTCTGCAAAGTTGTAGTCTGTGACATAAATATTACATGCTGCCAACATGCATTATGTATAATGGAAATATTATAATTTCTAATGGTCGGAGTCATTTGGTGTTTACAGTTAATGTTTAAAGGTCCCATATTGTATAAAGTGAGATTTCCATGTCTTTGTTGATTATAAAGCGGGTCTAGGTTCTATTTTAATACTGTGAAAGTATCAAAGCCTCAGTCCACAGAGAAATGCACATAGCCTGTATTCAGAAACTGAGCCTTAAAACAAGCCATTAGGACTTCTGTAACTTTGTGATGTCACAACAAAGCAGTCATTGCTCTCAGCCATGCCCGCAGCCCCGCCCACCTGGACCCACAGTCCGACCTTGCAGGATTTGATTTCTCTGAGTGTTTACCTGTAATCTGATATATTTTTATTCAATCACACAGAAAACAATCAGCCAATCAGAGGAGAGGCTCAGATCCTCTCTTCCGATTGGCTCACTGACATGTTGTCACAAGGGCTCCAGAGAGAAGCCTGAGAGAGGAGATGTTAAAGGACAATGAGATGATTTTTGGTTCTTAAAAACCACTAATAAATCTTCTTATGGATATCATTTCACACTTAACACTTCAAATAAAATGTGTGGAAAGTGTCAAATATGGGACCTTTTAAGTCCATCAGAGGCAGTGGCAGGCTGTGGGTTACAGATCAAACATTCACAGTCGGGAGGAGCTCTGTCTAAATGCAAGGACAGCTCATATATGAATGACTAATCAAATGAGTACGTCCTTGTGTGGGCTGTATGAAGGTCTTGGTAGAAAACAGATGTTACCCTTACATCAGTACAATGTGTTGCTCTCAAACATACACAAGCAATGATAAAACTCAGGCAGGTTTTACAATAATCTTCAACAACCCAATTCAATTTTGCTTCTGGTGCTCAACAAATTGGTAAAATAACACTTGAAAAAATCAACATGTCTTTACAGAAACAATGTCCCGGTTACTCAGAATAATCCACAGACCTCACTGTCAGTTGTTTTCATTGGCACTGCTTTGTATAAACAGCACAAATGAGAAAACACTTCATAGTGAGGTTTACGTATTAAACTCAGAGTCCAGGTAGACTCGTTGCTGTTTATTTCATGTTGCAATGTTTTGAGCATCACAAATGAATTCCATTCAGCTCCACTGTGTTTGAGAGGACAGCTGAAAACCTGTTTGAAAACGCTCACTTTTCTCTGCACATGACTTGAAGCATCAACATAATATTTTTTGTCAGGTTAAAAAAACAGCATCATGTCCTCTGGAAAAAGGCTGAAAAAGGTGACAATGTTAGATTTTGAATAATATGTGCCTAACCTATAATAACCTAATGCTGCATTCTCAACCTATTCACAAAAAAAAAAAAAATCAAGTATTCTGTTATGTAATATGTAACATTGATACTGTTTTAAAACCTATTGGTGGTATTAATATTATATGCTTGCACATGTACACATATCATATATATATATATATATGATATTCATTATTTATACGTATACCTATGTACCTATTATTATGAGTACTAGTATAAAGTATTATAATGTATGCATTATCTATATTTTAAAGTAATCTCTTTAATTTCCTTCATTATTTTATTTTCTTTGCATTTAATTTCATCAAATAGTTGTTGATCTGTATAAACCTGAAGCTTGTCTCTTATGCTTATGGGAACAAGGAAAAAAATAAAGTCTTATTTACTGTATGTTTTTATGTTTGGCATTTCCTATGTCTGCAGATGACTGGACTTGCAAAGCATCCTATTGTGCAGCGTTTATTTAGTTGTTGCCTCAGCAATAATATCCTTCCTGGGCTCCATAAAACAATGCCGGCGACACACTGAATATCACAGATGGGAGATGTATATCGGCAGATACTCTTACTCCAGCGGAAGATGCTTATGAACTGATTCAATCTATACACACACAAACGTGGACACACAAACACACACAGACACACACAAACACACACATAAAAAAAAAAAACCCAAAAAAACAGGAGCACACACATACACACACTTCCCTCAGCAACTACACTTGAGCAAAGGCATGGAGCTGGCCAATGGCTAACAGCAGACACAAATTTGATCACGCTGGGCAGTTCCCAGGAGAGATTGTGAGTATGAGTATAAATCATGTAACAGGGGAAAAAAGCAAGTGTGCTCAGCAAACAATCCTCAGGTGAATAAAGCTCAGAGACAAAAATATATATGATCCTTCTATGATCCTATTTAATGAATATTCAAATAAATGAATTAAAATTCCATAACATATTAAATAATGTACAGCACAGAGGAAGCTTTGTTATATTAGTATTCATTTCAGCAGTAAGCTGGAAGCAGTTATCTTTACATATGAAATATTAAAGAGTCTGACACATTGAATCATTTATTCTAATTAATGTAGATATGATCAGTTTAATTGCTCTATTTGTTAGTCACTTGATGAGTAACACACACACCTTGAGTAAATTATGACTGTTTCTATAATGTATGAGAAAAAAAAACAATCTAGTTACTGATGCTCTTTAGTTAAACTGAGGACCCTCCCATAGAGGAATGTGCAGCACTTGTAAGTGTGTAGTAAGTGTGTGTCTTTGGTTTGTGCTGTGTATTCATGTCTTATCTGTTATATGTGTTTCAGGGACGTGATTTAATAAGCTGTACATGCAGTACATGCTGTTTACATTTACAGTGTTTATTAGGCTAGAATACACTGCTGTAACATCGGCTCTCTTGCCACACAAAGTCAAGGTGGACTGTGTCAGAGAGGAAGATCGATAACAGATTATTGTGTGGCTATTTGCTTGTTATAAACCGTCATTCAGAATTTATTGAACAATATGTGTACAACAATATATATATAGAGCATGCAGAGATGATCTTTTTCTAACTCGTGAAAATCTCCAACAATGTGCAAGGCAAAGGATGCAGGACACTGCAATATAGCACCAGTGCTAGCGAGCTAGGCTACACTGTGTGCACTGACAGTCTGGGCCTGCTCCACACCGGTGATTTGAGACCACTGCTTGCACACAGATTGCAAATGGTGGCAGTGTCATGTCTCACATACGGCACAACTGACTGTGGGTCAGAAACTGCAGACAGATTTCCTACAGGGCTCTCACATGCTCATGCATGTGGCAAAAGTCATCTGTTTTGTGAAATGGTCAGAAATAACGTTAGAGGAAATGACTTCATGTTACAATTCACAGCCTGCATGATGCAACTTCAACAAGGCCTCGTCTCTTTACTCCAAGCGTTTTCTGATCTGTCCCTACAGACGGGACGACATCGTTTCTCTGTGCCTTCCAAAAATAAATCAGGTTTCAGCTTTGACAACTCTATGGTCACGGTTTGGTTAAATTTAGCCACTGAAGTGATTTGGTGTAGACAGAGATCCTTGTTTGGCTACTGTAATAAACATTTCATGGAAGACTGTGGTCTAAAAAAAGTTGACTGTCAGTCGGAAACAGAAGCTGAACATCAGTCTCCTTTGTTAAAATTCAATGTTTTGTTGACTCATTCATCCCCCCGACCTCCACAGACTGTGTCACTCCACAAATACAGCTCCTGACTTCTTCTTCTGCTTCCATCATCATTCCTACGGGTGCAAGAATTTATTTTTTTGTCTCTTGTCATTTTTGCCGTGAAATTGATGAAATTCTGTCTTTTCTTCTCCTCCACTTCATCGTGTTTGAACTGTGCTTTCTTTATTACAAACTCAAGCAGCACGTTGAACAGAAACAGTGGAAGCTTTAAAAGGAAAATCCAGAAAACTCAGTGACAGTGAAACTCATGTAAAAATGGAATTCATATGTTTGTTGAGGCTGTTTTTTCAAAATCTGAATAAACACAGGATGCGTTTGCATGAAAAGGATAATTCAACGCCATATTCTGAGGTCCCAATTGACCCCTGTTGTAATATCAGTCTCCACATTTTGCACTGACAGTCGCTGTACACTCTCATCACAGGAGCAGGTTTTGCTTTTTATGTTAAAGCTAAATGGAGGTAATACAACAGCGAAACGTGGCAGGTCGTTAACACCACCTTACCCTGGTTTTTATTTTGCTGTGAAGAGCACTTCATAATTTACTATGGGCATTGTGCTGTCTGCTTCTAGCCTACAGCTCGGTCAGGCTGTTGTGACAAAGAGCCTTCCAAGTAAATAAATGACACAGATAACAGATCTCATTTTATGAGATGTAAAGACACTGCTTTAAGATGATACTGATGTATTTCTGAACCACTGCCTCTGATAAATCTTGGTATTGAAATTTTAACTGATAAGATTATTATTTAACGCTAATAACTGAACTACGGTGGCCCTGAGAGCTCAAGACACTACAACTAAAGAAAACGCACAGACAAAATAAGATAGAAAAAACACAAGCAAAAACATCAATTTGACAACAAACACGCTGCAAATACACACAAAACAACCAAATATACAATCGCTCTGCAAATACCAGAGGACACTAAAAAGTGATAATACCAGCTAGAACACACATGCATGGATGTATTATAATAAATGTTTTATCATGTGTTTTCAAATTGATTATCTTTTCTGAATTTGATTGTGTTTTGTCTATTTGCATGTGTTTTCTCAGGGCCACTGTACACAACAGTAAACTGTAATAAAGAAGCAGGAACAATGTGAATAACCAATAACATAATAATAAAATAAATTAGCAAAGCACATTACATGAAGGCAGTTTGTAAAGTCAGGTTTAAAACCTAATTTAAGAGAGGATACAGAATCACCCATCCTCATCTCCTCCAACAGCTTCCTGCAAAGTCTGGTGGCCCTGATGTCAACAATTAAAAATTGGGGTGATATGATCTCGTCTTTCAGGCTTTGTACAATCTACAGGCGTGAGGGGCGACTTTTGACAGAGGCAGAGAAACAGAACGCTGCTGCACTTGCAATGATAAGACTGCGGATGAACATTTTCATGTTTTCATTCTCACATCACTTAAGAATAAAAAATAAAAAAAAAACCCAAAAAAACAGCTTAATTGTTTCATCAGTGAGTTTTGTTTCTTGTAGGAACAGGTCAGGGAAAGTTGAACGTCACATTGTTTTGAGTAATGCATTAACAGAGAATGGTGGTGAATAATGAATGACTAAACAATGCATAAAAATGTCATTTGAGTGTGGCTCATATTTTACAGGTCGCAAACAGTTTGTCTGGGTGTAATTTATATATAAATATATCTTATCACAAACTTTAATATTCAGACTGACAGCAGATAGAGCGTCAGAGTTGCTGCATGTGTTGGTGAATCTATGTGAAAGTGTGAAAAATACAGCTTATGCACTAACTTTTATTTCAAATCAGAGAAAGTGTATTTGCAGTTGCTAAAAAGGGTCAATGAAGGTACAAGCCAGCACCGGGGAGCTATGTCAAGGCTAACACATGCGTCCTGTATTTCTGATTAGAGATGTCATGCATGCTTTCAGCCGAAAAGAAAGCCTTGATGGTGCATTAGTCCCCCATCTATCAAAAAGAATTCACAACAGGTTGTCCTCTTCAATTCAGAAATATTGGGAAAAGCTGTGAACAGCTCCAGAAATGTCTTATTAGTTGCTGAGGTCTGACCTCAGTCAGAGCTCCAGTTCAAAACCAAAACATTCTTATTTTCACTGCCTTTTTCCTCCTTTCTATTCAGAAAAATGAACACAAAATCTAAGATGCACAAAAATTTTGGCAGTACATTCCTCTTTCACGAACTGGATTTTAGATTACGATATTTGGACGCAGGATTTCTACCTGTTGGTCATGTTTTAAAAAGGCAGGCTGACAGATCAGGAAATCAATTTGGTTAAAGTGTTTTTTTTTTGTTGACATTTTTGGATACACAGTCCTGTACCCTTATTTGCTTTCTTGCTGAGAATTACAGTTTGTTCAGACAGAAAACTTTTGCATTTTTTATGTGTATTTGACAGACAGACCTTTTGCTCAGTCCATGTAACAGCCAATACACTGACTGTAGAGGCGATAGGTGTAAGGTAACTAGCAACATGTTTTCACTAACAGTGTGTTTGTGTGTGTGTGTGTGTGTGTGTGTGTGTGTGTGTGTGTGTTTGTGCGTGTGCATTCAGCTCAGCCTCTGACTGAACTCACAACTCACCAAGAACACCCCCCCACCCCCGAGCCTTAATGTTATTTTCCACCAGCATCTCCCCCTTTTTGCCTCTTGTCTCTGTAGTTTAGAAGCGAGATTCATAAAACCCCGGAGAACGAGGAAGAATTTTTCACTCAAGGTGAAACATTTTCAATTCACGGACTCGTCTCTGCCTCATTTCACAACAGCACGGCGCAGACGGGGAGCCGTGGGAGACGGCTTGTCAGACTCTATACAGAAGTTTGAAAATCTGCGCCTCAAATTTTTACTAATGAATACATTATATTTGCATTTGTTTAATTTTCACACAGACAGACTTGTAAAAATGAAAATGAAGCTGCATGCTTGAGCACATTCGGCATTCACATCATATCACTTAGACAGTAACAGGCAGCTGGAGATATCTGGAGTTTCTACTCCTTCATCTCCCACACGGCGAGCTCCAGAAACGTCAAGGAACCACCAGCAAAATGGCTGCCGACACTTACATCTAAATAATCTAAGCATTAACGAGTACAATCAATGTGCTCAGGTGGTGGATCTCGCTTCATACTTAACCTCAGGATAAGAGTGGTATCAGTCCTCTCACCTCACTCCTGGCAGGAGAGCAAACTACTCCTTTAAGTTAAGCTTTCAGCAGCTCTCTCAGTTATGAAAGAAAGAAACTTTCGGCAAATGTAATTTTCACTCAAAGCAGAAAACATCCTGGTACATCTTTTTAAATGAAGAAAGAGCATTCACCCTGAGCACAATGCTTACTTACCGCTGCTATTTCTGTGTAAAATGACTTCCTGTTTCTGGTTGTGTTTCCCTCTCAGAATCCTTTTGTTGTGAGAAAACATATTTCTCACTTTTCATGGGCCGGGCACATATTTGCATTTTATGACATTATGCCCATTTCAAACAAAATGTCTGGAAACCAGGCTCTTTCTCTCACAAAGCAAAAATATGCTTGTGACCAATGTGTGTGTGTGTGTTTATTTGTGTGTGTGTGTGTGTGCGCCTGTATAAAATGCTGAGCCTGTCTGGAAAGACAGTCCCTTTAATCTGCTCCACAGCAACTGTCAGGGTGAAGAAATCAAACGGTTTTGAGACAAGACCCAAAAATCACACACACACACAAAAAGCAGCTTGGTGAAAAATGTGCAAGAAAGCGTGAACAGAAGTAAAGGGCACTTGCTGCTATTATCATGGTAGAATAAGCTGGGGCAATGAGCAGGGAATTAAGATTCTGGATGCGTGGGGGACCAGGAGTGTGCGGCGCCACGGCTATCACCCGCTAACGGGGACGAATGATTCACAGAGCACACGGGGGAAAAAAGTAAGCAAAAAAACCTAAAACATGTATATACACTAAATCACCAGCAGCACCACCCTCCACCCACCTAATTTACTTCCTGGAGACTTTTGCACACAAACAACACATCAGCGTGCTGGACTTAACAAGTACTGGTTGGGTAACAAAAGAAAAGAAAAGAATAGTTGATTCTTTGAGTTTTAACATCAAATATTTCAGGTTTTAAAATATCCAACACCCTGCTCCCAAGCAGCTACTTTTATTTCCTCTGAACCAAACAAAGACAGTGTTGCAATTCTATTTAAAATCCCCAAAATCTGGGCTTGTAGTGTTACTATTACCCAAGTGTGATGTGGCACCTGGAACCAGGGCAGCCAGCTGTTAAAGATTAAGGCTGGTGATATTCTTTATTTTTGCTATTGGTCAACAAATCCCATGAAAAGACCAAAATCAGCATGTTAGACTAGTACTAGTCCATCACTCACTTCTAAACTGTTTTACTCCACATGAAGAAATTTGGGACAATGTTATCACAAATATTTATTATAATATCCTAGAAAAGTCTAAATAATTTCCCACAGCGGTTTGTGGCATTGTGGTTTCACAAACGTTACTCAAACATGAGAAAATAGTTTGTTTGTTAGGGACTATTTTCATTGGTGGATTAATACATAATTAGCGATGTAGTGAATATGTATATCAGCAAATGTCTGTGGAATTGAATCAAAATAAGCTACACCCCAATGTTAATTGCAATGTATTCAGCAGATATGATCTCCTGTGATGAGTGCATATTGTTCACGGCAGTACGTCACACGCCACCAACTATTTGTCTTCGGCTAGCTACAAGAAGCTAGCTCTGTATTTTCAGTAGGGATAGGAGAAGAGACTCGCTCCTAGCATCTACAGTTTAGCACACAGCTGCTGTGGGTTCACATGTCTTCGGTCAGTCAGATTAGCCGAACACAGTGCGATAGCTAGTTTGTACTGAGATGATGATTTTGTTTCTGTATATGAGCTGTTAGCTTCTAGCATCGCTAATCACTCCGACATTCAGTCCAACAGAATTTCAACGTGTGTCTGCAGAGGGCGCTGTTGTTGCTGCTCAGCTGCAAAAGGTACAGAGTCTTGCTTTAAGGGGGACTTCTGTTGTCAACATGGTCAGTCTAACTGTTACTATTGGTCATGATGTTCACCATCTCTGTGTTAGAAATATGGGAAACAGTGTTCCAGAAAAAAAGACAGAAAAAAGAAAAAAAAACACATTGAATTTTATTTATCCCTTGGAAATGCCCGAAGCCACTGGAGTGAACTGCTTAGCTTAGTTCCCACAACTGGTCTCCAGACTCAAGGAGCTGCACAGCCAGATATTATAAATATTCTTTCGGTGTCTGACTCAAGCTGTAAACTGGAAGAAAACTGCAGTGTTTTTTTTCCTTTTGAAATCTGCATCTTTCTAGTCAGAATCTGCATTTCCCCAACCTCTACACCAAAGGAGGTGGTGCAAAAATGCTATTGTGCAAATATTAACAGTGGAAAAATTTTCCTCTAATTTCTCAAGGATAATCCTGAAACATTGGTAGTGGCATTGTTTCAGCTATGCTACTAAATCAGAAATGAGGCAACACCCCTGTCCTCATTTTGTTGCAGACAAGCAGTATAGTCAGCAAGCGAACAGGCAGGTGACTAATTTAAAAATGTAATTGGATTTTTAGTTTCAACTGGCACATGTGTTATTATCAAGCTTTTTTATTGTGCATAAAAAACAAATCAACTTATAACTCCCCAGGCTGAGGGGTGTAACTAAAGCTGCAATAAACATCACTACAATTCCTTTTCCCCCAAGTCTGCAAGAGGTTTACTAGACATGCACATTCATTCTTGCACTTTGCAGCATATGAAAGCCAAGCCGAGCTGCATATTGTGCATCATTCTTGTTTCCAGTAGTCAGTTTGCAGCTGCCTCTCTAATCCATATCCTGGCCTTATCATCCATTGTAAAGTGAGTTTTGTTCCAAACTGATAAGCAAGAGCGTTAGTATAATAATCCTGTGCTCAAGCTTTAAGATCTAAAAAAAAAAAAAAAAGAAAAAGAAAAAATCTTCATTTCCAGCTTGGCTGAAAACACATTAGGGGTATAGAGGTCTGGGTAATGCTTCCCTGAAAGAATGTTTAAAGCAAATGTTCATTTCTAGTGAATTTTGCAAGAAGGATAAACCAATTTTAGACGACCCTTTTCACGGCTGTGGTGCATGGATGTTCTCAGCGGGTCTCTCTGCACACAAGGCTCTCACTGTTGTTTAAAAATGTAGTAACTCTGTCCTCATTAACCCTGCTTTTTCCAGGATATAAATCTGCATACACTGATCTTGCTCTTACATCAAAGCAGTTTGAATATAAGAGTGCATATATATTCCTATTTAAAGAATTGTAGCGATCTGGATACATGTCTGTATATTTGACCTGATATGACCTTCTGTAGAACTTGTTTAAAGGTCTTGCTCAAGACAGAAACTGGGTTGGCGGCATCACGTGGCTTCCACCGACGCCAGTAGCACACATGGGATGCAATTTAGAAACAGAAGAAGTAGTAAAGGGGCAGGAGGCGATGTGTCGCAACGTGCTCATCCAGGAAGTGAATGTGGTAAAATTGCTGCTTTTGTGTGTCATGTGGTTCAGTCCATATGTCTAGGTAAGGACGGTAATGTTAAAAAAAACAAACACACACCCAAAAAACTATCTAATATAGTTGTTTATTCAATATGTGGTAAATTCAATGTGCAACACTTCCCCTGAGCCCCAGACCACTGTGGATTAAATGTCACGGCCTGTCAGAAGAGGTGAGTCCACAGGTGAGTCGAGGCGGTCGCAGCTCTCTGTAATAACAGCCGGGCAGGGAGGATCTTTCTTAAACAGCTAGAGTTGAAATCATGACTTTAGAGGATATTGCTCGTGAATTTTATAGATATGAGTGAAATCCAAGCAGCAACCTCCAGGGCTGAGAAATAAAGCCAACACGGAAGTGCTAAAAACTGCAGTTCTTTGAATGGCCACTTAAGGCTGAGTTAATCCCACAGACTCATGTGTTAACATGTCCAACTTTACAGCAGGAATAAACATGTTTCCATCCTGGTCCAAACACGGTTTTGGGATGAGTTTTATATAACTCATCTGTTTAAATTGTATAATTGTTGTGCATAATAGAGGGCGTGGCCACTTTGACATCTCGGCTCCACACACGCTCCACCTCTTTGCCCATTTTGGGATTGGCTGGGAGTCAGGCGGAGTCAAACACTGCCAAGATGGCGATGGTGGAGCAGCCCACTCTGAGCTTCAAAACTGCTCCTCAGAAACCTGTGGGTGACCCATCTTCATTTACAGTCTATGATGAAATCAAGTTATAATGATGTAAGTCTGTACTCTTTTACGTCTACATAGTGATTGTTATTAAAATCACAAAGGTTTCACTTTGTAATACCAAGAGCTGTGGTAGATGTGTATTTGTTTTTTAAAATAAGATTAAACTCCAGGAACACATTTATGTTTTTCAGAAAGAATGAAAAAAATGCTCACTACAGTCACTGTACTGTCACTGAGTTTGAGAAGGTGAGCCTGCATGCGACTTCATGACCTTGGCTCTCTCTCCTTGATATGCACATTAACTGTAGGAGAAAACATGATTTCAATATCAATAGGACTGGTCGCTGGAAAACACTGTCATTGAAATTAATCCAGGGTTTTCAATCTTTCAGCATCAACATTCTCCTGGGTGAAATCCAAGGTTAGTAGCAGGACACCATTTTGTGGGATTTAATAGTCTTAATAATCTGACTGACTTTGAGTTAGATACAGAACATGGTCAGGTTCCTTTGATACTTCAAATGTGACAAAGATGAGTACATTGTGTTCCCACATTGTAAGATAATGATGTCTCAGTCAAAGGAAATAAATAGATAGAGGAGACAAATTCAGCCAGCCACAGTAGCTCATTCTGTCAGCCTTATAAAGAGCTCATTTAGATAGTGATGCATTGTTTCATGCTTATTGGGAAAAGGCAAAACCAGCGGAGGTACACTGGCTTACTCTGAATGTAATCCAAAAAGGTTTGTATCCATATGCGTATGTAGGCTGTTAATTTGTGTCAGCCTGTGTTTGAACCCCTGATGCATTTCTCCATGACAGAAGTGACCTCCATAATGTATCAGCTTCATGTGGATTCGGCTACACCCAAAGTGTGCTGATCAGTTATCACCAGCTGTCTCCTGTGAGATCACGTGGGGCTGTCAGACCCAGCACAAGATCAGCAGTGACATGCATAGGCGAAACACAGAGGGCAACGTGCTGTAGCTCAAAGTCCCCTCGAACAGATCTGATAATCTAATGTGTGCAGCAGAGGGCAAGGGGTTCACAAGAGGCTTAATGTGTGTTGAGTAATGAGAAGCAGTGTTTCACCAGAACACAGACTTCAATAAAGCCTTTTCTTCATCTTGATTCGTATAATGCCTGTTGATTAAACACGCTGAGTGATTCTAGCGATGCTCTCTGGTGACCCCACCTATTTGTAAAGGAGACAAATTAAAGTCCTCCATCAAAATGTGATCAATGCCACAGAGCCTCTGGCTGAAATGGGCACCGCGACATAATGAAGCTATAACTCAACTTTACTGCATGGTGAATGAATGATGGACATTTGAAAGAACCCAGAAAAAGATTTCCTGTTAACTCCTGTTAACTGATTCATTCACACACTGATTGATTCATTCATTCATTCACTCACTCTTATTCATCCATACACTCGTTCATTCATTTAGACTGATTACTTACTGTAACTAAAATGCTCGACCAATTCCAGCAGATTTAATTGGTCCAAATGAAATGTTCTACCTGGCATGAGATACATTTAAATTAGATGATAAGGAGCATTCTGAAACATATCTCACATTGGATTAATTTTGTTTCTTGAATTTGAATATGAATGTATTATATATGTATATATATGTGTATATAATGTTTTATATGTAGCACTTTTTTTTCATATCTAATTTCACTCGAGGAAGTAATTCCCCTTTTATTGAGATCAGAGTTAAAGGTGCCCTATGGATGTTTTTTTTTTAATATTATTATATATTCATTTCACTCTATAAAGTAATTCCCTTTTTATTGAGATCAGAATTAAAGGTGCCCTGTGGAGTTTTTTTTTCTTCTTTTTTTTCAAACAAACAAAGTTGTGCTTAAGCTCATAAAAACATGAAACAAACAGAAATTCTGCATTGTACCTATATGGTTTGTATATATTCATTTATTTTACATACATATAATTATTGTTTGGAGAAGTAAGTGCAGTCCTGGAACACGCATTCATACTGTTATGCCTGATGGACAGTCTGGGCACCTGGGCACCTGGCTGGTGTGGGCATGTAGTTTGATGGTGGTCGGAGTGAATAACAATGGGTAATAAATACCCACCTAACTGGAGGTTAGCTCGACAAATCTACCTTTCTCTCTCTTCTTGCTCTTGCTTTCTCTCTCTTGCCTCAGCCATGTGTTGCAACATGTCTCTACTTCCTGTGTCAGTCATTTCAAATGAAAAGCCCTCTGTAGTCACGCCAGCGCCTATGATCATTTTGCTTTATGTATATAGTGGAAACACTGCATTAGATTTATGGTTTTCCATTCTTGATAAAATCTTATTTGTGATCTGTGCTACTCAGTTGAACTGGATAGTTTCATCCCCCCTTTGAGGAGGAAAATTCTCCTCATTCACATTCAGGATGTTATTGATAACCTTTTCTGAGAGCCAGATAGTCAAAGCTGAAATGCAGTATTGCCTGTGATTGGAAGTCTTTCGCAGACAATGGCTTACTCTAACAATCATTGCCTTGTTGAATGGATGCTATTATTATTTTATGCCAATGGGAAAAAATCTGTTTGCTCATGACTAATGAACTTGAGGTTGCTCCTTTCTAAGCTACGGCTTTCAAACTGTCACCTGCCCCAAATACATATGAATAAGGACTCAGACTTCACAAAGGCAGCTTTGGCATGCATCAAAAGTTCTTAATAAGATACTTTACCTGCAAGGCACCCCATAAGTGACTGCAGCACCAGCAGTTTCCATAGCAACATCATCTTCAATTTTGTAGGGTCAAAGTAGTCTCACATTCAATCACAAATGTATGGAATCCGATTTGCACCTGCCTGGTTTCCCAATCTGTGGAAAAAGAAACAGGTGAGATGAGTGCGGTGAGAAGGCTGTCATTAGCAGCACCTATGAAAAGGAGTCCGGCTCACCATGCTCATTTCACAGGGTGTGGAGCACAAAAAGAAAGCAGGAACATAGAGCAAAGAGCACTGTGATTGTAGTAATTTCATTTGTAACAGTTATAACTGAACGTAAACCTGTGAATTTATGATATAGCTAAGCAACCAGCATTTACAATGATTCACTCAATGTTTCAATCAAATACATTGTGCAAGTTGTTCCTGTTTCCACTTTCCTAAAAGTTGCAACCAGAAAAAAACAAAAAACAAAAAAAAAACAAGGGATTTCAGTGCTAGGCACATGAACACAAAATATCTCACATACATTCATTTCCATATTCCCAGCAACTCCAGGGACAGTCGATACAAAAAGCAAAGCCACTCCTATAAGTTCGAGTAGCATTGTTCTTGCTTGAAGCCTCATAGCTTTTATGCTCACAAAGGTGCAAAGCCGAAAGATGACAAACCCTGAAACATCTAGAAGAATTTCACAACAGTCGTGTGCTTTTCCCTCTTAGACATTATCTCCCTGGAGTGAGAATTAAAACTCAAAAGTTTGTTGAGTGTCAGGAAGGCAGGACTTCTCAGCATCTTAAAGCTCTGCGACAGGAAAGAAGCTCAAAGTACAAATGAGGCTGAGTAGGAGAGAAAAAAAGAAAAAACACTCTGTTATAAGTCTGTTAATACTCATGAAGATGTTTCATGGTTTTTTTTTTGCTGAAAAGGAAACCCAAACATTAAGAAATTGTTTTTTGTTGGGGATGAACTACTCACTGATACATGACAGTTTTTGACACATTCATTATCTTAATACAATACATGCTGTAGTGAGTACAGGAGAGGATTTACAGCAGGTCATCTCCCTTGTCAGTGGTCCGCTTTAACAACAGATTAAGTTACACAAAAACTGCAGCACTTTGAATTTATCATTCAAACCTACTGCTGGTTTTCTTTAGTTTTCCGTCCCTTTATGTACAGATTTCTGGCACAGTGACTACATGTCTTATAGGCATACCATACGTTGTGACTGTTGGGATAAGTGAAGTGACTCAGAGGCATCATTTTAAATGTTCTAGGACTCAAATTGAAACTGGTTCTGAAACTGTCTGTATGTAAGTTTTTATCACACAGCAAATATCTGCATATGAATGGATAGATGAGTGTGTCAGTGTTGCAGAGATGGAAGAAAAATGTTGATGGGATGTTACTACTGTCAAAATACAAATTTGACTGTGATTTTTTGTCTCATTGCTTCTTGTGATGTATAAGAATTTGAGCTTTGACATTACATCGTTCAGCACATGTCTTTTTATGTGTTGAAAACACTGATATTGACAATTTCGGTAAATTTGTGCCAAGGACTTTTTTTCTACTATTTTTCTTCTCAATAAACGTAATTGAAATATATTCAATCAGCTTGTGAGGCAAGATCAAGGGTTGTGAAAATAATAGTTTATCATGTCTTTACAAATTTGTCTAATTTTATCAACTGGCATCATAGAAATGGCTTAAGATTATTTTGGGGCTGATTTTGCCTTACTGGACAGTAATAGTGCAAGAAACAGTCAGGAAACATGGGGGGAGAGGGGTACGAAATGCAACACTCTGATCAGAGACGTTGAGGTTAAATAGTATACCCCTAGTCACAACTACTGCAGAGTACCCCATCATAGGATTGACAGAACAAAAACTGTCCTGCAGTAAAACAATGCAAGGGGCCACGGCGGTTGCTTGTGGCACCAAGGAGACATGAAACTAAATCCAGGAGTTTGACAAGCAGATCCCGTGAATCCGAGGGCACAGTTTGTAATACTCAGAGAGGATTTTACTCTGGAAATTTATCACAGCAGCAACTGTTTCATCTTTGGCCGAGATGATCACAAGATAACAGCAGAGATACTCCCTTGCTCATGCGTGATTGGACACTGCATCGTCTAACCAGATGACGTCCTGTTATTCTTGAGTTAAGCTCGCACCGGGACTGGCTCCATTCCAATGCCTAAGAAGTCTGTGTTTTTCCATGTTGGACTGAAGTCAGCCTGAATGCTACCTCAGCAACGAGTTGCATTTTTTCCATCAGTATGTGAACGATGTCTGTGTGTTCTGATTGACTGATTTTTGATTATAAGAACAAAGAGAACTATTTAGGCTCTGCAGGGAGGGGTTAGCGTTGTTGTCACATGCAATTTCTTGTTGGAATATTGCAAAGCCTTTGCATTGATAGGCTTGCAAGCTTGTACTTCTGCAATTGTTATTATGCTATCTTTTAAGACCCATTACGGCCACCAACTACCAATATGCGTTACTGCCCTGGAGTCGCCAGAAATGTGTATCCTGCACCTGTGTGCTCATAAAATACCTGAGCATCCTTGTGAAGATGCATTAGGGAAAATGGGATACAAACAATGCAGGAAACCATTCTTCAAAACGCTGCTCTACAGCACCATTTGTTGTCAAACACAACACTGGGTACATTTCATTCCCCATTCCCACCCTGAATGTTAAAACACTTTCTAAGTTTGGAACCAATTTGATAGGTATTTGGTTTTAAGGTGCTGTTGAGTCAAGGATATAAATAGGGTGCAGTGAAAGAGGCAGCTTTATCCAGTTTGCCAGCAATTTTGAGGGAAGAATACAAAATAAGTTGGAGGAAATGTCAGCGACTGCCTCTGGATAAGCTGCACTGATGTGAGAATTAAAGCAATACAACCAGTTAAGAATTGAAATCTACCTTTTACAGAACACCTTCAGGAAACAAGCAGCATTAATCTAATGTCTCCTGGGTAAAAATATATTTAGAGTTGAAGCGTGTTCGACACAAGCTTCTCCAAAATTACAACTATTTGTGTAATTTTACCATTACAAAGAAGCAAAGAAGAACTCTCTGTGAATCCACGCCGCTGTGATTCAGCGTAGATTACCCAAAGTTTTAAAACACAGCGAGCAAGACTGAGACGAAACCACTGAAAAACACATATAAAAAGGCTCCTGAAACTATTTGAATAGGCCACGTTCTTATTAATCTCAGCTTCTCTACCTTCCAGATCTGTCTCCTGTCTCCACCTACAGAAAAGAGGCCTTTTATCTTCATACATCATATAGAAGGTTGTCAGAGTCTGTCTTGGATATATCAACGGTGCAAGGCTGTGCTAACTTTTAGAGAGCTGTTTTGTGCATATTAAAGTGTGTCTTGTGAAAGCTCCAAGCCCTGTGCCTATTAAGCTAATGCCTGTTTAGTCTGTGTTAGCTTCCTTTTAACATTTTACATCAATTTTAATTTGATGGATCAAACCGTACAAAACGGGAGCGTGACAGGTGTAACAGCAGAGCTCTGTTTTGGGGACACACCAAACCATTTTAATTACAAGAAGAGAAAATTTAATTCCACTTTTAACAGCGGGGGCGAAAATTCACACACTGATCTGCAATATTGCTAAATTCACCACATTTCACAATTTCAATATCAAATGCATACACTGGGAATAACATGGACATGATTATGCATGAAAAACAGAACAGACAGGATGCAACTTGTGATTACATATTATTTAATATTGTGATTATATATATTATATCAACATTGGTTCCAAGTTGCTGTAGATCCTGTTTCCTAATGATTTACTAACAAGCTAAAGATGCACTAATCAATAATCAAAATTATCTGACTCTGCAGCTCTACAGTTCGTTTAAGTGTCTTTCAGCTAATTGCTTGGGTTAACAAAACCTTAACTATAGACATGGCATAATAAGCTCATCCTTAGGCACATGGCTTTTTTAGTCTTTGTCATTTAGGTATGATTGCTAACCTCTGCTATATGTTCATGCCAGTTGGCCCCTTGTTCTGACTTTGTTCACTTATTTGTTTCCATCTGATTTGGCAGTTAAAACATTTGCTAAGACTTAATTCAGATACTTCCGTTGTAGTTGTAATATTTTGTTAGTGCGACAGGATTTGCTCTTAATTAATTTCCAACCTTCTGTTGGAAATCCCCAATCTTCAGTTTCCCATGTCATGCAAAGAGTTCCTCAAGGGTCAGTCTTGAGTTCGTTAGGTTTTCCATTTACATGCTGCCCTTAGGTCAGATCATTAACAAACATAAAGTGCAGTATCATTGTTATGCTGACAATATAACCCGTTAGTTTAGGTATGTTAGAAATTGTCGTGTTTGCCACACCCACTTCTTTTGGTCAGATAGTCGGCAATCTGTCCACAAGTTTGAAAATAGGTTGGTGGTCCCACCCCCTTTAGCTATTTAGTCACGATGATGACTGATCACCATTTTGAATGCACCATTCAGGTACACATTGTGCACTCTGTATGATGCCATACTTGTCAGTGTGAATGCACTTATGCACTCAAAATGGCAAAAGTATGTATAGAAGTATGCAAATAGAGGCACAGCTGTTGATCTGCATGTGTGTGTGCCATGGTGGTGCCCCATCAGCTGCTACTCATAGAACTGTAGTTACTGTTGGTTACTGTTTTCCTCCACTTTGTTAAGGTCTGTTTTTACAGAATCAAAGTCTTGCTTTGGTCCCTCCACTCTTTTCAACTCTCCCTGATAAAGCACCCCAGCAGCTAAAGATAACACTACTGAGCGCCTCACAAACTCGCTCTTGCCTATTGCTGCTGTAATGGATTTAGTTACCCGATGCCAGGAAAATGGAAGTTGATAAATGTTCTGGCTACACAGAGCATATCCAGCTGTGCCTTGTTAACAAAGGTTCTTGCCTGACTTACAGGGTTTACCACTGTTTGTAATGTTACGACTGTGACACATCATGTGACACATTCCTCTCACTCATTTGCAAGGACAAACTTTCAAAACACAAGCAAAAGCAATTATAGTGATACTTTGACTCAAAGAACTGCTAACTGCTGTTAGTGGACAGAGTACAATAAAATGAATGAATGGCAAATAGGAAAAAAGAATGTGTGGTTGTCACAAATACATTCACTCCCAGTGGTGCTGTACTATTCAAATTAGAGCAGTACTACTGGGGCAAAACCACAAATGCTGCTGCTACTGCTGCCACCACTGCTACCACTATTACTTCTATTGTTAGAACTATAATTCACAGATGTCATTCACTTTTTATAATGCTGATTTCCTGCAATAATTTTGCAGTCAGACTCAGCACCACTCAAGCATTAGACATTATAGATGTAATATACTGCAGCTACATTTGTTAAAGGGAAATGACTGATGATGCTACAGAGCCTAAGGGGAGGAGATAATCAATGTATTCAGTCAGTAACAAATTACCAGAGAATTTAAAGATCGATTGATTTTCCCCCATCATACAGTCAACAGCTTAATTACATTTTTCATGTGTAAAATGAGCAGAACAACCACAAGTATACGCGTGGAGCTTTTTCTGAATACACAGTGGTTAAGAGATCATTCTGCCTATTGTGTTCTGAGAAATGCTACTGGGCCCTGAATAGGAAGGGGCTGTAAATGCATATATGAAATAAATGTTCCCCACATTAGCAACTATAAGTTTTTGGAAGTGCACAATTGTTATGAAATGACTTCTTTTTTTACTTTTATCTTGCCCATCCTGTAGATAAAAGAAGTGTGTCTCAAAAAGTCAACATGACGATCACTTCACACAACTACAACACAGCTGAAACAGGGGCACAGCTGCTTAAATCGCCTCTTTTATCCTCCTTAAAGTCTTTGCCACCCCAAAATCTGGGGATGCAGGGAACTGTCCAGAATCGATCTATTTACAAAAGCTGGTTCCAAGAAGAAACTGATGTCTTTGTGCGGGAGGTACAGAATCACACCTCGAATTAAATTAGCTCTGGAGGAGATAACACGTCTGGTTAATGTACTGTGCTGGTCCAAAGAGATCTATCGTCCAGTGTTCAATGATATCAAGGCGGAGAGCCAAACAGCAGTGATCGAAGGGACAGTTCAAACTCAGGAGCCACTCAGTTTCTAACATCTATAGAGGATACGGCCACCTTAATGACTCTCATCTGCGCTGGCATGTACTGACTGCTTTATGTTGGATGACAATCACATCACAGCTACATAGCTGGACCACATGGCTACGTGAAAAGTGTAAGTTATTTCAAGTCAAATTGGCCAGCATTCAATAAAAGAGGAAGGAAGCTTTTGAATGAAATCTTTTTTTATGCTCACACGCTATGCAAATAGCTCGACCTGTTCTGACAACACTGGCAATGGAATTGCAACACAGAGATGGAAAACAAGTAATTTACAGAAGTATTTGGTGATATCTTTGGGGCTGCTGCTATTATTTTCATGATCAGTTATATATTCATGGTAAATGATCTCCCAGCTTACCTCACAACAACTTGTGGGATAATCATTTAGAGTACAACATTATATGAATAATGACAAATCCACAGTTCTGTCTGTCTCTGAAGGGAAACAACATTAGTTGCACCCAGGCCCAGTGTGCATTTGGTCTCTGCAGAAAAGTCTTGAGAAATGAGCGCCAATCAATACAAAGTCTGTGGTCTCTGTATAGAGCAGAACCTTGACAGATGGTATAGATCACTTTTGCACAACTTTTCTCTGTGTAGAGTCCGTGAAGCCATCAAACCTTCAAGCTTACATAAAGTCTTTGTAGACCTAAGTTGTGGCATCCATCCACCATATTGTCATGTTTTCTGTTTGATGCAGAAAACTGTTGCATTTTACATTAAGTTTCATAAGTTTCTCCTTGACATTTCAGCTTGTTTGGTTGCCACAGTGCAAATAAAGATTCATGACATACACACTGAAAGACTCATTTATCAGAAAGCAAATACAGAAATTGTAGGGACTTGGCCTGCCAGGATCTTGAAAGCAGGTCATCAACCAAGCTTAGCTTAGCAACACTGATTGCAGCTAAACTACTAAAAAAACTTTACTCAGGCCATCCATCTCAACATTCACTTTGGCTGAGACTTTGAGCTTCCAAAATGACACAAGTAAATTAGCTCCATGACACAACAATAGTTAACAACGTTAGCAACATGTAGCTGTTCTTTGTCCTTTATGACCATTATCACCTTTTGCTGTTTACACATACAGACTGTATATAAAAATGGACAATGTGATGTCACAGTGAGTTACCACTTGTTTCGACCATGTGTTTGGTTGAAACAATGAAGTCCAGGTAATAAAGGATGATTATGTTTGTCTCTTAACATGTTAGTGCCTAAAGCATAACAGTTGTACCAGTAACAACCTCATTTCATCAGTGCAAATGTTTCCACTCTCATGGGAATACAACTATCAGATTAACCTTTTTTTTATTAGAGAATTCATTATCCATTAATTATTATTAATTATAACTAATGGACATTGTTTTTAGAGATGTTCCCTGTAAGGTGCAACTTAGATGGTGATAATTCACTGCTTCTCAGGTGGCCTGTTCATTATAAATGTTTATTATAAATAGCTCTATTACCAGTCTCATCTGGATGTTCTTACTGTCTCATTAAGCAAAAAAATGAATTTCATTGCCTTCCACTGTCATTTCCATATAGTCACAGTCCGTGACACAAGCTGTAGATTTACTCTATCACGGGTTATCATACATGGGCGTCAGCACCTTTGTTGTGAAATCATTTACATATGCCACAGGCCTGGGGCTTAATTTTACACTTCATGCTGTTGTGTTGAGCTCTGTGCACAGATATGGTGCTGGTAAAGCCAAACAGTGACAGCCTGATGAAACAGCTCTCTGCTGTGCATCCACATCACTGCAGATGTGGGTGGCACATTCGGACAGTTTGAAACTGGAGAGTGACTTTTCCAAACTCTATCACCCTGACACATCACAAGTGTCAAACTTAAAGAAACACCAAACTTAAGCTTGAGCCGAGGAATTTATTTTAAGAGGAAAAAAATAATTTGGAGTCAAAACACACTAAGATGGTAACTTTTATAAGATTTTGATTTCTTGTTCCATTTCACTTGTAAGGACAACACATTGGTTATTTCAGGTGTCTGAACAAACAACTGATGTTGCTGTTTCTCTTGCAAAGACAGCCTCAACATTTTTTTTTTTTTAATGGAGACACAATCATCACATTTCCATAAAAATCTGTCAAACATTTCCAAACCCATTTCCCTTTGAGAAATAATGACACACAAAGACCTTTCAGTGACATTATAATAAATAAACAATAAAATGTTAGTGTATTTCCCAGTACACACACACACACTGTGCTAACTGAAAGTGGTTTACTAATCCAGTATTCTTCAATTTGTAACTCAAATAAAACAAGCAACATCTCTGCATGGGGCACACTACAACAAAATGAATGCATTTTGACATAGGCCATGGCTTTAACTGAGGAAAAACGATTATTTGTCTGCATCATGGCTCTGTTAAAAAAAAACACTTTGAGACAAAAATGACCTGCATCAGTTTCTTAGAAAGCAAAATAAGAAGCGAGGTGTATCGCACAGCTTTTATTGTTTCCAGCTCAAATCATACAAATGCACTGACGATGTAATTACCACATAAAGACCACAGAGGAAGGACTTGAATGACTTTAAATATGGATCTAGCTTCTACTTTGTGTCACACAAATTAACAGCATTATGAGGGTGAATAGATCTGCACTTCTCATCTTATCTAAAACAGATAGTTCTACTGCAGCGAAACCAAATAGGCATTATTTTGTTCTTTCTTCTTATTGTCCTTGGTTTTAATGGATGAACCAGCTAATTGCACTCTGATACAATGACTACAGAATCTCATTTATCTGAGCCACACACATCTGAAATGGTCTGCTAAACAAACAGTGGCTTTGTGGAATAACTAATTATTTCATTTGAGAAACAGATGAGATTTTGAATACCTGAACTCTGCATCATCTGCAGTTCTCTCCAAACTTATTTCACATGAACTGGGTGTACTTCCTAGATGTGAAAATGTTGATTAGGGAGTTTTTCTTCTCTGAATTAAAAAAGCGACTTCAATCAGCAATAGAATGCAAGTGATGATAATGAACAGAGACGATACATCGTAATTTCCTCATTTAACAATTAAAAAACATTCACTGAGCAGCTGCAACATGTGTCCATCTACTAATGGGCATATCACCAAATTCATATTCTCAATCTGTTTTGCAGTGAGGAATCCATTTAATGCACTACACTGTTTGTGAATGTGGATGACGGAGCCTCATTATGTAACCCTAGCTGATTAGTTTAATTCAGGAGCTGGCATGTAAATGTCAAAATATACATAAAAACAGAGCATACTCCAGAGGCTGTTGATACTATGAAGGTGCCCTTGAGCAGGACCTTCCAGACTGAAGCTGTACTCAGCAGCTCACATGTGTGTGAAACTGAGGATTTCTGGAGAAATTCTACGGTAAGCATGCTCAGTGAGTTTCATTTGTCTTTGGATACAAAAAGATAAAAATGTGTATGCTTTTAGCAACAGCACAGCTGTGTGGTATGGTGGTGTGCACAAAGCCGGTGGTAATGAGACGGAACATTAACATTTCGTCTATCAAGAAAAAAACCCAAAACAAAACAAAACAAAAAACAAAAAGAATAGAGAGAAAGAAAAAAAAAATCCCATCACATTTTTTTTTCTGAGTATCTTTAAGATTTGCCTATGTTCAAAACCAAAAGATATTCAATGTACTGTAACAGAGATAGAAGGAAAACAGCAAATCCTCACGCTGAAGTATTATAGTGAAAAAGACTTCTATCGACTGAATAATCAGTTCATTCCCTCATCTTTTCAGCTCTAATATTCTTGTAATTTTTCTGAATATCCCTGTCGGGATGTAGAACATGCTGTGTTTAGTGACTGTTCAGGAGGTTCACAGGACTTTTATTTTATTTTATTTTATCTTATTATATTCTATTTTATTTTATTTCATTCAAACATAACTAGTTTTAATTTATCATATCATATATGAATATATGACCTGTTGTACAGTCGCAACTCAACAGTGGGTCTTCTAGAAATTGCATTTGGTTTAGTTGATAATGTGTTTTTCTGAGAGTTACCACAGATATATTCTGAAAGGATAATAAACCAAACTAACTAGTTTAGTTTTCCCAGTCACGTTGCAAAGGGAATTCTGTCTGGATTATGTTGACAAACAGGGTTTTTTCCAGGGAACCAGGTGCTGCACTGATGTACATAACAGATGTAGCAGAGAGGTGGAGGAGGTGGATGGTGGAGGTGGATAAGCTGCAGGACTTTAACACTGGAGATCCAGGAGTCCCAAGTCAGCTTAGGGTTAGACAGCTACTGAAATTTTGTTAAAGTTGGGTAAAAATTGTGGTTTTAATCAAATATCAATACCAGCCTGTGTTTTGTGCTTCAAGCCAATGTGAACCTTTACTACATTAAACCAAGACGACCATCTTTCCCTAAACCCTCAGGGATGTGACTGTCTAAACACAACAATTTGAATTGACACCAAACAGTGTTGCCAGTGAACACAACTCTATCAACATTTTGAGTCTTCTGGGTGACAGACACCACATTATTGGCTGTTAACACCAATTTACCACCATTAAACTAGAGCATTACATTCTCCATTAAATTCTTCCACAGAATAACTTCCAGGTTCTGTGGTTGGAAACTTTCATGACAAGTAGTTGGTGCCAGTCAATTTGTTCCATTAACTGTGGATTGCATGAGTTATTATTTTGCAAATAGATCTTGACAACAAGCTATCTAGTGCAAATCCCACTGCCATTACCAACTGCTGTTACATTACAGCGGCAAATCAAAAAGCCATTTAACCCAAACGTAAATGTAATATATGCGCATATATTGAATTTCCATATATGACATACATATGATATGTATGTGTACATGTAAAATAAAAGAAGTGGTAAAAGGGGTAAAAATGATCTATGAAACCTTTAAGAAATTGGAACTATTTCATATATTGACATATATGTCCAGCCAAATGTGTATGTTTATGTACTGAATATATGCTTATAATGTAGATATATGTTACTTTAATATATATATCCATCCCAAAGGCTGTCAAAAGGTCCAAAAGTCTGAAACCACTTTCCCAGAATAGGAACACAGACATGTTTAAAATTAATAAGAAAAACATATAGAATATTTATATGCATGTTGTTTTAACATATTTCATGTACAAATTAAACATGTATCATTAACATATATCCTAACATCATGTTATACTATTGGAAAATTAATCATATAGATATTTTAATATATGTACATATACAAATTTACTATGTATATTAGATAAATGTTCTAAACTTCTTCATATTTTCTCATTATTCATAATAATCTTCATATATACAAAGGATATATATATAGTGTGAATACAGTATATGGCAACATCACTCTTGATCTAGAGACATATTTATTACATTTCTGCATGGGAAACTACAAGTGATGCTTTTTAACATGTAAAATCTCTTTTGAATAATAAGAATTGTGTGACATAAATAACTAAAACTTGCTTCACCACATTGGATATTCTGACCTCGCTTCTTTACCTTAATTTCCATCTTGCCCTAATTTACTCAAAATAATACTAAAAATAATCTTCTTTTGATACAATCAAGACACTGTTTAGTCTGATGCCTCAGTTTTAAGTTCATGAACCCGTTTTCTGCAGCTCCAGACAAGGAAGATGCACAAAGACTTTGTAGGTTTAGAGGAAAAACAAGGACAAACGATTCTTTTTAAATGAAATATTTGCCTTGTTAATTGCTCTTGTTTGTGAAGTAAATCAAGGAACGGTGGTGCATCAGGGCTTCATAGGAGCTGAGGACGTTCATTTTAAAGAAAGAAAAACTTGTTTAAGGAGTTCAAATTGCTGTATAGCACACCTGCAGTTCTGTCAGCATTAATCCACCCTCAAAAGCTTGTGACAGAATCTGGTACAAAGTGTGAGGCTGCTTGTATTTTATTGACGCTTATCAATAGAAAGAAACGTTGTTTAGGGTATATTTAAAACAATCTTTTGAGTCGTCCCAGCTGCTCTATTCATTCCTTTAATCTTGATTCAGACAAAGAAAGTAACAATGCCCTGCGGGGAACGCAGTTTTATCAAGTGCTAATATTGTTCTACTGGAGGGAGGAAAGATGGCTCTGACAGAGCAGCCACACCCAGCGGAGCACAATACACCTCTGAAAATGTGGATCTTCAGTGAAAAAAAAAAAAAATCCACAGTCAAGTAAATGCATCACCAAAAAGAACCACGAACCTGGCTTTAGCCTGAGACTACTTGCAGAGAAGATGTTTGGAAGCCTTATATAAGTACATTTAATAATGCAGCAGCCTCAGTGCTCAGATCCCCCCCCTGAAGTTGGTTGCTGTGTGGCGTTGCTCTTATTAAGCACTCAATTAAAGCCATTCCCGAGGAGAGGCAGCGTGCAATGTTTGAATCGGGAAAACGTTGCAGGCTGAGACAGTCTATGAAGACTTACCCCAAAGGACCGTGGTGCCTTGAAACCAAAGGCCTAGAAGTAACAGAGCATCATAAAGCATCGCTAAAGCAGGGAAATTATTCTAATACGATTGGATTACAAATAGGGCATTTACAGAACCAATGAGACTCGATAAATAGAGCGGCAAATGGAGCTGTCTCAATGAGCTGTCTTGGATCTTTCCCTCTTCATTCTAAATACTAAAAATGAATGGAGAGATGGGACGAGGTGGGCAACACTGAGGAGCTCCGCTGTATTAATGTCAAGTGTACTTGTTCCTGACAGTTGTGGGGCTCCCAATTCACAGCGGTGTGCACACAATCACTTCTGATGGTGAAGAAGGGACATATTTGAGTAAATTACTCTTATTCACGACCTTGCTTTGACTAAATTATCCAACAATTCCTCATCCTCTTAGAAGTGTAGCCGTGGGTTGAAGACTGTGTATGCAGTCTCATGCAGATTAAAGATTTATTTCAATGAAATCCAGTCTGGGCTGTGCAGAGAAAAAACTGAGGGCAACTCATTTTGGAGAAAATGATTTTTGAAGAGTATTTTTTTGTAGGAGTAATTGCGTTTTTAAGAAAAATCTTCGCAGATACAGCGGGAGTTTCACTTATTCAGTGCTGACTCCATTAGCCACAGTTACTTTGATACGGTGAATCTCTTCTGTATCTGCTCGCTGACTCCTGGAATACAACTTAATCACAACTATCAAACCTTTTTTAGAGTTTGGCAAAGCTCTAACTCGCACCTCACTGCGTCAAACGACTGTTATGCCAGAATCAAGCAAGTAATGCATGGAATACATGAAACCATGACGCAGGCCACCAAACTACCACCAGCGGGCTGCAGCTTCCTCATCCACTCTCACATTGCTGCTCACTCTGCAGAGAAGCAGCTAAACAACTGGCACCAGGCGCCTGCTTTTATTTGCTGCGCCTCGTGGAAGGGGTCGGAAAAATATATACCTGTCACATGTTACATTGTGTGTTAGAGTGTGTTTATGAAAGGGATATCAGGCCAGAGACAAGCATGATGGTCCCCAACCTGGGGTTCGGGAGCCCCCCAAGGGATCATGAGATGAACCTAAAAGGTCTGAAGAAGATTTGGAAGGATTTTTTTTTTTAAAAAGCACAATTTTTTTTTTTTGTTTGCACTTTTTTCCTATCTGTGCTATTTTTTCATGCACAGAGTATTGACAATGACAATATTCTATATACTACATACTTATACAATACTGACAATGTTAATACAGTCTCAGAAAATAGAAGAAGAGTAAAAACACCCCCCAGTTTCCTGGAACTAAAAAGTGAAAGATCGATTAAACAAACTGAAAATTAATCAGCAGCTATTTTGACTATCAATTAATTATTTACATTATCTTTTAAGCAATAGCATTTGATATTCCAGTCTTTCAAATGTGACAATATGTTGTTTTTCTTTCTCTTTTCTTTATTTTCCTAAATTGAACATATCTGTTCATTTGAAGCTCAGGCTTTGCAAATGGTGATGGGAATTTTATTTCACGGTTCCCTGATATTTTATAGACCAATCCAATCGTTGTTTAATCAGTCATCATTTCTTTTATTCATGTCTTTCTTCTGACATTATTTGGTAGATAAAATTTCAGATAATTGTGAAAACTCCTCATCACAATTTCCCAAACCCAAAACCGATGAGACGTTCAGTTTAACGTCACAATCAAGACAAAGAAAAGCAGCATGTCGACGAGAGACTGGCAGTTCTGTCTGAAAAATGAAAATGCATTGATGATCAAAATAGTTTCTCGTTCATTTTCTCTACATCAACTAATTAATCGGATTAATCATTTTATCTCTACTATTAAGACATATAAAAGTATAATAAGTCAGTGTGAGAAGAAACATGACCTTCTCCCATCATAAAGAGGGAAATACAGTTCCTATAGAATAACATCCCAACAGTAGCACTGGTCCAGGCCAACATGGAGACAAAGAGATGTAAAACAGGTGAATGCAAGGTAGAGGATAAAGCAACAAGTCTTACTACATCCTCTCCTCAACTCCCAGCATGCCTCTGTGCAGTTTAAGCAACTGTCAGACTCATGATGAAACTCATGAGCACTGTGAAGAGCACGTGCGGCTGTAACGTCAGCACTTACAGGATATCTCATGACAAAACAAGTCAATGTGGGGAGTAAAAGTGCAGCTCTGTGTGCGAGACAAGGCTGAAACAGCCACACACTGAGCGTCCTCCATCATACCTCCCACACGTTCACAAGCACTTGGAACAAAAACCACTCATTCTACCTTTCTTCTGTTCCTTGAGCTAGTTTTCCTGGAGAGACATGAAATAAAAATGACTTTGATGACATTTCTTCGAAATTTCCTGCGGGAAGCATGCAATGAAATTTTTATGCCGCGCGTCTAAATGCACCTATCCTTGAGTATTTTTAATGTCACTTCTGTGCTCCGTCACTTCTGACAGGGCTGTTCGCTTCCAGGACGTTAGCAGCCATTAAAAGGGCTGGATTTTTTTTTTTTTTTGAGACTGTGAGTCTGCATCTGGGCAGCCGGGGCCACATCACGCGGCCACTGGATAACATTAGATGCAGGTCAAAAAAAAAGAAAAAAGAAAAAGAAAGATGCTGTTGCAGTGCATTAAACTCCAGTTTGCGTCTTTATTATAGGCTACATCTTTGTTGCAGAGAAATCTCCCTGGTGAAGTGTTTCTTTTGTTTCCGTTGTTAAACTTAAGAATAAGTTCAGCTCTTGTAAATTCAGAGGAGAAGTCCATGAAACAGATCACACACACACACACACACACACACACACTCACAGTTGCAGGGGCTGCTCCTCAGTCAGCCACTCACTTGATGCTGAATGAAGGATGTCAGTGCATCATGAGATGGATGCTCAGTGCAGCACATGGTCTGTTCTGACTGGTCTTATCATCACACTGACACATTTTCCCTGACTGTACCCGCCAGATTTATTTTTATGTTCCGGGGCTGAATGACTTTTCAGTGATGGTTTGAGTGAGCGCTTTTTAGCAGAAGTTGGCACATTAGATGTGCAGAAGCTGCACAGTCTATTAACACATATTAAAGTAAGCTTTTATGGCATTTGCTGGCCGTCAGACTCCAGGACCAATAGGGGACAGTTTATACAGTGACTGGCAGATGATTAACACCATTAGAGCAGTGATACAGTGACACACAGGCTGATTCATTCTGAGCTCCACTTACGAGCATCATGAGGCATCCAACTGTCAACTGAACTTCCATTTTTACAGCAGTTTGGGGTTTACTTTTGAGCACCAAATCAGGGCGGGTTTGCCTTCCACAATTCAAGAGTGAATTTGAAACATGCATATATTTTCTATCAGCGCTGAAGCTCAAGTTTTCTGCCTTAATCCCGCGGTACTCGGGACCGGGCGGACTGAATTCTCGTGGCCGCGGTAGGTGGTCAGCGGCGGCGGCGGCGGCGGCATAATCAACCAAATCCGCAGGGATTATTCATGGGAGGGTCAACGCCGGCGGATTACTAAACATCTGCACTGATCTGAGAGACGCTCACACACACACACACACACACACACACACACACTCGCAGATTACTTTGCCTCCTCCATGATAGTCCCACAACAAAGTAGACACAAGGAAATGAGATCAGCAGAGGGTGAAATTCAGAGAAGGCAATCCCGCCTGCAAACGCCCCCCCACCCCCCCAGTACAGCATCAAGGCTTTAATCTCATCTGTGAAAAGTTGGGATGTAAACTGCGCTTCATTTGTCTCTGAGCTGCCGCTGCTGCTCAGCTGATTGAGGTTCAGCTTGACAGGTGGCGAAGTTACGATATGGAAAAGGAAAGGAAAAATAAGATAATAATAATAATAATAATAATAATAATAATAATAATAATAAGAGTCTTACCTGTCCTCACAACAGTAGGCTAATCTCTCCGAGGAATTCACAGCCTCAGATTAATCCGTATTTTCTCACTAAACAAAATTCTGCACACAGACATCACTGTCGAGCCGCGGCGACGCTCCCGGCACAAAAATATCCGTCTGACTTGTGCGCAAAGAAGCCGCTCTGTGTCTCTTTCGTGCTGCGCTACATTCATTCACGGGCTGCGCCGTGCAGAGCTGTGCTGTGCTGTTCTGTGCAGTTCTGTGCAGAGCTGTGCTGCTTTGTGCGGTACCGCCGCTACTGTGTCTCCATCCCCCTGCCTCTCTCTCAGTGGCACAAGTGGCTGACGGCGTGGCGCCTCGCAGGTTGCATGTCGGAAAGTGAAGCCTCCGTGTGCTCTCACTCACTCCGATGCGTCAAGTCTCCCCTCCCCTCTCTCCCACAGTCCCTCCTCGCACCGAGCTGGAGCAGGCGGAGAAAGACAGAGAGAGAGAGACCCCCCCCCCCCCCCCCCAGCATCCTCACTGCTCCGGCCATCCAAGCGGAACACACTCCCTCTTCCTCCTATTGCTACTCCTTCCTCACCTCCTCCTCCTCCTCGCCGTCGTCCTGCTGCTGCTGCTGGGATGTCCAAGAGTCTGGGAGGTTGATGGACCAAATATCTTTCAGATGACCTGGAGTGCAACCGGTGATGCCTCTGATCAGCTGAAGATAAAGTACACATTTATATAGCCTAATGTTCTATTTCTTATTTATCATAATGGGCTATAACCTTTTAAAGTGTGTGTGTTTTTTGTTTTTTTTTTTTGTTGAGCCTAATGCACAGGAGACCTCTCTAACAGCTGAAAAACATGCTCCACTAATTTCACACATCACACTCTATTTACTTGGAGTGTAACTTGAAAAAAGTTGTGTCCCTAGAGTGAGCTGTGTGAAGTCACCTCAAGTGATGTCACCAGAGTCAGCTTCGGCTGGAATTGAAGACTACAAGTTTGAATATGAAAAAACAAATCTGGGCGTGTGGAGTTGGACAGACATGAGCTTTTACCCGGCGCCTTCAGCCTGCTCCTCATCTCCGGTTGAGGCTAGAAGCTCCTGTCTGCATCAGCCAGTAGTAGAATAACACACCCAAACCTCAAACAGAAGTGCTGATGGCTGAGCTGCATTGTGGCAGAGGTGGGAGTAAGTCGCACATGTGCAAGTCACAAGCAAGTTTCAAGTCTTCACAAGCTTCAAGCCTCAAGCAAGACCCGAGTTACTGTGGTGAGAATTAAGCAGGTCAAGTTGAGTCTTTCCTCAGATCAAGATAAGTCAAGTTAAATGAAATTCTGACTCCAGTTTCCAAATTTAAATCCATCAATAGACAGTGGTTATGAAAAGTTTAGTTTTACCTTCAACATTAATGAAAACTGCTTACACCCTATAAATTTTACTGGTATTTGACATTTTGTGGGAATGTAGAGTCCAGATCTGTGACTGCAGCCACTCACTGCTACAATTACTATTATTAGTCTTATTATTATCATCATTTCCTTCAGGTTATGTTTTCACCCATTTATTTTCAGCAGGATTACCCACTGAACTGATTTCCATCAAACTTGGTGGAGGGGTGGGGCATGGACCAGGGAAGGACCCATTCAGTCTGGGTCAGATCTTGTTAAAGGGGTGGATTCAGAATTTTTTTTCATCACATTCTTTACTTTGTAGGATTTGTTAGGCCTTGGTGGAGGTATGTGTGTCATCCTAGTTATTATTATAATGCATCACTATGTGGAACCTGCATTGTGTTCTCTTTCCTCCAACAATCCAAATTTAATATTTTTGACCTTAACGCTGCTAGAAAATGCAAATATTTAATTAAAAAAGTCAAGTCCATTCAAGTCATCTGGCTCAAGTCGAAATCATGTCTCAAGCCATGAATACAAATCACAGTCAAATTAAGTCTTTTATTAGTGATGGTCAAGCAAGTCTCAAGTCCTCATATTTAAGTCATGTAACTTAATGTTGGCAGCACATCACAGACTCCTAGAAATCATGTTCATACACAACTAAACTGCTTTCCCAGTGACATTGTGGTGGAAATGTAATCCTTACAATTACACGTATGATTGTGGATTATGTTCAAAGGTAAAGCTCTGAACATTCACTAATGCTAAGCGCTGCATTTATTAACAGCTGAGTTGCCAGGAAATGATTACGGTGGATGGCAGGTGTGCATTACTGTCAAACCAGAGACTGGGGTTTGTATCCACACTCTACAGTTAGGTTTAGGCGATGAAAGCACCTTGGTTAAAGTTTCAGAAACATGGTAGTTTTATTTTTGATAAAATAAACAGGTTGTGTTTGAAATCAATGGGAACTTCTTGTGTACTTCACCAGACCACTGCCTCTCCTTGACCTTGCTGTTAGTGTATAAACATAACCATAAAAAGCCTAATAATGCGGAAGTCATGACAAATTGATATTGCACTGCAAGACTTGATGTTTTGGCAGAACAAAATGCATTGTTCGCAAACGTGTGTTTATAATAGTTGATGTTGCATTTATTTTACATTACACTGTAATAATGTTACATGATTTTACACTGCAGTGCCAATGTTCACAAAACACAAAGACGACTATCCTCCCTCAGAATTAAGTGCCACTTTCTTGAGCCACCCTTTTAAAATTAAGCACAATAAAGTTTTTTGAGTTCAGAAATTTATATCTGCTTTTAAAACACACAATCCAGTATTACCTCACTTAAAAAAAAAGTTTCACTCTCTCAACTGTAGCTCTAAAATGAGCAGTTATTCTTTTCTTTTTCTAGGTCACCAACAAACATCTTCACACCTGACAACAAACACCTTCACAAATATGAGGTATGTGGGACAAAATCCTATCAGATGAAGAGAGCCTGCAGCCTGATGCATACCGTATTTCTGAGAAGGTCCTAGAAAGAAAGAGAAAACAAGAATTTTGTGTTTCTTCCTTTTCTTGTGACACTCTAGTAAGTAGTCCAAATGTCTCTTTTGAAAAATAACAATCTCTTCTGCACTCACAGAAATTTGGATTCAGGAGTGCACTTCTCACAGCTGGAGTCACTCAAGTAACTTGCTCATGCTTGGATTTTTCAGAAAACTTGGAGACCACCCACAGGACCAAGAGAGCTATTTGCATATGCCAAGTTGAAGTTTCCATAATGAAAAAACTGCTGTATTCTTGTAATAATACTCGCCGCGACTCGACAGTGAAAAATTAAGGACGTACATATATATTAGCTGTTTGTAAGTTTTGCTATTGCTACATAGCCAACGTTAGCATTAACAGCCATTTAATTACCAGTCTTGAAGAAGCATTGAGAGTTCAGCTTCATTCCTTTACTCACCATGAGCTGTCTCCAGCAGTGGGAGGCAACCCTCTTGTTTTGTTTCTATTCCTTTCACTTCTTTTCTCGTACTAAAGTTAGCATGCTAACCAGCAACCCCAGCCCGGTCGCATCTTATTGTCACTTTCCAATACCGAGTCACTGAAACATCCAGTCTGCCCTGAAGAAGTAGCACTGCTCAGAGGGCATATTATAACTTCTTGTATTGTAAATGCAATAATAGCTGAAGCTCTTGACCACACTGGTAAGTAAACAGCTGTTAAAGCTAATGTTAGCTATGTAGCAATAGCAAAATATACAAATGGCTTCTTTAATGAATCAGTTGTGACAACCCTCTCCACCTTGTGAACCGGTTGCTTCCTGTGTGTGGCTGCTTTCTCTCTGCAGGTTCTAGAGGTGGGTGTGGCAAAGGGCTGTCAAAAACGTCAGCAAACCTGGCACACCTGGGCCCTGTGTGCCAGTGCTCTTAGAACTGTGCTGGAGCTCAGTTCTTCCACGTCCTCTCCTCCCTGAGACATCCATTTGGTTTTTGGCTGGCATTTAGTTTGTGTTCTTTCTTCTACAACATTGCACACATACACTTCTTCACTCATACAGCCACTTACACTGCTGATTTTACAGATTACACATGCCATTGTTAATTTAAGTTCTCTTCCTACATTTAATCTTTTTTTTTTTTTAAATAAAACATTCGTTATTTGGCTTACTGGTGTGTATCGCCTTCTTTTGTCCAGGCCATGCGGCCCAGTTTGTGACACAATATAAATATTGGGACATTGATTATTGAGTTTAATGAAGACAGAACATTTAACTATAACTGGGGTTAAAGTGACCATGAAGAACTCACTCTAAAGTAATTCCCTAAAGCAACAAGTCCTCCAGCCGTACCCTTAGATATGATCCATAGGAGCATACCAGCAGCGTCCTGCACTTTTGTTGTCATGATAATAAACATACAGTTAAGGTTGTGAAATGGTCATGGTTTGGTTAGGCTTAGGAAATCTTAATGGTTTTAGTTGTAATAAGTACTTCCTAAAAGGGGCTATTGGTAAATTTTCTCTGCCACCGAATGTGGCTCCCTGCCAGGAGCGGGTGGTGGTGATTGCAACTTGAGCTTCGGCCATTAATGTGTTCACAAGACAAGAGGTTATAATACGCCCCCCGAGCAGCGCTGCATCTTTAGTGCAGATTGGAGGCTACAGTGAGTTACAGTTGGAGAGTGACAAAATGGGTGGGGATCAGCTGGTTAGCATGCTAATTTCAGGAGAAGAAAAGGTGTAATAGAGACAAGAGTTAACATTGGTTATGCTTTCCACCACTGGAGACAGCTATTGATAAATAAAGGGGTGAAGTTTGATGCTGAACTCGCAACATTTCCTCTAGACTGGTAAGTAAACATCTGCTAATGCTAACACTGGCTATTTAATAATAGAGAAATGTAAACATAGCCTATTTAAACTTTGAGGACATTTGTCTTAATGGTTACACTAATAAACACAAAGTGAGGTCAGAGGTCGCCTAACAATAAAAAGTAATAAGCTGCTTGCACAGACGACATGTCCGCTTGTGTTTTTTACAGGAGGAAAATCTCCTTCTAGTCATTCCACATAGACTTATACCACCAGTGTTCCCATTATGGTGAATGAAGAAGATGAAGTGAGTGTTGTTTTCCCACAAACACCACCAGTCTTTCTCTCCTCATGTGGATAAAATCACCTCACCATCATCATTCATCCCTTTCTCTGACTATTCAATTAGAAAAAAAAGGGGCTCCCTTCAATTTAACTGGATTGCCTGAAAGAATCAATATTTGCCACTGATATTGACAGGGGCAGGAGGTCAAACCTGTCTGCACCTCCACCTTTATCAATACACTGATTCTACTAACACCCATGAATCCGCCAGCTTTCTACTGATTCCAGTTCAGACTACATGCACTCTGGCAAATGTGTGAAAGCTGAACCACAGATATTTACATAATCACACAGGCTGTCAGAGCTAAGGAAGCACAGTGTAACAGCATGATATCTAAGCGTCGGCGAAGGCGAGTTTCGGTGAAGTTTGGCTTTAAATGTCTGGAAAGCTTTAAGGGATGATACCCAGCAGCTTTGACAGGTCATTCTTACACTGTGTCCTTCCTGCCTCAACAGTTCATACTGAAGCTCTGACCGTCTTTCAGACCATGAAACATTTGCGACATCAATTTAATGCTGAATCAGAGCTTCCACAGGAGGCAAGTGTGTTTCAAAATGCAACTTTGGATGTGCACAAAACTATTTTCCAGCTTTTATTTGCACACATATAACACTGTTGGGTTATATCAGTTTAGAGAACACTTCATTGATTTGTATATGAATTCCCTAAAGACTTTACAGACCTTAACCATAACCTCCACAAAGTTATAAATACAGACATATGAAATTTAGCTGAAGATAAATGCAATTACAGTAAAATAAATACAGACACCTTTTACAGTTGAAGCCGGACATTTACATACACCTTAGCCAAATACATTTAAACTCAGTTTTGCATATTTCCTGACATTTGATCCTATTAAACATTCCCTGTCATAGATGAGTCAGGATCACTGCTTTCTGGGCTTTGCGATGGCCACTCCAAAACCTGGACTTTGCTGTTTCGAAGTCATTTTGCCACAATTGCTTGGGGTCACTGTCCATTTGGAAGACCCATTTGCGACAAAGCTTTGTTTTCGTGACAAAAATCTCTATTTGCAGCAAAACATGCCTGCAACATGATGCTGCCACCCCCATGCTTCAGGCTTGAGATGGTGTTCTCCGGCTTGCAAGTCTCATCTTTTCCAAACACAACAATGGTCATTATGGCCATATAGTTCAATTTCTGCTTCATCATACCAGAAAACCATACCGACATTTCTCCTGAAAGCAATATCTGTGTCCTCATGTGCAGTTGCAAACTGTAGTATGGCTATTTTTTATGGTGGTTTTGGAGCAGAGGTTTCCTCCCTGCTGAGCAGCCGTCCAGATTATGTCGATATACGATGTGTTGTACTGTGAATATAGATACTTTTGTACCTGATTCCTCCAGCATCTTTACAAGGTCCTTTACTGTTGTTCTGGGATTGATTTATGCCAAAGTACATTCATTTCTAGGAGACAGAACACGTCTCCTTCCTGGGTGGTATGACAGCTTCATGGTCCCATGGTTTTGATACTTGCCTACTATCGTTTATACAGATGAACACATTACCTTCAGGCGTTTTTTTGTCTGTAAACAGTTACTTGTGTAAAAAATTGCTTGTACCATGTAAAAATTGATGTTGTAGCTGACTCAGAACCAACCTAAATTAAAACTATGGTGAAATCTGTGCAGTGCTTAAAGAATGCATTTTATTGACTTCAACCCTAGGTGTATGTAAATGCCTTCAACTGTACATCCCTAATTAGATGCACTGTCCAACTTTTAGCTGGTTTAGAGTCCAAAATTGGTACCAAAATGTGACATAGTAGACCACATGCAAATCTAAATACAGACACACCGTGAAAAAGGAATTAAAAAAACACCCAAACCCCCACTTCCATGCTTATTTCAGAGGTGTGACTTTCAGTGTCTCACTGTGCCATAATTTATTCCCCAGGGAAAGTGTATTTATAATGCTTTCACCGACTCCCCCTCATTCACTAGGCCTGTAATAAATATATTTATGGCTCCCTGGGTTTTTAGGAGCCACATAGCACTGCAGCACATCTTGTTAAGAGTTCAGAGGGTTTGTAAACTTGTGAAAAGCTAAGCTGTTAAACACAGTTGTAGGGTGACTGGCCTCAGCCACAGGTAGCCAGAGTAAACAGTGAAAAACTTTTGGAATATCTATAAAAATCTAGTGTCCCTTGAAAAGTTAACAGTAATTCTGCGATGGTGGAGCCCGCCCCAAAATCTTTCATTTGTGAAGGACTTAAAGGAATAGTTTAAGGAATAGTTTATTTTCTAATGTTTTGCCGGATGTCAGATGGTTTGATTGACACCACTCCCATGTATGGGCAGTAGATATGAAGCTACAGCTAGCAGCTGATTATCTTAGTTTAGCATATAGACCAGAAACAGGTGAAGTTATTTCTATATTTTTACACGATTTTTGTGCAGATTTTACAAAGTTGTTAATTCGTGAGCTTCAGAGGTGCTGGCATTTTGTTTCCTTTGGACAGAGCCACTCTTGCTGTTTCTCTCTTTTTCTGCTCTCAGCTAATTGCTAGGATCTATACTTAACAGAGGTATATTGATTTTCTCACTCTCAGTAAGAAAGTGAATATGTGAATTTCCCACAATATCAAACTATTCCTGTAAGAGCTTCAAAGAGCTTTTATCATTTTAACTTCCAAACTGGATTGGAAAGTAAAGTCCTTCGATGTCAGTAGGAAGCTACTAAATATTTTCTATTAGAGTTTTGATTTACAGAGCAAGTTCTTGGAGAAAAGTACCAGGTGAACAGTCCAAACTACGCTTCAGTTTGAAGGTCATCGCCTGTTTAGTGTTTTTAGTAGCAGCCCTGCTAGCAGATCTGTGAGGCTGTACTTTGCCACAGTGGTGCTATGAACTAAATTCTAACATCAGCATGCTAACACGTTCCCAATGACAATGCTAATATTTACCATGCTCACCATCTTATTTTGGTGTTTTAGTAATCTTCTCATCTTCACATCTTTATTTGCTAATTAGCACTAAGTACTGCTGAGGCTGAAGGGAAGGGGATTAGCTCGAAGGCATTTGGTCATAAACCAAAGTAATTTGACCTGATACAAAGATGTGGGAATCACCGAAGTAAATGCAATTCATCCTGAGGGCGACATGAATGTCTGTACCAAAATTTCATGGCAATTCATCCAATACTTGATGATATTTTTCACTGAGAAGCACAAATGTCAACCCCAGAGTGGGACTGGAGAAGAGTGAGGGGATCACTAAAGTCAGTTAGATTTGTACCTTGGGCATTATACATGTCTGTGCAAAATGTCATGGCAATCCATCTGGTAGTCATTGAGATATTTCAGTCTGGACCAAGGTGGTGTGTGTCAGCGTTACTATCCAGAAGGTCATGACTCTCATGTCTAAAACGTGTGTTGAGAGGATCTGCAGCTGTTTTATGTGTGTTGACTGAAATCCTGGGAGAGACATCACTTGGTGGCTATAAGCTTCATGATAGTTACCACATTTACAAAATCTTGAGGATTTGAAAACATATCTAGACATGTCTATGTCTAATATATTTATTCTTGTCAGCCAGCTTGTGTGTGTATCTCAGGGTTTCTTTCCTTGTGAGACATGCCGCCACTCTTAGTACCTGAATTACGTGCTCAAGTCTGCAATTAATTCAACCTTTGATCCACCATTTTCCCGTTATCCCAATATAAGCCTTAATTATAGTGAGTGGGATTTAAGAAGATCTGTTCCCTAAAAAAAGAAAAATCAATTTATATGCGAGACCAGTGGTAATTAGTAAGAATGTATGGGGGATATTCCTAGTTGACCTGCAAAAGAGCGGAGAAAGGGAGACAATCGACTTGGTGGAGAAGACGGAAATCTTACCACATGCTGATGCTCTGGTTGGTCAGCAGGCTAAAAGCACACCTCCTACTGTGCACACAAGGCATCACTGTCTTGACTCTGACTCTTGAACAATTTGCTACTCCATATCATCTCTTTTTCTCATCTTCCCTGTACGTGCCATCCCACGAGGCGGAAAGCCCACCCCCCCTCAAAAAGAAAAAAAAAAGTCTCCTGATGCTTTCTTGCCTGGGCTCCATTGTGTCCTCTTAGATCCTCAGTCTGCTAATGACTGCTTTGCTAACCACCCCCCCCCCCCCCCCCCCCCCCCAAGATCTGTCTTTTCTCTAAAGGACAGTTAAACTTCTGAAGCATGAAATGGAGCCGTTTCTTTCTATTTATTTATTTTTTTCATCAATTAATGAAATTTTTCCCTCACAATTCAAATGGCCAGTTTATTGAGCATCTATTAGCCTCAGATGCACTAATAACAAAAATCAACTAATGGATTAATCAATTACGGCGTTAATTAGCGCAGAGAGTGAAGGATGAGCTGAATTTGAAACATAGACAATGTTATTTTGATGTATGCTCAGGGCCATTGCGAACCGCACTCAAAAGATTCATCCCAGTAGACTTTATGTGTTAAATTGATGCAATTGCTTTTCACTCGAGAGTGCACGAGAGAGTTGAGCAGACAGCACCAGTTGACTGAAAATGGAATTTCTCATTATTGTCTCTTTGATATCTCAGGTTATTTTCTCTCCGAGAACACAACCATTGTGTCTGAAAGCCAGCCACGAATGAGGGAGCTCGCACTGAGGTTTCAAAGCCTCCTCCACCCCCCTCCCAAAACTGCCACACCAGAACCACAGAGCAGCATATGATATAGAGCAGAGCTGTCATCCTCTGCAGCCTTGGGTCTCATTACTCAGGCTGTATTTATCCTTCCATGCTCAGGAAGTCTGCGTTTATCAGGCCTTTTTATCGATGGCCATTGGGGTCATTACTAGGGATGGACAGTATTTCCTGTGCAGTCATAATTAAGTCATAGCGCTGCAGTCATTCTTCAGTAAGGTTATAGTTTGACTGAAAGCTGTAAACGCCCTTATGACCAGCTTCTCTAAACAGTCTTTTGCAGAATTTCAAGATCACTTGAGCCTCTTTGTCTTTTTTATGATGCCTTGTCAAGGGATGTTGTTGTTAATTGAGTGGTCAGCACACTCACACACAGAGATACACACACACACACACACACACACACACACATGCATAGTTGCATGATTTGTGAAACTCCAGTGTGTGTGTGTTTAACAAAACTCTAATCCTTCCACATATATTAAAATCATGTTGTCATCTAGTAGACCCAAGTCATCACATATCCAACCCCTGAGGTTTGGAAGTGAGTAATGGCGGTGCTAGCAGGTGGGAGAATTACAGTGCATGGGGTGGCTTGTATAATGGTGAGAGCTCAGCATTTTGCAGCTAATTTCAGCATTACTGTCAAACTGATTTCTGCTGCTGCAATCCTGTGTTTTGACTATTTGAAAAAAAAAAAAAAAAGATGCAGAATATGCAAAAACCAGGGAGGTGAAATGTTAGGACACAGAGGTTCTTGTTCTTGTTAAACATCTAGGGTATAAACATGTGAGATTGTTGTCGACATGCAGAATGGATCAGTGCTTTTACCCGTGCACTTAATGGATGAAAAAAAAACCATAAGAAACAAGTGACAAAGTCAACAGAGACCCTCTTCAATTTGTGGCATAAGCAATGTGTAAATGTTGCTGTGTGACAATAAACAGAAAAGACAGTTAAATCTCTATTCATCCCTTGATGGAGGAGAATAACCTTGTTTTATGGGCTGTGCCACAAAGCAGAAAATTAGTTCCTGAAAAAGTCATTAGCAACTTGGTTGTTTTATAGGGTGACATGCCCTCTTGTGACCAATACTATGCATTTTTCTCTGCAGAAGCTTTTCCCTGTCAGATACTTAAACACAGGAGAAAGCTCTGGGTGCAAAATACTGACAGACACTTCCATACAGTAAATTAGTTTGGCACTTGTCTGTGAAAGTATTTACTGTTAACATTAGATTAAACATGCTGTGATTTGCACATATAAAGCTAGATACAGTTAGTAATTTAAAATTGATAAGTTGTGGGAAAATAACAATAGTACAAATGGTACAGTGGTTCAATGGTTCAAAAGCTGATTGCATGTGACAGAGGCTTGTTTTCTACATTCTGTCAGTATATTATTTTCTACCTTCCTTATTTTTGTCTTGAGTGGCTTCTGATATAATATGTGATATATAATAAGCTGTCAGCCATTTCAGCATGTTGATTAATGCCTTTCCAGTACATGGACAAATCTATTAGATGAATTTTAAGAAGCAAAATTTTCAAACAATATCTATTACAGTACAAAATACCACATGCCAGCTCTTGGTTTGAATCATTGAGAACTGATTGTGAGCCAATGACCTAGCCAATTCTAGACTTTAATCAAGACAAATATTGAAGCTAGACAACAGATTTTTTCGGCCTATTCTGAGCAGTGAACACAGCACTGACTGACTGATGTCATTGCCTGGTCAACTCAACATGTTCGCAAATTGCTGCGTATTGATACATCCATCCAGTCGTTATGGAGGACCATTAGCATACATTCAGAGTTGTTTTTCCGACCACCTGTAAGTCCAGTACTGGCTCTCTTTCAGCTCTGTCTTTGGTCTCTACCAACTCCTGAAGGAAATAAATGGCTCTTTATGGTAAGTGCTCCACCATGTTCACCAGCTAGTTGCTAACTTTGGTAGCTGAAAACAACGCTATCAGACCTGTAAACCTGGGGGAAGCCTTTCATGTTGTTTCATTGTTTTCACATTTTCATATGAGAGAATGTAAAAAGAAAAAGAGGGACAGTTAGCAGTTAGCATGGCTCCATCCAAACCTCTAAAGCTCACTTAGCCTTCTATGACATTAGATACCATTTGTTTAATTCATACAAAAAATAAAGTTGTTGTGAGTTACCCACCAGGAAGTCACTGTATATAGCCAAGTAAAAGTTAGCAATAACTCTCTGTTGGTGTTGGTTAAGCTTTAGCACTGCTGGTTGGTGGGTTTTTTTGACCTGTGGACAGAGCCACAGTACTGTATAGTAGCCTCATGCTTTGCAGTCTTTATGCTAGGCTAATTAAGCTAACCATCTCCTGGACATAGCTTCTTATTTAACATACAGTTATGAGGGTGGTAACAATCATCTTTAACTCTCAACGAGGCAAAAATAACAACAATATCAAACTCTCCCAGTCACCAGCTTACTTATTCCCATATGCAGGGACATTTTTCCCCAAACTGACATGTGTCTAGTAAGGAGAAAAAAAAAGCTTGAAAAATTCAGCATGTCAGGATCTCTCTTTAATATCCAGACAGGGAGATGTTTTGTCAAAAAAAGTAAAATATGAAGTCAATGAAGACGTGACACCTTCAGAAGTCTTGAAGCCTCTGGGTAAAGCAGATAGTGCAGAATACTGCACAAAAACAAGCATGAAACACTGCTGTAATGTTCACTGCATAAACTGAACATCTACTGCAGGCTATGCAAGAAAACAACTGTTTTGATTTTTTTTCTTTTCTTAGACTCCATCTGCTCTGGACAATCCTTATCCACCCACAGACACTTGATCTAATACTTGGAACAATATCTGACTGGGCTGACTGGTCATCATGTGTTTTTCCAAACGAAAGAACAATTTGTGGATAACTTTTGTCTCCCTCTTCTGGCAGTGACAGTAATTACACAAACACTGCGTGTTAATTGAGTGGTACCAGTGGTACCATTGGTACGGATTTCCATTACCAATGGAAGTCCGTGTTTGTCCTTGCTGTCAATTGCTTTTTTTCTTAGACTGCATCACACTTTTTTTTTTTTGCATGTTTCCTAGATTTCTCCACCATGAGCTCCACCATACTCCTAGCTGCTGTAGCCCATTCTATCTCTGTTGCACCCCTCTTCAGGTCTTGCAAATCAATATTGGTGGTTGATGTAAAACACAATGCTACCAGTGCACCACAGACACCAGATTCAAAGCTCCAGTATACTGTGAAAAACAGAGAGATTTGCCTGGCATTGATAGGCTTAATCAGCATTGTATGGAGTCCGTTGAACAACATTCATTTATATGTAGTCCCACACTCCAGCATTAAAAATAAGCTTTTTTCTTTTTAAGTATATGCGCATTTGATTGGATTGTATCCTCAGACTAAAACCTTAAAAAAAATTCTTCCTGCCGTCAGACCCACCCTCTGCAGTTCACATCTTCATCAGCCTTTTCCCCCCTGATGAGTTTGCATCCCTGAAGCTCTTGTGCTATCCCAGATCATTGTTCAGCTGTTAATGAACAGTGGCGGAATGAGCAGTGATATTACAGAAACAATTAGACAGGCACTCAAACAGAGGCTGCACAGGTCAAAGTGCAGAAGATTAATCACCTCTGTCACGTGAAAATGAAAACCAAAGTTGCAAGAGAAAGTACACTGGCAAAGGATGTGTTGATGCTGTATAATTTTCTGCCAAGCTATTTCCAGGCAAAGCAGGAACATGATCTTAAGATTAACGCTTCTGAACACAGAGGGGGAGAGAAAGGCTGCAACATATACCTTGGATACACACACGTCGCCCCAGTGAAAACAGATTTTTTTTCTTTTCTTCCAGCCTGGAAAGAAGATCATAAACCGAGGTAGAGAGTAAGGAGGCAGAGGGAGAAGTGTAGTGTTTTAAAGCGTGACACCCCATCACCCACGAGTGACGCACTGATCTTCATTTCCCTGCTCACTGTAGCGCATCTCATCTCATCACGCCTTTCCAGGTGCAGCCTTTTGAGCAGTTCCCTGGTGTCTTCGGGGCCCACTGAGCTGCTACAGGACATGCTAACAAGGATACATGGAGGGTACTCTGTGCTCACAGCTAACAGTGGGGACGTGTGATAATGTGGCACCAAGTTAGATTTAAGATCAAGTGAAGCTCAGTCACATAAGAAGTTTTCATCCATACTGTATATACAACTTTGAGTGGAATAAATTACATGACACAAGTGTCATCTTACCAGAACATAGTTCCCTCTTTCAACAGTCTCCCCAACATGACTCATACTGGCTCCTTCATATTCAATAGCGGAATTGCATGAACATTTTATAACGCCCTCATGGCCATAACTTGCAGACCACTGCATAATTCCTGTCTGTTATTATTGCTGTAAAAACCATGGTCAACTGTATACCTCTACCTCTGCTGTGAGGTTAGCTGTTCAGATAATGAAAGAAAGACAGATGGGAGGGAAGAGATAATTGTACAGTTGCAGAAAATCATCAAGGAAAATGAAAAAATTAGATGAAATCTTATTCACAAAGCTGGTAAGATGTTTAAAGTTACATCATATCCCTACAAGTGCTACATGATGTATTATTCATCCAAGAGTCATCTGCTTTAATTGCTTTGAAACACAAGTGTCATGGATTTAGCTGCTGAATTAATTACCTAACCTCCCCACAGATTACAAGATAGATGATAAGTGTGAGTGTATTATGTTCAAATCTCCTCTCCACAAAAACTACATTCTTATACAAAAATGCTACAATGAACAGAACTTCAAAAAGTTCGCTGACACTATCCAGTATCCACTCATGCCAACTAAATCATGTTCAGGTAATTGCAGTTAAAGCTACAGTATGCAAGTTCTGGATATCAAGCTCGCTCTAACATGAGACTCTCTCTCCCTGCTGCATTATTCTCTGTCCCGCTCTTCACCTACCTCCTGGTTGTGTTCACTGTCTCAGCTATTGCAGGAATCGGAAGCTTGCTAGTCTGTGAGTCAGCCATAGTGACATCTTCCAGCAGTTAATACAAGGTTGAAGCTTCAGTGCGAGAGGGATAGTAGATCAGAAGCTCATTCATGTATTGATTGACAGCAATGAGCTCCCACCCCTGACTTCGGCCCTCTCTGATTGGTTAGAAAAGTGAGGCTCGCTAAAAAAGGGAAAGGAATATCTCTGCACTGCTGCCAGGCTGTTCATTGAGTCTGGCTCACAGCAGCCTTTGACAGAACCTCTCCACATGAAGATATCTTTTGGAGCATATTTCAACCAGAAAAAATAATAGAAAAAGTTACATATTGTAGCTTTAGGGTTAGGATAATTGGTGGCCTTGGTCAAATATTTAAAAAGTCAGTGATGGCACAGGACATGCTTAGTTTTTTAACAAATTTTGAACCAAAAGCACTATGTTTCTCAAACCAAACCATGGTCTTTCCTTCACCTTAAGGGAGCCAATTGTAAGTTACATCGCCAAAGTTAGTATTAAAAGCTGCTTACCAGTCTGAAAGAAATATTGTGAGTTCAGCATCAAACTTCATTCCTTTACTCACCAAGAGCTGTCTATAACAGTGGAAAGCAACACTCTTGTTTTGCTTCTATTTCTATCAATTCTTTTCATCTACTGAAGTTAGCATGCTAACCAGCTATCCACAGTCCGTTATCGTTACTTTCCGATACTGAGTCACTAGGTGCATTTCCATTAAGCTGCGTAAGTGTAATTTGAAATTGCAAACTTAAAAATTAGTAATTTTGAAAAAACTCTCAGATGTCGGAAAAATTCATATGCTTGCTTGAGGTGGTTATTCAGACTATTCAACAAAGCAATAGTTTGCAAAATTGAAGTGGAAACACTTTTTTTGCATTTAAGTTGTGGTGCCTGCTGTGTCATGCCCCAGGGAGTCTGTTCCAACCAAAGTCAGACTGCTTTAAATCCATCATCATGTTTAACTGGAATGATACTGTGAGAGGAGAAAAGCCAGCTTTATTCACATAACATAACTCAATGGAAACACAGACCATTCACAGTTGTGTTTTTTAGACTTTTCTAAAACATTGCTTCTATTTTACACAAAATAGCAGTGGAAACCTGGCTACTTTAGCATCCAATCTGCCCTGAAGACGTAGCGCTGCTCAGAGAGCATATTAAAACCTCTTGTCTTATAAACATGACAATTGCTGAAGCTCTTGGCGAGGCTGGTAAGTAAACAACTGTTAATGCTAACACTGGCTATGTAGCAATAGCAAAACTTACAAATACCTCCTTGAAACCAAAATGTTTTTGTCACCTTAACCCAACCACACACAGCACTCAGTACATGACTGCCAACTGTGAGGTGCAAGGATGTAGCACTTTGTGAAATGGATGAAAAGTGCTGCCAGGAACATAATCCATTTATATTTTCTCTAAGGCACATCTGGCAAAAACATTTAGAGGTAATTAGACATAAGTTTTAAGGGAGAGGGTTGTTACGTTGCACAATGAGTGATGAATTCAGCAAAATAAGTCATAGATCATTTCATGTAGCTGGTGAAAGTGTGAAGCAGCCACATGCAGTACAGCACCAAGATCATCTTATGTAAATCACACAAAGCAGTTTTTGGACTCTTTTAGTGCTCTGTCGTCTTTTCATTCCTCTTTTATGTTCACCTCGGTTAACTACTGTAGGAATCACAGCCTTAAAAGTTCTCTGGCACACCACCAACATCACCTTACTCAATTAAATACGCTTGAGCGCACCACAATCAATTAAGCTAAGCTAATTAGAGCAGAGATCCAACAGCAGTATGTACTGAATGGGTTACACAGTGTTGTGTTGAGTTCTGCAACAACTGTTCTTTGTCATTTGTCATTGTTTTTTTGGTGGTGGGGGGGGGGTGGGGGGGTGGGGGGGGGGTGACAATGAAATGTCTCTCTATGCCAGTTGCTGACTTGTAGCACCATCCTCCATTGTTGAGCAGCTGAAAGTGTAAAAAGGTCGGGATGGGGGATTGCATCTTCAGCAGATAGAGACTTTTGTTTGCATGAGAGTGAGCTTTTAAAGCATGAAACTGCAATGACTCTGTGAGTAATCAAAATTAATTTGGGTTTTTTTTATTTATTATGGGCTCCTTTTTTCGGTGAGTTTTTTTTTTTTTGCTATAGGGAAAAAAAAATCTCCCTCACTCTTTAACTCAGGTCAACTTGTGGAGATGGAAATTGTTGGATGCACTTGACATCATATTTGTCATCACCCAAATGGTGATATTTGTATGTGCAGAACGTAGAAATAACACTTACTGTCTGCCATTGTTGTTTCAGTGCATTCAATGCATCTGTATGTGGAGCAGTGTTAGTTTTGTCTCCTGATTTTAATCTAGTTGTCTTAATTTTCTGAAAAAATTTACATTTAGTCGCATTAATTTTATAGACATCACTGTCACTTAGTCTAGTTTTAGCCTGAAAACCTGAAAACATTTTATTTTGGTTTTTCAATTTTTTTTTGTATAATTTATGCCTTATTTTTGCTTTTGTCTTTGCTGAACTATGATGCTTGTGGCATGTGAACATGTGCTTGTGCTATGTTAATATTTAGTGATACTGTTCTTACGGGTGTCGCTCTCATCTATCGCTAGGTTAGGAGAAAATCAGTTTATCTTCAGTCTTCAATCAGTCTTTTTTTTAAAAAGACTTATAGGCTAACTAAGAGCTGTTTTTCCATGGTTACAATTCCACAGACCTGTGGCACCAATCATCAAAAGTTTCCTGTTGGAAATGTACAGCAGTGAGGACATTGTCAGTCATTCTTGTCTGCCCAATCCCTGCCTTGTTAAGAAGCCATCATGATTTTATGCTAATGGTGATGTCTTTGTATTGTAGCCCCAGACTAAGTAGAATAAGATCACCTCAGTACCTCTCCTCAGTAAATACAGTTGTTATTCTCAAATTTTGGCTGCTTTGGCTGAACAGAGCCACTCACTCACTGTCGTTCCTGTTCAGTTGGAGTTATTCCAGCTGCCTGTTTTCTCCACTGCAGAGCAGCTCCATCTCTCAGAGGCTGGATTCACTTGTTCACTAAAATACTGTCCATGTTAGTGGTTTGGCTTAAGAGAAGAGGCTAAACCGCTGAATAACATTAGCACTTTGATTTTCCTTGAGCAAACATGTAGGGCGAAACTTTGTTGGTCGAAAGCCAACGTTAATCCTGCACTCATTCCTACAATAGCCTGGAAACAAGAAAGACAGGGGTTTTCTTATAAATACTGACACGTTAGCCTGTTTTGTTGCTGCCTTTCCAATAACCAGTATAATTTGTTACTATTAGGTAATGTTACTTGCTGATCTACGTACATTAGCATTACTGAAATAAGATGCAGCTGATTACAACAGGTCAGGCAGCCAAATCAACTTTAGGATATTGTTTTCTTATAAACAGTCATGCTAGCCTGATGGTTTTCCTGTTTTGTTGACAATTTGTTAGCTACTGTTAGCTAAGGTTACAGCTAAATCGACTTTTGGATATTGTTGTCAGAAGAATAATGTATGATTCCCATGCATTTATACATGTGGTTGAATACCACTTGCATAACGTGGTAATTAATTTGTTAATTTGTCTATTGCAATATAATTTTTATTTTTTTGCAAAACATTTTGTCAAAGATTCTGCTTTAAAATGCAACTTTTTGTTCTTTTTTTGTTTCTATATGATTTGTAGAAAGAGTTCAACACAAATAAAACAAAAGATTTCCTTTGCCAAGGCAACACTTTGTCTTGTTCAATAAATCTATGGTGAGGTTTTCAAAGTTGTAAAAGGTCAAAAGTATTTGCATAATAATGCAATGATATATGCAAGAATTATAAGTAAAAAGAAAAAAAGCAGCGGAACTCCTAGGCTGACCATATCCCAAAACTTGACTTTCCTCACACCTTTCATGGTTTTCTACTTCCTTAGTCAGCTCAATGGCAGAGATAAGAGGCGAAAAGCCTGTTTTGAACCTCAGCACAAAACAGCCCTAATGGTCTGATCATGTTCCCTCTCTGACAGACCATTAAGTGCTAAATGTTAAGAATTGCATTACTGCAGCTCCTAAGATTAAGAGTGATAAGGAAAAGCTGTTATTCCTATCCTCTGTGCTCACCAGCATCAGGCCATAGCTTTCTGCAATGAATAATTCACACAGCCAAATCATCAGCCGCAAAAGATAAAGGCCCTCCAACCACTCCTCAAGAGTATTGATTTTTGTTGTCTTTGTATGTTGGACTGAAGAGTGTCAAACGGGAGCACAAACTGTAAAAAATAAAAAATAAAAAAAATAAATAAGAGTCACAAGCACTTTCAGTCACCTCAGGACTTTTTTTCTGACACATCAAGGAAAGAAAAAGTTGCAAAGGTTGATTAAATGTCTGTGGCTGTGTGATCAAAGCACGTCTTTCTGAATCCAGTTTGTTTATCACTGATTACTGTGATATCTGAAACATACTGACAGTACAATACACACGCACTCAGGTAAACACATATTTACACTCTGATGAACTCTTCTGATTATGCGATTTATTTGCTGGGTCTCAGATAGGTTCAGCTTATTCAGATTTAAACCTTCCCTTGCTCATTATTTTCTCTTACCCACATTTTATAACTCAAATTTAATTTACTTTGAAAAAGAATTTGCATCTTCAAGTCCACTTAAATGACTCTTTTTTGCAGTTAAAAGGTGGCTGTAAGGTGCTGGTATACTCTGCTCCAGGCAGGGTTTAGACTAATTTCTCTAGCTCCTTTTTAATTTGTTACACAACCTTCTGTGTTTACAACTGAGTGGAACAATGGGGAAGTCTTCCAGGAGAGATGGTCTGAAAATGTGTACTGTTATGTTGCCAGTATTGAAATGATATCAGCTTTTGGATCAGATCAACACTGTGGCCTCAAACAGCTCATTGTATGCTCTATTTTTTGAGCATTATCTCACCCTTGTGGCCAATTCATGGTTTCCATGGGTATGAAGGTTTGTGTGTTTTAAATTTGCCCAAATCTCTGAGGGTCTGTGGTGCGGCCCTATGTGTGGATGTCTGCAGTGACCATGTGTACTGACTGCACATACGTTACAAAAATGAACTGTATTCTCCCATATCCTTGGTCATTTTCTTGTTAAGTGTTGCTGGATGCTGTCTGGCTGTCAGTGTTATGATATACCAATTACAGAATGGAGACAGATGCTGCCTTGTGCAGTTCAGTTTACAATTAAATGTTTTGACTAGATATCTGCAAAAAGGATCTCTGCCAGCGTGCACAAGAAAACAACTTTGGTAAACCTCTACAACACTTGTTAGTGATGTTCAGCTTTTAAAAAAATTTCTGAATGCTCAACGCTGTTTTTAGGTTACTTTATTTTAATACATGGAATATATCAAATGTAATGGCATCTGAGGTAGTTCTGTGTCAGGTTCAGAAAATTTGCTCCAATGCAATTTTCTGTCACCAGTGATAAGATAAAATAAAAATGTCAGTAAATCTGAATCCGATACACATAAGTAAAAAGAGATAAATGAGTGGAATTGTTTCTGAGGTGCCTCCTCATTTTAAAAGATAATTATAACCTGATCCTTTAAGCTCCTGCTCTAAGGCTAATAGCAGGCTAATAGCCAGCTTAATGACACATGGATTGAATGGACTGTCTTAAAGAGACATCAGCCCTACTCTATGGCAGCGTATGTGCTCTGCCATTTGGTTCTTTTAACATCAATAAATACTTTGCTTATGTGGCGGTTGATCACTGCCCCCGCCTGCACCTTCGTCAGTGTTCAGGATACACCCCTGCAGGCCTGGGCTGCAGACGCCCCTTTAGAAAGAAAGCGTTAATGAGAAATTTCATGGCATATCTCTTTGGGTCTAATGGGAAATGAGTTAGAGGGAAAAGTTTTACATAAAGAACTTTATCCTTTTAACTTCATGAAGAGTTTGCGCAAGTCTGTACAGAGAGGAGATGACTGATGCAGTGATACATTGCAAGGAAGAGAGGAACCCTTTGTTGGCTTTGTTGAGAGAGATAAAATTTATCATTAATGAAATGGTGCAGGTCTTCCTAAATGTATTCGCTCACAAGTATAGAGGCAGAGATCTTTGGAATGCAGACTAAGTACACAGCTCTGCTAATTCATGTGACATAATATATCAGATATTTAAAAGATAACACAAGTATACTGCAGTATAAGATTGTGTTACATTTAACCCATTTGCAGAAATCTCCCTGTTCAGACGTTGTTCTCAACCCTTGGTATGTATTATTCCCTGCAAAGAAAGGTCTACAACTAGAATTCTAGAACACAGTGGGCACAGCAATGTATCTGCTACATCAAAACACGTTTGCATCTGTCAGGTTGTAATGAAGACACTGTGAGAATCATTTCAGCAGATGTACAAAACATCACAACTAAAACCACAATACCAAAGACAACAATCTGCATCTGCACCCTTTGCATCAGATTCAGAAAGTGAGTACACATGGTTCCATTATACAGATCTCACTGACTGTGAAACTCCATGAGACTGATTTCTGCTCCCATAGTTAACCACGGATGGCTGGAGATTATGGAATGTGGATTGTACCAAAATGTCTAGTCCAGCGTCCGCATTAACACCTCAAATTTATTTGTCCTAAGACAGTAGAATATGTTGACGTGTAGATTTTCAAGGAAGGTCACTTGTGCAAATAACATGCTCAGATTTTGTGTCAAGAAGACATTACAATGTGTCTTGACAGGTAGAATTTCTACACCTTAAAGTGATAGTTCAGGTTATTTGACATAAGGTAGTATGAGGTATAGTCATAGTCAGTGCAGTGGATTCGGGTCAGTGGTCAAAGATAAACATATGCAAATTTAAAAAATGCCTCAGATGCAAATTAAATACTATGCTGGCAGCATGGCTCTAGAGATGGCAATGTCAGTCCTCCACTTTGGTCCAGACTGATAAACAAATAGTGGGTGGATTTGCCATGAGATTTTGTACAGACACCTGTCGTCCCCAGAGGATAAATCCTGATGACTTTGGTGGTCCCCTGACTTTACCTCTAACACTTCCACAAGGTTAACATTTGTAGTTTTAATCGAACTGTCTCAACAACAGTTGGATGAATTGCTGTGAAATTTGATTCAGACATTTAGAGGATGAATTGCAATCACTCAGGTGATGCCTTAAGGTTTCATCTGGGACCATCATCTGTGCAACACTTTTATTCATAACCAAATGCCTGCAAAACTAATAACATTCCCATCAGCCTCAGTGCTACTTTATGCTTAGTGCTAATTAGCATATGTTACATTACATAATTTAATCAATTATCAGACGCTTTTATCCAAAGCAACTTACAAGTGAGGGACAACACTAAAACCTCAGTGCAGTTGGTGTTAGAACTAAGTACTGCATCTGTACTACATCTGTTTAGTAAGTTCAAGTACACAAAGTAAAGAAGTGCACCAGAAGTACAGAGTAAGTGCTATAAAATGTAAACATGTTTTATGAATGAAGATAGTGAACATCAGAAACATATTTGCTAAGCATCACCATGCTAACATTATCGTACTGAGCATGCTAATGTTAGCATTTAGCTCAAAGCACCACTGTGCCTCAGTGAAGCCTCACAGAGCTGCTAGCATGACTTTATACATTGTATTGTGTTAATTTTCCCATTACCAAGACACTCAACTCTACAAAACCGTGTGTGCACACTGTTTGACATGTATGACGCCACCCCACATGCTTTTCATTAAAAAAATGTATTGTTAGGCATACAATACAATGTTTCCCCCTGCATATATTTCCCATGTATAAGTGGAAATGGCTTTTGTTCATATGCATGCATCATTCATCTGGCCTGCTAGAAACAGTTAGTTGAAGACATAGCTTTTTCCTGCTGTTTATGGATATTATGTTAACTGGTTAATCAAAATATATTAAATTTGTAACTACAGGATATCATGAAAGGATGTCAACATTTCAACTCATAATGACAGACTTCACTACAATAACCCAGATGAGCCATACAGTATCTGGCCTGTATATAGCAGTAATCTCTTCAAAATGCTTACTCAGAGGAGACACAAACTCTCTAGATCACTGGATCCCTATTTTAAACATATCACAAGTGTCTGCTGAGGATGATAAGTGACTATAATCACGGTCCATTAAGCACACGCCACTGAATGTTCCATGGAGACAATTTAGAGTACAAATAGTCCGTAGACCAAGACTCAATGTCTACCACAGACTATGGTAGGCATTACTGTTGTTGAAGAGCAAATGGAATTGACGTGTACCCTTGCCACATCCTAATCCATCTTTTTCCTATTGAAGTCTATAATATGGAAACGGCATGTACAGGAAGAAGGAAAGAGGAAGAGGCAATAAAACAGACCGGTAAATGCTTGGATTGGCAAGAACAGACAAACAGTGCTGCCTCATTAGGCATTGTTTGCACAGGTCTTTGTTTACTAGACCAATATGAAGTTACCTTATTTAAAAAAAGGTACAGCACTAACTACAACATTTGCATATCACACAATTTTCTCCTCCTGCACAGTTGTTGTAATAACAGCAGTGCTACAGAGATCCAGGCAAACAATCACTCTTAATTTACTGCAGGTTGTCTATGGAAGAGGAGCGAGACTTAGCAACAACTAAGAAATAGGACCCCCTTATACTCTGTTAAGTCTTACTGTCTGTATTAATTTGTTGACACTCTATTCACAATGAAAGTATTCCCTCTGTTGTGTGCTTTTAGTTGTGTAGAGAACCTGTACATATTTATAACCAGGCAATATTTCCTGTCATTAATGGGTGAGGGAGGAGCATACGAACAGTGGACAATGACTCAACAAGAACGTGGACTGTCTCTAAACATTAGGACAAAACCCTTCCTTCAGCAGAAGAAGTCTGCCCAAAATCCACTCAATAATATAGAAATTCCAGCTCAATAACCTCCAAATGAAATATTTATGCCTCTCTGCCCAAAAGGTAAACCACAGGACATTGCTCTCTAACTGAGTCTGTCTTTGTGAAGGAGAGAATGTCTAGCACAGACTGAAACTTGTATTTTAGTATAAAGATTTTGCAAGTATGTACCTCTGCCCTCTTTGGCCCAGTTAACCATTACATGGTCAAACTGTGGATTGTAGCAATGATGACCTTAGGAACCACGACGGGGTTTATAAACAGCCTGGCAGGCATTTATAGCTCAATATTTCCTCTGTATGTAGACTTGTAAATCCCTGCAGAGATCTTAGCTTCCTACAAGAGCTTTCACTGGTCAGCAGTGACACTTTATGGTCGGTCACATATCATATATATAAAATGGTAAGAGATACCAAATTGCATTGACTAGAAACTATTGGGCCTGGCTGGGAAAAAGCAATAGTGTGTGGCCATTTGTGGTCGTTGCCACTTTTAAAATAGCATGTCAAACTATTAGTTAGAATGTGTGAAAAGCAAAATGTCTTGTATCAACAATGTATGGACATATTGCCATAGGCCGTGGCTCCATTTAAAGAAAGGGTGTTTTCCCAGTCCTGATGTTGTTTTGTACATTTAATAAATACTGAGCATGTAAACAAACACATACATACTCTTCATGTGTTTCTCTCCACTTATTAAATGATTACTGAGACACAATGTAGAAAAAAATGTTCATGTGTAGTTTCAGGCAAACATGCAAAGCAACGGTAACTGCTGGATAAATCACCAACTGTCTTCATTCATGCGAAAAGACAGAGATAGTCACCTGTTGAGTCTTGGACACATTGGGTAATGAACTCATTTCAAAAAACCTTGGTGTAAATGCATCCAATAAGCATTTGAGACAAATCCAATGGTTTAAGCCACCTCGGGATGTGGTTTAGATGTATTCTACCCAGATGCTGTAAAAGGTGAAAATGCATATGTCTCTCCAAAGCGCATAAATACCGTAGTCCTGCGTGGAACTGTGTCAGAAAGTAGAAATAGACTCTTCAGGCTCTGATTTATCTGTGGCATTTTTGTCAGTTACCCAGCAGCTTCAGGTGCATCACCACCACAGTCTGGACTTCAGTGCAGTTATTGCCCATGTCACAGAGGTGGGGGACACAAGTCACACGGCTTGACTTAAGTCAGACTTAAGTCACAAATGACAGGTGACTTGAATGGATTTTTTTTCAGTAAATATTTGAATTCTAGACATGGAAGAGTTGGGTGAGTTCTAGTGCAACACCCGCAAACCAGCTTTAATGGGGAGCAGCTAGGTCCAAAAATACAAAAATTTGGATTGTATGAGGAAAGAGAACAGAGCACAATGCTGGTCCCACATAGAGATGTATCGTTATAGAAATAACTAGAACGGCACTCAGTAGAGTTCATACCTACACCAAGACCAAACAATGCAGATAAGATCTGCACCAAAATTGACCCATACCTGCAACAGGTTTGGTGCAAATTGGTTCAGTATTTCAATATTATGAAAAATAAACAGACAGAGGTGGAAACATGACCTCCTTGGCAGATGTAATGATAGAATATAGATTCATAAGGTGTAAGCAGCTGCAACAGTTTTCATTAATGTCGATAAACTAAAACTTAAATGACTACTGTCTGTTTACTGATCGTCACTGCTTGATGCTTGATTCTCACCACTGTAACTTGGGACTTGAAGGTTAAGACTTGAGACTTGCTTGTGACTTGCATATATGTGACTTACTCCCACCTCTGCCATGTTGCCTGGGAAAATCAGAACAGATTTCAATCAGATCTGTGATGTGACCAACAGGAACACACGTGAGGCCAAGTATAAACTAAAGAGAATTAAATCTCATCTGGAATTTGGAGAAAGACACTTGGGATGACAAGTGTGAATGGGGACATAGTTTTTTCAAATTTCATTCAATGAAAGACACTGAGAACAATGTCATTGCTGGTTGAAGAGCTTTGTCACTATAATTGTCACCGCAGCCGGGATGGCAACAGCAATGACCAATATCAGTATACTTTTATTTGGTTCAGAAAGGCAGCTTTTTTGTCAAAGAGGCAGCGACACTAGAAACACTTTAGGAGGTACGGGACGGCTTATGGCTCCAATGTTCCCCTCTGATTGGAAGCTAGCTCTTCATTGGTAAAGCTGAAACAATGTCCTTTATTCTTAAAGGTTAATGTTCTTTGCTGATTCTTTACTGATTGACAGATTTTCATCAGTTGGTTATCTCTCTCTCTCTCTCTCTCTCTCTCTCTCTCTCTCTCTGTGTAAGTGTGTGTGTGTGTGTGTGTATTTTTATTCAAGTCATTCCGAGCTTTCCTGATTGTTTCCTTTGATGTTTTGTGTAGTGTTCTGTAATGTTTGTCTATATTGATCTGTTGTGGCACTAAAGTTTTGGGCAGATTCTCCAGCATGAAGAAAAGTTTCCAACTAAAAGCAGCACTTTAAAAGTGTGGTATTGCCATGAGTGGTGCTAAAGTACATTTCTTAACCCTGCCATTTTCTTGTGTATCACATGCAGCACTGTTGGGTGAACATGTGTGTTTTATGGGGGACGGGCTCATCTCTAAAGTCAGTGCTTATGACCGAGCTGTGGTTCACAGTTGGTCGATTGGATCAGCTGCTCTGCTGTTGTTAAACAACAACCTGTGAAGAAAACTGACTGGTTTTCACGCAAAATGTATTAAAGGTCAATTATACCAGTTCCAGGGTAATTACTTGAAAATGACAACCAAACCTGAGGAAGAAAACACACCAGCTGCTGGCCGTCTGACATGTCCCCGTTTTGTAAGTGCAAATGAGAGCTGAAGGAGTAAAACTTACCAAAAAAAAAAAAAGGTGCAATAACTCAATTGTATATCAATTTTAAGGTAAAAATAAATAAACAAACAAACTAGCTATTTTTCTGTCCTGGAAGAGTAAATACATGCCAGTGTTCAACACTCCTTTTTTCAACAATTTCTTCCCAGAGGAGCCTCTTGCCTCAGGAACGCCCCCAGCACTCAGGGAAATGTACCTTCTGAATTTTTTTATTTTCATTTCTATTTTTTTTTTTAAAGACATTCTGCTTTATAAGACAATACAAAGTAAAAACTGACAGTATGGTGCAGACATGGGAGGTGACAACATTTAAAGGTTCCAGACCAGACTGAAGCGTGGCAGTTTGATGACACAGTATGTGGCATCTGTGTGTTTCTAGATTTTGCACAAGCCAATCAGTCTTAACCAGTCAAGCCTCAACTACAATTATGCAACAAAACCAACAGGAAAGCTTCACAATCATCACGAGCCACCTGAACAGCAGCAGAACACTCAGCAGGACTAAAACCAAACTCAACATGAAGAGCAATGGGAAACAGCATGGTGACTCTTTCAAGAGACTTTTTGCAATAGAATCATTCAGCACTAAAGAAATAGCAGTTATCTTTCCTGGAATTTACAAAGGTGGAGCCATCAACATGCTCAGAAAGAAAATGAAAATTCAGTGATACTAAAATACCGATAACATGGCTAAACAAACAAGGATGTAACTCAGAGTCCGTTAGAGAAAGAATGATTCCAAAACAAAAGCAACATCAGACAAATCAAGATGAAAAGAGAAAAACCAAATGTGATAAAAAGATGTTTCATGTCTGTTCTCCACATCTGCACAAAACCCAAGTAAAACAGCAACACTATGTCCAAGTGCCAAGAAAGTATTGTTGATGCATCAACCAGTATTATGTCTAAAAACAGACAACAGCAGTGACTGGCTTTTAAGAGACAGAATTCTTACAGATGAACAAGAAGTAGAAATAAGCACGTGAGTGGAGGGTTAAAAAACAAAAAAAAGAAATCTGTGTTCTTTGAGATATAAACCACTTTCACACATATTTCTAGTTTCATGTGTTTGGGTTTTCAAATACAGCTCTCTTGGGCTGTAACTACCAATTACTTTCATTTTCAATCTGCCAATTACATTTGATGTATTGTTTTGTCTATAAAATGATGGTAAGTTATGAAAAATGCCCGTCATAATCTTCAAACTCTCCAAAGATAATTTGACAGATTGTTAAAAAAAAAAGATACAAGAATTATTTGATGTGTATCAAAATAGTTGCTGATTAATTTTAAGTCAGTCAACTAATCCTCGCAGCTCTTCATGGGTCGTATTACAGAAACTTACTATCCAAGGTCTTAAGTTAGTTATAGGAGGAGTACCTGATAGGATTTTTCACAGAAGCAAATCCAAACTAAGTTTAGGAATCCTATCTTATCTTACTCCATCCTATCTTATCTCAGTTTTGAGAATCCTAAATACTCAATCCAACATCAGTTACCCACTTTTATATCTGTTACCTAGCAACTGGCACTACTTTTCATATCTCATCTTGCTGAGGTATTTTTGTAACACTTTAGATTTCTCACTGAAACATGCAAAAAATGGCCACTTTACTATTAACATTTCACAATTAACATCTGTCAGTTTCATCACAACTGGGAAAGCTCCATGTGGCTGGGTCAGCCTCTCCTAGGCTGCTCGTAACTGCTTGGAAAACTGACAGATCATTGCCTTGGGTAACCTGTATCTGATAAATGAACATTTTGTCATCAAGGATCTGCCATGAGCTTCTCACTGAATAAGTTCCACCTGTTGACTGTCTAAAAGCATTAACTTTAGCATTAACAGCCACATGGATTAAACAAGTTAGCTAAGTGGTGGAAAAGTCAAATTTAGGATCATTACCTGTTATCTTAAAGTTAGGAGAGTTTATTTCATATTATGGTAAGTGAGGAAGCTAGTAACACAGTTTTCCTATCTGAAGATAGTCATCAAGTGACAACCCACTGTGACATCACCCACTGGTTTGTGAACTGCCGTTTTGAAGCCTTGAGTTTGTAATTTGCTGTCGCCATCTTGGTTTTTTGAAACCAGAAGAAACAATATTTGGAGGAGAAGGTGGAGCTGAGGAGGAGTGAGGGTGGATCTGACCTGCTCTGTTCTCTATCCTGATTGTCAGGCAGGTCGCCGTGTGTGGTACAGTCTGTCAATCACACGGTAGCCCCGCCCTAATGCATACTCTGCTTTATCATCTATTTTCCTTTAAATTAGACAAAAATTTAAAAGATGAACATCATGCTGTGTTGAAGAAGACTTGAAATTAGAGATTGAGACCATAAACTAATTGGGAAAAGGTTTACTGAGGTAATAAATCAAGTGAGAAGTAGAAACTTTTTCCCATCGAGTTCAACCCTGTTGAACTTCTTTTTGCAACCAGTGGAGTCGCCCCCTGATTGTCATTAGATAGAATGCAGGTTTAAGGCACTTCAACATTGGCTTCAAGTTTCAGACTACATCCATTTTTATATACAGTGTACGTTTAGGGATAATAGGAACTATTTATCTACAATAGCTTTGTCCTATCAGGTCCTAACTCATTACCATGGTTACCAAACAGGTAAGATGGGATCTGCAAATTAGGAAGCTTCTGTAATACGACCCCATGTCTCCATTATGTCAATGTTCCATAATGGCTCTGTTAGTCTAACATAGTTAGTCTCTTACAGAAAGGGCTGCAATGTTTGTGTGATATTTGTCATCCTGATGACAACCCCACTGAAAGCTGGATTTGAAGAGTTGTTTATGGGAGATTCTGAACTTTAGTAATCTCTTCAACATACAGCACCAGGCCAGTATCCCTCAGAATTATGTCCATATTTGACAACTCAGTGCCAGTGCAAGAATTTGTGTTAGGGTGGTGGTGGCCGATTGACTTTCATGCACAAGACTGAAGTGTACAGGCCCCTTCATTTTTTAAAATTTTGAAATATTTGAAATATGTGATATTGAAATATCACACTGACATAAGTATTCAAACCCTTTGCTATGACACATGAATTTACCTCAGGTGCCTCCCATTTCTCTTGATCATCTTTGAGATGTTTCTCCAGTTTGATTGGAGTCTACTTGTCATAAATTCAGCTTGTTGGACATAATTTGGAAAGGGACACCCCTGTGTAATATAAGGCTTCATAGCTGATGATGCATATCAGAGCAAAAATCAAGCCATGAGGGGGAAGGAACTGCCTGCAGAGCTCAGATGCAGGATAGTGTCAAGGCACAGATGTGAGGAAGGCTAAAAAAATTCTGCTGCATTGAAGGTTCCCATGAGTACAGTGCCCTCCATAAATTTTAAATAGAAGAAGTTTGGAACAAGCGAACTCTTCCTTGAGATAGCTGCCAAACTGAACAATGGGGGGAGAAGGGCCTCAGTATGAGGTGTGAAGTATGAAGACCCCAATGTTAACTCAGGCTGAGCTCCAGAGATCCTGTGTGGAGATGGGAGAAACTTCCAGAAAGACAACCATCACTGCAACACTCCACTGATCTGGGCTTCATGGTAAACCTCCTCAGTGGAAGTTTGAAAAAAAGCACCTAAAGGACTCTCAGGCTGTTAGAATCAGAACTCTCTGGTCTGATGAAATGAAGACTGAACTGTTTGGCCTCAATTCTAAATGCCATGTCTGGAGGAAAGCTTTTTTGTGAAAAAGTTAATCACCTGGATCTTTCATTTAGCTCGCGGACAAATCAGCCATCTTTTCTCAAACACATTTACCATACAGGGGAAGCTGAGTTTATTAACCTAAAGTTTACAGAAATCCAGGGTTTCTGGTTCCAATAGCCATGATTACATTAGTTCACGGTCACTAAGGTAACTTGCGCTATGAACTTAACTTTATGAAATAAGCAATGCTGGGCACTCTGGTAAAGCAACTGTTCTGTTGGACCTGTCACTCTCACAATGTTTCAGTTAAATTTGTGACATTTCCAGGGAACAAGACTGAAAAACCCCCCAAACATCCTCAGAGGTTCAGGTGTTTGAAGAAAGAACTTATTAAATCTGGAGTCTTGAAACCTTGGGCATTTATTTGTCAGGATTTTCTCCATTAAGGTGCATCATACAACAGAAACCACCATTTATCAGACCTCATCAGCAAAAGAACATGTCCACATGAGTAGAAGTCCTTCACCATTACTGTGCAGGTAAACTAAAGACTTTCAAAAGACTTACAAAAGCTAATGTTCTGCAGCTAATTGCCATTTTCTCTACTCTGATGTAATGTGTTGGAGCCTGAATGATCATTTGTGTTGAAGCAAAGTACCAGGCTCTGCCCACAGAACATTAATCTATTGCCAGTCTATGCTGTGCAGGAGATTTGCAGATGGATACGTTATTGTATAAACATAATAGCTTCCTGCTTTGTAATAGGTGGTAACCTTTCCAAACCTCCTGATGACCCTGAGACATCAACACAACATACAGAGTCAGTCATCAGCTTCTTCAAGGCCTGGTTCACGTGACGCTGTAAAAACAACACATCCCAGCAGCATAAAACTACAACCATTTTGCCTTAAGATTTTATGAAATGTGCTCTTTCCTGCGAATAAAAAAAAAAAAAGACGATTTTAATATTTCCCCAACAGCCATGATTCCCCTCTTGGGCACCACTCACCTTTCTCATCTGCAGCTTCCTGTGGTCCATTTGTTGATTCCTTTTCTTTTGCCAAGAGGTTCTTATAAAGCTTCTCTACAGGCAGCTCTGAACAGATGCGTCACACACAGTACTACACTCACAGTATTCATTCCCTTTGAGCTCAGCAGAGCAGCTCACTACAAACAGCAGCTTACATTTACAGTTGTGCTGTGTCCCTGTTGAGTTAGTTATAAGCCATGCACTGTTAGAGGACAAGTTCATGCAGGTTTTAATCAGCAATTGCTATACATAATAATATGTGATATTTACAGGATAATGGCACTTGGTAAAACAATTTCGCAAAAACACATTTAGAGAAGAGGCAAAGAGTCTGTGAACTGTACACAGCAGCATCTGCCTGGTTTGCAAAAACTGGCGAATGTGAGTCACAATGAGCAACTGGACCTTACATTGAGTCTACAGATCTGATCTTATTTATTATGAATTCCATTTTTAGATATCCACTAAAATACACATGAGAACTGTCACCACAGTTACTCTTTTTTTTTCAGTAGAGTTAGTCACCTGCTGTTATAGCTGAATGTGAATATTAGTCAGATAGGCCCTGTTGTACTTTAAGACTTCAACAAGTCCACCTTGGGAAATGTATCCATAGAAACAATGTCATAAGTGGTCCTCAAAGACTATTAAATATGTCAAATCCAAAAGGGTTAAGGAAACAAGTAATAAAAAAGCAGACAGCATATTGTGCTCTTTTGTAGAGAAAAATCCATACCACATATGAACCAGTATAATAGTATAATCTTATACATTTGGAGCTCCACAGGTGCCAGCAGTTTAGCTGATTGTCTGAAGAGTAAATCAACAGTCACACACCGTCTATGACAAGTTTTTTAGATGAGATACAAATTTCTAATGTTCAGACCACTTCAATATCATATTATTACATCCCATAAGCAAATGTAATACATGCACGTATATTGAATTGCCATATATGAAATGTATGTGCATATAAAATAAAGACAAGTGAAAATCGACAGTAGTTCAAGACCACTTTAAATGTCGAGTGGGAAGCTCGACATTTAAATCAATATGAAATTAATAAGAAGAACATGCATAAGCATATATAATTTTTATATGTATGTTGTTTTAATAAACTTACATATATGAATTAAATAACATAACATATGCTCACAAAATGTTCCACATTGATACATGTACATATACAAATTTTACTATGGGTATTTCATTTAAAGTATGTTATGAACTTATATCTTCATCTACCTACAGGTTGTATATATGTGATTATAATATATCCCCTCATAGGTGACATATATGCACATATTATATTCATATATTTCTGTATGGGTGGTGAAGTCAATGTGCCTGACTTAGCTAACAGTTACTCATTTACACATCCAGACTTCGATTATCATTTATTCAGAGTATAATAATAATAATAACAATAATGGTATTTACACTTCTTTTAGCTCTTCTTTTGGTCACAGGACTCTCTGAGGTTTCATCACTATGGGTAATGTGCAACGAGTCAGTGCTGAGAGAATGCAGATCATCTTAAGATCATGGTTGCGCTATGCTGCGTAAGCCCTGCTTAATGGATGCTTTGAATTGAAATATACCCACATTTAAAAGCTGTGACACTGGAGAAACAAACATTAAATCCACATTTTTCTACCTCTATGACCCAGCAGACAGGAAATCTATTTCACCTCCTTCTTTGTAGTCTAAATTACCTGTGTATCTGCTGTGTGGAGATAGGCTCTTATCTTACATTGAATATGTTTACTGGAAGCAGCATGGACCGTGGGGTGGATCCGATGGGATGGCATATCTTGAAGGCAGTGGCTCTCTGCTCCGTTGATAATTCCCCATGTAGTGTTTGCTGTAGTTGCTCCAGTTCAACTTCTGCTTGGTGCTTGTTTTACCATGTAAGCGTTATTGTTTTGCTCACTGCTGAACATCAGTCAGGGCTTCGTCTCTGCTCATGCTGACCATGACAGCGGCTTCAATGTAGAAATTAAAGATAGATCATTGAATTTTGAGCATAATATACATTTGGCGGTAGTGCAGATATTAAAGCTTCACTAATTCATATTTTATAATACTAACTCTGGATCAAATGACTGTGTCATGTAAATGCGGTCGCTCATAGTAAGAAGCTCACAGAGAATTATCTCCCACCTCTGCGGAGCCCCTCGGGTCTGCGGAGCATTTCACTGTTTTTCACTTCACTGTTGTGTTTTTTGTTCCTCTGCTCTTTCCAGCAGCAGCGTGCAGTTCATAAACGACCTGCACACATCCTACCCAAAACCAAACAGCACCAAGTCATTTAGCAGCAACACAGCCAGATACTTTTGTCAGATGGCAAGAGACACAATTCCAAATGAATGCTAATGTTGCACATGTAGCTTCTCACTCGTTTAACTACACTTCCCAGTTGTCATGGTTCAGAAAATATTGGGCTCAAATGCACAACTCAGAGATGCTAAACAAAAGTTGAAACAGTTCAACTTTATTCAAGGGGAGTGCAGGCAGAGCGGATGAGGAGGCAGGTAGGCAGAGGTCGGTGGGGGGCGAACACAATACCAAAGCAATCAAGGTAAGAGGGAGAGTCCAAAGACAGGCAGGATGAAGGCTGCCACAGTACACAATCTGGCAGAGGGTAAGTGGAGGTGGCACTGTTTATGTACCAGGGAGCTAATGAAGGAATGGGTGAGCAGGTGGTATCAGTTGACTAGGAAAGGTGGGCAGTGGTGCAGGGTAGGTGGGATCGGCAGGGTCTGAAATGACAGGACAGTTAGCGGAGAGGCAAAGGCACGCAGAATGAATGAATAACTGAGTGAATATGAATGAACTGTGACACCAGTAGCTTTGGGGCAGCACAGTTAACTTGTAACTAATAACATATCAACTTAAAAGGTGATGATTTTCAGTGGGATGTTGAAAACTTGTTTTCGCTGCCTCCAAGTTGGCAACAAAAAACAGTGCAGGTTGCAAAATGTTAAAATAAAAACATGGCTTTGCATGTGTTATGAGGAGTGAAGTGTACTATTCAGCATGCATGTCAGACCTCAAGGATACACACAGTGTGTTTTGGACTTTTGGTCTGTTTACAAGGAAACTTCACAGGGCACCTTTAACTTTTGGAGGCTGTAATATATTACCCCACAAAATAACAGCCATTTACTTAATCATTTACTTAACTTTAATATAATAACAATGATGTTGTGAGCGATGTAATGACAATTACACATCTCTCACGTGACTCTTCAGTAATATCAGTTATGCCTTTGTTTATCGTTTTACTTTACTTTGCTATAACCTCCAATGGAGAGCAACAGTACAGTAGCTTCACTAGCTCCAGCGCCACAGCAGCTTTTTCAGTGCAGCTGCTGGATGTGTAAATAGGCCACTGTTTGCTCACATGGTCTGCATAACGAATGTACAAAGATGGTAATATGTCAGTCTCAAGGTTTTGTTCAAAATTGATTTATTGAGCTTAAAAAAACGCAAAGACGCCTTATTGAAACTGCACAGAGTTCACAAACATTCCTCCCAGGAACAAGAAAACTGAAAGTGCAATTTTGATCAATATGACGGAAATGTAATTCTTTATTTAAGTGAAGTTTGGGGGTTTGTATCAGTCTCATCCAAGAGCTAATTTGAAGTAAGAATAAGAACTGAATGAAACAGACAGGTGGTCTAATTAAACTACTTCATCCGTGTCCACCATCTACCTCCAACATTTTCTTTATTTTTGCATATCAATTTTAATTATACAGAACAAATGTTTGCATTCATGTTGAGCATATATTATCATATTTTATAAAATCAAGGGAAGTGCATCTGTTTAATTAAAATGAAACCATAAAAGCAGATGTGGGGTTAATTTGCGCATTACTCAGGATTTTTTTTCTCTTTAATATTTTGCTTTCAACTTACCATGATTGTGCTCTGTGTCAAGCTGTAAATAAAATATTCACACAAAAATGTCACTACAGTTTTGCCAGCTGGGGTGTTATCGTTTAGATGTCACTATCTCAAAGCTGCAGTCTCCCTTTAAGTATTTGGAAGTTTGGTTTGACTTTAACACATCTGAGGTAATTTGTGAGCTGAGTGCAGCCAGCTTGTTAATTAGGGCTTCTGTTGACATCGCAACACATCTTTAAGAAGCTATGTCACACTTTGGATCTTTCACACTCGCAGTATATATAAGCTGATGCACTCACATTTACACTCATCTCCTAAGTGACAGATAGATGAGCCACTGTGAGCTCACTTACAGGAGCGTCTGACATTTCCAGAAATGTGCCAATCTACGATTTTGTTGCTGAAATGAAACCCCAGTTGGCATGGTAACAAATGCTATGTATTAATTTGTATTCTACATGATTTGTGGACAGGGAATGTAGTTTCACCCAAATTATAGAAGAAATCTGATTTCTGACTTAACCTTGTGTCATACGTGCAAAAGCCTTGCCAGCAGTTTGGATTTCATGTACTTGACTGGTTTGATACGTCTCTTAGATGCCAGTACAGTGACCATGAAAGGGATTTTATTTTGGCACTCACGGCTTTGAAAATGAAAAGAATTCAGCATCTCTTTCTCATAACAGGGTCTATATTACTCTAGATAATTCACAGAAATGACAATTTTCATAGGAACTATTTGACAGTAGATGGTAGTTGCAGTGAAAAGTAATAACATAAGGTTTCCATTGCAATAACTTCCCAGTGCTCAGATTTTTTAGTCAAGTAAAAGTAAAAACTAAGTCCTACAAACAAATAATAAATAGTAAAGTAAAGAATTATCAGAATGACGTACCATACATATCAGAATTAAAAGTACTGAAAAATGGCTCCTGTGAATGGTAACTATATTGTGACTGATAGATTATTATTATTATTATTATAAAATGCTGCTGATGAACTGATGATTAATACTTTCAGATAAACACATTTGTATTCACTTCTGAAATTTTCTCTAACCTTCAGTTTTGTTGTATAATCAAGTCATAGAAACTTATTTCATGAAGTAACATTAGATTCAGTTGTCAATTAAATGTGGTGGAGTACAAACTTTGCAGTATTTGCTGCTGAAATCTAGTGAACAACAGGAGTTGAGCAGAGTAAAGTAAATTTTTTATGGAGGTCGAGGGACTGATACTTCTTGTAATTTTCATTAACCTCAAAACACAAGTGAAGGAGAAGAGGATCATGGGAAATGAGAAGAAAGCAAGTGAACAAAAAGAAAATTTTATTTACTTGCGGTTTATTGGCAGCTACGTTCCGAGGCAAAAATAAATAACCAACCATCAAGCTCTCAGCATGCAGTTAAAACATCTGCTGCGAACAGTAGGCTGCTGCAAACCTGATACGACACCTGCAGTACATGCTGAGGACAATGTGATCACCAGTTAGAGATGATCATTACAGCAGGAGGGTGCGATGATGAGTCGTCTATGAAGGCTATGATTTCTGCTTCCCCTTTTTTGTCTGATACCTAGGTATCCATGGAAACCCAAAGAGGTCAATATTAAATAAATGAAAATATATAATGAAAAAAATAACAATATGAATAAATTGTGTCAAATGTATAAATGAACCAAAAAATTTTCACATAACTGGAGAAATTAGTAATAATACTTGTCTCCTTATTATGACATGATATTTAATCCCTTTTATTAAGAGTTTTAATTATAAAAAAAAAAAAAAAAAGCTTTTTATATTTTTCCACTTTATGGCTCCATACTTGTCTTTAAATTTTAATCACTGGTCTACATATTTCTGCACCACACCATCAAATAAATTGTAATAATTCAACAATCAAACACTAACAATTACCAGCAGGATAATGACAAATGTAGCATTATTCACACCAAATAAAAATGTATATCTTTTCACCTTCCTCTTTTACAGGACACTGGTGCAATAATATTCTTGTGGTGCAGGCAGAGCTTTTCCGGAGACAGCCAGGCGATAGATCATGCTGCCCCAACCTGCCATCCAGTCTGGGCTGAGCAGTGTGCAGTAAGAGACTCAGGCAGCCACATGCTGGACTTTTTTTAGCTTGGGAAAAGATGAAATAACTTCATCCGTGTACAGCTTCATCCATATCACACCCCAGGTCCACTTTTTGTCATGCTTTAGCACATTTAATACATTTATTCCCCGATGATACATCCTGTATTTACACCTTCAGTACTTTTTAAGCTCAATATATTCCTCAAGGCTCAGAATCAGCAGGTGGCCACATGTAATTGTGTTATCTGAGAAAAAAAATAAATAAATAATTCAGGCTGTCATGTTGTCATATTGTTAAGGGGCCTTCCCACATTCTGTATACAAGCTGAAAAGCCATTAACCGGTCGCTGCTGCTCTGTGACATGGACTGAAAAGTGGAGCTGCTGGGAGATTGGCCTCAGGTGACAGGGCCAGATTCTTCCCTGCAGCAGGGGGCTGAAATCTATAATGGAGGACTTGTCAGGGCTCTACAGAAGATTCATAATGATATATTTGACAATAGAATGCCTGACTGCCAATGAGCCCACACCTGTCAGAGGAGCAGAGCCAAATATAACGCCACAGACATACACGTGCACCGCCTTCTTCCTGGGAAATAATACACATTTGTGATTTTTAAGGACCTTAAAAATCCATACTCTTATAAAGCTGGAACAATTTGAAGAAAAGCATTTCCTCACAGTGTTCAATATGAATTTCTTGGCAGTAAAAAAGTCTTTAGTCTTCACTCAATCGTTCTTTTTTTTTGCCCTAGAGATGTATAATAACCCTACGCTGCCTTCCTTGTGATAACACACTCCAAGTTCATGGCTCTTCCCTGACATTATTATTACACAGTGCCAAATTGGAAGTGTCTCAGGAGGTAGAAATGACATTCAAATATCCCGTCCAGCTCTATTCATTATGGCCAGTGTGAATGTTCCCCCAACTGTGAACCAGGTGAGCAACTCTCATCTAATCAGCTCCCCAGAGAGATGAGGTTTTCTGTGGAGCTGATGCTGTTGTATGGGTGACATTCAGAGTTTATATTATTCTCAGTCAGTAAGGTAAAAAAAAAAAAAAAAAGTTATGACCCTCATGTTTTGTTCAAACTCCTGATTAGTAACAAGCAGTCGCTTCTGGACAGACACGTATCTGCAGGCCATTTTGATGTTTTTTAATGCTCTTTCCATTATACTTTCAATAAAAATAGGCGCTAGTGACAGCTATTCAATAAATATCCACTTATGTTTTTTCAGGTGGTGTGATATTACCCCGAGGTGCCATAGCAGTTGTGCAAGTTATTGACTCTGTTTAACAGAAGTGCTTTCTTCCGCCGCTCATGTCCCCTAAAACTACATCCTCAGACCTGCAAACATGGATGAAATTTCATTTTTCTTGAAAGAGTACACTTTGCACTGCGCTGTATTGTGTCAATCAAATAAATGACCAAAGGTTGCGGATCCATTTTTGGGCTTTCAATCGCCTTGAAGCTAAATCCCAAAGTGGATGCACTAAGCTCAAATTCCTAAATGAATGTGTCCCTTTTTTTATTTTGGAGCACAGAAAGGCACACTAAGAAGAAAAAGCAGAGGTGGTTAGAATACACGAGATTCACCCTTTTCCTACTGAGGAATTATTGGAGCATATCCCTCTGGCTGGCAGTGTAAGAAGTGGGCTGAGACACTATGAACTAATCATTTGACGGTAACAATGGGGGAAAAAAAGGATAGAAAATTTTAAAAGGAGGACTTCTTTGACCTCTGGTGTCCTAGGAAAAGAGGCGACATGTAGGTCTCTTTATGAGTAATACTGCTGTCTCGAGACAGGACAGCGAATGGGCAATGCAATTATCCCCTGGGGCTTCACTTAAATGTTAACACCTCTTCACTGACTGGATTTCTAAAGCTCCTTGCTGCTCTGCATGCTGCAACACAGAATATAAGGAGCTAAATTAAAATGCTTTTTTTAAAGAAACAAACTCATAATAACACATGGGTCCTAGTATTAGCTATATATCTACAGTATGTATATCATGTGAAGCACCAGATGAGTTCAGTTTTGGACTTTGCTCTGAAATCACAGCAAATGAAATACACAATGTTGCTGCTATTATGTGTTTCAATGCAGTAAGTGTTTAAAATTAATAACATGTGGGTAAATACTGTATGTATGAGTCATTGCTAGTATATATTTAAGTGTATAGTGTGTTGTGAGTGTATACATTCTTTTATTTTTCCTTTTTAGTCAAAATGTTTGTTCAGATTTTGGCCTTCAATTTTGTAGTATGTATTCATGGGTATATAAAATGTTTATATTTGCATTTATTTTTAGGTGGTTTTACTTTTGGAAAAATATAATATTACTATATAAATATGAATAAACAATAAACAAAAAAATTCAGCTTTAGACTCAGAAATTTGTATGTTACAGTCCTGACTAAGCATATTATTATTCAAGATGATAGTCATCACAGCCACCAGAGTTGTTTTCTATTAATACACATTCATGATTTGACAATGTTGAAAACTGGTAAACACAATTTTTAGATGTAATCATTGAATCTAATTACAGAATTTTCTCTTCTGCTCCCTTCATCGTTTCTAGCCTCTTAATACATTTGTTGTCAAACAGGCAACTTTACAAACAACAACAAACTTTGGAGGAATTTATGTCACACTTAAATAATTTTTTATGGGCTATATATACTCTTTATTTGTTAAATCTCATTGCCTTACAGTAGTTATCAAAGAGAATACCCCAACCCCCCAACCCACCCATATAAAACATATAGTTGTTTTTATTCCTCTTCCCCCCTCCTTTCCTCTTTTCCTGTATTTTATTGTATTTTACTCCACTAGTAATTTGCCTCGTTTAAAGTTTAACCTACATAGAAAACATGATTAGCTTATAAAATATGGTACACTGTTACACACTAAACAACCCACTAATATATAACATTAAAATTAGTTCCACCTCCACCAACATCATATTCTACTTTAATGAATCAGTGATCATAACCCATTATTTATAAATAATTACACATCGTTTAAAGGGGGGCATTTTTCACCATATCATGTACTTTCAAATTTAATTAACACATATTGCTAATTAAAAATTATGTAATTTTAGTAAGTAGTACTTACTACTAATACTATTACCAATACTAATATAAATACACTGTAATGTGATTGTGATTTAAAAGAAAAACATGCCTAATGACAGCATCCATTATGTAATACTCCTGCATTGCAATTTTCACAATTACAAATGTATCTCAGAGTCTAATTGCGAGCAGGAGAGGTGCATCCCTGGGGGAGACGGTTTCACTGCTTTCCAGATGTCACAGCAAAACAGGAAAACCAATGCTCAAATTAAAAATACCAGGTAAAGCAGCTATATTTCCCCCTAACATGGTCCCTGCTAACACTAACCTGGTGACCCCAGGCACTGTCGCTGATGAAAACAAGCAGCCTGATCTGTCTTCTAAATAAAATTCCTGTGTTGAAATGTGCCCCAGCAGCAGATTCACTCTGCATTTAATGAAACACACACACAAACATTTTATATGAGGTCTCAAGGTGATAACAGGATTTGATAAGTATTGATTTACGCAAGTAATTTGAGACCCTCCTACATATTGTACATCACAAGTCTTTGACATCGCCGTTATTTGTTTGAGATAAGGCTATCCATCATGACACACTCAAAAATGAAAGGTGAAAAGAAGTGGAAAATACTAAGTGTGTCTCTGAAGCTGAAGATTCATTACACTTTGATTCATGCACTCGCCTTCCTCTTTTCAGTCTTAGGATTCACCGTCCTCTGTCGAGCACTTCTGCTGCAGCTAAGTCCTGGTTTGAGCTGAGGAAATGAATCCTAAAAAATCAGCATATCCTCATCAACCATGCCTGCAAATACACACGCTCCCCTCCCCCAAAAACATGCACCACACCTCTGACACAAACTACAATAATATAGCGTAATTCCACAGAGTGCCCCTCCAGAGAGACCAGCCTATTTCATATTTATGCCTAGTGAGGAGATGGTGTACTTTGCTGCACTTTTGAGCGGAAGATTTCCCCTACCTCTCACAAAAAACACCGCCACCCTTTAAACATTCGAGTCATGGTTCAGTAAGGTGCCTGCTGTCAATTTTATTTTAAAATCTCTCTGGCCTGTTCTGTCATTCAGACAGGCTCTCCACCACCCCTCCATCCACCTGAGAGATGCAGTTACCACCTACAAGGCATCCTCAAAGGCAAAGGCTAAACATGGCTCACAACAGCACTTAATACAATCACTCGGCAAAAGAAACACATGCCTCAGCAACATTGGGCTGCAACACTCACTACGAGGTGTTAAGGTATATAAAAATGCCTCACTGCATCCTGAGGCTGTGGAAGTGTATATTTCTTCTGAGAGACACATCCCAGAAATTACCCCCTGCTTCCTCTGCCCAGTATTTACCTCTCGCACAGCAGACAGCCAAGCCTGCACGAGGACTCCCTGGTTGCAAATCTGACAATAGGCTGTGATGCTCACAAACCAAAGTGATGGTTCCCCATGTGGGGATGCAAAGAGAGAAGCCCAATAAAATTCACAGATGCCCTGGAGAACGCCAGAGGAACACTCAGGCTGTGGGATTTTAATGACATAATGAGGGCAGTTGCTTGCATTTCCTATTAATTTGCCGTTTCACTTTATGCAAGAAGAATTACAGTAGAAACCTTGTGAGTGTGTGAGACTGGAGGAAAAGACACACTGCACAGAGGTGGCCATCACAGAGGATCTTGTCAGACTAATTTGCATTATATTTTCTTTATGAGTTTTCAACTCCACTATTCCCAGTTGTACCTTGTTTTTACCTTTGCAGCCAGCATTGTTTTGCTCTTATTCCTTCTCTGTCAAAAGACTCCATGTTATCCATGCCGTGGGTGGATACTGGCTGGGTAGAGGATCTCCTGTAAGATTTATTTGTATAACCTGTAAGATTTATGCTGCTGCAAATGTGTATACAATTATAATAAAGGTATTTCTGACCAACCCATACATGAGGTTCATTTTTTGGTACAAGTGTAAGTGTAGAGGGATGTGTTTGAGTCAGAGGCAAATTGTTTCCAAATCCACAGCATTTCCACAATGAAAAAAAAATGTGGGAGGTGTGGGATGAAATGTCAGGAGATCACCATAGTCAGTGTGATTCATCCTCTCAGGGATATCTGTGCTAAATTTCGTGGCAGTCTTTATGGCAGTGAACTGCAAGGGTTTGAGATTTCTCAAAGGTAGGTTTTTATTTCCCAAAAATATCAGAAATCCAAGAAGAAGCAAAACTCAGAGACTCAGAATGTGTCATTAAACAGTTCGCTATAACTTGAATTCTCTAAAAAAGAAACAAGCAGAGCAAAGACTAAAGTCAAAAATCCAAACAGGCAGGCAAGGGCCACACGAGGGTGAGTGAACAGGCGAGGAAGGGCTGGAAAGCGTGGGATAAAGGAATGGGAAACAGTTCAGCAGGTGGGTGTGGGGAATCAGATGACATAGGCACGTCATAGGTAACTGCAAGGCAGGTGGGCGTGGCAGAGTAAAAGTAACCAGTCCTCCAACCTGAACAGCCATACAGGTGGTAGGAGTGATAGGAGTGTGTTCTGAAATAGCACCCCAATGGCGACAGGTGTACTGACAAACACACAAACTATACTGAAGACATCATACCTACCTGTGTTGCCATGGTTACCATAATAACGGTCATTGTTTGGTTAGGTTTAGGCACAAAAACTGCTTGATTGATGGTGATTTGGGTTAAAATAAGTACCTCAGCATTAGACGATCTTTGTTGTCATGGTTACAATGATAACAACATGGTTAACTTTGTCGAATGGTCATGGACAATGGAAACAACATAAACTGCCACTTCCACATGGGAATCAAATACCACTCTCCTGCATCATATTCCTGTAACCCATCCATCCATCCATCCATCCACCCAAACCTCCTCCTGAATACGTCACTGCACTTTTCCCTTCCCCCTCCTGTCATTATTCCTACGACCACTAGAAGTCAAATGGTATCACCAAATACCCTGCTGGTTTGCAGCCGTCACACAGTCCACCCAGTACGTGTCGAGCTTTGTCCTCTGGTGATCGCCATAATCATCCAGTAGGTGTTGATGCAGCATATTTCTGTCTGAATCCAAGTGATGAACAGACGGATTGACCGCCCTAAGTTAAGGCTACCAGTGCAGCTCAAAACTTCCTGGTATAAAGGGAAGGAGAGAGCATGAGCCTCACTAGGTCAGCAGCAAGAGAACTTCTGAATAATGGGCCGGCAGGCAAACTTAGAACAGTCACCAAACAAACTCCTGACCTTTCCTCACACTGTACCTTCAGACCCCTTGGCTCACACACTATTTTATATGTTGTTTGGTACATGAAGACCATCCACAGCAGGAGAAGGTGGAGGTTACAATGAAATATTCTAGATGTACCTTATCAATAACTTCATATGTTGTTAGATATAGTTTATGTCTGATCTGGCATCATAACACCCCTGAGCTCTGCTGCTTTTAAAAAGAACAAAGCCCTTGCTGTATTATATGAGAGGTTGATGTAGATGGATGTTCCCAGTGTGTGCTTTGCATTCACAGAACACTGTATATTACATGAATGCAGCTTTAGAGCACTTGAGAGGTCTAGCCTGTTAAAATAACAATACTGCTATACAAGCAGGTTTGAGAAAATGGACAATCAGGATATAATATAGGCAGATCCCATTGCAGCTTGAGTGTTCTTATCCTGAAGGGCCTTGTATTAAATCGCTTTTGGGCTCAACCAGCAGACCTGTTTTTAGCCTTTGTGTACTGAAGTACAGTACTAGCTGCAAATGACAGTACATAAACCTCTACAGTGAAGTGGCTGCATTTTCAGCACAATTAATAATCATAACGGTAAAAAAAGAAAAAAGCGTATGAATGCAGTTTGGGCTGTGGAGGAGAACTAGTTGAATGTTCCAGAGTTTTTGCTCTTCCATAAATCATCACTAAACTTCATCCTCCCAAGCTAATCTCATAATTCACTAATGTTGGATGTGAAGAAACATTTTCATGCATAACTCTAGCGAGAACTTCCTGTCAGTGCCCAAGTACTCCCAGAGTTAAGGGAAGAGATGTGTTCTCAATGTTACAGCTTCATTTTGTGATTTACAGTGTTTTTCTTTTCACATTCAAAAATCTGCAAAGCACAGCTCATAGAAGTTGAGGACTGGGCACGTTGATGAACCTAAGGCTGGGAACACACTGGATGCATCGTGTGAGGAACGTCTTGTTTTTTATATTTCGGCATCATTCTAATGGATCAGAGTGAGCACACTACCTGTGTGAGACGCACGCTTAGAAGTTGGCCATCTTGCCTATTTTTCATACGTGACACGTGCATCTTAGAGCAAAAATAGACAGAGAAAAGACCTGTTGATGTCATATTGACATCATACTGGTTATATTACACAAAACTGACACCTTCCACTATAGTCTCTATGTCTAAGCTGAATCTGAACATGTCATACATATATTTTTTAACCATTTTAGCAGCTGCATGTGGAGACAGTGTTTTTTTTTTTTTTAGAGTTGTTTCCTGTCAAAAATAAATCAGAATTAAATGAAGAGAAATCCAACATTTAAGTATCCTGCAAACTCTATGCCGACAGACAGAGCTGGCAGTAGCAACGACACAGCAGACACACCACCGGTGTGAACACATGCATGGTTTTCTGCAGCAGATCAGCAACGGCAGCTGCGTTGCACACATCACACATCCAGTGTGTTCCCGCCGTAAGTTTGAAGGAAGGTGCATCATCTTGTGTCTGTATATCTGAAGATGTCTAAGAATGCTGATTAGACTATGAGGTGACAGACAGAGCTGTGACCATCCCTGACACACACTAACACGCATATACACACTCCACAGGAGGTGTTTCACCTGCGTCTCTCAGCCTCATGATGCACCTCAATTTTAAATGTGAGACAAACTGTGAGTTCACACAGGAGTTATAAATGTAGTTCAATCAGGAGAGATGAGTGAATGAAGTGAAAGTAAATATTTTAATTAGACAAGACGCGATGATAGTGCTGCAGTTATAGACTTTACGCTTGGTCTCATGGGGGAGATGTTTAGAGTTAGGATGAGCGGCAGAAAAATACATGTGCGTATATGTACATAATCCCCACGAGACCAGACACTGGTGGTGGCGGCTGACTGTCCCTCTGATGCTGATGATTGCTGAAGAACCTCTGATGCTGAAGATGGCTGAGAATGCTCCGAAACTGATAAGGTTGAAGATCCCTCTGAGACAGGATGGCTGAGAGACTTCTGACGTAGAGAGGCCGAAGAACCCTCTGACGCCGAGAAGACTGAAGATCCCTCTGAGACGGATTATGGCTGATGAACTGTGGAACCAGGTGGAGATTGGGGAGGAGGAGGGGCGCACGACCAGGAACTAAAACTGAGAAGGAACATCTTTAAAAAGGGAGTGCCAGCAGATGATAGGCTAACAAGAAATTCTGCTGCCCTGCTATTGGTTAATTGTGAACAGCTGTCTGAACAGCTGATAGGACGATCACAGCCACGGGCCGGAAGAATGAGGGAATAATGAGTCAATATGTGAGAAGAGGTGTGCCTTAATCAGGATTATATACAGCATATGCATGCAAGAGGATTGAATTTACGCTAGAGCTTCATTTTATTATTATTACTATATTATTTTATTAAAGTTCCTCTCCAGACATGTTTTAAACTATATGAAAATATTCTGCTATGATCAATATTTTGTTTAACATGGTTTTCACATAAAAAGTGAAAAAATGGAAAACTGGGGCTAGGAGCATATCTACTGTTACTTCCTCACTGAGAAATCTGGACCAGGTCTGTGACCCACCCACCACTGCTGCTTGTGCCAGGTCTCCAGGTGAAAGAGCAGAGAGCATCAAGATGGTTAGAGAAGCAAACATCAGAGAGACTCAGCCACATGTTTGAGCCTCAGTCTGACCCAGATTCAGGAGTTTGTTGTAACCAAAATTGGTGACTACAAGACGTATCAGGAAGGTAAACATAGTTATTTGTTCATGCTGTTTGTTAGCTTGAAACTGGCAGTGGCTGACACAGTGTTAGTGGTTGTGCTAATGCAAACTCTGGCTGTCTGTACTGACAGGGTTTTTACGTTTATTTTCCCTGCTCCCCATCCCCACAAATTGACGGAATAGGTTTCTTAGGTTATATGACGTATGAATCCCTGACTGTCTGAATCTGTTTTTGTGAGACTGTCATTGGTTTGCTGCTGTTCCTAGGTGGAAATACACAGTCATGGTGTTGACTGCTTATTTCACTCATGTCTTGTGTATATAAATTCTTCCTATCTATTCAGTCCTATCTGTTCAACCATGAATCAGATTTTGAATCATGATTCAACCCTGAATCAAGAATTGTGACCATAGGATTGAATCATATGATTCTCAGAGATTCCCACCCCGGTAACCACATCCCAGAATGTGGCTTAGCATCTAGTTTTTCTGGGCTCTGAGTGCTGCCAACACGACTGAACACATCCCTTATAGACCGACAGAGTGCTAAAGCTGCTGTTGCTCTGCTCATGGTTCAGTCTTCACAAATTCATGCATTCATACTTGAATATATGTTTGGTATCCGTGTTGTAACATGTTTCCTCTGAAGCTTTCACTATGACGTACTGCCTTCCCCATGCATGCAGATTGTGTTGAACAGGGGTGGGGGAAAGCCTTTCTATCTTTAAGGGGCCTCCTCAACAGATGATTGAATATACGCAGTTAAATTTTGAGATCAAATATTAAAAAATAAATTCCACAGATTGGGTGAATACAGAAAATTAATAGTGAAGTGGGCTCTGTCCGTGCTGTTCTGGTTGCAGTTTCTGAGCGAGCAGCCAGAACAGCACGGACAGAGTCACTGTTTTTTTTTTTTTTTTTTTTAAGCTTTTCACAGATCCACTGTGTATATTGTTGGATTGTCAGTGGAGCATGGACTGTATTTCCTTGAATAAAATAGCCCTGACTTGGATGTATTTGCTCAGTGATGCTTCAATAGTATTTACTACCCTCGCAGATGCCTGCTCTCCTACAGCCTAGAGGAATATAGTCGTGTCTGAGCTGCTTTTAACTGTAACAGAATAAGTTGGCTGCGGTTGTTTTAGTATTACAAATAACTCAGTGAGGAGAGTGTATTTATTTCACCGATCCAGGGAAAATTTCAACAAGAGAGGAGCTTGAACACTTGAAATTTCAAACTCTACAGAGAAAGAGAGAATGCACCTACGCTACTGTAGAACAGCCTGTGGATGCTGTCTTCAGGTTAAGAAGACATGATCAGTTATTTTCAGCGCTTTGCATTCCCAGGTCTCGGCTCTGCTGTTTCAGGTGAAGTCAGGAAGCTCAGTCATGTAGCAACCGCAGTGCTTTTTCCCACGGGGGAGATGATGAGACTAATCCAGGACCATTCGATCAAATGAAACTTTTCAGTCAAGCTATTTTTCAATGTCACATTTCTTTATGTTTGATCCATGAGGTAAGCTTTTCCCACTGGCACCATCTATCATCATCAAGTCAAGCTCTCCTGACCACTGAGCAGTCACTCTTGGGAGACAGACGCCTCTGAGGAACATCTGCCAATCAAATGCTCATGGAGGCTTTGCTGCATTTCCATTTTCAATCAACCTCAAAGAAACCCATGAATCTTATCTGCGAGGATCTACTAACAGCCCTGATGCTTGTGTTGGCATGCATTTAGCACACTGGTGTTTAGTGCATGCATGCATGCAGGGAAAACTACACAAACTCATGTACTGTGCACTTCTTTCTGTACCCAGATGGAGTCTCTCTTCGACATCCCAGTTATCCACATAAAGATTTTCACATGCCAGTCACAGATGTGATTCTGGTGCCATCTTTGTTAAAACTGTAGCTCCGAGCCAAGACTGGGAAATGAGCCTCACGGAGGAGAGTGTCTTGAAGTCAGAGTGTAAACATTAATTCTAGTTAGTGTTGGCACCTGTGTGGGTGTGTGTGTGTGTGTGTGTGTGTGTTTGCTGAGGTGAGTGGAGCACTCAAAATTAAAAACAACTTCTAGCAAGCTGTGTTCAAAAGGTTTGTAAAAGGCAGTCATTGCACAAAGAGGAATGCAAAATCAGACCTCTTCAGGCCTTTTCGGAGGAAAAGGAGCAGCAGTTCATTGTGTCACTGGAGAATCATTTTTGAGCGTCTTTGAAAGCAAATCGATGGCATGTGTCGTCTAAATACAAAGACCTCTGATCTGAGCTAGTTAGCAGAAAAACATGCAAGTGCTGCTCACCTAGATGGGACTGACAGGGTCCTTGAAATATCAATGCATCGAGCAGCTGCTGATGAAGCGCTGACAGAAAGACTGTCACTGGGAAACTCAGTCCGTGAGGCGGTCCCCTGACGACAGTCAGGACAGGATAGACAACAGATTTTTGGGATGTTTGCAGTCGCCAAAGGCTGAACACTGTTCAGACGTGGAAGATGGCAACGTTAATTGGGGTCACACCTCAGGGACATTCGCTCCTTTCAACGTAATTGTCTTTGGAGGAAGATTTGCCCACAGCGTGAGATGAGAAACTGCTACAAATGAGCCTTCTTTTCCCTCAGAGACTCAGGAGTGAAGCGGGAAAACTGGGATCATTTCATCAAATCATATCGGTGTTTACACACAATACGCAGAGATCCTCCTTTGCCAGTAATAATAAGTACTTGTTGCCAAGTTGCAAACACCATGTCATTAATCTGTTTTGTGCCACACTCAATTACTCCATTTTCTCCAAGGAGCCAGGAACAGACTGTGGCCTTAACTGTGGTTTCACAACATCTATAATTAGAAAAACAATTATTCAATTCCGTGATAATCATGGTTGCAACACTGTGTAACACACAAATCACATCCTGTGTACAGCTGCAGCGTCTCCCTCACTGTTCCCTCTCACCTTCAAAGTTCATTTGGGGCTAATGAACACAGCTCATAAGCGCTACAAGCTCCCGGATGGTTTAGGAAGATATTTCACTTCTTCATGTTCACCATATGGTTAGTGCAACTTTTCACTGGGGGCCTGGGAATGGGGTTACCTTCAAAAGAGGGCTCTACACATACATGTCCTGTTTCTTGCTCACTAATGTCTTTGTAAATGATGGAGAATAAAATATTTTACATGATATTTTCACAAAGATCATTTTGAAGGCTGTGTCACAATCACTGTTCTCACTGTGTCACAGTTCTCATATCTCATATTTTATTCAGTGCATAAATGGCCTTGTAGTGCAAAAAACCTCCAAAAAACCAAAACAAAACAAACAAAAAACAGTGAAAGGAGCAGCTGCTGATGGTTGGCATTCAAAAACTTAAAGAGGAAGACAGCAACACTGGCAACAGAATCCATGCAAAAAAGGGGGCAGTTTACTGACAAACTGTTAAAGAAACAGCGGCAAGTTCAAAGAATTTGAGTAAAAAATCATGAAATTCAATTTCTCATTTCCTGCTGGCAGAATGAGGTAGTGACGGGCAGCCATGCAAACCCAGAAGTCCAATAACTTCACCATCATTCACTGCAGAACATTGTAACCCAGCAGTTTCCAGCGTTTTCCAACTCATGGCCTCCATGAATATCTCAAAAATGTTGACGACCCATATCCGGCCCCGTAACAATATGGAGGCCAAATAATGGCTTCTCAGAGCACTTTTTGTTTTAATGATGACGATGATCCTGAACTGAAAGCAAGAAAAACATGAATACATTTTTCTGTTTTGTTTAACGGTGGGTGGGGGTGAGGGGTGAGGGGTGATAACTTGTCAAATCACAGTCAGTCTCTTTTTTAACGTGCAATCAGACTGAGATAGCAAACAAGACGTATAAGACATATATAAACAAAGAAGTTCTTATCATTGGCTTGTGCCGTGTTAAGGATTACGAGGCCTATGAGGCCTTAATATGGAAAAAAAACCCAATATATATATTTTTTTATATTGCACTGAAATTGTACCATTTTGAAAATGATTTGTCGGCCCACTTGCAACACGTTCACAGCCCACAGGTTGGGAACCGCTGTTGTAACCTTCCTCCCACTGCTTGACAGCACCCAGTCGCTCACTGCTGAGAGGAATGATACTCAGCTGTTTCCACGGACCTTAACTGAGCAGATGATCTTTTACATCAGAAGCTCAAACACACCAGAAGAAACCAAACATCACGTTGTCTTGAACAGATCATACACTTAGATAAACACTGAATAGAAAATAATGATTTATGACAATAACCTCCACTTAGCCTCCACTTCATGAACCTGTAAGGTATCGGCTTCTCCCTCATTCCTCTGTTTGGCCTGTTTGTCCACAGTCTGTCTCTGTCTGTGTTTGAGTGTGTATATTGTTTGGCGCTCACTCTTTGCCCCTAGTTTGAGTTCATGTTTCCTTGTGTTGCAGCTGACTTGCCTGTACTCCAGGTTCACCTTCACCCCTGAGCCCCACCTCGCCCAAGCTCCTCGTCTTGTGCATGAACTCCAGCATGAGATCCAGTACCCAGCCAGCTCAGCGTTCGACCCCTGGTCTGGCCCAGTTCCCCATTCCTCTGCTGTCTGTCCCGCTCTCCAGAAATCCCAGCCCTAGTCTCAAGCCTTAGCACCTGTTTCACAATAAGCTGCCATTGTTACAACGTATCTACCACCATCATCTACCTCTGTGTCTGAGTATGGGTCCAGAAAGAAACATAAACAGAACCATGTAACAAGAATTGTAAACATCTTGCTGCTGCACATTTAAGTTGTTCTGTTTCAAAGGTTTATCTGTTTTATTTTATTTATCTTTTTTCTTTTTTTTTTTTTGTTTTGTTTATTTACTGGGCGCAATACTGAAAAAATAATGCAACAGATGTAATGTGCCTGTATATGGCGTCTAGTTAATTTGCAGTCCCTGAACAGGCTTTTAAACTCAGATTAAAACTGCTAAACAAACATATAAAACAAATATTAAACATCAAACAACAGAAATGAGAGAAAAAGTGTAGCGTGTCTGCTGTGTGCAGCTGAAGGACAGAAGAAAAGACAACAACAAAATGAAGAGGACATTTAGGGTAAAAGGCAGATTTTTTTCTGTTTTGAGTTTATTTTGTTTAATTTTTGGTCAGGTTTGTCTGGTTTGTTCTCAGTAGACGAGCTTGCATTCATTCAGTCTAACCATACAGAGTCTAACCAGTCATTTTTTTCCTTCATCATTAACAAATGGAGTCTGGTGATATAGCTAACAAGCTTAGTTGTTTCTGCAACATCCATGCATCTTAATGATGTTGAAGCAAATGGTTGTCTCAGTAATTGCATCTTTGAAGACAACTGCTTCACAGACAGCGCAAATGCCAGCCCTCAGATTGGTAATTAAAAGTGTGCAGAGGAAGCTGGGATGGGATGATTAAGGCAGTATAGACTCTCTGCTGACAGATGAGGGAATGAAAGCTGTATTGATAACGGTGCAAAGGAGGCATCAGTGTAGCTCTGTCACAGTGAGGAGAAGAATATTTCATCCATCCACGTGCACTATGTTTACAAGCCTTGTGACAAATTAAAGCCTCGTAAAGTTGATATGGCTAACGTGTTAGCAAGACATTGCTCATTTGCAACGCAGACTAACATTAGCACTGATTTAGAATCACGTTTCTTCCCATGTGACGGACTCAAGTCCAGAATTCACTCTGATTCTGGATCTGTCAAATGTTTCCGGGTCTGTAGCTGATCGTTGCTACACTGTGCTGATGTTAGTCATCAGTCTGTTTTGTGCTGGGCAGGTGGATGGTGAACAGAGCTTGTATTTGCTGAAGACGGTTGCTGCTGCTGGAGACAAGGTTAAAGAGAGCATTAAGACTGAATCAGAGAAGCTGAACTGTAAAGCTGTGGACCATTAAACCAAAACAATAAACCCAAAGACATTTAAATGTTCCACAGAGGTCATTTGCACAGTGGACCATCTTGGAAGTGCATGACACTACTAGCTACAACTTCACACAGGCTCTGCTCCGACCTGGCATTAACACACGTCTTGGGTGATCTGATCACAAGTGGCCAGCTCTAAGCACTTGAGTTCACACCTGGCATTAAAATGCATCTCCACATGTGTCTCCAGTGACCACTTGTGATTGGATCTCACGTCCGTGCTCTAAATGCAAAGTCAAAAATCATTGCAAAATTATTGTGCTGGTCAAAGCTTTACACTGAAATGAGATTTTATGCATTTGACATAGTACAATATTATGTGACCACGTGTGGCCCAGACCACCTCTGAATGTGGTCTGAGTGATTGGATGTTAAATCTGTCCTCAGTGCATCTTGGGTACATTCACACCTGTACTATGAGCTGTGCACTTGTGCTCAGATCACCTAAGACAGATGTTAATATCAGGTCTGAACAGGGCCATACATGCCCCAAATTAAGTCAGTGACTCTCCTTTAAATCACCTTTCACTCAGCTGGTTAATTTGAATTGCAGAGGTGCTAATGTAGACCAGGTCTTCAAGCCTGAAGTGAACTCTGAGCCACAAAAACTGCAGAGGAAAACAGGAAAAGGGGAATTAAATTTCCCCCTAAAAAGCCTCAGGTTGAGGATAAAAGCAAACTTGAAAAAAAAAATAACAAAAAACCATAAATAGACGCTATTATTCTGCTGCCAAAAGAATGCAGCATAGGACGGCGGGTGAGAGAGTGAACACAACAAGAAAAAAAACAAGTAATTTGTGACAGAGCAGAAGAAAACACGGCAAAGAAAGTTGCATTCCCTTTAACATCAGAAAATTATCGATATCACTGGAAATTGCTTTTTCTTTTTTACCCTGATGTACTGGTCTATAGTGTTCCCGGCAGCATCTGGTTTGTATCTGCTACTGTGGGAAATGACACAAGCTTGAAAGAAAGACAGAGACATTTTCCACAATTGCCTTAAGCTGATGCTGTGTCTTTTTACTTCTGCAGGCTTTTATTAAAGCTGGACAATGAAACTTTTGAAAGGAGGGACGGCGCATTCTTCCTCTTACAAATAAACAGTTGAATTCATAAGCAGGAAATTTTACAGTCACTCAGTTTAATTCACTCAGTGGTTTTGTAGACACAACCTCAGTTGTTCTGGTAAGACGAGAAGCTTATGCTGGCTGATGTTTACTTCACTGTGTAACTGACGTTACTGAGACTATTGACAGACTTTATTCGCTGTTTTTTTTACCTGTAAACATTTTAATGGTTTCATCAGAAAAGCTAAGGACTAAGCACACTGATGTTCCATGGTCTCATTCCACTCACCCTCACTGATGATGTCTTTAAGTGGCTAGATATTATTGAAATGAATGGAAAATCAATGTGCCATTATGCTTATGGCGATGGTGTCTACTCTTCAGAGCAAGTTACACAGTCTCACTTAAAGGCTTCTCTCCAGCCCTGTTTGAGACCACCTCACCCGCTGTGTGGTGAGAGTGACGGATGTGTGCCAGGAGACACCTCACAGGATAGTCCTCACGTTTGAAGCTTTTCTTCTTGTTTAAAATCACAGTATATATATCTCACCTTTATGTCGCTCGTCCAAATATACAGTGTCTTCTTTGCCTTGCCTCATCCGGTCTGCCAAGGTATGATGATCTTGTGAAAGCCCCCTGCAGAATCACAGCTATCATGGAATTTACATGGATCAAAAAGCTTGGGACACATCCAGTCCTATACAAATGCTGTTTAAATAATTGGCTTATAGTAATTAAGCAGTCTGCTTACACTGTTTATCTTTTCATGACAACACACTGAAAAAAATAATTTAAAACTGTTGTGACCCACCACTGCAAGCTGTCATGTGCTCAGGCTCTCTTCTAACTTATGTGTACAGGGTTTTTGGACTACCACTGTGTGTAATGACTGGTAATGACCGTCCCTGCCTGCTCCTTCGTGTGTGTGTGAGTGCGCTTCGCTGTGAAGCAAGGTGAAGATATCACAAGGTTGATATCTATGTTTTGGGACTGTCTACAGGACATAATTATCGCCCTGCTCTCTCACAGCAGCAGTAGCCTACAGTATGTTACCTGAGTGGAGTTAATGCTTTCACCCTGACCATCCAGACCAGGCTTGGAGCAGGAGAGAGCCATGGCCATATTTTACTTGATCTTTAAATCAGTAAATAATGAGAGCTGCCTGCTTCGTTACTTTATATTTAAGTAACAAATATACAAATGTCAGTTAGGTGATAATCTGTACAAAACATGAGGAAAAAAAACAAAAAAAAAACAGTCATAATAATAATGGTGGTAAATTTAACCTGAACAGATATGATCACTGTAAGTGGTTTCCACTGTAGTTGTAATGGGTCTCTATTGGACACTGTTTCACAGTTATTATCGGAGCCCACAATTATTTTAAATCTTTTAAAATATTTCAAAGATTAAATTCAATGTTATTCATCACAGTCTCATATATACAGTGAAATGGAGGCTGCTCTTAGGACTGTGTTGGCTACTGTGCAAGAAAGAATAGTAAAATGAGAATTGGAAGAAAATATTTAGAAAAAACTGTAAATATCTAATGGAAATATTAAAATGCTTAAATATACTGTATACTGGGAATTTCCAGTGTACAAAAGTGTAATTATACATATACCACACTTGTAAGGCAAATTATATTTTTTTCCCTTGTGCCTTAGTGTAAGAAATAAGAAATAATTTGCAAAACAGTATATATATATATATATATATATATATATATATATATATATATATATATATATATATGTATGTATGTATCTGTGCATGTTAGTGCTCTGACTGTGAGTGAGGGCAGAAAAATAAAAGGCAACTTCATGACTGTGTAGAATGTGCCAGTTAGCTGATGTGCTACAGGGTTATCTGTAGTTAATTGCTCTCTCATCACAGAGCATTATCAGCCTTGTGACATGTGTTCCTGAGTGATTTATTTTTGCATTAATTCAGTGTCACTTGCTCAGCGCCATTGTACAGCTATATAGCTACACACACACACACACACACACACACACACACACATACATATATATATATATATATATATATATATATATGTATACATATATAAGGCAGGTAATGCACTGTGATGAGAGAGCAAGTAACATGAGTTATGAAGTTGTCTTTTATTTTTCTGTCCTCACTCAGAGTCACTATATACTAACACACACGCACACACTAACGTGCACAGAGGTAATATATACAGGGCTGTCAAATGATAAAACATAGAAATCCAGCTTTATGCAGATCACGGGAAGCCACTGTTCAATTGAAGTCTGTTGAACGCCCCACTGTAACTGGTTGCATCATTTTCGAACACTTTGTCGTGATCTCCAAACCTTTCTGACTCACTGTAACAAATTTAGACATTGTTGGATTTACTACCTTGAAGAAAAAAAAGTTTATTTCAGGTGTGCATCTGTCTGTCTGAAGTCTGCTGGCCGTTTGCTATGTACGCTCTTGCTTGACAACACAAAACCATCAGTCTGTCTGAACTAGAAGCTAACGTTTGTAATTATGAAGATGTCTGATCATTTATTTATCTGTAGAAGAGCTCTGGGTAAGTTATATTTTTATTGTCTAACTCATTCGATCTTCACCAATGATGATTCAGGCATTGGATTTTTAAACACTTTAGGTCTCCTGACACACCCCTATATGCAGATTGGAACCGTCCCCATTTTGCCCCCTATAGACATGATTTGCCATGAGGTATATTGCTCCACCATGTAAATCTTTGTAGGAAGCATCTGTGGCAGCTTGACAACAAGTAAGAGTCAAAATAATACCAGCCGAAGATTCTAGAACGTAGAACACTCTAATGACGGTGCAAAATAAAGCATCTTTGGTGGCACGCAATTCAGACGATTAAAAAAAATAAAGCATTATGCTTGGTCCTTAATCTCATTGCGCTTAACACGATAATGTTGACAGCCCTTTACCACTGGGATAAACAATGACATGATCAACAGATCAACAAGAGACCCCCACAACCCCACATCAAAAAAAAAAAAAGAAAAATTGAGCTTCCATGTTTCCCCTGCTTTCAGTTCAGTCCTGAATCTTTAAATCATTGCAATTAAAATAGAAACTACTCTGAGAGCCATTATTTGGCCTCCATATTGTTATTTGGTCCGATGTAGGCTGCCAATGCATCATGCAATGCATGATGAGGCATACAGGGATATTCACTTTTTTCACAATTTGTTGTGTTGCCTCAATCAATACACTCAATAGCTCATAATGACAAAGTGAAAACAGAATTTTAGAAATTGGTTTAAAAGGGGACTCTGAGATATCACATTGACATAAGTATTCGGACCTTTTCGTCAGGATTCAGTTGAATCACCTTTGGTAGTGGTAACAGCCTCCAGTGTTCTTGGGTATGACGCAACAAGCTTTGCACACCTGGATTTAAGGATTTACTCTTTTCTGCAGATCCTCTCAAACTCTGTCAGGTTGGATGGGGACCGTCGGTGGACAGACATTTTCAGGTCTCTCCAGAGATGGGCTGTGGCTGGGCCACTTAAGGACATTCACAGAGTTGTCTCTTAGTCACTCCTGTGTTTGTCTTGGCTGTGTGTTTAGGGTCCTTGTCCTGGTGGGAGGTGAACTCTGAGCCCATTCTGAGGTCCTGAGCACTCTGGTTTTCATTAAGGATATCTCTGTAATGTGTCTGGTCAGCTTTGCCTCAACCCGGACCAGCATGGTGCTGCCACCACCAACTAAGAACTGCTTTCTTCATGGCTAAAGACACATTTTATTCTGTGAGCCTTTATGGCTCACTAACCTTTTTGTCTTTTGTCATGTTCATAATTGTATATTTGCTCCTTGATGTTTTCTTGTTTTTGTTGTTGTTTTACTTACTTTTATTTATTTTAATGTCCTTCATAGTTCAAGCTGTATTTAAATGAGCTGTGTTTAAATGAGCTCCAGAAATAAACTTGACTTCACCATGTTTTACCATTGGGATGGTACTGGGCAGGTGATGCACACAGGCCCTTGAGAGCTCAGCCAGAGTGAACATCAGGTTCTTGGTCACCCCCCCTCACCGATTGTTCAATTTGACCAGGCTTCCCTCTCTAGGTAAAGTCCAGGCAGCTCCTTCCACCTTATAGCTTGGTTTTTGATCTGATATGCATCGTCATCTTTGAGGTGGACTTCAATGAGGGTGCAGAAACATCCCAAAGGTGATCAAGAGAAATTGGACTCACCTCAGCTAAATTTCAAGTGTCATAGCAAAGTGTCTGGATACTTATATCAATGTGATATTTCAATTTCTGAAATTCAGTTTTCACCCTGTCATTATTGGGTCCTGAGCGTAGATTCATAATGGAAAAAATTTATTGAAATGATTTTACCATACAAAAGCAAAATGTAAAAAAAAGTGAAAGGGTCTGAATACTTTCTGAATGCACTGTGAACTCACGATTTGCTGATCAATAATTTACAAAGCATTGATCGACACAGCAGCTTCCACATCCCAGGGGATTTCCAAGGTTAATGGCATACATGCATTAACAGGCTGAAATGCTAGAGGTCGCTTGACAGAGTATAACAGATAAGAAGACATTATTGTTCTGTACTGAATGACAGATCAGCAGTGTGTCTAGAGTGCAGTGAGGTGAAGGAGGTCAAATGAAGAGAAAAATCTCTCTACAAGTAAAAAAAGGGAAAATTTGCTTTAAATAAAAAGCACTTCGAAGGTGGATTCACGAGATGGTCTTTGCTGTAACAGCTCTACAGTGGTTAATCAATAATGGAAGACTGATGCGCGAGGGACTGAATATACTTACCAGGAATTCATATACAATGCAGGGGAGACATGCTGTACTATATGACAGCAGATTGGACAGAGAGGAATACTTTCACAGTCATATCAGTGTTGCAGCAGTGTCTTTCATCGCAGTATCCAGATGTGTAAAATAGGCCAAACTCACGAGGCAGACCTCTGTGCTCAGCTCTGAATTGCTGCTCATATCTGACTTTTCTTCATATCTATTCTAGGATGTAACCAATATCTGACACCAATATGAACTGACAGCCATGTTGAAAAGACTTGTGTGAAGAGTGACAGTAACAAAAGATGTCACATTTCTGCAGCTTGTTTTGAACGCATCCTGGTTTTGGTCTGCCCTCTATTTCTGACTTGAGTTTAGGCTTCTCCCCGAATATCAGTCGAGCCATCAGTTACACTTCCTTTCCACTGTTGTTTTCCTTATTGTCCTTCAGGACAGAGAAAATCCAAGTTGCCATAGCAACAAAGTAAAGAGTATTCTCGGATGAATAATTCAACACATTGTGGCACTTAACTCTTGACATCTGGCACATGATTAAAAAATATAAAAATAAATATAAAACTAAACTACTTCATATTTTTAGCCACACTAGCAGTTAGTCAGCAGTTAGCCAGTCATTGGCTGCCATAACTCTCCTGACTTTTCATTTTCATTTTCGTTTTGCCAAAATTTGAATATGGCCAATAATTTGGTTCATGACAAAATACTTGCAGGACTAATGTTAAGCTCATCTGCCTTATCTGTACTTTGTGTTTGCTTAATTACCCATCCGGCAAAGGCTAGCATAGGCCCAACTACATCCTCAGAGAGCCGTTAGCATAGCTGTGGACTCTTCTTGTTATTTGAACAAATGGCTAGCAGTGTGGAATCTGAAAGGAGCTGTTCTTCTTTTGTCCGTTATTTTGCAGCAGTGCAGACTTTTTTCTCATAATTGTGACATCAAATCAAGAAAGAAACAGCATGAATAAATTTTAATTTACTTTCTGCTCATCAGCAACACTGTTTCCAGAAAAAAAAAGCCACGGAAAGCTCAGATAACTTATTCTTCAAGTTACAAGAAACAAATGCTATTGTTGCTCCACATCTGCTGGATGTGGAAAGCGGTTTGCTAACATGTTTACACGCTGTTTTCACTATAATATTTGTTTGTTCTGCTGCCTCCAAGTGGTTAAAACAATGAATGCAGCTTTAGTTGATCAGTTTGTTTTATTACAAATTTGGTCTTAAATTTGCTTAATTTTTTTTCAGCTATGACTCTCATCAATAATAATAACACTAAAATGATCAAATTCAATTTTGATCCGTGAACACGGCAACATAAGGGGAAAAAAACAAAAAAACAAAAAACAAAAAAGTGCATTCAGATACTAAAATCTCTAGCCTAAAATATAAAAATATTGCCCAAACTGGTAATAATTTTACAGACTATGGTCCAACTTTGACCCACTGTACTATGTGCACACAGCTTTCCTGTGCAAGGAGGGATTATCGCTGTCATTTCACTCAACTGGTCTTACTGTTTGTTTTTTTTTTTGCTCCATCACCCTTATCTGAAGCTATGTCACCATGGTCCCTGATTTTTTTGCTGCACACAATATCACCAGTGGCAGTTCGAGGTTGTATGGTGCCCTGGGCGAACAGTTGCATGGTTAATACTGATACAGTCCAGAGACATAAGTGGCTATTTGAGTCCCCCGCTCCAGTGGGTAGTTTGATCAATGTTGGTCAAACTACCCCCCGTCCACTCCCGCATCTCCCACCACCTCTGAGACTGAGAGAAGAGACCCTGTCAGCAAGCAGAAGCCTGCACCATCTGACGTCATTTTTTTGGGACAAGATGGTAGCTTGAGCGGCTGTCCATGTCGCCCATATCTAAAACTGCCATTGAATGTTACCATAACTGAATTATGATGAACTCTTCATGTTTGGGCCATAGCCAGGTTCCTAAAATGCCTTGTTTGTTACAACACTTTACTTTTTTACAGAATCTCCTGTATCTATGGAAATTAGCTTTATCTTCTATGGTATAGCTTGATTTGATTTAGGATTATGATTTTTTTGTCAGCATCCACAACATCCATCAATATCCAGTGTAATAGTAAGGTACTGTAAGCGCTGGCCTTCACAGACCACAGCGAAGAATCAAAGTGATGAGTGCAGTGTCAGTCTGAGCCTTCAGCAGTGGTCTTCTACACACAGCCTTTTCCCTGTGAACCCGGGAGGAGAGCTCTACAAGCTGCCTGTCAGCTGTCCCATGGTGCTTGGAGAAGGCTCATGGTCTTTTTAATTCCCAGCCAATCTTCTGTCCATCACACCACTTCATCCCTACTTTAGAGCTCAGCTCAGGTCCACACACTGTCACTTTTTTGACATATCTTGCTGCCTACACCTCAACAATACCAGAAAATATTGTCAGCTCCTCCCTACCCCGGCTCACTTTCAATATGAACAACAAATCATATTTTCAAACCTGATGTAGGAAGAGAGCTGGCAGCCTAGATATGACTTTTCTTAGCAGCATGTGTGTCTGTATTTGCGTGATGGCGATGAAACCATATGTAGAATAGAATAAGAGCTCTGAGTGCAGCTCATGACAGATCACCCTGGGCTTATCAGGTGACCCATGCACTTTCCTGCCCCACATGAGGCGTCGCATGTTGATAATAATGAGAGGAGGTGGATTCAAAGCAAAACAACATGCACAGCCCAGCAAAGGTAAAGACGCCACTCCTTGAAACGCTGCCATTCTCAGGAGATTTCCATGAATAAAGGATTAGCTACAAGCTGTGAGTCAAGCTCTGGTTCTTCCAGTTGCTTTACATATTTAAGGCCGAATTTTGCACCAGCAGAAAAGACGGCTTAAAGTCAAAGGAGATTGTGCAGCAGTTTTGTAAAGTGGGAATGAGTCTTGGAGGAGTATAATGATGTAAGTTGCTTAAAATTCTCAACATATATGCTTTGCCAGGTCTTCAGTTTAAACAATGTGTCGAACAAGGTGGGTTAAATACATATCACAGTGCAAAATGTAATTTTATCCTAAATGTTAATCTATACTCTCTATCCTTGGAACTTGGTCTTTAAGTTTTGTTTTGTAAATTTCTAACTGAACAAGTTTATTTTGGGCCTTAAAAAGCCAAATACTTTTCCTCACGTTGGACATATTTACACTACATCACTTTCTTCTTCACAGAGATTATGAGCTGAGATCAGAAAGCTCCAAGTGAGCTCTGAGGAAAGTCACATTGCTGCTGATTTTATCTTCCAAGACTAATGACGAAGGGATAAACCCCCTAATCCATCATACATTTAATTGGCTCAACCAGGATTTTTACTGATACCAACTTTATGTTAGTATGTACATGACTTTGATTAAAGATTCTGCCTCTCTGAGTGTCAGGTGATATGATGAGCATGAAAATCAGAGAAAAATCTCTAAAAATGTCTGTGCTTTGTTTGTTAAGATGATGGTTTTCTTGTGATGAATAAGCCTGTTTTCTTTGAGAGTTTTGACAGCTGACACAACATTGGCTCTATTAGATCTGAATTGTGACTGTTGGTGCAGTTTCACAGAGGCTCCTGTGCAGTATCTTAGTTACCTACAATAAGTTCTGTGGGGCCTGTTCTGTTAGGCAGGCATTGTTAAATTTGATTCATTGCTGACTTTATTGCCTTTAACTCATTTTAGAGTTGTGCTGAATTTCCACCATAGACTGTAAATAAAGATGGACGGGGCCTCCGTGTGGGCTGCATCTTGGCAGTGCCAGACTCCGCACGCCCTCAGTTACGTTAAAAAATTTTAATGGGAGAGTATATCTAAAAATTAGGGAATTAATCTTATAAACCAAAACCAGGCTGTAAACATGTTTATTTCTGCTTTAATTTTGGGTATTTTGACACGGGAGTCTATGGAGATTATCGCTTTTGGAGCCAGACTCAAGTGGTCATTTGAAGAACTGCAGTTTTTGGCACTTCCATTTTTTTAGCCCAGAGGTTGCCGCCTGATTTCCACCAGATCTTGGGCCAGTTGTATGTATGAAGTATGTGCAAAAGAAAACATGCACATGTAATTTTCCGCACATAAACTGCTATTCATAAAAGAGAAATGTGCGGTGAGAGTGTGTGTACAACACACACTTTTCAGACAGAACGTACTAAGTTTTCTGTCGCCAGCTGTGGGTGAAATGATAAGGAGGAATTAAATACAAACATTAAATATTAGAACATTGTTTGTGTAGTTGTTTTAGGTGTTTTTTGTTATTATTTTTGAAATCAGCGCATCAATTTGTTCAATTTCATTCATACATTTTATTTTAAATAACTGCTAATGAGTGATGATCTTTGTTATTCTTCTTATTCACATTTGTCAGGGATCTTTTATTTTTATCCTAAACTGTAAAGTATGCTCATTTGTAAAGTCTGTTTCAACATGTTTTCAACTCTGGACTCAGGACAAAAGCAGGTTTATTGTGATGGTTTGGTGAGAGTTCGTGCTGGGGGGCAAGGACTAGCCATGGAGCTGGGCAGGTGGTTCTGGGTATTGTGGCCACTGTTGGTGTTGGAGCAGGCCAAGCTGAGCAGGGAATGTCTGTGGCCTATTGGAGGAACATGAGGGGAGCCTGGCGAGACAAGCACACTCAGAGAGAGCCACAGGGAGAGTTGACCTACAAGCAACAAGACGAGGTTAACTTGGAGAGCAAACACGAGGAAACAAACTTGAAACTAGAGCTGGCCGTGCATTAGTAGCACTTGGCAGACTGAATGATCTGGCAAAGAGCAGAGGGCCAGGTCTTTGTACTGCAGGTGGTGAGTAGTACATCGGCCTCAGGTGCAGGTGAGCTGGTGGCAGCAGGAACAGGATACCACGCCCAGCAGACACACACACACACACACACACACACACACACACACACACACACACACAGGAACAGAGACAAACTGGGAAAAAAACGAGACACAAAAGGGAGGGAAACAGCAAAAACAATGGGAAAAAGGGCAGCAAAGCCAAACTATAACAACTGCACTTCTTCTTTTCTTCCTCCTCTTCTGACTGAAAGCTCTGTGATTTTCTGAGGTGGAGTATTACTGATATTAAACTGATGTTTGGGTGATTTCTACATCCCTTTATGGCAAACTGTGGGAGTGCAAACGGGGCTTAATTGTGCACATGTGCCCACTTCTGCAGTGACTGAGATTAATAAAACCAAATCAGGCGTAAACACAGCTTTAAAAATCTGATGAAGAGAAAGCATATGCATATTTTTGTTTTTTGTTGTAGGTTTAGTCGTGAGTAACCTGAAAGATTGACAATCTGGCTATTGGATTTTCCACATGGCTTCTGTCAAAAGACCTTTTCTAAAGCTGGTGAGCTTGCTTAAATATGATTGGAGTAGTATTTTACAGGCTGTAGCTAACTGTAGTCGTAGCTTAGACTGTGCTATGATAGCAATGAAATTGGACTTCAGTGCAGAACAGACAGATTTGATCAGATCTGATCTTTTTCCTCTTGCCTTCCATTAAAAGTAGAATTGAAGAAAGTATTGCTGCCATTCTCTTCTTGCTGGCAACATTTTTTGACAACACATTGATCTTGTTTTAATAGAACTACGTCAGTGGATAAAATGGATCGTGGACTGTGAGTTAACATTCGGTGTGAGCACCCACACTGTGACATTTGATCGATCTGTCCTACAGTTTGGCATTGCAGATGTTAAAATGTGTTATGTGATATATATACATATTTTAGTGTTTATCCTTTTTTAAAGAAAAGCAAATCTCAGTTGTTTTGCCTTTTATCTTCCTGTCTACATCTGGAGTGTGAATGTGTTGCACTGTGTAGGTGGCAAACCAGCTTCCACACCAACAAATCAGCTGCTGCTAGTGATCATTTGTTAAGAATTTAGATGATGTTAATAAGCTGAAGACCTGTATCCTTGTAATGATAAGTTAAAAGTCCCATATTTTACACTTTTTGGGTGTTGTAGTTTTACATCTCCTCTCTCAGGCTTCTCTCTGGAGCTCTAGTAAAAACAGGTTGGTGAGCCATTCAGAAGAGAGACTAGGGCTAGCTGGTTAGTATGCTAACTTCAGAAGAAGAACAGACGTGATGGAGATGGGAGTTAATATTGGTGTTGCTTTCCACCACTGAGACAGCTCTTGGCAAGTAAAGGAAGGGAGTTTGATGCTGATCTCCCATGTTTCTTCTAGACTGGTAAGTAAATGATATGTTCCTATTCAAGAGGCTGAGGGTGTCAATCATCATGGCGAACCATGTTTGTTTTTAGGTCAGTAGTTTCACAATGAGTGTGACTGCTTTTCATTTCTGGTGTATAAACCTATATTCTCCACAATCCCACATCTCAGTGGAGAGAAACTATTACTTACCTGTTGAAATTCCATATCAAAATTGTCAAGCACAGAACTCATGCCTTCGCCAAAACCTCTTGAAACTGATCCTCTGCTAATTTTACATTAGCCCTGAGGGAAAACTCTCTATCGCCACCTTTTTTCCACTAGTGCAACTTCTCCTATTCCCACAGGATAAGGAGGCCTCAGTGTCACCATATTTGCTTTGATTCCCCACTGCACACTCTGTAATAGAGTGGTAATATCTCTCCTGGGGCCAATTTTGCAAAAGAAAAAAAGAAAAAAAATTTAGCAACTCATTAAACGGTTTCAATGTGAAAATTTTATTGAGTCCTCATCATCTCATAGAGATATCTCATTATATTAATACAAAGGTATGACTTTACTGAAGTAACAAATTGCCGATTCAGTTACATAAAGCATGTTAATCATAAATGAAAAGGGCAGAAATTTCATAAATACAAATTGGAGACATCACTATTAGGTATTATAACTGAAAATAAAACCATTAGGCAAATGTAAAGGGACTTCAGGTTTGAGTAAATGGAAATAAACTCTTCAGTGAAAAAGCAAGGAGGCGTGGACTGATACGATTTCACACAGACTGTAGATTTACAGTAAAACAGTAACTGTATATAGGAAAAAAATATATAATAAATATTTTTATAGCACTTCAGTCATTAAAATAAGAATAAAGTACACAAAAATGTGGGGACAAACCGTTCTTCTCTCTGAAGTATGTCATTTCAATTCCTGGGAAAACATATATAAACAAATTTTACTTTTAAGCAACACTAAAAATACATTAATTTATGACAGATGTGTTGTTAATATGTCTTGTTATCGATATTAATAGCCATGAGTGCTGTTTCATAAATGTTGCGTGTGTTGAAATGGCAGACCCTATGAATGTAAATAAAAGGCATCAAATGATATGAAATAAAAGCTGTGCATAGCAAACAAATCTGAAATCAAAAATTTACAGTAGCATTTGTTTACATGTCAAAATGGCAACATCATTATAACATTTGCCAACTTTTTCTCTTACAACTTTTGCCAATCAGAGGTGCATCGTATGAAGGCGAAGTAAGTGAAAAACAACCTCCTGCAAAATATATTCATCTACAACTATTTTGCACCGGGGAAATAGGTCTCAGAGGAAATGTGATAATGTAGTGGTGCAGATCATTTTTTCTTCCTTACATCAAACAATGCTGAATGTAAGTGTATCTGCAGAATATTCATTACTTTAATGTGGTATCCTGTCACTTAAGATATGTTAAATTGCAAGATATGAAGATTTCATTCATTCAAAGAAGTTATTCAGAACTGTCCTATCAGTGTTGGAAAGTAACTATTTGAAGATAAATGCCATTTGTATTTGACCAACTTATATTTGTGCAGCTATGTTAGATGGTGTTTCAGCAAAGAGTAATGGTGGATGCTAACTCCAATTTACTTACATTTTTCCTCCACAAAATTACCTAAAATACAATTTCAGAAATAAAATAAATGAAGTAAATAACATTGTACATTCTATGTGTGATAAGTTTGCCCTTATGTTTTTTTAAAGACTGGTTGACAGGTTTGAGAAATATAAACTCAAGGCAAAGCAGCTTTGTTAAACACATGTAAGAATTCATCTCAACTAGATGTGAATCCATTCAGCAAATCCAAGTATTTCTTGATAAGTTTTTAAAAGGTATTACAAGATAAGCCAGTGTGACCTTGCATAAAATCAACACAGGAAATATTTACAGCTGTCCTAACTCTGTTGACGATTACAGGCTGGCATTAAAATGTCCTCATGTCTGGTTAAGACTAGCGGCTGAAGGCTACATTAGCCAGTAATAGCATAACACACCCAAATGGCCGACCAAATTGTTGGTGGTTGGGTTGAATTGTGGTTTAATGTAGACACCATGTTTTGACTAGGGAGGTTCATTTGGGGGTTAGGGCAAGGAGCAGAGGTCACGCTAGTTAGAGCTAAAAGTCATACTCCTGTTTGAAATCACCTGGTATGCGGTTGTGGGTTCACAATTAATTTACAAGAACAATTTCACACCGATAATAGGTTAATATTATGTGATTGTTTGCTGCAAGTTAGCTAGCCAAATCTGCACAGGACACTGAGTATATCCTGTGGATACCTGTACCTGTCCTGTAGCTGTACAGCACCATTTTGGGGAAATATGCTTATTTGCAATAGAGTTACATGAGAAAATTGATACCAATGTTGTATCAGTTTTGGAGCTTTTAACTATGGAGCTATTAACTATAGAGCTGGAGCCAGGAGTCAATTAGCTTATCTTAGCATGAAGACAGATATCAGATAAGGGAAAACAGATAGAAATCGAAAATAAGTAATTCCTAAAATCTCATATTATTCCTTTTTGATGACGTCAAATATGTTTTCATAAAAAAATGTCGAGGATTAACACTTTAAATCCAAATGAACAGAGTAAATTAAATTAAGAGACTGACTGAACTCTGAGTTTTCACCTTTCGGTCATAACATTCTTGGGGTCACAGCAAGCCAAGAAATGACTTGGAAGTTGAGGCAAAAAAAGGTGGAAACAGACATGAAACTGGAACATGAACCTGTGCTCAAGTTCATTTCACAAATAAAGATAAGAAATTCATCTTTCCATGTTTATCAAACGCATGCATCCAGGAGGATTGCAGTGGTCCTGAAAACAGGCTGTGCTGTTGCCTATGAGTAACAGTCCAACAACAGGATTTGTGGGCATTTGACAACTTGTCAGAACACTCCCATCATTCATTTTGGTTTTGCAAACCAGTGGTTGAGAAACTCTCCAGGTAGCAGCTCATTCTGCAAATCTGACACATGGAGGAGGATCATAAGCTGTGTTCACTCTAATGTCCAGAGCTAAATATGAAGGCATCAGAAGCTACAAAATGAAGATAGAAAATATAAAAAACATCATATAACAGAAAATCTTCATTGAGCCTGGACACACACATCCTTCAGAGTTAAGACCTAGGAAGGAAAGAAAAAGGTTATTAGCAGTGAAATATGCTTTGTACCCTTTTTCTAAGAGACAATCATACTGAGTAGTACATATGAGAGAATATATCTAGAAATGTTACAGTTTGAAGAAGGATAAAAATTACAAGCAAGTCTGGTTAATTATGACTATTAAGTTTATATAGTTGCTGTGGTGCAACCTATTGGCAAAAACCCATCAAATCTTACAAGTAAAAATGTTGTCTAAAACCAGTTGTACTTACGAAATGTATTGGCTATTCATGTATAATAGAGCATTATAATTACGTAGTTTGGGAAAATGGCTTTCTGTATAGAATATTAAAGAACAAACCAAAGAGGACAAAAACGTTAGATAAAAAGAAGTCATCAACATCTTTTACCGTGGAATCCAGGGAAAATAAGAGCTCTGACTAAAAAGATGTAGTGCTTTCTAAATGGCCACATGGTGGCACTATATTCACCAAAACGAGATCTTCTTAAGCCAAACAAACGTCTTAAGCCCATCAAGTTTCAGTAAAAGAAAAAGTTCTAAATTTAAGGAAATCCAACTTTTTGCCGCTTTCTTTGTGAGAGTGGTGACGGCTTCAGCGGAAATTGCATGAAGTTCTTCAAGCAAAAGCTCCAACCCTTAAAACAACACATTGTTGCAATTTTCTGTGTTTGCACACAACACATAAATTAGTAAATTAGTCAACTTTAGATGTGCTGGCGGGGAAGTTTTTGAATTCTGGACAGAGCCAGCTGCTGTTTCTACCTGTCTCCAGGCTTTATGCTAAGCTGGGACGACCACATTCTGATTCCAGCTCCGTAGACTTGCCAGCTTGCACACCAGCTTGATATTGATCTTCTCATCTTACTCTCAGAGAGAAAGCAATTAAGCACATTGCCCAAAATGTTGAACTACTCTTTTAAGTTTTTTTTAAGACATCCTGCCAACTAACAGACAGAGGGGACAAACACAAGCTTCTAGATGGAGATAATTTTGTACATTTTGACTCCTTGTCCTGCTCGTGTGGTGCAGTCTTATTACAATTTATATGTGTGTTCTGAAGGCCTTGTTCAAGCCACAGTGAAGCTGATAAACAGTATCAGTCACACTGGGGATTAGTTACACACAGTGCACCCATCCCGCTGCTCATCTACTTAATTCAAACTGTAATCGTTTGCATTCTGCAGAGTGTGTGAAATTTACTGGACATCTTTGGTATGCGGATGGGGCCGCTGCTGGTGCCATCGCCCCCTTTGGTCAGAGCTTTGATCTCAATGAGGTAGTCCTCTCCGGAAGGGATCTGCAGCTCCACACTGGTCTTATTGGTTTCCAGTACAGTGGTCCTGCCGTGCCAGTTCTGACGATACACGACCTGGAGGAAGAGAGCGTGGATCCTACGGTCAGCCATAGCAGTCAGAAATTAAACTTTTATGACCTCTCAGCAGATGAAGGTATCACTTCATTCAATGTGTTAAATTTGTGTGCGAAAAATAAATCCAAATCGCAAAAAGCAGCAAAAATTAGGTTATAATCAATTCAAAATACCTCATTTGGTGTTGGTTTGGCCTGATGACTCAACATGTAGGAACAAAGACTTCAAAACAGGACCTCAGACATCCTTTTTTGCTCATTTAGTCATGTATTTATTAATGCTTTATTTTGTAGTTCAAAAGAATCATGCAACACAAATAAACAAACTGAGAATTTAGTTGAAACACGGAAAATATGTGAGAAACTTTTACTTCTATTTCACAGTGTTGCCTTTGCAATTGAGTAAAATATTCCCATCCACATGCACTGCATGCACCCTTACAACAGAGCTCCACAAAAGACTTATCACTGAATGAGCAGGGCTGCATATCTGTATATTAAAAAATATATATATTTGTGGAAAGCATTATCAAAAACTGTGTTTTTTTCTACACAAGTATGCAAAGTGGATCAAAAATGATTCATAGTTACAATGGTTGCAAGAAGCTGAATTCCCTCTGTGGCATGACACCTTTCATTTTATCACCTTGAACAGATCTTTTAATTTTGAAAGGCCAGACAGGGCCAATCCATAATGCAACACTGGAGTGCTGAGGTCTATCTTTCCACTGCAATGAGGAAGCCATTTATTGAGATGACAGCTGCTGAGGCTCTATTTGTTTCCCCAGTTGTTGGGTTTCTGCTATTACTCTGACAAACTCACCTTGTATCCTGTCACCTCAGACTCATTTTCCATTGCCTTGACATGTTCCCAATTTAGAAAAATCTTAGAGTTGGTCAGGTTCCACTCAATATTCCCCGGAGGCTGACGTGGAGCTGCAGGAAATGAAATTATATAGACAAAAGTTTCACAAATGAATGCATATACCAATGTCACCAATTGTATTCTCTAAATTAACTCTGCAGTCAGCCCTGATTGAATCACCCGGTGCTGCAGCAGAAGGTATTTCACACTGTAAACACCTCAATATTAAGGGACACACTGCAGAAAAGACAGAGTTCAACAAAAATAGAAAATGCACACTCTTTGATTACCCTTCACAAGCTACCTCACCGACAATATGTCAGCCTGACGCACCCCAAGGAACTGTACTGTCACCTCTGACTTCTGCTTCGAGTCGGGAATGAGCCCCCTAAAGAAGTTCTCAGGTGACATTGTCCATTGTCGGCTGTATCACAGATAATAAGGAGGAGTATAGAAATGTAGTCGACGACGTCATACAATGGTGTGACAGCAACCACCTTCAGATCAATGTTGGGAAAACCACTGAGCTGGTGGTGGACTTCCGGCACAGCAAGATGCACCCCACCCCTGTTGTATAAGGGGGGAGGGAGAGGATGCAACTCAACAGCAAGGTGGAAAGGTCAGACCACACAGGGGGCCCTCAACAGGAGAGGACAGAGCAGGCTGTTCTGACTGTTCCTACTCAGGCCCTTCGATGTGTGCACTAAGCAGCTATGAATGTTCGACCTGGCTGTAGCTGCCAGTGTTTTCTTCCTTGCTCTGGTGCGGTGGGAGGTGCCATTGCTGCTTGAGGTGGCAACAAAGTGGGTAAGCTGGTGAGGAAGGCCAGCTCTGAGGGGGATGGAGAGGGACAGTGTGGAGGCAGTGACAGAGAAGAGGATGAGAGGGAACCTGAAACCTGTCATTGAGAGTCCCTCACATCCTCTCTCTGCTCAGCTGACATGGCTCAGGTTCACGTTCACGTTCAGCTGCAGACTCATCCAGCCACGTGCCTCAAAAAACTGTTAAGTACGATGGCCCTGAGAGCTCGACGCACTGCAACTTAGGAAAACCCATACAAAAAGACATAATACAAACAAATTCAGACCTCCATCAGTTTCACAACAAATGTGCAAATACTCACAACAAAATAGAAGTGTTTCCAGGCAACACAAAAAAGGGATGAACCTTTCTAGGATGCACATTGAGCACAAATTTGTTGTTCAATGCTTTTAACTTCAGAAAGTCACAAATCACTGAACAACTGCGTCCCAGCCAGGGTCATTGCTTTTTAGTGTCCCCTGTAAACACTTCTGTTGTGTTGCGAGAAATTGCAGCACATTTGTTGTCAAATTGATGAAGCTGTTTCTGAATTTGTTTGTGTTTTGTCCATTTGCATGTGTTTTCTAAGTTGCAGTGTGTTGAGCTCTCAGGGCCACCGTAGTTAAGGGGCTCTTTTGTGCCATCAGCCGTTCGACCCTGCAACCCACAGTGCCCAGCACCTCCTGTCTCCACTGACTGAGGCTCACAACCGTAGTACTCTTTGGCTTATACATACAGTATATACACATCAGCAGTGCACATATGTATACACAGATCTATTTTATTGTATCTACTATTCCTATTTTTTTTTAATTCTTTAAATGAGTTATAAAATGAAAACTTCACCATTTACTGCATCATATTTGACTGAACTTCCTCAATGTATGGAAGTGGCTCTGACTCAGATGGCACAAATTCTTTTTTTCTAAATGCAAAACATCAAAACAACAAACAACATTCAACAATATGAAACATAAGAAGATGTGACAGAAGACAATGTTCATATATTATATGATATATCATGATATTGCCACTTAGCCAAAGCCAGCAGAGGAATTTGCCCTTGATGGATAAATAAATGAATAAAAAAGTGAATTTGAGTGAGTGAACAACAACAACATGATAATGACAATTACAGTTATAGCGGATAGCTGGCTCGATTTTAATGAAGACTCAAACCCCGTGAACAGTAAATTTCAGTTTGGACGAAGATTCATAATCCCAAACTGCAGAACAGCAGCCATCACTCACATGAGTAAGTTGTAGTAACACTGCATAGAAGCAATGTTTCATTAATTTCATTAAATTATTTATTTATTGCAAAGATAAATTGAAAGGATAATGGATGAAAGGATGTAAAGGGTAGATTTTTGAAAGTCTATCTATCTTAAACAATGCCCCAATGCCATAGAGTGGAGAAGTTATTGGTCACTGTTGTCATTGGCTGGCCTTGAAGCAGTCCTCTCCAAGAGAGACTTCACTGTAAGTAACTGATGTCAAACTCCAGGGTTCTCCTCCTGTGAAAAAAAAAGTATTCTAATGTTCAGCCAAAGCTAATGCGAGGCCTTAACCAGCAGAACTCCGGCCATATAAAAAACTGCTGACAAGCCACCAACCAAACTCTGTTAGGTTTTTTTTTTGTATTAAACCCCCCCCCAAAAAAAACCCTTCATTCATTTTTTTATGTACTTATTTAATTTATTATTAATTTTATTTTATACATATATTTTTCTTATTTATTTTATAATATAAAATTGGACTAATACATTTATTTATTCAAATAAGTCTTTACCTCCCAAAACTATGCCTAAATGCTATTGCAGTATTATTAAACTTTCTCTACACTGCCAAGTTTTTAGTTCTGGTGGAGATCTTTCAATTTTGTCTATGTTTTTTTTTTCTTTCTACATATCAAAAGTGTGAATAAAACTTTCACACTTAATACAAGAGTTGGCCTTGAAAAATCCCAAAACATGTAAACTCATGTCAATAAGTCCCTGAAACTATACAGAGGATCTAACATAAGGCTTCAAAGCCAGTATGGACAGTTTGGCAGATTAACTAAAGCCACCAAGTCAAGATACATACAGTATGGCATGTTAGTATTAAAATAGACTTGAACCCATCCTTTAAGAAAGACCCTTAACTTGAAGAATAAAAGATGGTTTAAGAAATGTCAGAGCACGATATAAAACATGTCACATGTGTGTGTCGTGTGTGTGTGGACTCACGTGGTTTCTTGGTGGTGATGTTAAATGCCGGGCTGCAGGGGCCAAGTCCAGCGCTGTTTTGGGCTCTGACTGAGATCAGATAGACGGTGCTACCCTTTAAGCCAGACAGCAGAGCTGTGGTGTCGATAACCTTCACTCTGTCTGCTTGACTTTGCTGAGATCCTTCCTCCCAAAACACAACCTAGACCAGGGAAATAAGGATTACCACAGAGCTCCGGCCATATTTCCTGCCTTTGACTTTGTCCCTTGAAACTGTTTTCAGATCTGTGAAGCAGTGGCAACTGAGTCAAGTCAAACCTTATTTATTTTGCCAGCTTCCTACTGAGAGTGTCACAATGTGCTTACAAAAGAGCATCCTGTGCAGCCAGTAGACAGACAGTATGTGGCAGGAGAACGTGAAGCGTAAGGGGCACACAGTTATGGAGACACAGGTATCTGTCACTAACTTCTAAGAAATTAGGGGTCATGTGGGTTTAAATGTTTTACATTAAGGCAGTGAATCTATAGGACCAAACTTAAAAGAGTTGCATACAATCACTCAGCTGCTTTAGGTCCTGAGGCAGTTTCTAAACCACCAAGTGATTCTGTATCTGATGATGAGCAATACCAAAAGCAGCACTGTGAGTGAGGAGTACAAGGATAAGGAGCTTGTCAGGATCTGTACTGACAGGGATCATTTATGACCCAAGAACACGAGACAGAGAAAGCAGACAGGAAAATGTCAAACAGATGGTTTGAGAGTGGGTACTTATTCAATTGGCAGCACACGAGTTTGCCAGGATCTTGCTTGGGAAAAGTCAGATTAGCAACAGGGCCTGGAGTTGCTGATAACAGATGCATCTAGGTTTTTTTTTTTTTTTCCACCGGCAGTTTAATTATAGTAGTTTTACTGACACTTGGGAAAATACCTAAAATACCTTAGCAGAAGAGGTTTACAGTTTTTTCACACCACCTCTAAGAATTTAAACACACACTCGAAGAGAGATGAAAGAATAGGATCTAAGGAGACTTAAACTGTCTTGCTGCATATTAAAGTCTTATGGAGACAGTGGCAGGAAAGTGCATTATAGCACCAATACAGTGTTTTAGCGGCACCAATACTTGTGAGTGAGAGGCACGAACGCAAGAACATGAATTACCTAAAATATACATAAGCATTAAGTTCTGAAGAGGAGAAAAGTTCAGGAGAGAATGAGGATGGGTGATTTACACTGTAGTATCAATAAGTCTATGTTTATAGTGAAAATGTATTGATGCTTTTGTTGTACACTGACTCAGTTATCAGCATTACCATTATCATTATTAGGTAAAGCCTGCTTAAGCGAATGCAGTCTAATACAAAAGTCCTACTGACGTTCAAAGCAGCTCCAGGTGCTGGTCAGGTGTGTTCCGCAAGGGTACCTTTTAATTTAGGGAGGGTCATTTCAATAATGTGTGAACCATTACATGGTGAGTTGAACCAAGTCTCTGTCTGAATTGAGGCTGGATTACCAATGAGGCGAAAGTGGGCAACTCCCCTGGGGCCACAGCTCCCCCGGTGCCTTCCTGTGTGGTCAATTAGTTTTCAGATTTATTATTTTAGTTCATATTTCTACATAAAGTTGTGGTAAATCAAATCACGACATTCAAGTGAGGCACAGAAGTCCTGGGGCCAAGTGGTGTTAAATCACCATATATCAGGCCTCACACATTTTGACTAGCATAGACGGAAAAGCACAGGTGTCTTCTAATAGCTTTAATGATGTCTCTAGTCTATTCAAGTGTTCCAGTAAGTCATGGCAGTGTGAGCCAGCATGCACAGAACCAGGACCAGCAGCTAAACTGAATTCAGCCATCATTAATTTTATCATTTACTGTGCTGTTCCCACTGTAACATGTCAAAGTGTCTTCAACAAGATCCCAAAAGAAAACATGGTCATGGCTTGGTTTATAATTTTAGATTATATAGATAACATTAGATCTATTATATATTAGATATGTGAGACTTTGGTGGTGAAAGGTCAAATGTCAAGGTCACAGTGACCTCACAAAACATGATTTTGGCCTTGCGAAGGCAATATCTTGAGAATTCCTCAAGGGAACCCTCTCAAATTTGCCACAAACCTTCGCTTAGACTGATGGTCGAACTGAGTAGACTTTGGTGATCAAAGGACAAAGGTCAAGGTCATGGTGACCATACAAAACATCATATTGAACACCATATCTTCACACTACCTTAAGGGAAGTTCTATAAATTTGGTACAAATGTTCACTTGGACTCAAGGACGAACTGATTAGATTAGATGTGACATCACAAAACCTTTGTTAGCCATTACTCAAGACTTCACTCAGCAATTATGGCAAAACTTCACACAATTGGTGAATATTTTATAAGAGACTTGATAAACAGGGGTGTAATCTGAAACTAGTCTGAGTGGTGGAGGCATACAACAGTGAGGCGGTAATTCTAGTCAGTTTGTCTGTTAAAACTTAATGCTGTATTTACGCCCTATACACTCAGTAAATTAGGGCTCCTGCTGTTTTTGCAGGCAAAAGGTTGCGTGAAGTGGGAGATAAGTTGAAGGGTGTGGTGATGACTGATGATCCAATCAGTCACATTAGTCACATTAGTCGTCTCACGCCTTTCAAACAGCTGTTCCAATCAAAGCAGCTTATGACAAAAATGCCACTGAGGAGAGAAAAGTCCTTCAGGACATGACTATACTGCAGCCAAAGGTGGACAGTGTTTTCTTTTTATAAGTATTTAAGTTTAGAGTTACTTTTCCTCATCTGCTATTGGCTTGGTTACTACAGTACAGTATAACAGTATTTCTACAAAGTGACATGTAGACACAAAGCTCCTCATCTACAGATTCAAGGCTGACGTGCATGTGTGGCTGTTATCTTCTAACATATGAAGCGTGGATATTGGAGGACGCTTCTCTGGAAATCCAAGGCCTAAATGTTATTCTCTGGCCACCATGCATGAAGGGCCCTCTGGGGCTGAGCTACCCTGCTGGGACAGATTGGTAGAGCTTTCCAGGCTCTCCTCGTCGCAGCTGGCTGCTCAGCCTCTGGGGATGGGCATTGAAAACATTTGAGCAATGCAGTTTGCAGTATTGTTTCTACTCATCCGACCTGATTCTTATTTTTTTCTTTTATTGATCTGTTTAATGGAAACATTTTATTTTGAAGGTGTACAGTGATAGCTTAATTATTGAACAAAACCTTTTTACTGAACAGAATGTATCCAGAAAACCATCAAAAGAACAAATAACTAACAACAACAAACATCTGTCTGATAAAAGCATCCACCCACACAATATAGCATCTCTTCTTTTCTCCTATGACTCGAGTCCTTTACCTTATGTAAACATACTCTGAAAACATGCATCCCAGCAAGCATACTTCATAAGGATAAGTCACTGTTTGCAATGCACATCAGAAGACTCAGTAATGTCTTGGAAACAAACAATTTACAGCTGGTCCTAAATAGAGCTCGATTTTTGATTCCCATCACTACAAGCCTCTGATAAAATGAATTTTGGCAAAGCACTGGTGCTCTGGCAGAGTGTATGGACAGGAAACTATGAATGCTCTCCAGTTTTGCTGTTTCCCTCCCTCTTTGGCTGTAGTGCAAGACTTGCTATGGAAGGCTCCGGGTAGCCTCCTCAGGGAGAGTCAGGAGCAGCTACAGAATGAGGTTACAGGTACAAAGGTTTGTATTCTACAGTAGCTATTTTCTGGTTGTAAAAGCGATATCAAATAAGCCACTCTGTTACCTGTATGAATTGTACAGAGACAGCTCTACATGCTTACTGTGAGGAGCAACTGGAACTTGTCCAGTCAAGGCACACTTCCTTTCACTTGTCTGATATGATGGCGGTGGAAGCTGAGAAGATATAACATTAGAGTCACTGTAGTAATCTTCTAACTAGATGTCCTCTAATAGCCCAGCCCAACTAGTGTTTGCATTTACAGTCATATAGAAAAAGATCCAATACCCAACGAGTATATTACTGTATGTTTGTCCAAATAGGCTGTGTAGGGAAAGCAGCACATTAGAAGAACTGCCTTGGTCTAGCCAAGTCCAAGTGAGCACTATTCAACGGGCGCCCTGCACATCAGCCAACTGGTGTACTCCCATTTACGTGCCCCTCTAGTCTAATTGCAGTCGAACCTGCCAAATTGTCACTTTAGGCAATATCCACCTTTGATGACTTTTCTGGGTTATACCTGAAGGCACAGGGTAAATATAAATAGTTTGGGGTTACAACAAAAGCATCTTTGTTGTCCAAATCTCTGCAAGTGAGATGATCATATATGTACAGTGGATGGCCAGTAAACCAGTCCCAGAACACGCACGCAGCAGGCCTTGCTGCGCACCCTGTCAGACAGGCACTCAGACAGGGTGCATGGAGCACACTGAACGACACCTACATGCTAGCTTTTTAAAACTGACCCAAACTGTCATCACAAACAAAACATTATTTTTTTTACATTTAATAATCAGATCATTCACAGTAATCACTCGAAGGGAGAGGAGCATAGAAACAGCTGTTTACAGCCTGTGGCTCTCTCTCTCTCTGTTGTTGACTGTCCCTTCACTTCCCTGTTAGGGCCAAATGTTCTATATACAACCATGAGAAGCAACAGGCAAAGAAACCAAACTAATGACGTGGTCTGTCTGTCTGCCTTCACACCGACACACAAACAGCACTCCACATGCTTTGGGAGTCACTGAGGGATCTTTCTCTGTCTCTCTCTCTCTCTCTCTCTTTTAAACCTGATTTAAAATGCATCCAAAATAGGCAAACAAGCAATTTAGAAGTGACTTGAATGGGAAATAAAAGAATGACAGAACAAAGCATTAAATATTACACAGAATGTATTCACAGATTTTGGGATTTAGGTGCTAGTCTCAGTCTGGGGGATCCCGGACCATACCCTGGCAGGATCTGGCAGAAAATTCAGGAAGGACAGTATGTATTTTTTTTTTCTGTAGTTTGAAAACTGAGGGTGCACCACCTTTTTAATGTAAGCTTTATGCGTATGGGTATATTATAGGGAGCTGAGTTATCAAGGTTATGTAGATATTATCCCAATTTTTTTTTTTACAAATCTTCAATCTTATCATGACTTTAACCAATACACCATTTGCATTAGGCTGTAAGTAAGCAGGGGCATGGCATGTACTGTACAGACCGACACAATTTAAACTTGTTGTCTAATAATATGGTTTAGATGTGTCCTCATCACATCCTATTCATTCTTATCCTGTCAGTTTGTTTTTAATGTCTCTGCATCCCAGCACTACATCTTGCATGTACTGTGCAATTCTGCACACAGACTAAAACAAACTGTGGGTTGTCTCCACTGAAAAACATGATATAATCTTCTCTTCACCTTTCAATTACACTTCCTGTATCCTTACAGGTGGAGAAAATGATTCATTTCTATGAAATCAACCAGTGCAACATAAAATGAACATTAATTATTAATTAATTAATAATGATTTGCATGAATCACACTTTTTTTTCCCTGTAAAGACCCCTTTACCGATTTTGAGCTGTCTGAGACACAAGTAGACAAGATTTTACCTCGACAGGAATCAAGGTAAAATCTTTGGTTGTCCTAGATCGCGCTGTGAGAAACATCCACTGACAGCCAATTTAGAGTTTTGGTGAAACCTGCTGCAAAACTGAGAAAGTGTCTGAAATGTGGAATCAAATTCTCACAGGGTAATGCTACAACTCATGTTTACAGACCAACCAATCAGAATACGACATGAAATGATGCAGAATACACCAGCCGGTTACGTCAGTGCCACACTTTGCTCTAGCCCCAACCAGGTCCACTCTCCCTCTCCCCCACCTCCTCTGTATTCTGGCACAGGTTCTGAACAAGGATTTCATTAGACCCATCTCGCACAGTGTGACATATAGTTACCTTACAGAATGGTTGTTTTTGCATAGTGTAAAGGTACTTTACTTGACACTGAGTGGTGGGAAAGGGAATTACTACTGAAATTGTTGGTCACAACAGACTGAAATCATCAGTGTTCTCTCTATCGCACAAAAAGATTTGATGACATCTCATGGCAGCTCCTAACAGGTCTGGAGTAACAACTCTGGAGGTCTACTAAATATCGCAGAGAGGAGCAATTTTCCTGAGTTAAGAAATCATCAGTCTGAGTCAGGAATGATTTTCTACTGTAAAATGCTTGACGAATACAGGCATATACATATATACTTGTCAAAAATACATTTATATTGTTAATGAGCTGCATATTTTTATAATTGGGCAAAATCAGTAAAATTAGTTTCCCTTCTTTGTTTAGCGTGAAATACTCTCAGCTCAGCTCCGCTGCTCGGGCTCTGTTCCCAAACACGTCACTGTGGTGCGTCAAACCTCTGTCTTATATCAATGTGTGGACCAAACACTGGCAATGACCTCAGAGCTTCTCAACAGAGGTCAGGCTACCTGGGGACCTGCCCCCCACCCCCTCCCATGTAAAATATCTGGGGTTTTGGAAGAGAATGTCTTTTTTTATCTAGGTTTTCCACAGAAAAAACCCCAGGAGAGTGTTTGTTGTAGAGGATAGTGATGTATGATGTTTACACTTTCTTTTATTTATTTATTACTTTTTAATAGCAGCTCTCAGACAGCCCCGGGTATTGAGCGCTTTTGGAGACTGGAACAGCTGCCAACAGACCTCTTCAACTCCTAGATTAGCCCATGAAAAATCTGCCGCCTCAACGCATGCAGTATTTTAATGTCAGAATATTTCCACGTTGTCACTATTGGCAGTTATATTCGACTGAACGCCAGCTTATTATACTGTCAGTCACTCAGGGATTAATGTCTGCCCCTTGTTTGAAAATTCCTTGTAGCAGTATTATTTCAACTTTTCTCTTTCCTACCTCATATGCAATGATCTTCTCACTGCTGGACCCGGGGGGAATTGGCTCCCAGTACACCTCGATGTCAGAGGATGACATAGCGCGGCCCCACACTCTTGCCGGTGCCTCAGAGGGCTCTAAATAGGATAGATCATGAATTATGCATATTTGCAATTAAGAGAGAAAGCATACATTTTCTTGAATTAACACCATCAACTCTGCAGCACGTGGAGGTGAATAAACTAACCTTCCTCTGCAGAGAACACTTTAACAACACGGCTGAACGTTCCCTCTCCCAGGCTGTTGTAGACGCCCACTTTCACTTCAAACTGGGACAGGGGTGCGATGCTGTCATTTCTGTAGATATATCTGGATGCATCAGGTGATGCCAGCACTGTCTGGATCCAGGTGCTGCTGCCAAGTGGGCGGAAAGCCACGACATAGCCAAAGTCCTCTCCGCTCTGCTGTTCCTCTGGAACTGGCTGAGATAGGGACAGAAAAGTTACGCCATTGACCCAAACAACTGAAAGCGGAAATCAAATTAGGGAGTTGTAAAAAAGTAAAACAGAAATAGTGTGTCTGAGAAACTGTTAAGAAAATGTCCTGATGCAGCATCTCGCCGTGCTTTGAACCACAGCCAAAAAATGTAAAGTTGTCACCTAATTCTAGATTTGCACATTTGAAATTTTCTCTGGCTCCATATCTTGGGTTTGATTTACACAACAAGGGAAGTCGGCAGGCAGCAAATCAGAAAAGCTACGCTAATTAAAATCCATTGCACTGAAGCCAGACCGCTGCAGACACACAAACCCTGCCAGAACTCCATTCTCATCACAAGATTCAAAGGATGCTCTGTCATGATGAATGCCCACTCAAAAATACCCATGATCCTCTTACCTCCCAACTGATGACAAGTTCTCCACGAGCTCCTCCACCGCCACTCACATTTACTGGTGCAACCTTGGGAACTAAAGAGGCGCAAAGGAAATTTAATCACCCCTCAGTTTTGGATTGTTACATCTAAGGCAGTTGCAGAGGATTCTGTTAAACCACACAGCCTTGAATGAGGCGGCCACAGCGTCTAATTTACACAAAACAGGTTAATCACGCAGCAGAGGAATTAGGGTATTTGTTGACAGTGGCATAACCACCCATGCATGGTGCTGCTATTAGCCGAGTGCCGTATGTCAGCCCCATGTGTGAGGCACAATGGGAAACTTGTTCCCCTGTGATTCAACCAGCAGGATGGAATTACTCAGCTAACCAGCTCAAAATAGACGCTTTTCATGTCGCTGCCTCATGACATGTGTGGATAGGTCACATTTTCTATTGATGTAACCATTAATTAATCATGGCACAAGTTCCAGTGTGTGAACACACACACACACACAAGCTTAATGCTGATGCTTAAATGGTTCAAAGTTTAATCCAATTTCCACTTATTTTGCATGTGACTCAGTAATCAAAGTATTGGCATGAAAAGGAACAACAGCTTTAAAATGAGTAACATCACGGGTAGCACTGAAGGAAAGTGAAACTAATCAAACACTTAAATTACATTTCCAAGTGGGACTGATTAATTTGTTATGAAGAGAAACAACAAATTGAGAGGATACCTGCTGCTTTGGTTCGAATCTGTTTTGATGGCGTGCTGGGCTCTCCTACACCAACACTGTTGATTGCCACCACCCTGAATTCATAATCCACCCAGGGGTTCAAATCTTTCACTGTTGCATGCATCATCTGTCCAGGCACAGAATCAGGAACTAGGATTAAAGAATTTAGAATTGAGATGTGTTTTGTTTTTTTCACATTTTCTCTCCAGCACATACATATATATAAAAAAAAAAAACATTTCACAGACCAGTGAAGTACATCAAACTGAAATGGCGACATTTGTAAATCTTTTAATACTATTGCAATTACAGTACACTCAAGGGTAACACCGGTCCAGAAAATCTACATGTTATGTAATTATTTCTTGATATCGCACAGCAACATCCACATCTCACGATGCAATTTTACACATAAATGCAGTTAATAATGGAACAAATAAGCTGTCAGACAAAGTCAGCCCAGTTAATCCCTCCTCCTGCCAAGGGTTTCGTTTGATCAAGGCTTTGCTGATCAATTCGACGTGTGTTTAGAGTTTCAGTGTAAAGGTGACAGACTGATCCTTGATCAGATCTTTTTTGCACTAATGCAATCTTGCATAAGTTGAGGGAGAATGAGAATGAGGGAGCTCTTATCCTGTGCAGAAGAAAAGCAGCAGGACATTCATGTATGCTAACATTTTTTTATGCTAATGTTACTTTGAACTGTGCTGTCCCTTGATCTTTTGGGACAAACACAATTCATTTCTCACTTCATGCCTTGGTTAGCGGTATCATTGCTAACCCAGTATCATGTTAGCTTGGTAGAGCTAACAGACCTCTGTTGCCATGTGTGGTAAAAATACATACATACATAGAGCTAAGCAGTAATTTCATTGGTTTCTAGCCAGTTGATTTTTTTCTTTAATGTCACATTCTCTCATTATTTTGTAGTTAATTTATTTTCCTATTTTGGCCATGGCAGGTCCATATTCCCTTCAAACTACACATAGCTGTTGCACTGTTTCCAGAGCTGCATCGTGACTTATGTTAGCAACAGTTTGTAGAGGCAACAGTGTAACAAAGGAATTTTCACCAATTTCTAAGAAAAACACACTGGATACATAATGTATATACTGTCACCAGTCAACACTCGACACTGCGAAAAATAAAGTGTGCTGCTCTCTCAACAGCTTTGTTCATAAGGATATATATGGAATACTTTTCTCTGTATGCATCTCAGAAAGAGAAAACAGTGTCCTTGTTGATCACAGCTTTACAGATTACAGTGTAATTCCTCAGTATTGACTTATATTGATTGAAAATAAAGTGTTTGATGGTGGTGCAGCTGTTACCTGTTCTCACAGTCTGCCAGCCTATAGAGAAGGGAGTCCTGGCCTGAACCATGTACATGGTAATAGGACTGTGGTTGTCAGGTCCAGAGCTCCAGGACAGTTGCACAGTGGTGTCAGTTATGTCAGTCACCACCAGGCCCTCTGGGCCACCGGGAGGTCCTGCAATACCCGGAAAAAAGGACAGATATTATCTACATCAGCCTCACTGCACAATAGCAACGCAAACAAATGAATGGCAAAGTGAGACCCCCACCAGAGGTGTTAAGTGATTCATAACAAAACTTACAACCCCAGTTCAGGGCTGGTGGAGATATAATGGGTTCCTCTGGGAGTGCCTGTCTAATCAATACACTGAATAGTGCAGTTCAGTGGGAACCTATCTTAGACCATAAACTGTGTCAGCTTCAGATTTTCAACTTTGAAAAAAAAAAATCATGCTCAGGTGAATCAGCCTTTTCCCAGACAGAAAAAGAAAGATGTTCTCTTTATGGAGCCTAGTTGCCTAAACTAGGTAACTGAGAGGAGAGACATCAGTATTTAACATGAGACATCATTAGTTAACCAGGGCTTTGGAAAAACAACGCTGGACAATCAATGGTGATCTGATTGAAATTAGGGAAAGCAGCAACATGAGATCAAACAAACAGGCCGGGACTTGGATAACTGACATGAGATTTCCTGCTAAACCCCACAAATCTGTAAAAGTAGCACTGAGCCCTCAGCAGGACTACCTGCTGCTGGAAGAAGATCACTGGGTATCAGCAATGCTTGGTTTCAGATTATGCATACAGACACATACAATCTGTATGTAAAAGCTGCACCATCTGACTCTTGATGCCAGTACAGCAGTATTACTGTGACTCTTCTCTTCCATTAGGTTATGATCATGGGTTCTGATTGTGACTGACTGTGGTTGGTAAAGTAACATTTTTGCCGCATAGCATTCAGTATCTTTATAAATGATAATAGCAGATGTCTTTGTTGTCCTTTCATAAGTGACCTAGCACTTTACCACTGCTCTTTGAAGATGCAGTAATAAAATATTGGTCAAAAATATTAGTGTGAGCCTTTAAAATACCATCATGTAACTTTAGGTTTTAGATGTAGATGTCAAGAAAAAGTAGAGGACATCAGTGTCTTTAGTGGTAGCTTGGGTTTCTTTTGGTTTTGTAATTGGAAAAAACTAATAAGAAATATTTTTATTAGAAAATTCTCATTACCCTTTGACTGCACAAAAATACGGATTCAATCTGTACTGATCAATGTCAAATTCTATGTCAAAGTTTTCTTTTATATTCATTGTCAAAAATCAATGGTCTGCCTGACCGAGTGCGTGCCCTGCAGTCAGTGAACAAGGCTATTTCTTTCACTAATCCAAAATGGAGAAAACAATAATCCTGATACCAAATCACCTGAGAAGTGTGAAAAAGATGAAAGAGTTGTGGATAAAGTCAGGTGTTTGCTGACTATAGTTAGGAAGCTCAAACGAGGCTCAAGTTTTAACCAAAATTTACTGAAAAATGGCAAAAGAAATGTAAAATGCTATTTAACATCTGTCTCTGTCCACTACTCTCATCTGAATTTAGAAGTTGGTTCATCTAAATAAATGGCAGTCAGGTGCCATTAAAATATCATAGGAAAAGAGGATGCCACAAGATGATGTAATGAAAAGAGCAGCAGTCAAACACTCAAACAATGTAGAGAACATGATGAAAATATGGCATTTGTTCATTCGTCCATCAGCTATACCACTTAGCCATCATTCCACTGGCAGCACAGTACGTTTGTTCCTCGTGTTGATTTGAGCAAGGTTACTATGTCTTCATCGCTCCACACACATCTGATGTTTCTGTCTGCCTCAACTTTTGGTCTCCTCAGTGAAGTGGAAGCTTCAGTGTCAAATAAACCACTTCATAGATGTCAGGATTTATTCTCTAAGTCTCAATTGAACTGTGCTGATACACCAACTCTTCTACCTCAGCCAAGAAAAGAAAAAAACTTTTTTTGTGATATTTTGACCTTTTTTCTCATTTCCATCATTTCCCCTGTTTTCTTGAGAACAAATTCAAAATGTGCATAAAAGCAGCTGGATGGAAACACACTTTACAGAAGGTAAAATGCAACTCCCTTACAGTAACATTAGGCTGTCGTCCACACCAGAGGGTGACTACATGACTGAGCAGATGTGACAGCTCTTACAGTTAAAGAAGAAATATATAATACATTTTTTACCCTTTTTAACCCACTTTTAACCCTTCTGAGTAATAACTGTATAGAAATTAACTAACTACACATAGAGAAATCAACATATAGGTTTTGGGGTAGATATATATTTGTGTATTTTTATTTTATGTACATACGTTTGCATATGGGCATGCCAAAGTGGAAACTGCTGCTGGTTCAAGATGATCCTAGAACTGAATTCATCCATAAAACTTAGCACAATTTAGGTATTTAGGTATAGAAATCAGTACCTGTATCCAGACAATAGCGAAAAATAATTATTCATCTATCTTGAAGAAAGTTGAGGAGGACCTTGAGAGATGGGCAGCACTCCCTTCGTCGATGCCTGCCCGTGTAGCTACAATCAAAATGAATGTGCTCCCACGCATAAACTTTGTAAGTTCCCAGCCCCAGCGGGGTTTTGGAAGAAACTTGACTCAAAGATTAAAAAGTTCATTTGGAATGGCAAGAAGCCTCGCATTAAATGGTCAATACTACAACGAGACAAACCCCAGGGTGGTTGGGCTAGCCCAAACTTTAAGTTATATCACTGGGCGTTCGTGCTGCGTTCCTTTAAGCATTGGTTTGGTGCAGGGGTAACTCCATGGGTTTTAACTCAAAATGGCACACGCACTCCCCTATCTGGCATAATGCCAATCTATTGACGAGTGGTGAACCGTTCATATCACAACTATGGGCTCAACATGGCATTTGGACATTGGGAGATATCTCGGGCCAGAATGCTATATTGGATTTTCAGGATCTAATGTCCAACTTTAGTATCTCAAGAAACTCACAGTTCCTTTATTTTAGAGTAAGGTCAGCACTTAATTCACTCAAGGTTCCTTGGGGGGCTGAATTGAGGACTCACCCTTTAATATTATTGATGGAGAGAGCTCCCCAAAAGAAAACAGTCTCTTATATTTATAATAATCTTTTATCATACATCCCTGTAGAATCCCCCGAATGTAGATCTTGGGAGACAGATATACACCTAGAAACCGGTACTATTAACTGGGATACTGTGTGGGAAAATGTCTTTAGATCATCAAAAAACCCAAATCACCAATTAATCCACTACAAAATTTGTCACAGAACCTACTTAACACCACGTAAAAGACATATGATGGGCTTGGCTCTCAATCCTAACTGTACATTCTGTAATCAGGGCGTTGTGGGAACATTGATGCATGTCCTGTGGCAGTGCCCAGATGTACAAAGCTTTTGGGTTAAAGTTGTGGATAAGGTGTCTGTTCTGATAGGGAGGAAACTCCCACTGGAACCAGCATTTCTCCTTTTGAATGATGACTCCAGGCTCAAGATTACTGAGGTAAAATGTAGACTCTGGTTGGCTGGTATGACAGCTGCAAAAAAAATTATTGTTTTAAGGTGGCTTCCGCCACACCAGCTATCAATAAAACACTGGCTACAAGCTCTTCTCGAGGTGATCTACCTGGAGTGGTCATCAGCTCGCATTAATAATTCTAATCCACGAACGCTGGAGATGTGGAAAAAAGCTGCAGAAGACGTTAAAACATTATTGGCATGACTCTTGAAGACCATCCGTATCTCTGTATGTTATGTAATCCTGTATATTACATCATCCTATTTGATTGTTTTGACTCAGATTTTGTAAAACATATGACTGTGTGTCCCGTGGGGAGGGAGTCGAGGTGAGGAAGGGTGGGCAAGGGGGTGGTTCTGTGTTTTCAGTGGGGAGGGGTAGGAGGGGAAGAGAGGGAAAGGATGGAGGGGTGTTCTGTATGTTCTGAGGGGAGGGGAGGGATGGGTACGGGCGTTCTGTGTATTTACTATTCAATGTATGTGTGTTTACTATATTTTCAATGTTTTGAAACTAATAAAAAGTTGATTACAAAAAAAAAAAAACTTAGCACAACAATCTCAAATATGTGTCTCTTTCATTTCAAAAGGCTCATGGTTGCCAATCTGAAAGTCTATTAAAGCAGTTTTCTGCAGTCTCTGAAAATATTGACATTGTGGTGATACATCTCCATACGAAAACCATAGAGAGTACTAGAAAATGACAAACAGTGTAAGGAGAAACAGGCATACCTCTGACAATTAGGTCTGCTGCTGCTGAAACAGTGTCGACTTCTGTGTTTACCATACACACGTACTTCCCAGAATGCTTCAGCTGAATGTTCCTCACCATTAGGTCACCTGCAAATCCCTAATGACAAACACACATATGTATAAGCCTCTTGGGGAGGAAGAAAAACAAGAATAGTTGTGAAGTCAAAAGAAGTCCAGAAAATCCATGGAAGACATCAAATTTCTTTCACAGTCATATGCTCTAAATCCTTTGTATTGTAAGGAAGGATGCACAAAAATGACTTGTTTTGAAACTGTATTTTTTTCTTCGGATCAATGCTTTGTTTACACTTTATCCTTGCCGCTCAGATTAAAAGCTCTAGTAAGAATTGTCAGAGTTGCTTTCTGCACTTTACTGCTGTGTACACACACACAGATGATTTTCAAGTTCTCTTTCAGCAAAATACAGCGATTCAGAAATCAGTCCCTTTGTGTAAAAAGCAAAGGCAAGTTACACAGCTGTTGTGATTAAGCTCACTGTGCAAATGTCAGTGTTGTACAGCGACTTAGGTGGGCCTGGTGTGCTCAGCAAGAGGGAGCATAAATCTTGTAATCATAAAAATTTAGACTCCTTTGTTCAGGGAGGAATTGATTGATTTACTCATACAGTGAGATTAACTCAGAGCGGGAGAAATGTCATCCCTGTTTACAGGTTCCCCTCTCAGACACAACACAGTAACATCTCCAGGCATCTCTGAATGAAGTGCATACGATTTTCACACATGGGCTTAAAGACAAAACCCACTCTGAATCAAGAGTTCTCCTGGTGCGTTTACGTTCTCATACAATCAGTGTGATCCATACTTAAAGGGAGAGTCTGGCATTTTGGGAAAAAACACTACTCCCATTACCTGTGCATTATGGAGCTTGAGCCAAGAGGCAGTTAGCCTATCTTAGCATAAACACTGGGGGACATTCAAAAATACGCTTACAAGCACTTCTATAGCTCACTAAAGAAGTGAAAGATTAATGAACAAATTAAAACAATGGTTTGACATTTTTAAATGTTGATTAAGTATAAGGCTACAGCCAGTAGCAGGTTAGCTTAGCTTAGGATAGAACGACTGGAAAAAGGGAACCATCTAGCTTAGTGCTGTCTAACTAATTAACATAGTAAATGTCATGTCAATTCGCAGTAACATCAAGACTGTGTTCAGCTTACATAGAAAACAGCTTGTTGTTTCCATCACACTTTGTGCAGACTCAAACCAAATTAGGGAGCTTAATGAATTAAGTATTGACCTACCAACAGCTGCAGGTGTTGAGAGGTGTACTTCTGAGCACTATCGGAAGCCATCTTTGCTGCTTCCCCTGATTTGGGCCTGTATGTTATGCTAGGTTAACCCTGTGGCCCGAGCTCCATACTTAAAGGGGGCAGTTTTTAAGTTGTCTCTGGTGCCAATTGGGGTTTCTTGCCAGTAGCGGGTTGTGGTGATGCCTGATCATTGTCTTTAGAGGTTATGATACAATGTCTGAGCAGTGCTATGTGTTCAGGGCAGATTGGAGGCTACAGTGAGTCGCTATGGAAAGTGACAGGCCGGGGCTCGCTGGTTAGCTAACTACAGTAGCAGAAAACATGGTTGCTTTTCACCACTGGTGACAGCTCTTGGCAAGTATTGGTATGAAGTTTGATGCTGAACTCATAACATTTTTACTTAACAACTGTTAAGTAAACAGCTGTTATTGCTAATACTGGCTATGTAGAAATAGCAGCACTTAAAAATAGCTCCTTTACACAGCTATGACAGTGTTATTCAGTTCATCAAACTCTTAGCAAGAAAGCAAAGAAGTGTATTTACCTTTTAAGGATATGTATATTTCTGATTTCCTGTTTCACCACATGGAACATACAGTCTATATCTATGCTAACATTAATGTTTCGTTAAGTTTCTTTCTTTCACTGCAGTGGGTCCTTTTGTATTACAATGCATGTTACCATCAAATACAATATTTATAGTCCAGGATTTTATAAAGAATTAGATGGTTCATACATATCTGGGGAAATTCAAGGCAAACTGAAATCATCTCCTAGCTCTATCAGAGACATAAACTGGCAGAAAAGCACAGCTCTCAGAATCTTCAATATCAGGTACTTGGCACTATTAATTAATAAATTTTTTTGTATAATATCACAAAGCACAAGTATTCATCCACATTACACATACCCCTCCAATCATTTCAAAGTGCTCCTGCCTGCTGAAATCAATGGCTTTGCCATTGAAAAACCACTTGAAGATGGGGCTCAGTGATGAATCACTGGACACCTCGCATGGCAACACAAGGCTCTGTCCGACGGTGGCGTCCAAACTCAAGGGTGGAACTATTATCTTGGTGGGTTCTACAGCATTATTGGAAAGGGGAAAAAAAGGGGGATAATTTGTTACTGTAGTAGCACTATATTTCAATAAAATCCAGCCAAATGAAAAGGTAATAAAGCTTAATTTGCCCAGAATCATGAGATAGACCAGTGTAATTAAGTGACCTTAAATAACTTCACTTAGGCAGGGAATGCCTCCCATAACTCAGTAATGAATAATTAAACACACTGCAATCACAATGTCAACTAGACAGAAAAAAGGGCTGTCTTGCTATAATCAGAATTATTTAAAAACCCAAATCTGAAAATGCTACGGTAGTTCTTTTTAAATTAAATGTTGGTGAGAAAATATTCTTCACTCACAGCCATAGACTGTGGTGGTTTGTCCCACTCTGCTACATGAACAATAACTCACAGCTGACAAAACCATGGATGACTTATATGTCTGTCAAACTGCCGGGAACATAAAACGGCTATATATTTCATTATCAATTTCATGCTTGAGCTGGTATTTTTTTCCTTTAACAAAAGTTTAAACCCATGGTTCAGAAGGTACAGTTGTAGAAACGTTTGGAGAGAAAAAGAAATACCTTTCACCACCAGCGTTCCTGTGCTGCTGGATGTTCCAAAATGGTTTCTGGCCACACACGTGTACTTGCCTCCATCAGATTTGGAGATGTTGGTGATACGCAGAGTCCCATCCTCCATGATAGTCTGTCTGAGGAGAATGACAAAACTGAAATAGCACATCTCTCATTTCCTTATCAATTCTTCAGTTGTTAATTGAATGATGAGTGATGATACGAATCAAATTAAATACTTCTTAGCTGAGATCTGGTCTCATTTCTCAAGCCATTTGAACTTTTTTTTTCTTCCCCCCCACCATTTATTTCAATTGAATGAAGGCTTCAGAATCTATTCCAAAAGTCTATTTAGTACGCCTCAGAAGATAACTATTATCTTAGCTGAGGCAGAAGAGATTTGCTGTAGGCTCAGCATAATATTGACAGCACAATAGCTTAAATGCACATATTAATTGGATACACAACAGGCCACCAGGGCTGGGCTGGACCGAGGAGGAGAAAGAGGAAGAGGAGAGCAGTGCGGTAGAGAGGCAATTTGAATGGGATCTTTACCTGCAGCCTTATCACTCCACAACATGTGGAGATTGTATCAACACAGTATGAGCCATTTCTGAAAAGCAATAAGATGGAGATATGCATAGAGAAGCATCTAGCCTGACAAAATGTCAAGCTGGTCTCATGGGAGAAATAACTGGGAGTCTGATGAGAAACAACCACATGAACTATAACTACATAATTATAAATTATTAATTGTGCTTTAATTGTGATAATAATAATAATTATTATAATAATTAATGATAATAATAATAAACCTAAACCTTTTTTGGTTGCTGCACTAACTCTAAAATCTAAAATAATTTTTAGGTTATTATTGTTTCTGACACAAAGCTCTCCTCTATCCTTTACCTATTTTCGGCCCTGAGTAGTGTCTGCAGATACTCCTTTAAGGCTGCGTGTTATCCAAGCAACTGCTACCAATAAGGTAAGACAGCCTGTATGAGAGGTGAAACCGAGGGGAGAAAAAGTCAAGAAAGCGTTCACCACGCCAACCGTTATTTTTATCAACCGTGTTCTATCGGGACAATGCAAGGTCACTGCGAAGAGAGACTTAAGTAAGAAAATCAACCATAAAGAATATAAATGAAGGCGACAAAAAAATCGGATTGTAATAAGTGAGAGGCAAATGTCCCTCCACATCTCCAGTGGAAATGACCCCCTTATTTATAAAACTATACATTTTGGCCTGGAATAGTTCTTTCAGCACTTTAGTTCTGGTCAGGCAAGTTGGAAAGTGTGTAAACATATGCATAAACAAGGCAGATAATGCTCTCCTGTTGTGACCTTTGGATTCAGCAAATCAAACAGAAATACTGTGAGCAGCCAGCTCAAAAATCAAACAATTTCATATTGGCTCCCAAGAATAAATATGTATTCACTTGGGCTGAGCTGAGACCCAGAGAGCATGTCTGACACAGGGTGCTTTACGCTGATTTATTGACAAAAATATCAAGCACTGAGAGATGGAGGCTCACTGAGAACATGACCTGAGGGGCAATGAGCTGCAAAACAAATAGAAACGTGAAGAACTATCTGCTTTGTAGACAAGCTCTGTTCCATTCTGTGAATTTCTATTCTTGTCCGAATGTGCTGCCTGGGTTATGTCTCGGTAATTTTTCTCCCTTTCCTCATGACCAGCCCATGGAGAATATGATAACTAATCAATCCCACCGGTCACATGTTGAGCAAGCTCCAGTGAGTTACAGAACGCCTATGGAAAGCTGGATGTACATATTGATCCGAGCCTGAGCCCAAAAGAAGACGAGAAAAGAAAAAAACAGCAAGAGAACAGATAAACACTTTAAGCTTCATCTGAAACATAGGCAGTATGCAGCTTAAAATTACAAAATGTCAGCAAATGTCATAGTGTTAAATAAGTACAAAAAAGGTATTTTGGTCAAACTGTCATGTATCTTTCTCTCTTTTATGCAATCATTTTTGCATCTGCAGTTTGGCCCATGATAAATAAAGAATAGTTGAGTCAAACAACTGTATTGTACATCAGATAATGGTTTTCCAAAGAGAATGAACAGCTCTTATGATACATGAGCTATTTTAGTCAAGTGAGATAATCATAATAAGCAGAATGAGGTTACTTATTTGAAGCCATTTTCAGTCACAATTTTTTAAAATTATACATGTTTGTGATTGTTCACTTATATTTTGGCATTGGCTGTATTAACCAAAAAGATGATTATTTAAAACTCTGCTCAAGTCTCCTCCTGGCAAGCTTATGTGAGTTACTAATGTTCATCTTCCAGTATTCACATAAGGGACTCATATTAATGAATTCCAAGCAAAACTTTCAGATTCATTGCAAGTGTTCGCACTGAAAAAAAAGAACTGGATGAAATATGAAGTGCCCTTGATAACACTATCACAGCAAAGATTTTACCAGTTGTAACTTTTTCCTTTGAAGCAAATTTTAGAAATTCAGTAGAAAGTTTCTTCAATAGACTCCAACACTCAACCAATTTTCCTGACAGAAGATTGAGGAAAAATCAGTTCAGTGAGTTCACTTACCAGAGGACTAACTGTGTTCGCCTGAATATTGCTACAGTTGGATAAGGACCTTGTACCTTACCAATATGAACTTTGCAGGGACTGAGAGGCTTGTTGAAGTTTTACAAGAATGTATACTTTTAGGTTGATGGGTTAAGCCAGAGAGGTGTAAGAAGAAGACTTGGGTGGTTGGAAGAAGTGGCCATCCTATGAGAGAAAAGTTATATTTGATCCCCAAAGTTATTTCACGAGAGGCTGGATCCCAGTTCTACCACTGTAAGACACACACGTGATGCTGGGTGGCTCAAGGCAGTGATTATTCTTTAAAGGTTCTGTAAATGAAATTTTAAATAATAATAAATAATTTTTCTATGTAAAGATATAGTGTAATAATGGTGTCCCGAGCAGAGAAGGAAGTCACACCCCCTCTGTGTGTGTTGTAAGTGCAGTGCGAGCATTTTAGTGTGTGTGTTTATGTGTGTGAGTCCCTCTGTTAAAGCACTGACCTTCCCCGCGTTTATAAAGACACAGGAACTGCCCACACGTGAAACAGCTCAGTGCAGTATGCACCGTTAAGGTGAAAACGATCTTCCAGAATTTTCTTCAATGAAGACATCAGGTTTTCATCTAAAAAGGCCTCCAACAAGAAAGAGATAAGACCAGAGCACAGGAGGACTGGCCATGGGGACTATCAGCTAAAATCCTGGTTGGCCGGTGGACTGTCGGCCTTGAGGGATCATATTTTTTTGCTGGAGTTATTCAGTGTGCCTGCAATGGAGAGGTGGGGTCTCAGAGTGCATTACATTTGACCAATGAAGCTCCTGCCAGGTGAAAAGACAAATCTAGCAGTGACAGGGTCCACAATAAAGAGGAACTGACCACTCACCAGTACCACCCATAGTTACTGTCACTACACGGGAGCTGATCTACCATCTACCATCATAACTCTTTCCAGTTTTGACACAATAGGTCCTTGATTTCAGACAAAGTAGACAAAAGCAGCTTTTTTCAATTGTAGCTGTGGCCGTCAGTTGTGCTGGCTAAATAATAATTGTCATTAACCCTCTATGCTGTGGTTAGATGGGTGAATTCCAGGTCTTATGTTTTGCATTCACAGATGGGACTTTGTCTGTGTGTGTGAGAGAGAGCTTGTTTTATTATATTTGTGTGGTCTGAAAACTGGGAGCCCACTATACTTGTATAGCTTTATAGGACCAAAATGCTGAACCCTGCAAGTTTAAATAGCTGTTTGAGGGTCAAGACCCGGTTTTAGGGGATAGAATTAGCCTTAGGTTTAGGTTTAGGTTTAGATTTAGGTTAGTATTAGGCATTTAATATGTTACGGTTAGGGTACAGGGCTAGGAAATGCATCATGTCCCCACAAAGACAGGTCTTTCATGAAATGTTGACTTTTCAGTGTTCTTCACTTTACAGCCTTGTTGTAACAATGTAACTTCCTCTTGCTCAACACAGGCATTCTAGAAATTACATTTATTCACTACTGGACATTATTGTGTTTTGAGTGGTGGGGCTTTGAATGTCTTATGGCAAAATTCCATGTATTTTTCAAGCATATTTTTACAATGGGTATGGTTCATACATCGTGGACAAAATATTTTCCATCAGCAAATCCAGGACACAATAAAAAAAGATAAGAAAAAAAGAATTCCTGTATTGGAGAAAGAAAATTACTACAGTTGCATGTTTCAGAAGCAACACTGTTCCTCAGACAGACAGACATCAGACTCCAGTGTTGTTCTTGCCCTCTTTATTCGCAACCCTCTCCTATGGGATGTTGTGTAAGTCACTGAAGTTGCTGCCTGAGTGGCACAAAGAGGCAAGGCTCTCAGAGAAGATTGATGCTATTAAGTTAATTATAGGGCCCAAGACTGACAAAGCTTTCTGATGATGTTTTACACAAAAGACATGCTTTCAATTGTATGTCTCATGATGTGCATGTTGGGAAACACCAAGATTGCCAATACTGTCCTTCTTTCCACTAAGAAATAACCTAATCCAAGTCATTACTCTGAAATAAAGATTTCAGCGCTGGGTCTGGAGCATCTCTAAGAGGGTCAGACTTGTTTTCAGTCCGACAGTGCTGCAAGTAGATTCATACAGGAGAGCATTTTTCACTGATTGTTGATGACTGCTATAATGAAGTTTCCTGCTAACTACTTGTGACCTTGTTTTTCTGAACCCACTTGAACATTTTCCTCCCCTTCTTTTCCAGGAAGCATCTAATGAAAGGAGCTCTCCTTCTGCACTTGAACTCTGCTGGTTGTTTTTGTGTATATTAGTCTCTGAAAAGGTTGAATGCAACAACAAACTTGTTGTGTCTTTCTGTATCGTAGATTTTGCCGCAGACCTTAAATCATGAAATGCTGTGTTCTGTCAAGTAGCCCGAGGTAGAGTTTCACTGAAGGATGTAGTCAGTGTTTTTCTCTGTGGTTTTCACACAAACAGTGACCCTACAGGATGTCTGCTCTACATTCAGCACTTTGGCTGCCTTGACGAGCTGTGAAACTGTGGGACGCTGCATGTTTGAAGTTTCAAACAGCTAAACCATATTGTGGTCTTGATATAAAACTGACAGACTGAGGATCATGGTCTCAGCGTTACATCCATTAAAAAGGCATCAGTCAAAGCTTCTGCATGTCAGCAGAAAACCAATATCTAAGTGTCTATCTGAAAAAACTTTTTTTGAACAAACTTGACTCCAAAATATGGAGGACTGAAACGGCTGAAGTCAATTTATTCACTGAGCAGTGAGCAGATGAAACAGAGAAGTCTGTGCTGGGCACAAACACTTTGGAACCCCTGATAAACGACTTAAGTAGCCGCACTATTGTGTTGAACTAACATTAATAGATATGTTTTCTTTTTGCTGCATGAAAACAAACCTCACAGCGGGTACCATGGCTACCTGATCATTTATGATCATGTTAGTATTTTCAGATTTTTGTATTGACATTAGTACTTAGCCCACAGTTCACACCCATACACGCTCTAGCCATGTACCAGGTTTATGGATAAATGGATAAATAAATAATAAACAAACAAACAAACAAACAAACAAATATAAATAAATAAATAAAATGGAAATTTAAATGGGATTGTAAATAAATGGAGGAATTATTATACAAAGGTAAATAAATACAGAAAAAAATTAAAACCAAAATATCAGTTTATGTCACATTCTATTACATGTTTAATGGCCATATTTATTTTTCATATTATTTGTGAAGCATTTAATGACATATTCATTTATATATTGAGCCATTTATTCATTTATTTAATTGTATATTTTTTATTTTGGCAGTTACAGTCCTCCTCTCAAAAATCCCCTTGAGCTGAAACATAAATAACAATGAGCCCTAGAAATGATCACGGCCACGGGAATAAACCCTGTAACAGATGCCCTCAGTGGCACGAGCAGTGGTGCATACAGCACAATACCCTACCTCTTGCTGTCCCTCAGCAGTTCGCCCCCTCTCCACCAGGATATTGTGGCCCTTGGGGAAGCATGTGGGCGACACTCTAAGACCACCTCGCCCCCCCTCTGGATCACTGTGGATTTCTTCACGGGGCGCCGGGTGAAGTCTGGTGGGGAGGCTGAGGAACAGACCTGTGTTAAGGCCATTTTCTGGTGTTGTGGAGGGGCAACAGCTGTGCATCAGCCAAAATGTCAAGTGCATCACTAGCAATTACGGAAATTATATTTCAACACCAGAATGGAAATGAAATGGAATTATGGAAATGAAAGCACAAGGCCATGGCTCAGTGAGGAGCCAGTGCAGCCTGTTTTTACTCTTGTATTTACTTGCAGATATGAAGCACTAACAACACAAGGTACATACAGTATATATCTCTGCCTTGCCTCTGGTTCAGCTCATTGTAAATGACACTGGGCAAACAACCTGCTTACCTACAACTTTGAGCTCAGCGCTGGCATAGACAGCTCCATGTTCATTCTCTGCCACACACTGATACATCCCAGAGTCCAACAGACTAATCCTGGATATGGTCAGCCTACCAGCTTCCACATGGATCCTCCCCTGCAAATCAGGCCAGTTGATTAATGTTGGATAACATTGTTTGTACTTCTCAAAAAATTATAATTTCGAGTAAGATTTTTATAAATATCAAATCTTAGTGTCGACCTCTTACCTCTGTTGTTAGTGGCTGACCGTTCTTCAGCCATTTGTATGCAGGCCTAGGCCTTCCGATGGCTTTACATTCCCACTGCAGATTTGCATCGATTGCCATATGAGCATCTTTCAGTGTCTGGACCCAGTGCAGATGTTCGACATCTGTGTTAAGACCAATAAATATTAATATTTACTGACAAAAAATGTCAGAATTGTATTGCGGAAATATTGTATTTACTCTAGTGTACTCTAGAGTCTTATAATGACAAGTTTAAACAATAGCAGTTAAATCCCTTCATTTTTTGCCCAAAAAGGCAGCTTTTATCAAACTTGGAACATATTCACTCTTAATACAAAGTAAATTGCAATCTTGTTTTGACAGCTGGACCGGTTCGGGTCAGATTTACACACATGAGAGGCCATGGCAAATTTGCACTACTTATTTCATTCAGTTTGCATTCACAGCCTGCGTGTAATTAGCTCCTGAATTACTAGGGCAGCAGCTCATTACACAGTTAGTGCCTGGGATTGACCTCAAGGTGCATTGTGCAGTAGGCATAATTCAGTGGAATTTGAGATAACCAAGCTCAGAAAAGAAATTAAATTTTCTCATTAAATTACAATATAGCCTGACCTGTAGGCCTCCTTGTATCATTAACGCAACAGGGGTCAATAAACTAAAAGACAGAAAGAAAATATAACTCAAAGAAATAACTGTTAATACAAGCCCCACAATCAGAGGAGAGAGAGAGCTGAGAGACAAGTGAGAGAGTGAGATAGGGAGTAATGATGATGCCTCACTACAATACTGAGGTAAACGTAGCTAATGTCTTAAAAACCCTAAAAACATTTCTTCCTACGGGGATTTCACAGTTCACTGGTTGTCAGCTTTAAGTTTAGTAGTAAACAATAAGTCCTTGTCCCTCCTATTTTGGTGCTGTAAAATATATTAGGATATTGTTCATTTACTTGTGTCACGTTAAGAATCTATTTTAGTTATGTAGCTTTTATTAATGAATTTATTTTTGGCTAGCTAATTTATTGGCGCTTTCCACATGTTTCTGTGGGCTGTCCACCACGACCTAATTTCTTAATAAAACTGTGGTGTTTACTTCAATTTATTACCCCTAGGGAGTACAGACCTTTCCATGTAAAACCTGAATGCACAATCAATCACACCTCACCCAGCTTATTGCTCTCATGATCTTAAAATACATACACACAATAAAAGCCGAAGTGCACTTTTCAGGTGACAAGAAGAGAGTGCCTCAGATGACAAGCAAACTGACCTTTTAGGCTCATGTGGCTGTCGACCACAAACTGCCACTGGACTAGATCATCCACAGGACAGCCCAGATGTTTTTGTAACAAAAAAGCATCAACTCTGTGGGCACTAAATCAAGTCAATTGGGGGACACATGTAAAACAGGTTGGGGCATATAAAGAATTCTCACATCATCAGAGGGTGTGTTATGATCTGATAATAATCAAAGTCAATAACATTGGCTCTTGTGTGACATCTGATGTCATAAGAAAAACTAATAATGACCCTTGAGAACACTGTTTCTGAATACATTACACACAGTTGTACGATTACCCATTGTCATAAATTTTAGTCAAGCTAGAACAAGCAATGTCACTGCAGTTACATATTGATTTTGAACACACTTGTATTACGCAAAATTACACAAAGCTGTTTAAAATCACCTCTGTTTTGCAGATGACACCTAAATTTACCTTCAACATCAAGCCACTACAGTCCCACAGGTTCACTTCACAAGGGCACTGAACAAGCCATTCATTGTGCGTGCTTTGAAGCTCCTTCAGCTAAACTCAGTTCTCCTCTGTCTTAGAAAACCGAAATTCTAAAAACAGAACAAACTCGATGTAAATTGCTCGTTTCAGTGTGTTTAAGAGATTTGAACGTTAGCACAACCGGTGCCCCTGAAGTTGTCCCAGTTCTGCTCTGTTTGATTCACAAAAATGTTGCCAAATAGTAAAAAGAAGAATGTTACACTGCAGAGTGTGTAGTCTCTCTGTCTCTCTGTCAGTAATCAGCAGACAAAAACAGACCAAATTTAGCAATGTGGATACAAATGCTCTTAAATCTCTGTTCGTGCCTCTTCTGTAGTTCTGTGATAATCTGCTTGTATAAGTGGTTCTTGCATGAGACCCAGTGTCTTGGTATAGTCATCTACACAAAATAATATCTAAACTGGGCCATATGATATCTGCTATGAAAAGGTGTCAGTTGTCATGTCTGTCTCCAAGTGCATGGAAGCAGGTTGTACAATGCTTTGAAGTTGTGTGGATGACTGTTGTGTGCCTCGCATTTGGTCCTGACCCGTTCATTCAGACAGGAGGCCGCTGGTCTGTCCTGGAGTCTCACCTCATCACGTTCTTCTGTGAAATGTGTGCTCTCTAAAAAGGCCTCATTTTCTTAAGAATAACTTTTACTAGAAATTCACACTGTTACACAATTAGACGAAAACACTGAACTTAAACAGAACCGAGTTGTACAGAGCAGCCATTTGATTATTGACAATAATTCATCAGAACAGTTGAAACAGCTTCATTTGAGGCTTTTCTGACCAATACAGGGGACCCATACATTCATTTATGAAAGTAATTTACATTAGTGGGGACGTGTGTTGTTTTAAATTGTATGTGTAGAATGTTTTTTTTTTATTATGAACCAGTTTTTTTTTAATCTGATTTCATAACCTATTTATATGTAACTGCATGCAAATATCAATGTATCTATAAATATCTTACATTTGTTTCAGGCTAACATAACCACATGAATTTATTGAACTTTCTTTTTTCTTTTTTCATGGACATCAGGAAGACTGAAACATCAGAAAGTGCAGCTGCTGAGCCCCAAGTTTCAAACGCTGATGCTTGTCTTCAAATCTCTCAGTAGCTTAGGACAAAAACAAATCTCTGACTTTCTTTTTCCAAATGAACCCTCTCTGCCTCTCAAGTAGTCGTCTGTTAACTGAGTCCAAATTCACTGTGGAGCAGCAGTATTACTCTGCACTTTGCACCACAGAACTGGAACAACAGGACTTGACTGGACTGTGACGACCTTTAAACGGTTTATGCTCTGCACTTATTTTCACACAGCATTTTATATTTATTTCTCCTTTTAATTTCTTTTTAAACGGTTTCTCTCTTTTGAAATGCATCCCTTTTGAATGTATTATGTAAGGCACCTTGAATTTCCTCTTTCTGTGAGATATGCTACAGAGACAAAATTGCCTTGCTCCAGTTTTGTGTCAACAACCACTTACAGCCTAATTTGAGCGCTACTGAAGTCAAACTATGTCTTTGAATCAAAAAGTTCTGTATAAAACCAAAAATCTTAAACCTAATTTACGGACTGATATCCATTGTTTTTTTAGTTCGGTATCAACACATGCACCACAGCAGACAGGAACAGGGGGAAACACTCTCAACCCTCTGCCTACAGAAGAAAGCTGATGAAGACAGCGCATTCTTACAACATACAAATGACTCATTTCAAAGCTTGCAGTTTGACAGCCAGTTCCTTTTGAATCTAAGGACGAGGACCTATCCTGACATATGAGTAATCTTATTTTCTGCTTCAAGCCACTGGGTTTATTATTCAGTATGCCAGGGGAGATCTTTAACGTTAGATAGATAATGATAATGAGCACAAATAAAGCCCAGATTATCCTGGCATTGTAAGGCTATTTCATACTGAGAAAATAACCCAATTACTTTAGATAGAACCGATAATAAAGCACTTCAGACATTTCTCCCAACAAACGCCCGTGCTCACACTTAACAGAAGGGCTGCTGCCATGTTTGTGTAGTGAGGTGCTGGATGTTAAATAGTATTGATTGAGGAGAAAAAGATTAGGGAAGAGAGAAAAGAAGCAAAAGAGTACAAGGTTCTTACTGTGGAATATAAGTTGCCCTCTGGCAACATTTCGTCCTCTGCTGTTTTCGGCAACACACTCATACACACCAGCATCCTCTGGGCGAAAATATGGAATTTCCAGGACACCGCTGGAGTGATTGATTTTAATCTTGCCAGGGAGTGGATTTCCATCAGCTCTTCTCCACGAGATAGAAGGCACAGGGCTGCGGAGGTCACACACAAAAGGTCACGCTGGCCACATGCAGGATGACTGCTTCCATTTTTGCCAGTCTGTTAGTTGTAATAGAGGGATATCTGGCCACTTCACAAATCTGGCAATGCAATGTGAGGCGTACAGCTGCACCGAGCTAATGTTTCTGACACTTACTTTCCTAAGGCAAAGCACTCCAGCTTCACTGATAATCCTTTCGCGACATTGAGGGCGTCGGGAAACTGAACCTCGATCTTTGGCTCGTATTCGCCCATCACCACTGCATGAGTGATAAAGGCAAATCACATCAGTCAAAACATAAAACGTGGACATGCAGTTTCATGTAATTCATATTGAATCTAAGAGCTGGGGCGCGGGTGACACCGGCAGGGAGCGAGTGTGCGTATTGACAGCGTATACAACAGTGTTTGGCTTTGCGGATGGATGATTTTGGATTGCATATCTGCTGCAGCACAAATCTGAAGTGGTACACATAAACGGTCCTGATGGGGCTGGGTGTGTGGCAGGCTTTTGCTGTGTGTGTGTGTGTGTGTGTGTGTGTGTCTGCATGCATTTTTGTCAGTGCAAACTACATTCCTGGTTATGTGAATATGTGCCACCATGCAGATAGAGAGGGTTTCTCGCATACATAACCCTGTATAGTTCACAGGCTCTTGGGGTGGTGCAGAAAACTTGCTCGTAAGCAAAAGCAAAAACAGTGTCACACTGGAGACAAGCGATTTAGCTCCTAGGCTCGCCCTCCTTCTGACGGTGTGCATGTCAGTTCAGTGCGCAAGATAACCAGGAGCCAGCAGAGGAGAACTGAACGTGCTTACCGTCCCTCCGCACCACCACAGGGGTTGGGGAGCTGAACACCGTGGCGTTGGTCATCATGTTTCTCACCACGCACGTGTAGTTCCCCTCGTCTGAGGCTTCAACTTTGGCTATGTACAAGTTGCCCGTCCTCTGAGAGATGAATCGCCGTGCGTCCTGCTGCAGGAAGCTGCGCCGTCCATTGAAAACCCATGAATATTTGATCTCTGGAAACAAATAAAGAAAAGGTCATGACCTGTGGGTATTGAGACACAGAAGCAATACACTTTTTAAAAAATGACCTGGACAACAAGACCTGTAACACATATCGGAAAATAAATTTTTACAAATAGATATTCTACTGATCTGCCAGACACATAGATAGAAGATGACCTAGGATAAGGCGGCTGCTCTTCTATATTTTCTTGTTGTCAACAAATCCCATGATCCTATAAAGTACTGCCTGAGTAGCCACAGCCTGCTTATGGAAGGCTTAGAAATGTGTTGTCTACCCCTGGCAACACATTGACTACTGAGCACTTAACATCTAATATGACTTTAATATGCACCATTGTTATGAGACATTAAGCATTTTTCACTTAATCTTTGAGTGGTTTTAACTTTTTGGCTCCTTGGTGTATTTTTGAACACAATACATGAGCCACACTGCTGCACCTGACATTTTCCTTTATTACAATGAAAATAAGCTCTTTAATTTAATTTGGCTCAATCCCACGTACACTGTCAATATAATATATGAGCCCACAAAATGTGTATTAGTCCACATCTGAAAATAGTTCACACCCACTGCCAACTGAAATTCATAACTTTGAGTCACATTTGAAAAAAAAAAGAAACATAGTGCCCAGCTGGAAAATAGTTTCACCTCATTTCACCAAATATATATTTGTGATCTGTTTTAAAAGAGTTATGTCTCTGATAGGACTGAACCGGGCCGGGCCTCACAGACAGACAGGATATTGAAGTTGGAAAGTACTGAGAGGGAGATGGACAACAGCTGTGAGGAATAACGCAGCCCCCTCATTCTATTGAATTGGACCGCTGTGTTGGCTCAGCTGGGGCGTGAACGCGGGAGCCTCTGGAAAGACAATGCAGGTTCGTCGTGTATAGAAGTTGATCCTGGCGAAACTTCTGTAGCAACACATTGCAACATCTTCAGGCAATCAGATATGTGCAAGGATATATTCCATGTAGGCTTAGTGATGTAAAAACAGGTAATTCTGCTGTTTTTCTCGCAATCATCAATGAAGAAGAAGAAAAAAAAGATATATTTCTGATCTTTGTGATCACTCCTCAGAATAGGAAATTCCTTTCTTTCAGTATTATTAACTGCTGTGCAGCCTTCAGAGTCATGACTCTATAACTAAAACCGACTGTATTTCATTGTCTCACTGGTACCTGAAGCAACACTCCCTACATTTTGATACAGTCCTGTTTCCAGTCTGAACGTATTGGTTTTGGTCTTGTCATGGGATTTGTTGAGTAAAAGAGAAACACAGAATAACTATGAACCATGGCTGGTGTCACAGTAAAATCAAGCAAAGATGGAATTCACAAAACATGTCAGCATACATTTACTGTGGCCTGTATTACAGATTTTTACCGGAAATATCTGTTTTACTTGATCTCCAGCTCTTGTCACTCAGATGAACAAATAGGATTCATCACGTCAAAACAAAGAACAGACAGGAAATGATAAGAATGTCAATGCACAAGTGTAAAAACACACACACACACACACACACACACAGAGACAGAGACACAGCCAGAGAGAGCGATGTCTGCAGGGACTACAGAGTGAACCTGGGTATAAGTACAGCATCAGACACATGACAATAGTGCGGTCATCCCTTTTGACTGGGCAGACGTCAAAAAAGTCCCACTCACTTCCTTGAGGGAAAACACTGAATTAAAATCATTACAGGGACAGTCAGGGCAGAAACTGACAGACCTTTCATGATTAGGGACTATCAGACACTGGGTCTGTTTAAGAGCTGCAGTCTCAAAGCAACAGAGGACTTGCAGGCACATAATCTCGTGTCCTCTGACAGAGTTTAACTCTCTGCACAGCTCCTCCTTTTAGACCACTTACCTATTGATTGCTCAAGGAAGCTTCTGATGATTCCTCTTTTAATAAGGGGCATCACTGTATTCCTCAAGTGGTGCATCAACAAGCATGAAAGAAGCTTTAACATAATTCAAACCATATGCCAATAAAAAAAAAAAATTAAAAAAAATAAGATCACCATTTTGCACCATTTTTCAATTTTAAAGCACTTCAAGCTAGCATTGTTATGTAGTGCAAATCGCATCAAATGTGTGACTACGCTCTGTTTAAGAGGAAAAATAAAGAGATGGGGGCTTTTAAAGAAGGAGTGAGGGAAAGCTGGAGGGCAAATTGCTAAAGTGTGGAATCCCACGTGGCCACAGGATTCAGCTGGAAACAGAAGTGGAGAAAGGCTGGTACGCTGGCGTGAAATTGTGCTGGTGGGCACCGAATGGCTGCAGGAGTGCAGACCACTTTGAGGGTCTGCTAATCAGCAGCACACAGACACATGAGCCGACTCACAGCTGTGCCATGGGATAAATGCTCCCCCGGCCACAGCAGCCACTAGCAGCCTTTATTACCCACAGATAACCTGCCCACATTGAGGGGGGGAGGAAAAAATGACAGTGGTGAAGTGGAGCACTGGAGACTTTATAGATGACAGCATGGTCACAGATCATATGGGCGAGAAAAGTGGGCTCAAGGTTAAGAAGTGTGAGGCTATGAACTATAGATGTGAAGGCATGGGCCTGAGCAGGTAGAGCCGTGGCTGATCATAAAAGTTCCCTGTCTGACAGATAAGGAGAAGTGAGTGGAAAACAGGATGTCAGAGTTTGAAAAAGAGGAGCAGCAGAGAGAGAAGGAGGGAAGGTATAAAAACAAAAGAGACACAGCAGTGTTACAGGGAGATAATAAGCAACAGAGTGAGGAACAATAAAGATTGCTGAGGCAAGCAGGAGCGTGACACTAGAGCAGACAATGCAGAAGAGTTAGGACGGAGAGCTGTACCTCCGTAATGGGGTGGAGGTCCACAGAGCAGAACCACAGCCTGACCCTCTCTCACCGACACCATGTTCCTTGACTTCCTGCTGAAGTTCTGCAGAACTGTTGAATATGAAATGTTAAAAAAAAAAAAACTTTTTTAGGGTCTGGCAGCTATAATAGGTTTTACCTAGAGGTGACATCAAGCGAGGGGTGTTTCATTCTACAGGAAATGTCCCTGTTTGTTCACAGTGCTTACAAGTCAAAGCCGAGATTCCCCTGTTAATACCACAGCATGTGCAGCAGAGCGGGCAGAGGGTGCACCAATCAAGCTTAAGAGATTACTTTCACCTTTAATTAAATGCTGCTGTGCTGCGTGAGAGAAAAAACAGCTGGAAGACATATCAATCCCTGAGTCTTAGAAATATCAACCGAGTCCCAGGAGGGATGAAGCAAATATCAGCAGTGGTCAAATCCGAACTCACATGATTATAAAAGCCTCCAAATCATATAGAACTGTCCTCATTCCTTCCACTGGTGTTAAAGACTAGTATGAAGAGGCAGCACAGTCATCTCAGATATGGCAACGGACATTCAACCAGAGAACATCTCTTCATCAGAAAATCTGCAGCGAGGATAACCACGGGTATCTCTGCAAGACCATTTTTTGATGAGTGTGATTAAAGAAGCTGTTCAAATAGCAACAAAAGCAATTTTGAAATTTCATTTGAACATGTAGTTTTGTTATGTTTCTAATACACAGGAAAAATTAATGTTGTGATCTAGACTTATTTGTTAAATGTATGTATTTTGAAACATAAAACATTCTTTCAAAAAAGACAAAAATAAGTTACTTAGCTAGCATGATAATTTGGTTGACATTTAGCATCCTGGCATCCTGGCATGACTTTCAGCTCTCAGCCTGTTACCAACTGCAAATTTCTTCTGTATTTTTAAACTTCCATGTTAGGAGGGGGCATGGACATCGGCAACACAAAAAAATGATCGTGTGGTTTCTGTCATTTTAGCTAGTTCTTATAACACTGATGTATGGTGGAGTGTTCATTTTTCTTTTAAATTTGGTTTAATTGAGTTATTTGATGCTATAAAACAGGCGTGTGACGTGATTAAGTCAGGCGGGCGTATCCACGCCTCAGTCACTCCTGCACAGACTCTGGCTCAAAGTGACATTACCAGCACAAAACGGCAATGTCCTGGATATTTTGGCTTCATTTTAGTACAGAGGGAGGAAGTGTTGTCCATCTTTATATTCAGCCATTGTTTGACAGAGGGAAAAATTTGACCTGTTGCTGATGCTAGGTATGCATGAACATTCCTGTGGAGATGAGAATAAGTGCACAAATCAGTTGCTGAGATAGGTCACCCCATATCCACCATAACACACTGTAGCTTGTTTGTTACCCAAATTACAGTCCAGCAGAAATGAGTTAGTTATTTGATTACAATGATCGATTCATTTATGTAATTTTTTTTACAAAAAAATGATGAAAACTCTTGGGGTCCTGTATCAAGCTTTTATTACAGGGGCTCTCATATCACCCCAGTTCTGAAGTCCCTATGCTGGCATCCAGTTAAATTTCAAGGCTTTCCATAATCTTGCTCCAGAATATATCAGTGAAGCTCTAATGCCTTATACCCCTGCTGGGCCCCTCAGGTCCTCGGAGTGAGGCCTGCTAGTTGTACCCCGCTCTCGACTGAAAACACAAAGGGACTGTGCGTTTGAGGTCTTGGGTCCCAGGCTGTGGGACAGTCTCCCCCTGGGAGTCAGGTCAGCAAACTCTTGTGTGTTTTTAGCCACAGCTGAAGACTATTCTTTTTCTCAGTGTTGTTGTGCTTGAGTTATTATGAACAATATTTAATACTGTTTACTGTCTCCTGGTGTAATATTGTTTTCACTATACTTTAAACTTTTATTCTTTTGCAAAACACTTTGCAATATAAATAAAATTAATTATACTCTAAATTTAATTCAATCATGCATAAACTCATAAAAAAAGCACAACGTTATGTCTCTTACATAACACACACATTCAAAAATCCGAATATATCATCTACTCACATGCAAACTGGACTTTTGCCTCCCTGCTGACGACCGTCCCAAATGTGTTGGTGGCGATGCACTGATACACTCCTCCATGATTGATGACATGAGGGTTATTGATCAGCAGGTTACCCTCTACAAGGCTGTAGTTAGGCTCCGACTCTGTATTTATGTCTCTGCCATCCACTTTCCACCTGTAGATGTAGTAAATCACAAAGTAAAAATCACTTGGAAAAGAACCAGAAAACATCCCATGAGAACACGCGTGGTTAAAAATGTAACTGCCCTCCTACATCTAATGAATGACTACACTTAAATATTTATGTACCAAATACAGTCAAAGAGCCAGCTATCATAAAAAGCTCGGCAGAGCACATTCAAGGATGCTACACACTGTAGTCTCACCTTATGATCAAAGGGCAGGCGAAACACTTACCTGTAGCGTGGAGGCGGGTTTCCCTTCGCTTTGCAATTAATAAACACCTGCTTATCGTCAGTGCTCAGTGGGAAAATACTGTCACTGGGCTCCTGGGTGAAGACAGGACCGTGGCGTGTATTCTCTGTGTTGAAAAAAACAACAACAACCCATTAGCTGTACAATGGTGCTGAGCAAGTGACACTGAATTAATGCAAAAATAAATCACTCAGGAAACTGTATATAAACTCTACATCCATATAATTAGCTGCCAACGTGGCACTCTGAGTGGATTCTGCATTTAATATACCTCTTATGCACGTGTCACAAGGCTGATAATGCTCTGTGATGAGAGAGCAATTAACTACAGATAACCCTGTAGCACATCAGCTAACTGGCACATTCTACACAGTCTGCAACACATGAGTCATGAAGTTGTCTTTTATTATATATATATATATATATATATATATACACACACACATACACAAACATATATATGGGGGTGTGTGTATACTATATATTTACAGTCAGCAGCCACTTTATTAGCTACACCTTGCTTGTACCAGGTCTGACCCCTTTTTGCCTTCAGAATTGTCTTAATTCTTCATGGCATAGATTCAACAAGGTGCTGGAAACATTCTTCAGAGATTTTGGTCCATATTAACATGACAGCATCACACAGTTGCTGCAGGTTTTTTGGCTGCACATCCATGATGTGACTCTCCCGTTCCATCGCATCCCAAAGGTGCTCTACTGGACTGAGATTTGGAGACTGTGGAGGCCATGTGAGTACAGTGAACTCATTGTCATGTTCGAGAAACCAGTTTGAGAAGATCTGAGCTTTGTGACATGTTGTGTTATCCTGCTGGAAGCAACAGCAGAAGATTTCACTGATCAGTTCACTGTGGTCATAAAGGGATGGACGTGGTCAGCAGCAATACTCAGGCTGTGGCGTTTAAACGATGCTCAGTTGGTACTAAGGGACCCAAAGTGTGCCAAGAAAATATCCCCCACACCATTACACCACCACCACCAGTCTGAAGTGTTGACCCAAGGCAGGATGGATCCATGCTTTCATGTTGGTGATGGCAAATTATGACCCTTTTTTTCTGAATCAAGACTCATCGGACCAGGTGACCTTTTTCCAATCTTCTTTTGTCCAATTTTGGTGAGTCTGTGTGAACTGTAGCCTCAGTTTCCTGTTCATAGCCGACAGGAGTGGCCCCCGGTGTGGTCTTCTGCTGCTGTAGCCCATCTGCTTCAACGTTGGACGTGCTGTGCGTTCAGAGATTTTCTTCTGCAAACTTTGGTGGTAACAAGTGGTTATTTGAGTTACTGTTGCCTTCCTATCAGCAGTCTTACCATTCTCCTCTGACCTCTGGCATCAACAAGGCATTTTCTCCCAGAGAACTGCCGCTCACTGGATATTTTTCTCTTTTTCAGACCATTCTCTGTAAACCCTAGAGATGGTTGTGCAGGAAAATCCCAGTAGATCAGCAGTTTCTGAAATACTCAGACCAGCTTGTCTGGCAACAACAACCATGTTCAAGTCAGGTTTGAAGTCACTTAAGTCCCCTTTCTTTCCCATTCTGATGCTTGGTTTGAACTTCAGCAGGTCGTCTAGACCATGTCTACATGCCTAAATGCATTGAGTTGCTGTCATGTGATTGGCTGATTAGATATTTGCATTAACGAGCAGTTGAACAGGTGTACCTAGTAACAGTGGCAGATTTAACATTTGACATTCTTAGTGAAAATGGTTGAACTTGCTAACACCGGCATTGGGGTTGTGTGGGTGTATGTGTGACCCCCCTTTGCTTTGTCGTCCTTTAATCCTGCTGTCGTTGCATAGACTATGCCTGCATTTCACAATAAAAGCCCTGTTAAGATATGAAAGGTGTCTGTCCACTGAAATGCTAAAGGGGTTTTAATGTGAAACACTTAGAGTTTGAATTAAGAGCGTGATGCAGTAACTTTAACATTACAAATGGGAGCTGATCAAAACAAGGCTTCTTACCAAAATATGACTAATTACAGTCATACGTAGCCTCTGGTAAATAAAGGCCCTGGCTACTGTTTCAGATATATGGTTTGCTTTATTTCATTATTATCTTAGTGAAAGTACAGTAACTGGGTTAAGGTGTTTACATGAGACTTGCAATGATCAGAGAATTGCCTTAATCTGGTTAATATGTAACTATTAGAGAGCCAGTGGAGCTGCTGCTATATGCATGCTCAGTCGAGCTTGTCGTGCTGGTTAGCTCCAGCCAGACTATCAATACACAGGAGTAATTAACCAATGTTGCACTAATTACTCCCGTGAAATCTAACATTTCTTCAATAGAGGCACACTCACTCGCACACATACATACTGGTGCCCAGACTCCATTTCCTCTGACACCGTCCGTCATACACCCAAACTGCACACCAGCGTTCCTCTTAATAAATTCTTCATTTTCTCCATTTTTTTTTCTGTTTGTGCACTTGAGAGGATGAAATGCTTTTTTACATGTCTCTAACCTTGGCTAGGACAAAGAGTACTCCCTCCCTTATCATCATCCTAATGAGAGTGGGAGTCTTTGCCTCAGGTAAGGGCCTTGTTTCCGCAGCCTCTGAGGGAGAGGTGCTTCATTTTTACCCTGGTTGCAGTGTCCTTTAAATTAAACAAATTAATGAACCTTTAATAGCTGGGCTTTTTCACCTGGGAAATGATCAGTTGGTTTGTGCATATGCTACCCTGTAAACACACCAACTGGATTGACCGCTACCACACATGAACAACACACACATACAAATTACTCTTAATTAGATTTCGTGGATATGCATACAAATGTGAGTTCAATCGCGCATATATATGTATGTACAAGGCAGCATGAGATGCCATGTACAAAACCCCTTATTCTCCGCTCTTGTGCTTGCAGCCTGCAAAGATATACCTCAGTGAAAACTGCTGACTTGAGATGAGATGCTAAATCAATGGAAATTGAATCATAAATAATACAATAGGCCCCACTCGATAAACTAACATATGCATTTAAATGTATTTGTTTGATGACTTGTAAACGGTTGGCTTGGGTTCAGTATACAGTATATCCCTCAAATCTGACTATCAACATTAAATCTCACTCAGTTATAGGCTGCAAATGTTACCGTATCCAGACATAAAGTGTGAGAGCTTAGAGAGATATTAACTCCTTAGCTGTAGCTCATACAGGTATTAAGAGACTAAAGGCTGATGTTATTCTGACTTTCTCTCAGCTAAAGGAGCATTCATGGATCTATGTTTCTGAGAACAGAGTACAGAATAAATTAGAGTTAAGAAAAGAGTTAGAGAAGAGTTAGTGGGGATTTTTATAGCGCTTTGCCACATTTCATGTAAGTGGCAGCGGTTGGACATAAAGCAAGAAAATTGCATTATAAAACAGGGAGGCATTAAAGAAAGGGGACCAGAGGAGAGAGTGAGCCACATTTATCAGTGCTGCTCTGAAAAGAAAATTTAAACCCTGGTCACAGTTGACAATTGAGATCAAAATGTCATTATAATAGTCAATCTTCTGACATGAGGCAGTTTCACATTCTGACCTTGTGACAATTTCATCCAGTTAGATAATAAAATCTATGCCACTAAACTCAGATGTCTGGAGCTGTGGTTCTTTCCCTGAAATGCTTTGCTAGGATCTTTAAAACAAAATTTGAATCTACAGATTTGGACGTGTTCTTCCTCATTTTTTACAAACCGTAGATTTTGTCCAGATACAAAAGCTACTAAATTGATGATCCCTTCTGAGATGACTATCATTCCCCTTCAGATGAAACGATAACCTAAACATGCAAAAGAAAGAACCAAACCTCCCCTGTGAGAGATGTTTGCATATCAGATGTGTCATGAAAGGCGACTTGACTTGGCATCTTACCGGCCAGGCACTCTTTGAGTGACAGAAGGATTAACAGTTCCCATGGCAACAACATCTTCATTTTCCAAGGTCAAAGATTCTTCTTCTTCCCATTCAGTGACCAGATAGTGGAGAATATTTCCTGGTCAAACACGCTTCCGTTTGGCTGTGGAAAAAAAAAAAAAGGGAGTGAATGAGCACTGTGGAGATGAGGAGACGCGGCCTACATCAAGCCTTCTGGGTAAGAAAAAAAAAACAGACTGCAACTTGTGGAAAATCGGTGAGCCATTAATAATTCATTCAACCAAATAAGCAGAGCCAAGATCCCATGCCAAAGGGCCAGCCAGCAGCTGATACTGGGGAGCTGATATTTAGTGTATACATACTGCTACTACACTATCTCTCAGGAACAAGTCAAGCAAAAAAAAACAAACAAAAAAAAAAAGATAAAAAAAGAGGCTCCCAGCAGCAGCAGCAGGAGCAGCAGCAACAGATGAGCTGAGCAACCTGCCAAAGGTAATGTTAGCTTTCTAAAACTGTTGGTTCAACACATTTACTCTAGCAGAATGCGTGATGTATTAAGTGCATGGTATATACAACATCACAGGGAATGCAAATGAATGAAGACAGACACACTGAACTGAAGCAGAAAAACGATCTGTCTATGGGCAAATTATCCAAATCCCCTCAAACCCCGTCAAACCATGTAGACAGAAAGACCATGGATCACGATGCCAGAAACTATTGACACTGATTCAAAACTAAAAGAAAAAGAAATTATCGCTATTTTGCTGCAGTTTGTATTACTCCATCTCTTTGCTTGGACTAATGAGTTAAAAGCTTCTCTAATCAAGTGTCTGCGTGTAGATCAAAAGATTGCTAATTGCTAATACTACAGAGAATCATCTCCTCTGCTCCATGGAGCGTTTCTGCATCTTTCAGCGGCTTGTTTTGGTTTGTTTAATAGTCACTCCGCTTTTTACTAAAGCGGAGTGACTAACTGATTAAATAAGCAATTACCCACCACTGCATCACGCCACAATTTAGTGTACAGAAGAGTGTCAGTGTGCAAGGAACAGAAGAGCCATGCTGATGGGACGTTCTGAGAAATATTGACAATGTAACATGATAAATATTAATGAATTTTGAATTATTATTATTGTCATTATTATAATTGTATAATCATGCTGTAAAACAAATGTTCCAATGATGCTTTGGGGGATTTAAACAGTAAGTACGATGTTGCCACTTCAGTAAGTTTTGGCAAAATTGCACCTAATCAGTAAATTCCCTGAATCAGCCTTTAGCAAGTCCTGTTTTCCATGCATCTGGATGTGTAAGGAGGCTTTTTCTTTTCTGAATGGTTAGAAAGAATGATATCCTTGGAAAGCATAAGTCACATCCAGAAATGTGTTTATCATGTATGTGTTTTCAGATTTAATATAAAATGATGTTTACATTTTTGAAATAAATAAAAATGATCCCTTGTGTAACATGTAAAATGCTACAAGTTCCTCTGTGGGCAAGCTATTATGAGCTCACACAACGTTCACAAACATAATGTTTCTCCTCAGATTTCCTTTGTCCTTTTCTGTCTGAGCTCCTGTGGTAAATTGTTGCAGACGGATGTAACAAGAAAGGGCGAATCACTAATCATGACAAGAAGAAGGGGGAAAAAGCATTAGCTGTGTAGAGAGTGAAGTAGATTCATTCTGCTTTCCATTATTTATTCCAAGAGGGCACAATACTGATCACCCAAGCTTCATCTTGTCAGTCATCATTATTGATTTGGTTTCCTCTTTTTTTCTTTTGTGTCTTTTTGTTTGTCACTCTGCCCACTGTCTTGTCATATGTCTCAATCACATATGGAAGGATTGATCAATAACAGCGGACTTGGTTGATAGCTTTAGTTATGAGACTCACTGGGCTGATACATTCTCCTGTTCTGGAGAGAACCGATGAAGAAACTTTATCCATCTAACAACAGATGCCACAGTCTTTTGACCTACGTGGAGGTTTGAAACGTTCTGCTCTTTCAATAAACTGTTTTGCCTGGTGCTATTCTCAGTCTCCCTTAAAGTCAAAGGTAATTATATGCTGATTAAGGTGCTGGATGAATAGGTCCTAAATGAATGCCACAAAGCTGCATGTTGTAATTACAGTTAGATGCCAGGCCCTTGTAATAGGCTCTGAGAAACTTTAAATCAATGTGAAATGTTTTCCAGACATTTTGTCAAAACGCCTATTTGCAATCAATACTGTTATAGGCTGGCACCTGTAAGTAATTCCAAATCAATATGTTTTAAAATTCAGACATGCTTGCCAAGTGCCATGCGAGGAGAGTAACTCAGAACAAGTCAAATTACACTCAGATGAAAATGCTGAAAAAAGTCTGTATGTTGACAGTGCTCTCATGATTTTGACTGACAGTTATGAGTAAATAATGATGAGGTTCTTCATATTGATCACACTGATTTGGTAATGATGTCTTTACCATTTTAGGGTAGTATTGGAGCTTGAGTGATTCAGAAACTTGTAATGAGAAGCATTTACTCCTCACTGCAGCATGGTCAGTCAATCTAACTGTACTATTTGACATATAGGTTCTAGGTAATAATATAATATCCACATTAATGCCCACATCATTCATTCTTGCATGTGAAATGAAGACGGATCATTTGCCAGTACAAGGATGCTCAACGAGGAGCCATTGGTATTTAGTGGATTGTGAGGATATGGGGACCATTAGGGCCCATTGCAGGAGGTTGAGGTTGTCTAACAAGCCCCTGCAGCCTGGAATCATTAGCGTACGCGCTCTGCCCAATGATCAATGTTAATTTATGTTCGCTGAAGTCAGCTATCCACTTTCACTTTCAAGCTGATCAACTTTATTTCATCTGCTCCCAAACACATGTCCTTTGTTCATTTAGCATTCAAAGTCAGGCTTAAGGACCCTGATTGCTTTTAGCCATAGACGGTAGCTATTATGCACAGTGCAGAAATGCAGAGGCCACAATCCCGTGAGGTATATAAGAGAGGGAGCTGGCACCGTTCCTCTGTCAGATAGCACACAACTCTGTTTTAATGATGCATAGGTCCTTGGCATCCTTGGGGAGGATGTGTTTCTTGGTCACAGTCCAGAAATTTAAAGTAGTTGCTTGTGATTCCTATGATTAATTTATATACCCTAGAAAAAATACAATGGTAATAATTCTTGTGCCCGACGGATGGTGGTCGCAGGTGTTGCAAATACCAAATGGGATGAGGCCAAGCTAATGGTGCCTGGAAGGGAAACTATCTGTCAGGGATAATCCCTAATACTGTAACACTATTGCATAGATAATGTGCTTCCCTCGCCTGTCTCCCCAGCCCCTGATATTGAGATAGCTGTGGAGAAATGATTAAATGAGGAATGGATATTGACACAGATAAATGTATGTATCCAGAGTGAAGTATTGCCTGGATGTTTAGCGACGATTAGCTTGCCACTCTGGAATAACCAAACTAGGCTAAGAAAAAAAGGAGGGTAGAGGGTGTCCTGTGAACTCTGGTGAGCCATGTTCCACTTCATTATGCTCTGAGTAATTGGTTAAACACGTGACTGCAGAAATTAACTTCAGCAGCTTTGCGAGAGGTAATTAAGCCTTTTTCTCCCCTTTTTTATTTTTTACTGATACAATGATATTCATCACTGCACAGGACCCCCGTAAGGTCATCAACCTGACGCCACATTATCATGGCTCTGAGCCCCAACAGTCTGAAAACATATAGCCTTGCTCATTGCAGTAATTGTTCAATAAACTAATATTCATATTAAGACTGTAGAGTATAGAGCATAGACTATGTCTGATCTGCACAGGCTTCAGTTCACAAAAGGTGCCAGACTGTGAATATCCAGAGGAGCCTCCTGATCTCAGATTACAGTCCATCTTAAATCTGGTGAGCCACAAGGGAGCACAAGCAGTGCTGCAGCTCAGGTGGCAGACTGCCACTCATTGTGCGAGTGCATATTACACACTGAGTAAGAGAAGGAGGAGAATATTGAAAGCTAACATTCCGTCAATTCAATACAGACTCGGCAAACACTTACATGAGGTTTGGATATGGAAAGACTTTAGATGAGAGGTGAATACTTAAAATGTTCGAAGATAGAAGACACAAAGAACCTCTGTGGTCTTTTATCAGCTTTTTCTTTTCATAGGAGAGAGTTAGGTCAGGATTTATGATCAGCTCCTGAGACTAACAGGCAGTAAATTTAATTTAAATTTTTTCAGAGGACTGTCCTCCTGTAAAAAAGTCCCTAGGTCGTCTGTGCAGCCGGTTATTATGACCCATAGTCACTTTTTGTTGTTAGGAATCATGTAGTGGCCGTAGTAATTGTGATGATAATCATTATTTCACCTCTGAACATTGGGACATTGTTTAAAATGTCGGGGCTGAAATAACAAAACAGGAAGCTATGGTATCACCTTAAATGTGCAATGTTTAATATTTTTGTAAAGCAAAAGTAATATATAAATATAACAAGTAATGTGACCAGTTACTTTTGATATGAAGTAATAAGTAAAGTAAGTTAAGTAATAAAAGGAGTGATAAGTTAAAAAATAACTTAGTATTCTTCCTGAGTAACTTGCCCAAGATAGAACATAGTTTATTAGTGTAACCAAGACAACCAGGGTCCGGTATGTGTGCTATTTCAGGAGAAACTGGTCATATCAGTGGGTTGAAAAAAATTATCTATATTGTTTTTAAGGTTTGAGGACTGGTGTTTGCATTTCCTTCAGCTTTCTGCTAGAAACCAGCCAATAGATCACCTCATTGGAAATTGAACTGATACTGTCATTGGCTGATATTAACTTATTGCAGATGTTTCAGTTCCAGCATATATGTCAGATGAAATTGAACAAGAAACAGCAGATCAGTAAAACTAGAGATATGTTGAAGTACTATCTCTCCATTAGAAGGTTTGTCCACCAGAGCACACTGACTAGTTTAATTTCCAACTTTAACATGTCAAACACTGTACACACTGTACCATCACAAATTCAAACAGTGCATTCAAAGCCAGTCTCCACCTTCACTGATGGTGCAGACTGTGGTTCACAGCTGCATTAACTGCTAGTGTAGCTTAGCGGGGCTTCAGCAGAGCTAATGGAGAGTGACAGAATAGGTGGTGTATGTTTACCCCAAACACAATAACACTGTTTAACATTTTATACTACTGGCATAATACTAGTTGTAGTTGTAATGTTTCTTCCAGTGAGTACTCTCAGTTGCATGCACTCAATCCATCCTTGTCTCTCTAAATTTCAACTCCACAGCGACCACACTGATGACAGTTGTATTTATATATCTGGAGGTGATGGGAGGCTGACGAGTAAGTTAAAGGGTGTGGTGTACCAGGGAACATCATAGATTTTTTGGGTTCTACTGGAATCTAGTATTTTTCCATCTTATACGCCGCAACATGCTATTTAGATGGCTAACTAGCTCGGTGGGGTTGTGGGCTTGGTTTGTCACTCAGTGTTGATTTACACAATTTAGTCATTTAATTATTTATTTCATATTGTCTTTATTTATTTATTTATTTTGTATTTAACACTATAAGGTTTCATAGACCTTTAGCTTTGGACAAAAAAAAATGACATTAATAACTTAAAAGGGACTACTTGTAAATTTTCCCTGCAGCCACACGTGGTTTCCTCCTTGGGGGGTGTGGTGGTGACTGTCACTTGACAAGAGCTGACAAGTGATAATATGTCTTCTTAAAAGTGCTACATCTTCGGGGCAGATTGGAGGCTACAGTGAGTCACTATCAGAAAGTGACGAGACAGACTGGGGCTAGTTAGTAGAAGGTAGAGACAAAGAGTTCAAATTGGCATTGCTGTCCACTGCTGGAGACAGCTCTTTGTGAGTAAATGAATGAAATGTGATTCTGAACTCACAACGTTTCTTCTAGACTGATAAGTAAACAGCTGTTCATGCAAAGCTCCTCTACCTGGAAAAACAGCAACGGTCGCAGTCATTTATAGCATGTAATAAATCACAGAGCCCAACAGACAAGCATTTTTCCCACTGATAGAGTACTCACAGAGTAAGTGAAGCCTGCTCACTCTTCCTCCACGGCCAAGACACAATCAGCCCTTTGGCCAGCTATGAGACAGCGACAACAGAAAGAGAGAAACACAGAGAGAGAGAGAGACGAAAAACCAAGAACATATTGAGAGTCATTGTAACAATAATCTAAAGACATGAAGATTTAAACAGTCAGAGTTTAGTTAGTCTGTAGCAGGAGGGATATAATCTGCAAGACGCACCAGGTTTTGGGTTGCTCCTTCATCACATCATAGAATTATGGCACTGGATTTAACAAATATTGGTTACAAGTATTTAAATATGCAGAACTAATCTTTAGGTAAACATGCATGTGGAAACCTCTGCATGAGTTATCCTTCAATAATGTGGGATAGGTTTATGATTATATTTCATTTAAATGATGAGTTCACTGCTGGCAACAACCAAATGCGGTATTTGTATATGAGCTCATTCAATCAGCATTAAAAGATCAAACAGACTTGCTGCGTCTTTGTTTGAACAGACACCACTGTGACATAATTTTTTTCTGAATAGTCCATACACTATAATCCTACAATATTTTATGTACCATATATAAATTAAAAATACAGCCTATATTCGATATGTTTCTTATAGGGTTGCTGTTATTCATGCTCTTGGCCAAGGACATACACATGACTCAGACATTTGATAGGCAGAATTAATAATACATTTCATGTTTCAATAATGTTTTCATCTGCAAGGAAAGAAGCCTTTTAAATAAGTCACTTTCTAAATGACATAGTGCATAAATGTAGAGGCCACAATGAAATACTCGTGTTTCCCCTTTCATCACCTCTCATGTAAACTGTGAACTGAAGCTTAATTGATCTGAAATAAAATCATGTTAAACTATTGTAGGGGTCATAATATCAGTCATATATACACCATGACTGGAACGGAAAGGTTATAAACTCATTATACTGATGCTAAATGGTGCTTGCAAATGGAAACACAATGTGGTTCAGAAAATATGCTACCGGAATGGGAAAGGTAGTTCAAATGATGTAGTGATGCTTCTCCCTAAAAACATAAACATCACATGATATAGAAAGCTATGCTGCTCCAGTGCTACTGGCATATGTAACTAAACCTACTCAGCCACATTAATCGTAAACATGGTTAAACTGTGGTTTCTTTTCTTGGTTATTTACTTTGTTCACGATCTTATAAACTCAGAAGGCTAATGAACTAACTTACCTAAATAGTTATATGCTAGTATGGCTACTATAAACTTGGAAAATCAGCTAGATTCAATAAGCATGGGCACTATCCATCCATCCATCCATCCATTATCTATATCGCTTATCCGTACAGGGACGCAAGGGGGCTGGAGCCAATCCCAGCCGACATTGGGCGGGGACGGGGTATATCCTGGACAGGACGCCAGCCTATCACAGGACTGACATGCAAACTCCACACAGAACAGCCCTGGCCCTCTTGCTGTGAGTGGGGCTAACCACTGCACCACCATGCCAACAGGGGCACTAAAGGCTTCATAATTATTTCTAGCTCCTCCTTTAGCACCCCACCTTCTCAAATGGTTTTCATTGTGTCAGCAGCTGTGACCCATTTCAGGGACGGCCTTTTTCACAGAATGACGACTACAGAGGTGTAGCCTTTGCATGACAGAAAGGCTACTGTGCTGAGCAGCTGTGCCTCCACTCCAAATGAGAAACTCCATACAAAGGATAAACCATAACGCTATATAGGACATGTAGCATAGGAACAAACATTAATCCCACTTTTCTGAATATGGAAATGTTCTTCCACAAGAGATGACCTTTATTAGGAGAAAAAGGCAGATATCACAAACATGCACCTCCAGACACACACCAAAACTAATCATAATGACCTGGATGTCAGCACTGGCACCATCGAGGCCATTTACTCAGTGTAATTTGGTTTCCAGCAAGACAAACTCCAGCAGAGCTATCACAAAATGACTGATTGATTCTGCAGGTGGATGCAGCCGGCCCTGCTTACATTGGCCACAACAAAGAAAATACTCTCAGTAGATAGTTGGCATTGCAAACATCAGAGGGACAAGTTAACTCCTCCTTGACAGAAGCAAATGGCAAACTTTTCGTTTTGGAAAAATAGGTAACAGTATTATGTCGGAGCTGTGCTTGAGGAAAACATGAAACCCTGCTATAAACAGCTTCCTTTGGGATCTCGTTTGAGAGACTGGAAACTTTTCAATAAGTGAAATGTGTTTTAACTCAAGACTAAGCTCATTTACAAATGAAACATGCTAACCCAGGAAATTATTAACTTTATTAACTTGAGTTATTCTGGCAGGTCAGGGCTCTATCCATCATATCTGGAAGCTACACTGAATTTATTGTTGATAATTTTTCACGTGCCATCCACTTTTAGTTTTAAAAGATGCCTTATTTTTAAAATTGTTAATGTTTTTTTTTTCTACGGCAAGAGGTCATTAAAGCTCGGGGACTCAATAAATATAAAAAGTTGCAGTGACCAAAACACCAAAAATTAGCACCCAACTCTGCACCTTCATGTCATTTTTAGTCTATTTTAGCTAACTGCTTTGGTTTTATGGCAGGTTATTTGTATCTGCAATTGTATTTGTATGTTTCAGTCTGACAACTCCCGACAAGCAATAAGCAGACAGCTGTTTTCATCAAACAATCCATACTAAAACCCACTGTACTCTACCTACACACCTCCAAACAAACAGGAAAAGCTAGCAACTATTTGATCATGAAAAACCTAGCAGCTAAAACCCCTGCATTATTTTAGTAGTTGGTGAGGACTGAAACTGTGCTAAAATGCAAGCAAATGTTGGAGTTACATTTGTCAGGTGGACAGAGATAGAAATCCAAATGGATGCTAATGTTGCTATTTGAGTGCAACGTACAACTGTTGGTAAAATGTTAGCAAAAACAAAGGTGATTCCCTTGGATGAGTGGTACAGCGGTGCAGTGGTTACCACTGTCACCTCACGGCGAGAAGGTTCTGGGTTTGGGCCTGGGGCCTTTCTGTGTGGAACTGCATGTTGCATCTTCTCCTCTTGTCTGTGTGGGTTCCCTCCGGGTGCTCCAGCTTCCTCCCACAGTCCAAAGACATGCACATTAGGTTAATTGGTGACACTAAATTGCCCGCTGGTGTGAATGTGAGTGTGAATGCTTGTTTGTCTCTGTATGTCAGCCCGGCGACAGACTGGTGTTTACCTTGCCCAGTGTCAGCTGGGATTGGCTCCAGCCCCTTCCTGTGACCCTATAAGGATAAGTGGTATAGGTAATGGATGGATGGATAGTCCCTAGTTTATGTCTGATAGAGAGATGACTAACCAGGACACTGTTTTTTGGACAGGTGTGTTGCTGTTGGGCCTTTCAAAAGTAATTTTCAGAGTTGTAAGGAGCACAAATGAAATTCCAGCCACCTCTGTGGAGCTGCTGTCGCAGCACAGGTGGACATGTCAAAACCTCAGCACATAAAATCAAAACTATCTCTGTGAGGGACCAAGCCCATTAGGCAAAGGCAAGAGGGGAATTTAAGGGTTTTATTCACCAAAATTTCAATTTCCATTACTTTAACTGAAATACACTAAACAGAGCAAAATAACACAGCTCTTTCTAGCCCCCAATGAACTGAGGTCCAAATTAGAAACTGAGCTAACAGCATGAGAAATGGAAGCACTGACTGTACCCAATAAGTACTAAAGATGTACAAGAAATCATGCTATACATTAGACAAAAATCAAAGGAATTATTGACATTATTAATATTATAATAATATTCATCGTAAATATTTTTTTCCCTGCATTTGTTTTTTCGAAGTACAAAATTTACAATGGATAACACAGAAAATTAAAGGTTTCAGTACCCACATGAATCACAAATGGGTTGATTTGGGCCAGTTACCACATATTTCATATACAGTTGTGTTTTGCCCCAGGCTCTACATACCAGGACACTGATGGCTCAAACAGGGCGGAAACTAAAGCAACAAACAATCTCAACACATTACTAATGATAAATAAACTCAAGTGATCCATGAAATGAGTCAACTTGTAAACTTTGACAATGAACACCAATTAATGACAACATGGAGGTAAAATGAACAATCACAATGAACAATCTATGCATCTATAAGGGCCATGTGAATGACAATCTCCATGGCCACATCAGGGGGAACTGAATGTTGCCTTATTCAAACTACATCAGAGCCTCTTTTTACATGTTCAAGAAGACACTGTGAGAGCACTTTTTCATGGTGTTGGGAAATGTGGGTATGACATATACTGTAAAAGGCCATGGCCAGGCCATCAAATAATATATTACGAATCATTCATTTGATCTAGGTCCAAGAGACAGAGCATCTGGGCCAACCCTGTGCACAGAGAGAAAGAGACCCATATCAAAATACTGGTAGTCTACCTTAGACAGGATGAAAGATTCAGGTTACCATAGCTATTTAAACCTTTATTTGCATGAGCAAATTTGATAACTGACAGATTAAATGTCACGTCGTGCCTTTTCTCTTTGCCGCCATGGTTTTCGGACATGACCGTCCTTCACTCTTGTGACAATACATCCAAAGAAGCGGGCGTCTAATTGAGACCTGACATTATTTGATAGAATGTGCTGCCACACCTGGCCAGTAACAGGGAGTCAGCTTCTAATTGAAGTTTTACTGTATGTCCCTCATTGTATGGACTGGAACCTAACACGAAATTCAGGGAGAGAGCGAGGATAACATGCAGCAAAGAGCCACAGGTCGAACTCAAACCCGTGGCTTCTGCAGTGAGGACAACGCCTTCATAGTGTGTGGTCTACCAAATTAACCAAAGGGACGCCCCCCTTTGCCCCCCCCCCCCCCGTGTATTTCGCCTATTTGCATGTTCTTTCTTAAGTTGCAGTGTGTTGAGCTCTCAGAGCCACCGTAGTTATCACATGTACACCTCCCTCCTGCATGCAGCAGTGCCTTGTGATTCAATATGAGAAAAGGCCAAAAATAACCAGCTCCAACATCTTTGATTTTGATTTCAGGAAGCTCACTCACATCGATACTCTGTGCATATTTGGTAATGGCTAATAAATGTCAGGAAGAATAACTCACACACTTTAAAAGCTGCATTACAACAATATTTGATGAAAGTAGATAACAAGCATCCATCAGCTAAAACCAACACACAGATGACTCACATTTATGGATGAGTGAGACAAAAGTTTTGCACGTCTACTCAAACAGCATGCTCTGTCTCTTTATGTGTGAACTGAACGATGGCTAATTTGTGGCCATGCAGATTGAAAACAGCCCTGGGGGCCACGCTGGTTAGGATGTTGTTTAAGGTTCCAGTGAGACAATAAGATATGATGCACAAAGTTCAGTTGGATTATGAATCTGTACAGATTTATGTGTATAACTGCACAATGGTTTTCATTCCCTAAAACAACAAGTTATGAAGATGGCAACTATTCATGTGGCTATTATTTTTGTCTCTCTCCATTTAAATTTCTGTCGCACAAATTAAGTTTTAATTTGAAATTAAATGAGAGCTGAAGAAGTTAAGGGTGGAGTAAAGGAAAGAAAGCAAACAACCAACGACATTTTCATATGAATAATTTAGGGCAGAGAAAGTTGACTTCAAAGCTGTTGCATGCTGTTAATTTAAAAGGGATCAATCACATTAATTCCCTCTTCATCTGTTTAGGCTCCCATGTTGACTTTTGGGGCTTTGTGCCTCACGAAGGGACTACAGAGAGATGAGATGGCACAGCTACACCACAACCCACAGAACTTTCTGGATAACAAGTGCAGACTTTTTAGGATAACCTCCCTAGAACTACTTTTTCTTATTTATTTAATTTTTTACCTGTCACAGAAGCACAAGGTCTCCAGCTTAGCTCCTGAAATGCACTAATGATACTGTGTAGTCTACACGAGGTCAGGCGTCGCCTATGACTGAAACGCAACAGTAGAAATAAGTTATTTGTTCTCATTGTGACTGAGATTGTGTGATACTGGATATATTTTGCTTTGATAAACCAACACTTTAAGGCCAGAATACAATTAAATAATCAAATTACAATTACAAAAAAGCATCATCATCTCACTGTCCTTGAACATAACATTATGGAGATTAATTCATTGTTGTAAACAGTGTGTGTCTGGTTTATCTGGCAGAAAAACAGCCTCTCTAACAGAGTAATACTGTATTTAAGAATCTGGCAGCAGCAACAGGCTGTTTACTTTGAAGATGCAGAAAACCTGAGTAGTTACCATATACAATGAGCCTCCATGGCTGTCCAGGCAAGAATTACACAGGCTAATTTCATCAGCAGAAAACCCACGGAGCAAGCACCAACATGTTAATAAATCAATAAATACGCAAACGATAAATCAAGGACAAATCAAATTACTTTTTAAATTTCTCAAGCAGAAATGTATTAAATAATTTACTTTTTGTGTCTCATCCTTTAAGGCATTACTCCTGCGATTTAGCAAAATATTCCAAATATGAATCATGATGCATCGCTCTGTCATAAGTTGTCTGCATCCTTCCTTGTGTCCAGCGGGTAATTTATAATGTATGTGATGCTTCCACCGATCATATATATAAGATTTCATGTTCCTGAGCTCCCAGACAGTGTGTTGGAGATTGTTTCTCTTAGGGCTACTGATATATTACTCATCTTGGAGAGTGAGATGAAAATCTCAATAACTAGATGATTCGTATTGCCCACAGTGTAATTTTTGGGAAATCATCATCCTGAAATAGTATCAGATATGTTGCCAAAGTTCCAGGTTTTTACTCTATCTCCGCATGAACTGAACATTTATTCCAAGCTCAGGTATCACACAGGCTGCTGGAAACCCCACTAAGTGCCCACAGCAGGAGAGTCACTTTACAGAAGCTGTACAGATTATGAATGATAGAGAAAGTCTTTTCACATACATTAAAGTGCCACAAATGAATAATTAGCAGTTTCAAATTTCAGCCCTGCAAATGTTCAGCTGAGTCCTATCAGGCCTTTCCTCTCCAAGTGATTGCTCGCAGTACAAGTGATGCGTTTGCTGGTCTGTGATCTGAAGTCCATTCGCCGCAAAGACAAGGAAAAGCTTTATATTTCTCTGAAAATGATGACAGTTGAAAATAAAGTGAGACAAATTCATCAGCAGAAGCCACTTTATTAGTCTGTAGATAAATGAGACATTTCTATAAGTAGAATGCAGTAAGTGTATGCTGTTAGCAACATTACTTGTCTAAACTGTCAATCATAATGACTACGATCTTCCAATTATGAACCTTTTATGCAAATATTTTACTCACAGTATATATTGCCCTAAGGAGTAAACCACCCACAAGAAACCACGTCAGTGAGTTTCTACCTGGAGCTGCTTGTACGAGTAACATTGTTATCCTCATAATTCGGCCTCTCGCCTGCAAATATGTGACATTTGAACCCTGCTTGCATTATCTGCATAAATACCCATAAACTCCATCCTCCCTGAGGGGCTTGTGTATTCATATCTGGATTTTAATATTTATGGTAGAAATAAATCACCAATTTAAAGTGGCAAAGGAGAGATTGTGAATGTATGTATCTCATAATTTTCCCAGCTGTGATATATGAGTAAGACTTTGTACATGTATATGTTCCCTGTTTGTCAAAGCACCCTCTGAGAGCCCCAGACACCAGCTCTGAACTTGGTGTATTCTGGATTTTGGGTGTATTGTTGATTTTGTGATTCCAGTGGCTTGGCATGAAACTGATTTAGTCAGTCCCCATACACCAGAAATTTAAGTCATGCCAAACCAAGTCTAACATTTGTAACTATGACTTATAATCACTACTTATCTTTAAAGTTATATTCAATTTAAAGCTGCACAAATGAATATTTTTTTATTGACGATGACTCAACCGTATATTTCCCTCAGAAGCTAGTGGAGATCAAAATTGAGCAACTTCTGGAGAGCAGCTTTTGTGCTAAGGTACCTTCTGTAGCTACATGTGCAGGCTTTACAGTTGTAGGCTACTCTACTGCATCACTAGGCTGCTTATGTTTTCTGTTTTGACAGTAAAGACAACATGAAGCAAGTTGGGAAAAGGCTCAATCATTCTCGCCTTTTCAGTAACACACATCTAGCAAAGCCAAATCATTCTGCTTGTCGTGAGCCCTGCTCTCTATCACAGTGAATGAAATGACATAAAAATCACAACTCTAGGAAATACCGGCACATCCTGCAAGGAAACAAGGTTCCTACTGTCACTCATATCACAAGTGGATGAAAGAATGTGAATGCAGGTTCTCTGGGGAACATAATTACAGCACATTATGGCCTGATCACATACGATGCAGTGTTGTCATATCAATGGCAGAAATACAATGCTGCACTATAAATCAAAACTGACTTCAGTATTTATGGTGGAACACCCATGAACCCCTTGTGTCGACCATAAATCCAGCTTTACATTCAGCAGGTGAGCATCAACATGACCCCATATGAATGATAATGTTGGCCTTTTACCACTACATGCATAATTAAATAACTGCTCAATTAAATAAGGAGTTCACCGTATTGACCTTATAAGGTGATAATACAACAATGTTCTGATTACAGCTTGTTCTGCTGTCCCTACTGGACAAAAAGTGAAAAAAAAATAAAGTTGAAATTCAAGTTCCTTTCCAGACATGTTTTAAACAATGTAAAAATACTCTATTATGATTCATATTTTGTTTAATATGATTTTCCCAAATAAAAAGTGGAAAAAAACTTCCTCATTGAGAAATTCTGGATCAGGCCTCACGCCCCGCCCACAACCACTGCTTGCACTAGGTCAACAGTGAAAGAGCAAAGAGTATCAAGATGGTTAGAGTAGGAAACATCAGAGACTCAGCCACATGTTTGAGCCTCAGTCAGACCCAGACTCAGATGAAGATGAAGTTGAGACCAGAATCAGCAACAAGCAGACAAATCAGAACAGTTAGCACAGTTAGAATCTTTTATTTGTTTGCATTATTTGTTTGCTTGCAACTGGCAGTGGCTGACCCAGTGTTAGTGGTTGTGCTGATGACATCTGGCTCTCTGTACTGACAAGGTTTCAGGTTTATTTTACCCGCTGCCCCGTCAGGATTGGTTCCTTAGTTTATATGATGTATGAATCTCTGACTGTCTGAATTTGTTTTTACAAGACTGTCATTAGTTCACTGCAGTTCCAAGGTGGAAATAGACAATGATGGTGCTGACTGCTTATTTCACTTATACTGTGGCTGTTAATACATAAAAAAAACAGCAAATGCACATGTTAACAAGGTTAAAAAACAGATATTTATTTAGGGGGGTCTTTAAAATCAGGATCATAAGGATTCTCTTACACTTTGAGGAAACTGACCATCCTCTAGTTGTTGAAAAATACTGCATATCAGGCCCAGTGATGTGGATATTATAAATCCAAGGACGTCTTTGTAAGTATTCCTACTACTTTAAGGACTGCTTTGTGAGGCTGAATTACAGCACTTTTTCTATTTTAAAAAGTCAAGCAATCAAGGGAGCAAAATGGAATAACAATGTCACCAAAACCAATCAGCCTTTCTTGGTTTCCTCACTTAAGCAAACTAAAATCAAAATGAAAGGAGTGTTTTGGTGAGCGCCTGAGCATATTTTATCTGTGAAAAAAAAAAAAAGTCAAGACATCCTTGGGAAGAAAACCCATCCACTGAAAATTACAGTTTTCACCGCAATGCAATAACATCCCTGTGTGTGACATAAAAAACACCAAAACAAATTCTGCAAAGAAAAAAAAAGGCCCAATCATAAATTGCTGATGTTGTAACACTCGCATCATCACACCATATAGTATCATCACAGCTACTCAGGCTTGTGTCGACAGTGCCTTGCTGGCTGGGGAATTGTAGCTGTCAGTCACCTGAGTAATGTCGGCGACAGCTGTGGTATTTCAGACGAGGGAGAGGGATTTTATCATTTCTCCTCTCATAGGTCACACAGCCAATGACTAATTGTAGTAAAGGTGAGGCATAAACGGTGACTGCTTTTCCTGACAAGGCTTTGACTGAGCATCGCCGCACAAGAAAAGGTTCATGGCTGTCTGATTATCCCTCCTGACATCCTGGGAGTAAGCCTGCAAGGAGTTTACTCAACTAGGAACCTCACAGCGAGAGGCTTCATTGGGAAATGAAAAGATGAGAAGAAACTCCACAATACAGTTACTCCATAAAAAATTCACACCATTTTGTTGCTTCCAAGGTTGAATCTCTTCAGAGGTTCTGGTGGCAGCTTCTTGGAAGAAGCCTGAAGAAGAGAAAAGTCTGCTCTCAGTTCTCAGGAGATTTGAAATGTCAGTCTCAGTGAGGCTGCAAGAAGGATCTGTACACGCCAGCTTTGAGCTAACATACTGTAGAAAACATCCATGTCTGTTGCGGAGTCTTAAGCAATGTCTCTCTCAAGTGCATGTGCAGTAGTGCATGGATCAAATGGCCACACGTCTATTAATTTGTTAAAAGAGAGAGAGAGAGAGAGAGAAAGAGATTGTCAAAAGGAAAGATTAGAGCTCTCAACCTATACAAACCGCTCCAGTTTAAATTTAATTTGTAAGGATGAAGAGGACTTCAAAGCTTCTTCAGACAACAAAGGCCAATGGATTTGAGGGTCTAGGAGATGGTCAACATCAATTGATGGCAATCCTTCCGCTTAACCTACCTTATCCACACGCATACACACACACACACACACACACACACACACATACACACACACATACTCAGCATCACACTGTGCATCAATAAGCCTGGTGCTTGAGGAGACAGTGAAACGATTATGATAGCATTTTAAAATGAAGAACAGTACAGAGACATTATAGAATCTATAGAATGAGTCTGTTTTGCTCGATGAGCTGAATTACAGTATGTGTTGTTTGCCTCTTTACAAATACTAAAAAAAAAAAAAATGATGGGTGTTGATTTGCACTGTGCCAAAAGGGTTGTTGCTCAGCAACAGTGAAGTGACAATGTGTCATTCATTTGAAATTGTATTTAAAATGAGGGGGAAAACACTGCACACGAGCCAGACATAAAATTCAAAATGTTCAGTAATTAAATCAGCTGAACATATCCACAAATTTTTGTATTTACAGTGCATTTGTGTTGAGCAAAGAGATAAACTTGAAACAGATGGACGTGCGTTGAGCAGCTGGCAGTTACTGAACAAAAGACAACACTGACAACTCGTCATCCTGTGATTGGATTATAAAAGGTTACACCATGGCCACTGAAAAATCTCAGTTCTGATTGTGGTTGTGGATTTGTGGAAGTTGTGGATTAACTTCCAGTAACCGGACAGTATAACAGGACACCTATGACGCAGGTGTGGGTTTGCAGTTTTAAATTACCGCACTTTTAAATGTTTTAAATGTATAGGTAAAGAGCTTGGAGTTAAAATTTGTTGTATGGACACCAACGGGACACAGGGCTTTTGAAGTAAGCCAACTATGGTGAAGCTGCAGCCTGTGAGCATGACGGACAGCTGTAGTGGGAAGAAGAGGACATGTGACCAAAAACTGCAGAGAAAATAAAGACATGAGGAGAAGAATTCACAGGTAGGAGTGTGAGAGGGAAAGAGAGACAGAGATCAAGAGCTGATGTGGCAGTCTCTGTGTGTGTCTGTGAGAGGCAGAGAGAGGGAGCACTGTGCCGTTATCTCCACTGAACTGGACAGTTTTAATAATATTGTGTAGCAGGATGCAACTATTCTCTATCTATAGGTGAGTATCGTCAAGACTTGAGAGAAATCAGTAAAAATGATCTTTCTCTCCCACATTCAAAACCTTGCACCGAGCCTTGTGAACCCCTTCCTGCTTACTTAAATGCTGCTTAATGTAACCGGTTAGTGAATAGCATTGGGTGCGTTGTGTTTTGATGAAGATATCTATCTCTCTATCCTCCAGTCAATTGTGACCATTTTAACTTAGCCCTAAACAAATGAAATGACAATATGTTCGCGTACTTAAGCAATATCACGTATGATATTGCTTTCATATAACTTTTATGTACGAGTGCCACATTAGTTAACAGTAATAAGGAACAACAGATTATGATTTGTTTGTTTACTTCATCATTTATTTGGCTATGCCAACACAAACAGTGCTGCAGCTGGACTGGTACTGGACTGTTGCTTAGCAACACATAAACATTTTCCTGAATGTTGATGTTTATAGTTTTGAGACTTAGCCAAATCTGAAAGCATTTCAAAGCCCATGTTGTTCACCTTACAGTGTTGGCTTCATTTTTGCTCTTCTCTAATTGGTCGGGGTCAGCTGATGTCATATGTGCGCACCGGGAGGTGTACGCTGAAGTATCCAGGCTTCTTTCCGTCCTTCATCCTCTTCTGACGACCGTCCATAATTTAATTCAACTGTTATTTCTGGATATATATTCATCAAGTTTGTTATCTAAGATAGATAACGACCATTAATGTAACATTAATTAACAACTAGTAGAACGCCTGCAAAGCAAAGTGACACATTTAGTTAAAAGTCCCAGGGCTGTTGTACTAGCACTCATGGAATTCCTCTCACCAATCCAATTACTTCAAAACTAACTATTGTATATTAATAAATTCAAGCTAGCAAAAGCAAAAGAGGAGAGGTAAAGGCTGGAGACCCACTTTATAGCGAGGACTCCACAAAAGTGAACATAGAGATACAGAAAGTGAGTCTCAAACTTTCCGCATACTGACTATGGACTATGGAGAACTAACACAACAGCTATAACGATTAACACGGATTTTGTGGAATTACAATACTGCATATTACTGCTCTTACTGTATAACTGACTCTATCAACCAAGACAGCAAATTCTGAGGCAGATACAAAATCTGATACAATTTATACTTCACAAGCTACTTACTCCAAATATTGAAGGTCCTGCTTGAGATCTATACATTGTATATGGGTAAATTACTGATATGATGTGAATGAAACATTAACTGCAGAACTGATTCCTGACACTGAGACGAAGCCAAAGACAAAAAGACGTATGACTGTGTTGGATTTGTTGAAACAACAAAACCAGTCCACTCATGTTTGCGCAGTGGAGTTATCCTGTGGAGTGGAGCTTCTTCCCTCAGACATGATCTTTGGCTTTGTGTTCAGAAGGCTTTTCTTTTGCACATAACAAAGAAAGAGAGAGGACAGATAATGGCTTGTTAGCACCCAAGTTTAGTGAATACATGAATTTTGCCAATCTCAGTGTCAGAATTCACCGTCACCCACCGCTGCACCCTAATAATTTTTCACAGTCATACACTTTCATTTTCACTTGCATATACAAGTGAAGGCTTAATATTTGTGTTTGCGTTTTCTGTTTTAACTACTTTAATCTGAAGAGGGAACCATATTTTGACATGACCTAAAGAGGTATTTCAGGGATTTAGTATTATATCTGCATAAAGCTGGGAGACTTAAGAAAGATAGCTTTTAAAAAGAATGGTCAGAATCCAGGTGGCAGAGGCAACCAGATAGCTTCTTTCATTAGACCCTCCATGATAGCAAAGATGCTGTACGAGTTTGAAACTCCACACTGCAACTTTGTAATGCAGGCTTTGTAATCTCCAAGTGCAATCCAAGGTAACAATGATGACGTTATTTACCTACATTTGAAACTCCTCCAGAGCCACAGAGGACATTGTGCCACAGGTTAAGTAGCACTCTCCATGGCAACTAAACTGAACTGAATGTGTAAAGTCTTTGGAGCGGCAAATTCAAAAAACATCCCATCTGCATGAAATGTATTTTAAATTATCTGATGTCAAAAAAAATTTAAGTTAACTTATTTCCCCAGACTCTTGCCGAGAAGTTAAGATGGATTACATCAAACTCTGATATTGATCTCTGTGGGAAATTAGGTAATGAAATTAGTTAATGGAATACATTATTCTCTGTTTTCATTACTGTGCTGCTGAATTGTGGAGCGCACTTCTGCTCATGCACACTGGGGAGCAATTGTCTTTGCTGCTTCTTCATCATTGCCAGTACATGAGAACCTTAGAATTCATTTATATTAGAAATGGCAGCCTTGTGGTGCAGCAATGGCCCATTATTGAAGTTCACTGCAACTTTTGATTGCTGAGGCTGTTCAAACAACAAGTCCACATAAATACATCAATATGATAATAAAATATTCATTTATACAAAGTAGCCAAAGTCAGAATAGATATCATGTCAGCATTGGAATAAGTGAGATACGCTTTGCTTTTGAAACTGTCAAGTCTTACCTGACAGCTACTCTGGCGAAAGGCAGCTGACAGAACTACATATATTGAAAATGTACCAACACTTCCGTGTACATAAAATGGCTACACAAATACCCACACAGGACACCACTGCACCTGTTTTGAAAACTGAGACATTTCAATTTCAGAATGCAAATGGCTTGGGACTTCTGCTGCTAACGGGTCATGCACTGCAAAAATCAAGACTCACCTTCCAGAGAGTAAAAGAACAAAACAGTGCCCGCTCACAATTCACACAATTCACAAAAGGCTGCATATGATAATCTCAGTTGAGCATTTACTCAAACCAAAGCAAGAGACATGTCAAATGTCACAAAGCTATTGACAGGAGTCTGAAAGCAAAAGTCAAGAGATATTATTTACATGTCATACGTGACATGTTTCTTGAGATGATTCCAGTTCATGTTCCTTTGTTTCATCCATCATTCCTGCCAGTTAGGGCTGAACACTTTGAGGAAAATATCCACAGCAATTTAGATTTTTTTCTATAATTCAAACTACAGGCCTTCATATAGTGCTAGTAGTACATTTGTGCATTAAAAAAAAAAACAACAAAAACAAGTGGAAACCAAAAATCCACTGGCTGAGGTGGAAAAGTCGATGTATGGATGGAGGCAAAATGTGAGTAGTTGCAACGGAAACAGAGCTGGTGAATACGTGAAGATGTACATGTGACATAAATGTAGCATGAGACATCACTGAGCCTTACAATGAAGGGACGAAAACATCGCGTCTGTGTGGAGCGATGGGGAAACTGCAACCTTCCACAAATTAATACATGAAACATTTCCACATTTCTATCATGCTTTTTACATTGTTTTTAACCATCTGAGATTGGACTGGCATGCTTGTTATGACGTTGATGTTGCACCTTTTTCTTCTGCAATGTTTTAAAAGAGCTATTTGTAAGTTTTGATACAGGTACGTAGAGAGCGTTAGCATTCACAGCTGTTTACTTACCAGTCTAGAGGAAATGTTGCAAGTTCAGCATCAAACTTTACTTGCCAACAACTTTCTCCAATGGTGGAGAGAAACACCGATGTTAACTCTTGTCTCTATCAGGTCTTTGCTTCTACTGAACTTAGCATGCTAACCAGCTAACCCCAGGCCTGTCTTGTCACTTTCCAGCAGCGACTCACTGTGGCTTCCAATCTGCCCTGAAGATGTAGCACTGCTCAGAGGGCATGTTATAACCCCTTGTCTTGTAGATGCAATGATGGCTGAAGCTCCACTTTTTCTTCTTTTTCTTTTTTTTTTCACAGAGCAGTGATGTCAATTCTGTTGGGATCGCAAGCCATGAGTTCTGAGAAGAACAATGGAGAGGCCTACAAGCCACTCCAAGGCCTGAGTGTCAAACCATGCGTCCTGAAGGGAACAATAGAGAGGCCCGCGTGCTTCTCCTGAAGCCTGACTCGAGCCATGCCTCGTGGGGAGAACAAAGGAGTGGACTACATTTCCCTCCAGGCTATGGGCCAAAACCACCCCCACAAGTCACACCTAGGTGTAAAATTGGAGTTTGAAAGAAAACTCAGCAAAGGCATTGGCTGAGGCCAGGCATTCCCAGCAGGGGTCCCCGGTGACGTCACTCAGGTGATAACCCTCCTCCTGCGCTTATTCCCGTGCACCAGGTACAGTAGAGAGCTCCTCCAGCTCTCTCCGCGACTCGGCTGCTGAAAGGGAGCAATCTGCCAACATCTGACCTTTTCTCCAGAACTTCTTCAAGCCCAGGTCACAGTCTCCAACTCGCAGGCCGAGCACAGATGCTGTGTTTCTCTTCTTTAGGATCCGACGTAGATCGCTGTGCAATCAGCTGATTTCACGTCCTGTGAGGACGAGCGCCGACTTTGTTAAAGACAAACAAAGTTCACCGTCTCTCATCTGTGATCTTCCCGCTGCCGCCGAGGAACTCATCACTGTCACCGCCAGGAGAGAGACACGACCCGCCGAGCTCCAGCCGAGGACCGAGCTCCGGCCGAGGACCGAGCTCCGGCCGAGGACCGAGCTCCGGCCGAGGACCGAGCTCCGGCCGAGGACCGAGCTGTGGAGACCCAGAGACTTTCTGTCCTGACTCCGGAGGACCGGAGCAGCTCACAGTAAGAGGCTGATGTCTGGGCAGAGACACAGTTAGTGCAGCTGTTGTATTGTTGTATCTGACTTATAAGTGCTGCAGATCCTGTTGTTTAGATCGGTCACTGTGATCAGCTTAATGAGCCAAATATCACTAGTTAAAGGACCAATATCCGACCAGACGAGCTCGGTTCTCTGGCTCCGTTATTGTGTGGTGATGTTGTGGTGATTATTAACTGTGGTGACGACCTCTTGTGGACTCTTTCCTCTCTTCACCTCTATTCTCCCTCTTTCCTCCCAATCACCTCATCTACACCTCTCTCTCATTCAGGCCCGAGAGTGTGGTCGCGTCATACACGTGAGGCTCAAGGCCCCGCCCACTGTTCTCGTGTTCACGCCACTCACGCTCTGCGGCCAGCCGCCATCTTGGCTCTAGCGAGTACCTCACTCTGCCGCCATCTTGGTTCCTACTGACACGTCAGTCACGTGACCTCGTCACATCCTCTCTCTCTCTCACACACACACACACACACACACACACACACACACGGTTGTACATATGTGTTTTGCCTGTAATCATCTAGTTAGTAACCAATGTTTGTTTTAGTTATAGTTGAATTATAATCGGTTTAATATTAAGTGATGTTATTTTGAATAATTATTACTCTTATTAATAAATCCTGTTATAATTTAACTCGTCGTTGTCTGTGATTATTGTGACTATATTTGTGATAACAGCTGGATTCACAACAGTCAGTGCTCGAATTTACCCTTCAACCAACCTTCTGAGACTGTATTCTGAGCCATCAATTTGGTCATTGGTCCCTGGTGACAGGGTGGTGCCCCGAGGTTACTACTTGTAGTAAACAGTTATATATATATTGGTGATTATCACTGATAATCATTAATATGATAAGCCAATAACCAAACTGCTCCTACCTGTGCCCCAACAATTCTTTAAGCAAAGACTTAATTGGCTGTATGGAAAAGAGTTCTCATCTATGTAAACAGAGGAATAACAGTTATCTGACAGAACGCTGACTTGTTTACAACCTGTCAGATCATCTGACTGCTTGTGTTTCTTCCTCTGTTGAGCTCTTCCCAGCTACTATACGCTCTGAAATCTCAGCAACTAACTTAGTGAACACAAGTTATGTTTCTTTAAATCATGGACAAAAAAGCTCAACAGTAACAACAGCTCCAAATTCCAAAATATTCATGAAAGCCTGAATTGTTCCATATTCAATTTCTAGTCCAAACACCAGAATTCCCTACAGTCCACTTTACTCTTGCTCTTTCATGCACCCCAAACTCACTTTTCCCTCAGTGGTATCAATTAATTTGGCTTTCACTGAGTCTCAGCCTGAGAATATCAACCCAGGGGACAAGACACCCATTACTGCCAGGTCTCTGGCTCCATTTAGACTATACAGCCGTGGAAGGAATGCTCTGACACTTTGAGGAGAGTAATACTATATATGCTACATTTGGAATGAGAGTTGTGTATACACTGACATCTGTGTTCATTATTGAAGATCTACAGTGACATTTGTCATTCCCTGAAAAATCTGGAATACAGCACTGAAAAAAAAAACAGGCCATATAAACCTGTGCATGGGGTGTTTTTGCAGGACAAATGCAAGAGTACACCATGAGCATGGAGGTGTGCTGAAGGTTGCAGGAGGGTGTCCTTGCACTTCTAGGTGATTGGTCTATATTTGGATGGCAAGCCACCTGGATCCTTCGACAGACACTAACAAGCTAACTACCTGCCATTTGAATGAGGGACACATATGCCAAGCAGTAAGAATGAAGGTGAGAGCATGGTTTTACAAGAAATCACAATTGATGTAAACAATGAGTCAGCAAAGACAATAGTAAAGAGGAACTGGCAGATGTTTCGTGAACATTATACAGCTGGGTGACTTACATCTATAGCAGAACGACAGAAAATTCCATTCTAGATAAACAAATTGAGCCATTTCTCAGGAAACGTCTGCAACTTTAAATTATTTGTTGCACCTTAAAAGCCAAACAAAAACACTTATATAATGCTTACTTAAGCAAACAGTGACACATTCTGTTAAACACCAGTGCATAACAACACTGCCTGCAGAGGGAGGGACCATAACAAAAATCAGTCTTGCAGCGCTCAGGTGAGGACACATATTCCAAGAGGTGCTCATGACAAGTAGGATTTGGGCAACACACATTACATGTGCCCCAGCTACACAGAGCTCAAGTTCTGGAAAACACAAGTTAACAATAAACAACTGTGATAAATATAAAATTGTGCATTTTTTATTATCTTTTATTTTATTTTATTTTTTTTTCTTTCATTTGCATTTAAGACTACAAGAATAACGTGTAGTGAGCGAGTTCTGAATAGCTGTAGCCATCACACTGCAAGGTGGCAGACAATTACATTTCGAGCACATTGTGGGTGAAAAATCTTGACATTTCCTTCTTTAGCTTTAAGAAACTCTGAGTATCATTTTTGTCTAGTGAGTTAGAATGTCAAGTCCATGGCATCTTTGAAATCCAGCATTAGTTAAAGTACCACTGGTGTAATGCTGGCCAAAAATGAAAAACCAAAGTGTTTCTACAGGTAATTTTACGAGTGTGATACATATCGGCTCTGCACTGGTACATACTGCCTCCAGGAATAGCCATATGCTCGCACTCTTTAGTCAGACACTGACAAGGGTTCTCACGTTCTTGCACCGACTTGGCTTTTACTTGTTACCAAATTAACTGCCAAAAATACAAATGGAAGCATTACAACCTCAAATAGTGTTAGAAACTCACTTCAGTACTGTGTGACAATGTTAAGCTTGCTTCAAGCAGTGAGGGAGGGGACTGACTGAATCATGTTTTCCCCTCGGGGCTTATTATAGCTGTATGCACTCGCTGGTGACAGTGTTCAGTGCTACAAACTTATATACTCATATCTACCTATATACCCATATACTCGACTCAGCAGACTCCGTGTGTTAGCCTGTGGATATTATTCCTGATTCATGCTGCCTGCAGACTTTGACTCCCTGCTGCAGTTTGGCTGGTGGTTACACAACTTTTTAGTTCCTGTTTGTATTAGTAATCATTACCAGCTGTGACAGTGTGTGACTGGTATTGCTTTCACTTTGTGAGTCTGCATGTGTCATCATGGTAGAATGTGGTTCTGGAGACACCTACTGTAGTGGAAACTACCACAGAGGTGGTTTTGAGTACTTTATCAGATATTTGTTGTGTTGTTGCGTTGCTGTGTTTGATGTGTTGCAGCTGTAAAAGATGCAGTCATGAAACTTTGCTGGTGTGTAGTTGAGATCAAAATGAAGGCCGAGTTCAAATCAGAATCAGAATCAGAATCAGAATCAGTTTTATTGCCAAGTATGTTTTCACATACAAGGATTTTTTTCTGGTGATTGGTGCAATTGATCAGCAACAGTGGGGCTCTCTAGCCTTGTTGATGAGGCTAATAGCAGATGGGAAGAAGCTATTTTTGTGCCGAGAGGTTTTGGTCCTGAAGGACCGCAGCCTCCTGCCAGAGGGGAGTGTCACAAAGAGTTTGTGTCCAGGGTGGGAGGAGTCAGCTACAATCTTCCCTGCACGCCTCAGAGTCCTTGAGGTGTACAGGATAGGTGTGGTCCGACCCATGAGTACATGAGTTCTCGCTTAATAATGTAGTAATGACTACTGAGTGCTCTGAGGTTCTACTGCAAAAAAATGCTATCATCAGCATTTCAACATATTCACAATAACAACACTGTGCTAACATGTTTATGTTAATATACAGGTAGTTTATAATGATTACCATGTTTACTATCTACATGTGTAGTGTCTGGGGCTCTATAGGATGTGTAACTTTATGGGTTTGATATGTTTAGATAGGGGCCCCAAGTCAGAGGATGCACTAGGAGATGGGTGCTTCTCTGTTTAGGAGAATGTGGCCTTTTTTGGTCCTAGGTCTAGGGGTTTTGGAAGATGACTGTCCTTCTGACTGAGGCCTTTTATGGTATGGATTACATACGTTGTCTTAGGTTTAGGAAGACAACCAACTCATATAGATGGGGAGTTAGAGCAGTTATTCAGAGGAGATTCACATTGGCTTCGACTCCTCTCTCAGGCAACCCAGGGTGCTTGATATGATGCTGGACTTCTTTGTAATAAACCTCTTTATATACAAGCAAGACGGTGTCAGCGGAGTTTTCTTCATCATCATCACATCATCGCTGTTTAAGAAACAACAAGAATTTGGCGTCACGAACAGGATTTCGAAGAAAGAGAGACAAGAATTTGGCGTCACGAAGTCCGGACGTGTTGTGACCTGCGGCGTCTCCAACAACTTCAGCGCACCTACTCCCGCTCCAAGCCGCGGATACGGTGAGCATTTCTCACATGATTGGGCGCTGGTCTGTTCGTTGAGGCTGTTGTGTGTTTGCTGTCAGATCACACCGTAAAGAATCATGTGTGTGTGTGCCATGATGTGTTGATGTGTGGAGTGATGCTCCGTTCTAAATTGGGTTTTATTGCGTTGTGAACAACGCAATAGGGGGGAGTATAATAGAGAAGATAGAGAATAAAAGTTTAAGAAAGGAAGAAGAATAAAAGTTGAAGTAAAGGAAGTAGAGAAAATAAGAAGTTGAAGTAAAAAGTGTAGAATAGCCTAATTAGTAACGATAAGGTGAGCTAAACAACATCGTGCAAGATTAATGAAGATTGGGCCCTCAGCTTCTTAACGGTAAGACATGTGTATATTAGTCACTGCGTGAAAGTTGGCTTTGAGGAATAGTCAGATTTGGCTGAAAGAAAAAGAGGAAAGTAACAACCCTGGGCCCAGGGGAAATTGGAAACATGAAAAAAGAGACAAGGTAAAAGAGAAGATAAAGGTAAAAGTAAAGAGACAATAGAGGAATAGAAAGAAATGAGAAAATAAGAGTTAAAGAAAGAAGCCGCAGATTTGGATAGAAGACCTCTGGGAGGCGGTTTTAGACGGGCCAAAAATCCTGGAACATCACTAGGTGAATTTCGGGTCAGTTCTAGGAACTGGAGGTGTAGAAAGGAAAATTCAATTGTAAGTTCCCACTCGAACACTAGTTGACGAACAGTGTCTGAAGCAGCCTCTCATTGAATATCTACACCTCATAAGGTAGCATAAATTTAGAAGGAAAAAAAGAGAGAAAAGAAGCGGTGAAAAGCATGCTATAGGAAAAGTATGAATGAGTTGGCTTTGAGAATTTGGGATTAAATGCTGCTTGTGTTTTTTGGGATGATGTTGAATTTGCTGTGTGCTTTTATTTTGTGAGTTTGCTCTGTGCCTTTGTTTGTTGGATGATTGGTCTCTGCCTGTGTGTCTGTGTGTGTGTGTGGAGCGCTGTCTCAGCTGTGTTTCAGCTGTGTGTGAAAGGTATGGGTTGGTTAATGTGGTTTGTGTTAATGTGATAGATTTCATATTGAATAGGCATATATAGGTTGTGGTTGAGAACAGGAGATTTAGTAATCTATAAGGGAAGATATTTTGTCATTTAGTGTTAAAAACTTATGAGCCTCAAAAATAAGAGGACATTATACACGTGAATAAAACAACATGAGCCTCAAAAATAAGAGGACTTTATATGTATGTGACTAAAAACTTATGAGCCTTTGAGGGGGACTTTGATAAGATCTATGAGCCTCTTTCGAGGGGACATTTTCAATTTGTAAGAACATATGAGCCCCAAAAAGGACGTATAAGATTTTGAAGAGAACTGTAAAAATTAGTGAGGATATTTTGTGTGCATAAGTATGGGTAAAAAGATTTAATAAGTATTAGAAAGGGAAATAAAATGAAATATTTTGATGAAGTTTATTGAATTTGGAATGTGAGTTAGCGATGAGTGCAATGTGTGGTCCTTCTCTGTCCATCTTTCTTGTTGTCTGTGAGTTTCTCAGTGAGTCTGTGTGAGTGATTGTATGTAGTGGATTTGTCTGTTTAAAGAACATACAGTCTTATTCAAAATAGGGGAGAAGATAGATTTGGCTGTTAATGGAGGTTTTGTATTTTTGGTGGTTGACTGAGATTCTGCTCTGGTTTGTGTGTGTGTTCTTTGTTTCTGACTCTATGCTTTGTCATGTGGAGTCTATCTGATCTTGGGGAGATATATGGAAATTGGGCTAGATGTTCACTCTTTGAGAGTTAGAATATACTGGAAGTTCTTGCTAATTTTAAGAGGTGGAGCAAAGGGGGATACCCCACATAGAATGCAAATAAGATGGCTCTTTCTAATAGGAGGAGTGGTGAGGGTGCTCCCTCCCTTCTCTCCTTGTAAGGTAGTGTAATGGAGAAAGATGTTAGGTCATTATGATTTGGCAGTTTGTAGGATATTGGAATCATTGTAGAGTAAAAAGAGTACTAGGAAATACAGCTTGTGGATAATAATATACTATTGGAAGATTTAAGATGCTATTAGAGTGAAACAAACTAAAACATCTAAATTGATAATGTATTGTATGAAATGATAACTTGGTGTTCATTAATGGTTGTAGTTTAAAAGAAGGAAAACATCTGATGTAGATAAAAATGACCTAAGTGTTGGTAGATAATATGCGTAAATCACACTGAATAGTTTATTGTGTTGTTTATAAGGACCTAGTGAGTTCATAAGATACTGAATTTTTGTCTGTTTTCTCTTTTTCCTCCTTTATCCACCTATGGTGTGTGAGAGTGGGAGGAGGAGAGAAAGGAGACGAAGTGCGTCTGAATTGGGATCTTCCAAAGTGCAGACGAGAAGGCAGCTGGCCAGTGCGTCACATGGATTGAGGCTTGCTGACGACAGAGTGTGCAGCTCCTGAATCCAGGCTGATCAAGGCTAGTGTGGTTTTATCCACAAACTCATAATAAGAACATTTTTTTAATTTGGGGTTAATAGAATACATCCATCTCTCTACATATGCAAAAGATAATACATGTTGTAGTCATTTAGAAGAAAAGCTTGGCAACGGACTGATGGGTCCTGTTATCGTGTAGGAGATAAATCGAGTGCTGGCTACGCAGTAGTAAAAGCCCAAGGAACTTAATTTGTTGTTGAGAAGGCTGAAGTAGTACCACAGCCTGCATCTGCACAGCTTGCTGAACTTGTAGGGCTAACTGAAGCGTGTTTGTTTGCGGAAGGTAAGCGAGTGACAATATATACAGACTCTGCATATGCACATAATGTGTATCACTTGTTTGGATCAGTGTGGAAAAACCGAGGGTTTAAGAAAACAGATGGTTCTCCAATACAGCATCACGCTCAGATAATGAAACTGTTGCATGCTATGATGAAGCCTAAAGAAATAGCAATAGCTAAATGTGCAGCACATAAAGTGGATGTGTCAAAGGTCACACAAGGGAATAAAGCGGCTGATGAAGCTGCAAAAGCAGTAACAGGAGCAGACAAATTGGGTAAAGTTCTTCTGGTAACTCATGAAGTGAATTTGGAAGATAAAATTACACTTAGGGATGTGATTTCAATGCAGGAAGCTGCTCCCGAAATGGATAAACAGTTGTGGCTAGACCGAGGTGCCACCCAAGATTCTATTGGTCTTTGGAGAAATCATGAGGGGCTGATAGTAGCACCTCCAGACCTGTTAGGCCTGATGATTCAGGAAGCGCATGGGTTAGCTCATGTTGCAAGGGGGGAAGTTAGGAGAAAGATTACAAAGGAGTATGGGTTTTGGGCACCATATTTGCTTGAACAAATTGATTATGTTATAGGTAGATGTACTATCTGTCTGAAAGATAATGTTCGGAGGGGTGTGATGGTTCCCCCTGGTCACATTCCAACTCCGAGGGGTCCTATGCGTGAGTTAGTTGTGGACTTTGTGGACATGATAAAACCAGTTGAAGGTACGAGATATATGCTAGTTGTCGTGGACAGATTTTCGCGATGGCCTGAGGCTTGTCCAACCAAGCGGAAGGATGCTCAGTCGGTTGCCAAGTTTTTGTGTAGAGAGGTCATAAGCAGGTGGGGACTTCCAGATAGGATATCCTCAGACAATGGGAAGGAGTTTGTGAATAAAACAGTGAAATTGATTTTGCAAAAACTGGGAATTAAACAGCATCTTGAAGCAGTCTATCATCCGCAAAGTCAAGGGATTTGTGAAAAAAAATGAATGGTGTTTTGAGAAATCGCATTGTTAAAATCTGTCAACACACGGGCCTAAATTGGATAGCGGCACTTCCGCTGGCGCTAATGGTGTGTCGCTCAAGTGAGCTGCGTGATTTGCATATGACACCTCATGAGTTGGTCACGGGAAGACGGATGCCAACGTCTTGTTTGCGTACAAGTGGAAAGGGTCCAAGCCTGGCCCTTTTGAAAGATGAAATGCGAGCGTATGTTACATATATGGCTACTTTGCATAAAAGAATATCCACATATGTTTCTGACAGGCAAAGACAAGAGGAGGTGCAGGAGAGGCTCAGTGAGCAAAAGAGGAGCACAGTGCAACCTGGAGACAAGGTGTTCGTGAAGGTGTTTAGAAGGAAGTGGTGATAGAAAGCAAACTAGTAGAGCAATATCCATTTTGAATATCTGAATCTTTAACATATATTTTCTGTTATTATTTTTTAGTAGTTTCTTATTATAGAGTGGTGTGATTAAAGGGGGGAAATGGAAAAGGTGATTTATAACTAGGAATAATGTAAAAGTACGATATTGTGAATTTCACATCTACTTATAAGGTGCTAATCTGCATTTGATGTTTCAATTTGCATCTGTTGTTTCTGCAAAGATACTGTTTGGTGTTTTCTTTTTTCCTCCTAGAACGATATTGAGGGAAGACCACTGCGAGGGTGGTTGGTTCTTCAGGAATTCTGACATTCTGAAGACATTCAGACATGGACAATAAAAAGGACTGGCCAGATTTAAAAACACCATCGACACTACACTGAGAGTCGACGCTGCTGAGGAGCTGCAGTGTGATGCATTTTTCTGTTTTCTCTTACATATATTTTCATAATATTGGATTTTGTTCTGTTTATTGTAATCTGTGATAGTAATAGAGGATGTTTATATAGTAGTGATAATTTAGCCAAACTATTATGTCTTGCTTAGTTTTGAGTTTCTTTATTACATGAGTAATACTTTTTATTATATTTTATAAAGTTTTTGTTTTAATTGATTGAAGAATGATGTTTTCTGTTATTGAGTAAATATACTGGAATCTCAGATGTTTTCTTTTTTTTCGGGGATGCTTAGGGATATTGGTGCTAGGCAGGGAAAGGTCCATTGGAAGGTGCGATGGGTCGACCAGCCTGAATTTGGACATTGTTTTGATTTTATTTTCTGAGGTTTCCATATGTATTTGCTTAAGTCATATCCCTATACATATTGTTAAAATTCTTCCTTTTTAATTGGTCTGGAGTACTATATGTGGTCGCCTAAGGCAGAGGGTCCGTGAGAGAATTTTCCTGTCTAGATTGTTTGATGGACATTTCAGGACAGATAGCTGCCTGACAGGTTTTTCACTCTCACACTCCACAAAGTTGTTGAATTGCTAAGGTTATGCTGTAGGAGGAACTGTTATACTTCTTATAACTGCAAGCATGTATGTGTTATTCATTTATTTTTCGAGACTCTGCGTAGTCTCGAAGGGGGGAAATATGTAGTGTCTGGGGCTCTATAGGATGTGTAACTTTATGGGTTTGATATGTTTAGATAGGGGCCCCAAGTCAGAGGATGCACTAGGAGATGGGTGCTTCTCTGTTTAGGAGAATGTGGCCTTTTTTGGTCCTAGGTCTAGGGGTTTTGGAAGATGACTGTCCTTCTGACTGAGGCCTTTTATGGTATGGATTACATACGTTGTCTTAGGTTTAGGAAGACAACCAACTCATATAGATGGGGAGTTAGAGCAGTTATTCAGAGGAGATTCACATTGGCTTCGACTCCTCTCTCAGGCAACCCAGGGTGCTTGATATGATGCTGGACTTCTTTGTAATAAACCTCTTTATATACAAGCAAGACGGTGTCAGCGGAGTTTTCTTCATCATCATCACATCATCGCTGTTTAAGAAACAACACATGTAAGTTTAGCATTTCACAGTGATACATTTACCTATTCATGCACACATTCATACATCACATCCAAACACACACTCATACACTGATGGAACAGCCACCAGGGGCAATCTGAGGTTCAGTATCTTGCACCGACCCGGTCCGTGGACAACCCGCTCTACTTCCTGAGTCACAGAGAAACAAGAAACACTTAAGGAGGAAGAAGTGGCAAACACAATGACATACAGCTGAGTAACAAACCATAATTTTCATGCAGTAATCATAAGAGTAAAGGTCAGTTAAGTAATGCAACATATAACACATCATCCATTATACAGAGGACAGTAGTCAACTTCTGGGCTCCTGCTGATGCTGTGTACAGAGATTATGAGTGTGTGTTTGTGTGTCTGGAGGCCACAGTCCCTGAAAGCCCAGTATTGCTCCTCTGAATCCCCTTGAATGGCTAAAGTCCCGTGACTTTGATCTGCTAGCCATCGTTTAAGACAAGGTTTATTCCAGGTCTATTTGAAGCTCAGAGCCTTCACAGTTCAGACTACCAAGCCTTTCACATTTGCAGCCTTACCATATTCTTCATGTTGCTGCCCCATTAGACAAGCTCCGCTCTTAATTGCAGTGGCACTATCTTGCATATACAGGGGAACTGTGTTGCTGCAGTCAGCAGTCCACAAGGCTCATTTTCACTTCCCTGTCAGTGCTTTGACACCCTAGAAGAGAGACTTCCTGTGGAGACACCTTTAACATCCTCTTGTCACTTTAATTGATGACAAAATTGCCACTGGTGATCATTAACAACTTAGAGCACTTCTGACTGCAGGTGGCTCCGTGTTGAGAGGTTTCAACTCGTTTATCATCTACTGAGCCTTTCTGTTGGGGTTAATCTTCTTACCTCAATTAATGGCAATGAAAGCAGGGTTTTCTCCAAAGCTGTCATTAATTGTCATATCAGTTAATGGTGCAAAAATAAAAGCAGTTATACAAATAGTAATAATAATAATAAGAAAAAAAAACATAGTATTATAATTATCGTTATAATAATAAAATATTCCTTTCAACTTAACTTTTCTTGTAGCTTTCGATTGTATCCCACTGCATTCTTCATTGAATGTAACTTGCTGAGGTTTCATCAGGTGGATCAAGTACAGGATCATCGTGCCATCATGTGATAACAGGTTTCGAATATTCACCACATTTATATGCTCCCCAAGGCCAAGAAGGAATCTCTATACTCAAGAATGCTGATATTGGCCATTCTGCAAAACCCCAGATTTCGTTATGTGAAAACATTTCTTACTGGTAATTTTCTATATCTGTGGATGACACTATTGTCAAAATAAGGGAAAGGTCTGTGGCACTATTAAAACTGCAGTTTCCGACATTAAAGTCAGATGTATTACAGTACATGTCTACCCACCACCTCCATATTCTTACTTTCTCCCTCTTTAATGAAAGACCAATATTGTGTACATAAATTGTTAGGTGCAGAATTATTAGTTGTCAATATACAGTAAAAATATACCAAAGGCTGTGTGAGCGTTTCTGTGGCAGCCTAGTATTCATGTTAAATGATGTTTTGACCTACCACAGGGCCTTACAGTGGGTCTCCGGCTACACTCGAGCCCTCTGACCGACGAAGCCATTCTCCATGACCTAATGCATCTTTGAGCTTTCCTCAAATTATACACTCACCCAAGGAAAGAGCAGATACTCAGCGGCTTGTCTCAGCCTTATATTGCATATACATTATATCTGTTTAGGCTAACTATACATTGGCTAGCCTCACTGGCTCAATAGTTTTATCTGAATGGTATGGCCCACTCCATAGTCCATTTATCATCCCTGCTTACATACTGTAGCTCAACAAGTCTAGTTACCATGATCTGACTTAGTGTACAATCAAAAGGAAAACTTGAATCCTATCATCACCTAAGCAAAGAGCAGATGGCTAGGGAGACTGGGAGAAGATGTGGCACAATATATCCCATGACAGGTAATTAGTTTATGTCAATAAATAGTCAGCAGGAAAACAGTTGTGTCATAAAGTAATACAAAAATACACAATTTTGTTTGGAGTATCACAGAGGTCAAGGTTGTAGTGATCATGGACATCCATGGTCACACCCATCACCAACCACACTGACAAATAACTTTGCACAATTCTAATTGTGTATTAAAGTGACACCATATTGTTTTCATTTTGCTAAACATATATAACCAGCACACATCTTGATGCCAGTTTGTCATACTAGTCGTGGACCACCCACAGAGAGGCAGAAAAAAGCAATGCCAAGATTGTGATCCTGAGACAAAAGACTATTGCATGACTATCAAAGACCAAGAACCAATCATCAGCAAGAAGAACATGCAGTCAGTATGATTGATGCATTCTGGGTAGGCTGCACACACACACACACACACACAAGATTGTAGACCAGTGCTAAATTCATGCAGAGGTCTGCTCGACATTATTAAAGGAGCTGAGAAAGCGCCTGTATGTGATACATCAACTTGGAATAGTAAAATAGTAATGTAAAATGCTTTAAGGAATTCAATCAAAGGCAGGGCATTTCAGTGGAAGACACAGCAGAAATAATGTGGCTGTGACACAACAAAAAGTGAAAAAAAATCTCCCACAGCAGATGACAGTATTTCCCAAGGGGATGATGTTTCAGCAAAGACATGCATGAGTTAACTGAATCAGTTCAGCATTACCATTATGATTCCTGGTCCAGTGTGGTATGGGATTTGGTAAAGTCAAGCTGTGTGTTAGCTTTAGAAAAGTACATGTAATAATAATAATACTTGCTGACTGAGGAGCTGTCCTTGGTGCTGACATTTGTGTTTTTCTCTCGTCTTGCATGAGTGTGGTGGTATTGATGTCTGCTATAGGACCACATGGGGATACCACAGCCCAGTGTTGTGCAACCTCATGCAACCAAATGAGCAACCTCAAGATTGGGGGTTCCGTTTACCTGTAGGCGCAATGCCAGCACTTGAGTCAACGCAGTTTTAATCCAATTTTCCTGATGCACAAGTCTCGCGAAAATTTGCGTGTGGTAATTCCCTGCTCCTGAACGAACACACTAAATCTAAGGTGGGAGGAGAGGCACAGGTGAGACTGTGTTTACAATGATTAGCTAGTGCTGTGCAATTTTGGTCCTCATTTTGGCACACAAAGGCATTTGCATTAAAACCTGCTCAGATCACCTCTTATCAAAAATGCAGGGCAATTTTTTTGGGCAGTTATTTCATATATAGCTCCTTTCCACTTTCTTTACCTACTGCAGATTGATATATGCGTCAAAATATGTTTTTTCAAAGAGAGTGCAAAAGATCAGCAACAGTGAGTGTAATCCTTTGATATGGAGTTCAACATGAGGATCAATACTGCTGTTCTATGTGATGAGTGAGCTGCCCACAACAACTTGTAGAATGTCAGATCTGTGTAGTTCATTTAACACCTGCATTCATCACACAGCAGGGGAAATTATATGTGTTTCATCTGTAATTTTACTGATTGTTTGCACAATTACAACCAGCCCTGCTGATGTTTCAGCAGCTGCTGCACCAACATACATCAGTTGTCCGTTAATTTTACCATTGAGAGCATATTTATAGTGGTGTCTTCTAATATTTATTCATTTTCTATTGTGGAATGAGATGAACTTTTCTCTCTCTCTCTGTGACCTCAGCCCTTTTCTCTCTTTCACCAGTTGCTGCTGTTAATGGCGAAGACTGGAGCTCATGTCATTGGTCATTACTGAAGCTCGCCTGACACCACCCGCTGATTCTGTATCCTTCCTTCTGATAATGAATTCTTCTTTTCTTCCACGTTGTCTGCAGCTGGTTTGCGACAGCACCTGTGGTCACCAAAATTGAAAAAGAATTGCCGGCTATGCCCATTTGTGTTTGCACCTGGAGATTTTGCCATCATCTGCGCCTTATTTCAGGAAAATAGAGCCCTACTAGTCTACACCCAGGCTAGCTTTCACACAAAAACCACAAATGTCAACCTCATGATGGTGCTAGAGGAATCACCAAAATCATAAGGATTCATTCATCCTTTGAACACCATGGATATCTGCAGCAAATTTCATGGCAGTCTGTTCAGATATTCCATTAGGTGGAGTGGTGGAACAGACCAAAAGGTAAATAAAAGGTGAATATGCTGAATATGCTTGGTTACTATTATGTTACTGTTGCCTATGCTATTTTAAACTTAGAGAGCTTCTTTCTAGCTCTACAGTCCTCACAGACAAGGTTGGACTCAAGTGCATTGGGGGGTGGTAGAGTTCAGATTCCTTTGGCAGACATAGTAAAACACAGGACTTCAGCACCGTTGTGTGCTTTTACAGCCAGGTCAACACGCGGTCAGGTCACACAGTCCATGTGCCTCTCCAAAGCATCAAGTGGCTTCAACGCAACACTGAGTGAGCCGGCTGCACTCGTCGCTGCCAAGTCCCTCTATGTAACATGGTTAAGAATAAGTGGAAACAATGAGACTCATTTGGTTAAAAAAACCCCACTATTTTTCTTATTTAGATAAAATATGCAGTTTAGTTTCATGGCAACCACAGGGTTCGTCCTATAGACTGATAAATAAATCGTAGTTGATGCAGTATGATTAATGTCTCACTTTAGATCATAGGTCTGTTTGCAGAACTGCATCCAAATTCAGGTTGAAATAGTTCAAATAAAATCTTTATTAAAGCTACAATGATGGTGAGCTGCAGTCCTGATTCTTTTCTTTTTATTCTTTTCTTGTGATGCATAATTTAGTAGCTGTTATAACTGAGTAAGTGCCACAATACATCCTCTCGATTACTGCCAAGGACCCAAATATGTACTTCAAAACATCTTAGTACAATAAAGTCTTTGTGGATGTCATTAAATTTGAATTTGTAAAGATAATAATACAAAATAAGTATTAGGGTATTTGCATTTGTATTTATTACCTAGGTAAAGGCTGGTACAGCCAAGTTTTTTGCATTAAACTGTAAGCTAACCACACACCTTGATTACTTGCTCGCCAAACACTCAGCTTTGACAATCAGAGATTACTATTGTTTATTATTATCATATTGGCAGTTTGTGGATGAACATTATGTGTGTTTTATTAATATTTACACATGCATTTTCCAACCTAGAGTGTGGTTAAGGTTAGGTGGGTTACACTACTTATTGACACATTTTTATAGGAACAGAAAATTCCCACCTATTTAAAACTGATCACATTGTTAAAAAGTACAATGTTTTAAGTCCAAATGTGCTTTTTCAATTTTAAGGCTTGAAGCACTGACCATTAATATGAAATCTGATTCAAAGCCTGGTCTCCAGTGTCAGCGTTGACTAGATTACATGCCCGTTGCAGTGACCCCATCACTGTAATCTTTCACTCCGTTAGATGAATGATCCATATATCTTTTATTGAAATATATTTGAAGAAATGCTTTTGAAATTGCCAAACAATTATTGAAAAGAAATAACATGTGAAATAATATTTCAAGGTAAAGTTCTGCTCTTTTTTATGCTGCCTGTAATTTCTGACACCTATTGGGCTGAATAATAGGTGCTGGGAAAATTAAATAATATCTACTATAGTTACCATCTTTTCAATCAGAGTCATCTGTCCATGAAACTGGCCATTTATACTAAATACTTATATAGTAAGATTTAGTGGAAAAGGCCCCAACAGACAGACAACTGCAGTGTTCTTCATTTAAATTACTGGTGAACATTCACCCTGTAATTTACAAGGTTACCAGCAACACGAAGTGGTCAAAAGTGTACACAAAATAACTCAAAGAATACCAAGAAGTCTTGAAAAATGTCCAAAAAAGGTAATTCAAAGTGCACTAGTACAAATGTCTCCAAAATACCACAAAGGCTGTTTTGCATTTCAGAGACAAATTTTCTGAGAGGCAGAGGGCTGCTGAGCTCACAAGCCAATGCTTTATAGTATGCATAGCTTCCAACAAAGCAGCAGGAACTCCAGCTGTGGGAACAAAAATGCAACTTGCAAGCAGACAGACTTGAACAGGCATAGCCTGAACCAGGGCAAAGTCGATTGTGAAAAGCAGTTAAATCTATTTTGAGCAGATATGTTTTAGTACATTTTAGTATAAGCCAATTTCCTCTGACAGTATTACCTCTCTGCTCAGAGTCATGGACCAATGTAATAAGTGTTTAGCTGCTTGGGTGTGATCCTACATACACAGTGGTAAAGTCTGCTTTGTTCCACTTTTATACTAGGTCTGTTGATTTTCCAGCTGCTCAGTGACAAGTGAACCAGGTAATTGTAAAAAAAAAAAAAAACAGTCACATGGACTGGAAATAACTTGTTTATTGGATAAAATTCAATAGAAATTTTAGCAGTAAGGAGTCCAAAACCAATTCCACTGCATGTGCTGTCAAAGTATATGTGCAGGTATAACTGAACATGATTATTACTCCAGCCTCACTGCAGCCTTTTTTTGGTCATTTGCTGTACAGCAGTTGGCCTGATTATGTCTTTATTCTTAATGAACCTCACCACAGATCACCTGGAGGACGGCATTTGAGATTTAGCGCCATGTTAAGTCAAATGGCTTTGTTCTCATATGGACAAATAAATCAAACTGCAAACACTTAAGACATGTAATGAGTACAAACCCTAAACCCCCTACTGTGAATTGCTGTCAGAAATTCAAGATTATAGATCTTTCACCACCTCACATTACAACAATAAGAAAAAACAAGTGAAAGAGAGAATTGTTCTGTTTTCAGAATGACTCTGTCAGTCTGTTGTTAAGCAGAAACATTTTTGACATTCATGTCCAGTGGTAGAAAAGAATCCTTGACTGTCCATGAAACTGTCTGTCACTGTAATATCCATTTGATCGTTTTTTTTTTTTAATTCTTTTTCTATTACTGAATTAAAGGTGAACTCAATACGTTCATAGAAATGGGTCATTCCTATCAGTAATATAAACATTGTTCTCACCAAAGTAATGACTTAAACCTGGGAATGACGTGACATGGCTACGAAGGGAAGCAAGAAACTGGAGCAGTCTGATGACCATACGGGTTATTTGAAAACAAAAAAAGTCCCCTTGGGTGCGCTGTTGAGCAGGGAAGATGTAGGATGTGTCCTGCAGTAGCTCTGAGATAATGTGACTTCTTAATCACTTTATTTGCCCTATTTTGTAGTTTCAAGTCAATACTCTTCAAAAGTTTTAATTTTGTAACAATTTAGTTCATTTATTTTCCAATCGACGGCAAAATAACAATCTGTTAAGGTGGGTTGAGGGAAGACTTCTTAAGTAGGCTGCAGCAAGCTTTTCTCCTGAGCTAGAACCCCAACAGCAGCTGGGTGCTAACAAGATGCTGATGCTGCATTTGAGGCAGATGCACGAAATGCACTCTTACATTATCAGCAAATTTGATTCCATCATCTCAAATGCTGTCAAAAGAGAGACAAAATTGTCTCACATGGCAAGACCTCAAGCGCTTGGCTCACCACCACAGTAACCTGCTAGCCTCCTTGGTCCATTTCCTTTCCAAGAAGAAGAGACATTCCAGATGGAATAATATTCATCCGGTGGGCTTGGCTGAGGGTTCAGGGGGCCCTCACCCATTGAGTTTACATCCCAACTCCCACCTACTCGGACTTGATCATAAACCCATATTAAATGGGGTCCGTCGTACCATTCACTCCAGGCCCATGGAAGGGGAACCCCCCTGTCCACTTGTTATTTGGGTAAAAACATTAAGTTTAGAATTAAACTACGCATCACGTTATGCGACAGACTCACAGGTTTTAAAATCTGGCACAGACATGGGCGTTGTAGACAAAATATAAAAGTAGCAGTCACTCCAGACACTGCTTAGCAGATATGCTGGCTAGTCAGTTGTTGTTGCTAGCTTCTAAGACTACAATTCACATTCACCACGTATGTCTCGTTCCTAAATGACATAGTCAATTGTTTGATGCTACAAGTTTGTCCTTCTTGTTCTTCTACTGCTCATTAAAAATGATTATATGTACTTTTGTTGTTTAACTGCGTATATCTGGCTCAGTTATGAGCACAGTTAATTAAGTTTGTGACTTGTCACATTTCCTTAGGGAATGTGAGTAGTGGTAAGTAGGCTGGTACTTGAGTCACAAAGAGGTCTGACAGTTTGTATTTTTGGGGGGAGGGTTGTGCACATCCCTTTTGGAGTGATGCTTTTGACAGTCTGTGTAGGTGGGTTGGGGTATATATACAGTGGAGTTCAAAAGACTGAGACCACTTTCCCCTATTACTCTCATTCTTATATTTCTAACTATGACCTAACGCAATTTAACAGCATTGTCTAACAGGGGAGATGTTAAATTCATCAGTTTTAACTGTAAAGGGCTCAGTAACCCTATAAAACATAGCAAGGTATTACATCATCTGCACCACCTGGGTGCCAATATAATCTTTTTACAAGAGACTCATTTTAAAGTCTCATTTAAAACTGAAGAAGGGATGGGTAGGTCAGACTTACCCTTCCTCACGTCCTTCAAAAGATTCTGTTATTTCTGATCCTAAAGGTAGATTCATTGTGGTTACTGGCCAGATAATAATAATTCTCACATGGCTTTGGATAATGTTTGTGTGTGTGATGATGTGGTCTTTTTTTAAATGCTTTCCTTAACACTCCCCGATATGTCTTTACACTATTAAGAGGAGACTTAAAGTGCTGGCTTAATCCTCAATTGGATTGTTTTTCTTGCAATGAATGTATGCCTTCAAAGTCTGCCAAGGTAATCCAGTCCTTCATGAAGGAGTTTGCTGTCTCTGACGCCTGCCGCTTTTTAAACTCTAAAAAGGGAAAATTCCTTTTTCCCCATGTTCATCATACTTTTACCCATGTTGATTTCTTTCCTGGTTGAAAATGGCAGCATGGATCGAAGTAGTCTGTACTTCCATCTGTTTCTGCATTTAAATATGACACTGCTGTTATGTCTGATCATGCTCCAATTTCTGTGGACATCCATTTTTAAAACTTTAACAGTGTTCATGCGTCATGGCATCTTAATACATGCTTACTTTGAAATGAGGATTTTGTTACCTTCATATTCCAGCAAATTGTTTTATTTTTTATTTTTGTGAGATCAAACAAAACTCCTGATGTGTCCAATTTGATGCTGTGAGACTTTGAAGGCATATATCGAGGTGAAGATAATCTTGTACTGGCTACCAAACTGGAATTTAAATTTGCACTTGTTCAAACTTGGGGCACCATCTTCAATTGAAGGGAAGAAATAAATGAGCCCAGAATAAGTGAGGCATTAATAATGAACACATAACAAAAAGGTCAGAATCAAACAGATACGTGGTGGTTGCCTGGCAATGAGGGCCAGATAGCAGGCTTCTCAGCTGATCTTGTGACCTCACACCAGGATTAATGGAGCAGAGTTGAGGCAGAAGTTGATAGATGATGCAGCCTCTGCTGGTTTCTTAGTCTGCCGTGGCTGTAGTCAGATAGAACTCTGCTACACTCGCTTTTCTTTACCAGACTTGTTGAATAGTCTTAAAGTAATTTTGTTGGCAAAACTTCCAAAACACTATCAAAACAAAACTGAATGCAGGACAAATAAATATGAAATATAACATTTTATTCAGGTTGGTGCTCACTTCCAAACAGAGGCTTGTTTCAGCTAAAGATCAAATGTGTACAGCTTAACGAAGAGAAGGTTGCAGGAAGAATCAGTCTAGAAGAGGTCAAATAAGACTGGAGAAGATGCTTGGTGTGAAATGTCAACACAATAATAATCGTTTAGTTATCATCACTGACTGACTTCAGTCACATCCATAGAATTAGAGAATCGAGCAGGACACCTCTCACTGTGCAGAGACAGTAAAGTGACAGACAGCGCCAGTAAAAGCTTGATGGATTCTTTGACGGTCCATCAGTGGGACTTCTTCTAGTGCTCCCGATGGCCATTCCCACCATGACAGACAGGTCTGTTTCCAGTGTGTTTGTGTGTGTGAGAGAGAGACCAAGAGAGAAAGAGTGTGGTGAGAATGGGCAGAGTTAAGCTACATTCAGCTTTACAAGAACATTTATGTTTTTATGAGAATTGTAAAAATACTTCTACACACAAATTAGAGTGTGGTTGGTGTACAGACAGGTATGAGAATGGTACAGCAAGGGAAGACTGTGTTGTGTGGAGAGTATTGCTTTGTCAGACAGAGAAGGGGGGTATGGTTTTGTCATTGGTGGTAACCCACCAAACTGCATGGATATGTTGCTTTTTTAAATCACAGTAAGAAAAAATCCGTACCATCACAGCCATAGTGAATGTTAAGCTGTTAGGAACACAGGGCAGTCAGCTCTTTTTATCAGACGGCAAGTCTAGGCTGGGCAGAGAGATGGCCTCTTGCGCCCAAATTGCAACTCACCTCCAATGAGTGTCCACTCTTTTGGTTCAAGGAGTGGGGAAAGTAATTGATTTGGAACTTTTCTTACTCCAGGAAGTTTAGTTTAAAGCACACAGATCACAAACTTCAACTTATCTCATTGGTTCTCAACATGAGTTGTTATACTACATACAATATTAAGGAAACCTATGGTTTGATCAACAATCACAGTTCAGCACATCAAAGAATTATGCAGGACTAGTTAACTGCCAAGATAATTTTCAGTACTATTGATAGATGGACAGGAGATAAACGACTAATTTGATTAACAATAAAATATAGTTTAAGTCTAGTATAATAATTATACATACAAAGTCTTAAGGATGACAGAGATCTAACTTTCCATGGTCACTAGATAGATAGATAGATAGATAGATAGATAGATAGATAGATAGATAGACAGACAGTGGCAGTGTGGTCAAACAGCAAACAAATCATCAATTTTGCATTCAGTAAATTCGCCATTTCATACCACACAGACATGGGAGTTGAACCAATTTTCATAAACACATTTGCTGAGTAATTATTAACTGGATCCCTGAATAGTTGGACAGCTAATTCATGCTAATTTTGACATTTACTTAAGGAGGTGTTATATTACTTCAGCAATGCCTCTAAAGGGCAACCCAATAGCCCAGTGGTTAGGGCGCATGAGCAGTGACTCCTCTGTTCGATTCCCAGCTGGCTGGACTCTTTGCTGCATGTCATTTCCCTGCTCCCTGTCTCTGTATTTCCTGTCAATCTTCACTGTCCTGTCAAATAAAGGCACAAAATAGGAATGCATCTACATTTTATGGCAGGAGTCTGGCAAGTCTCTTATCGTAGTAGTCCCATAGGACAAGGGTCTCTGTGTGTGTAAGGCTGAGAGAGAGAGAGAAAGAGAGAGAGAGAGAGAGAGAGAGGGAGAGAGAGAGAGAGAGAGAGACTTCTGATCATAATGTTTAGTTCTGATGAGTTTCCTTTGTGCATATATCTCTGTATTTCAGTTTGTTGAATAAAATGTCAGTCTCTGGTTTAGGAGTGTTTTTACCTTGTCTTATCCTTCTCCTGGGATCTGATAAGGACAACCCAAAAGGTTCACATCCTGCTATTATTTTTGTTATCATGTCAGAACACTGGCCTTTCCAGGTTTCAGAAGGGTGGTTCCATGCCTGGACAGTGTTAATTCTAACACTTTTGTTGTGAGAGGTGAGAAGGCCAACTGGCGATCCTGAGAATTCCTCAGGAGGTCTATTCAAACCCATTGTGTTATCTCTTGGTGTGATGTCTTGGTCTCACTACTATCTCCTACACAGGATAGAAAAACCTTTTAAAAAAAAAAAACTAAGTTGGCGCAACACATATATCATCTTGATAACTAGTATGCTACCTCCCAATCCCCAGAGGTATATAAGGAGGGTCTCTTCTTATAGGAAGAACTTGACATTCTTACGACACGTACCACCAAACTGCTGCTCCAAATTGGAGTTTGTTTTGTGAACATGGTGAAAACACCAGCATGCTACAAGCACACCAGATTTTTCAGATATCATCATCTCATCAAATACTCCAGTTAATAACGCATTTAAGGCATTCTATATGTCTCTTTAGTCATCTGATCAAGTTTCCTTCCAATCTCAATAAATTAGACATTCTGTCCAATGAACAGTCTGCTGCAGAGTAACCAGAGAAGCCATTCACTACTGTGGTACTACTGTGGTGTAGACACATTGTCTCTTCAAAGTGGGAATTGTCCAGGGCCAGATGATTTTCCTTCTGAGTTATATTTAAAAAAACACACACATTGGCATAAGATGGCCCCTGAAATGTTGAACATTTTGAATGAATTGTTTGGTTTCCTTGTCCAGACTTACTCAAGCCTCCATTTCCCTCTCCTTGAAAAAGTTGAAGAGCCCTTAGTCTGAACCACTGATCACCCAATAAGTCTGTTAAACTATGACTTTAAATTATTATAAAAGTTGGCACTACAATTGGAATCCATTCTCCCATTTATCTCTTTGGATTAAATAGGGTTTATTCAAAAAATGCAGTCCTTCTCCAACCCAAGACATCTGTTTAATACAATCTACAATGTCTCCATCTCTATTACTCATGAAGCTTTGATATCTTTGGACACTGAGAAGGCTTCTTTAAACACTGAAGGCTTTCAATGGAGTGAAGTGGAATTATGCCTTACATACTTTAGAGAAATTTTGGGAAATTTGCTTTTGGGAAAAGTTATATTTCTTTGACTATTATTTGCAATGACCATGAAACCCCTCTCAAGCACTTTGTTCTGACAAACACATTACAGGCATACTTAGAATATAAAAATCTAGAGCTGAAGGTCTCCCTTTGTGCAGATGAACATCTGTTCTACGTTTCTAACCTGCCTCTCCTCACCCCTGCTGCACTTGCCAGTCTTCAATCATTTTGCCACATATCTGCATACAAACTGAAGTGAGTAATTTGCCATTAATAATATTGATGAAACTATGGTAACAATTACCCTCTAAACAACCTGCCCGTTTTCTCTCAGCATAGCTTCACATATTACACAGTTACAAACAAATTTTAAGACTATTACAAGGATAACTATCTCCTCTTGTCCCAAATCCATGAAGACTGTGATGGCTGGTTTGTGCTCATTTTATCTTTGGGGGCACAAATATGAATATTCATCCACAGTGTTCTAATGCATAACAATTTTCTTCTCCCAGACCTTCACCTATAAAGTGAATATCCTGATCTTGGAATTTATCTGGAATGAGAAGGTTTCTAGGCTGTGTAAACAATACTTGCAAAGGCCTTGGCTACTTGTAGGGATGGCTTTATTCCTGCCAGTATCAGGATTTTTAAATACTGACTTCAATATTAGGGTTTGAGCCCCCCAGAATGTGATTGTTGAAACCTTTTGTATAATTTGGGTAGAGTTTAAGTTCAGTTTATTTTTCAGTCTAAAATCATTTTCTACCTCTACTCCACTAGCTGTTTTTTTGTTTTTTTCTTAATCTGGTGAAATCAATACTTTTAAAGATTATTGATCATTTATAATATCTTAATTAGGCCTGTCAGCTTTAATGCATTAATCGCGATGAGATTATGGATTGAGCATAACGTGTTTTTTTTTTTTATCATGTTAATCGTGTGCCGCCAACAATTTTACACCGTCACTGGTGATGTGCTCATCTATTTCTGCAAGGCATGGTCTAATTCATTGCACGGTGGTGCACTGTATGTATCTATGATTTTGTATCACCAGTTTATGATAGATGTCAGCAATGGCCTTCAAACCTCATACACATCTGGTTTCATTAATCCCTATGTGATTATTGGATAGGGATTTTTTAGATAATTGGGGAAAATGTAGAGCCAAATGCTGTCAGCGCATTGTTTGGAGTCTTTACCTAATAGCCTTCCCTCTCTACATCCAAAAGGATGTCTTAACTTATGTCACCCTACTGACTAGAAGATTAATATTGATTAGTGAAGTCAATGGTAACTCTGACTCAAACCCACAGATAAGAGACATTCTTTATTTTTTTAAATCCAATAAATAAATGACTTCCCAAATAAATTTGAAATTTTAACTGTGAATCTCATTTTCATACAAAAACACCTCTTTGCCTCCGATGTTTGATCCCATCAGGAGCAGATCACAAGCGCTCTGCCATCCCCCACTCGTGTGCTTTAATAAAAGCTGTCCTGTTCGATCATAGCAGCCAGTTAAATGCTGTGCTTCACCTCCCTGTGAGAATAAACATTTAACATTTGATAATGGGAAGAAGCAGTAAATGGAGGAATAACTGAGAGATAGGCTGGTAAAGCATTCTTCAGGACATGGCCACACCTGGCTGCTGCTGCTGCTGTTGCTGCTTCTGCTGTTTGAAAATGATGTGAGGCTGAAATTAGTATGCAGAGCTTTTGTCCACTGAACATGGCGTTTGCAGCCTGTGACAAACCGTAATGAACTGAGCAGGGCCTCATCAACCACGCAGAAACTGGGAATGATCACAACTCTCACAACAGTTGGCTGTGGCGGAAAGAGGAGTGAAATTATTGCAAAGGGAAACGAGGCACACAGCAGTGAAGGCATTTTTGTTTGTGAAATGTGAACAGTCACACATATGCACACACTCTCCAAATGTCACTCTTTCCTCATTTTATCACCTGAGTTAAAGCTGTTTCTTCTTCAAAAACACTAATACAACTGTATTCGGTAAACACCAAACAAGGCTTTTTAAAAATATATATACTATGTTCGAGGATGTAGCTGTAATTTGGAATTAAAATTTTAACCCAACATGGAGAGTAATCACAAAGCATATCCAGCCTTGGTGCTGCAGGAACCTTGAAACAACCAGTCACCCTTTGATATTCTGTTGAATTTGGTTGCTCTATTTAGGAAGAGGCTGTAATACTAGAGAACACGACCTATAGGATGCACACCGCTGATGCATACCTTCAATAAAAGACAATTGAAATGACAATAAGATTTACTTCATTCCCTCTAATAGGTACAGAGATTGATGTGAGCCTCAAAGAGAGAAGCAATCTTTTGCAATCCAATTATGTAAAGCTGGCAGGTTTCCTTTTCACAGTCCGAGATCAATTGCACAGCAGGGAAAACGAGATATGATACACAAGAGGCTGTAGGGGTCTGTTGTATTCACCCAAGTCGAGCAAAGTCAGGGAGGGAGGCGATCAAACAGATATTATATCAAATAACTGCAACAACAGTGTATGTAATTACTGTGAAATATCTTTTTGTGTTAATTGCTGGCATATTTACACAAATTTTGGTCACCTTGTAAAGAGGTAATATTTTTGTTTTTGTCATTTCTATTTGTTGTTGCTATTGTCTTTCTGATTAACAGCACAGTTCAGTAAATATTATTAAATAATGTATTAAATTAACACTGGGCTCAATTTAAAAGGAGAAAATACAAGGCTGCAACTCATCATCTCCCAGTTGTCAAAAACTGAACAGTGGAAGTGTTTTTTTTTTCCAGTGTGTGTGACAGTCAATGGTGCTAAACTCCACGCACACGTTTTTACTGAAGCACATGCAACTGTACCAATCACTTTTTTCTCTTGCCTGTCAGAGGAAGTTGAACAATTTGAGGTTTCACACCGAGCCCAATTAGTTTGGTGGCAGGACTTTATTGGAATGGAACAGCCGCGATGCAGAACAAGAACCAAAGCAGTTTCTGGTAAAAAGGAATGTCAATCAAACACATGTCACATGGCGTCAAAGAAGAAATGAAACAAGGTTGATTCACACCGCTGCCTCACTGTGGTATTACTCCCAGCACTTTACTGCTAAATGCTCTGATTCCTTGCAGTCTGGTGATACTGAGTCTGCCAGATACTTAATGAAGAGGAATTCAAGCAGCGATATCTATCAACAGAACCACCACTGTCATATGATGCAATGTTTAATATCCATGACAGCGCAGTGCTAGTGATATCCAATAAGGTTAGTGAGCTCAATTGAAGTAATATTGTAAAACTGGAATTGTAACAAAATGAAGACAATTTCAAATTTACTAAATATATTATTAAAAAAACACACACACACACTGCACAAAACAGAAAGACCTTGATTGAAAGGTGTTACACAAAATTTGACTGTAAATTTCATCTTACCAATCAGAGCTTAGAACCTCCGCGATCATCACAGAAGCAGCTCAGGCTTTGAGGAATATGAACTTAAATATCAGTATAATTAAAAGTATAAATTTTATTTCTTTTTTTTCTTTTTCTACTAGGACTTTTGGATAATTTTTGGATAATGTTATATTGAACATTAAAAGCATTCACTCAGGTGAACAGATGTAAGTCATTAAGTCTTTCATTGCAGAGGTGGAGAAAAAAAGGTTCCATCTAGTTGTAATAACCTGAAACGCCACTTGGATTTTGATGTTCATCAATTACATACTAAATATGGAATATAGTCTAAATTTTTGCAGGTGGAAATATCATAACCCACCCAAAACAATTTTCAGTTGTTCATGGTGTGAGATCCCACTGTTGCCAGGTTTAGTTAAGCTTGGAGGCGAGTATCTGCCACAATGACTGGCATGTAAACACCTGAGCAGGGACAGCGCAGGCCTCACAAACATGGATGAGTGTAGTGGGGAGCTGGAGCCAATCCCAGTCTACCACATGGCTAATATGCAAAGTTTTACACAATGTGATATAAATCACATGTCAGCATAATCATGTAGTCCAAACTAAAACCTTCAATAAGTAGCCTCTTAAAATAATATCTAACAAATAGACTGATATTCACTTGGAAGCTTAAAGAAATGATTTTCAAACAATCGTGACATAAACTTACACAATATGTGGAAATAGATGGAAGAAACCTCAGATTTCTCTTCTAAGCAATTCATCTCCCTATGAAAATTACCCTGATCTTTGCAGGCAGTGTTGTTTGCTTCCAAGCAGCGGTTTTGAAGGCAGGTGCAGGTTGTTTTAAATTCCATTGCTGGTACAATCCTGTAATTGGATTTGGTAGCACCAAGGTGTCTGTGACCTTTGCTGCGAGGTAGCTTGTTTAAACTGGAGCCCGCGTAACCTTTGACACCAGTGAGTCCTCAGAAAGTCTGACGACAGGTACGATGACAACTCACCTGAGAGGATAGTTCAAGCAATTTGTAAACCAGAGAGTTGGCCCCGTATAAATTACAGCTGACTGCATTCAAAACTAACAATGCCAGTGTAATACTAATCAATGCAAAAATCAAAGATCAAGATCATTTGTGTTTATTGGTCTGTGTATTCAAATCAAAGCTTAATTCATTATGCAAGGTTGGAAATTTAAAGAGTCAGGTTCATCTACTGAGGTTTCTCTGTAAATCTGAATGTGTATTCAGGGATTTCAAGGGCTGCTCTGAAAATTAATTATTAAAGCCTGTCCAGTGGCTGCAAATACTAGCAACAACCTCTCACAGCTCAAGAGGATTTAACATGCATCACAGTTAATGGCCACCACATGAATGTTTAAATGTTTCAAAAGGTTATGTACCCTGTAGCCTTTTCAAAAGGTTATCCACCACGCAGTGTTAGAGCCATCACCTAGTGGAGTTCCTGGACTAACGCCGCTGCTCTTCTTTGTGTGTCTGGCAGCAACCACAGCTTCATTACTTACCACCTCACTCTTCCTCAGGACTGAATTTGAGTACAAACCTGCACCTAATTTCTTAGTATTAGAGGGATCAGAGGTAGCAGCTCAGCAGCCTGTTAGAGGTGTCCGACTGTAACTCTGTGGCTGTTGAGTGAGGCAGGAGGTCACTTTTGAATACGACGATTACTCAACCTCATGCCCTAACAATCAGTGACATAATGTAAAGAAGTGCATTTACTCAGGAACTGCTCTTAAGTAAATATATAAACCAAAATGAACAAGTACTAAAGTAAAGTACCAGTGTTTAAAACTGTACTTAACTACATCTCAGAGGGAAACATTGTACCTATGTTCATTGTTACTTAAATTACTCACTAGAGATTATATTATATTATATTAGATTATATTAGATTAGATTAGATTAGATTACTAAATTAGAGATTTTACAAATCAAAAATACTATCATCTTTTAAAATATAATGCACAGCTATGCATGTAGATTAAACTATCTAACAGGATATGAAGTTAAAAGTTAAAATAGTTATAGAGTATATAGCATCACAAGTAGTCATTTTGCTGTTAATACTTTTACAGGGGATCAGTACTGGGTTGTATAAGGGGATTGCTTATTGGTTGACACTGATCAGTACTCTTATCAATACTGCTCCTTCCCTTTAATGTGATACAACTGTAGGTGTACCAGTGGTCAATGTGCAACTTCATGAGAGCAAAGTAATACTAAGTGCTACTGTTGTTAACTGTTGTTCACAGAGAAGGAAAGGGATGTGGTTTGTATGTTTGTATGTGCTCATGTGTTGTCAGCAGTGACTCAGTATATGTTAACAAGTACTATACATTTTCAAAAGGGGAGACACAGGAAAATTTTGAAAATATATTTTAGAGAGTTGCTTGATTTTGAGCGTGCCAGTGAAAGGTAGCGGGTTTAAAAAGTAATACTGCCAGGTTAAATGGAAAGTTTAAAGTGAATAACTGGAGTTGTTTAGTCTAATAAGTTTTAAGTATAGTAAGTATAAAGTAATAAGTGTTCCCTCACAGACCTGAGTTCGCTTCATCAGCTCATGTTGGTCAATGGAGCCTCACTGCAGTGCTGATGGAGCAGCAGCCGCTTTCCTCAGAAAATCCAAACCACCACAAATATACAGCGTGTTGTCCCTTTAGGTCGCCAGTGCTTCCTCAACTGCTTTCATTCATGTTGCTACAGTTGGCCTACTTTTCAGAGCATTTCAGCCTATTTTCAAAGAAGTCCACAGAATGTAAACTTAATTTAAACATAGTCACACACCGCTAATGAACACATCATCATCATCACCATCATCATCACCAGTAGGCGGCTACAGGAGGGTAAAGGCATTTAGCAATAGGAAACTATAAATATTGAAAATGAAATGAATGAATGAATCTGCAGCTCACCTTGGCTTTACAGAGCTGTCTCTGTCTCCTACACCAGCTAAGAGACCCCCCCTTTCCAGAGAAAGCTGCACTCATTACCATCTTCCGCTTCTCTTTGCTCTAAAACATCTCAGAGAGAGCAGCCTGAGAAAATAAGCGTGTTGTGTGCACTTTCCTCTAACAACACCTTCCAGCATTTCAGGTTCCTGAAATTTCCATTTTGTCCCTTTTTGCTACTGTTGGGAGCTGCTAACATGGGGGGATTGCCTTTTGTTGGACAGATGTGGAACATAATGAAAAGGCTTACTCATTACAGGTTTCATATGTCAGGTTTGCCCAGTAGACATGCAACACTTTGCCAGTATTTGTCGAAGGATCTTTTTTACAGCCTGTGTTTTATGCTTGTAACATTAACGGTATCAGGAGAGAACTTACAGACGTCTCTTATCCTGCCAAGTGAGAACCAGTTTCATCTGTCCAGTCAATAATTAAAGCACTTCGTATTGCATGAAAATGGGAATATTATAGCAATTAGCCTTTTCTGCTACAAATGTAAACAGCTTAATCAATTTTCATACTCAATATTCATACTCGGGGTTTCAAGATGAGTGCCAGGCAGTATGATTGCATCAGTGGGTCTGTATTCATATTCATGCGGCGTAACAGGACATGTAACCCATCACTTTGTACATCATCAAAAACAAGTGACAACAAGTGATTCTCCGAAATAACAACAAACAGATTCATCTGATTTATTACATTACAGCTGGTAATGAATGTTGTCTTCATCATGCTCCACCAAGGCCTTGCAACACGTATATGCAAACAGAGTGGCTTTAATATGACTACCTCTTCATAAGGGGCATGTTCTGCAAAGCACCGAAGGTCAGGCTTCATTTGAATGTAGTCTGCAGTGATGTTTTGAATATTACTTTTCATTCAGAACGATTGTTCAAATAGGAACAGGAGGCAAATACTCTGAACATCATTGAGATGCAGACAGAGAGAACCATCGGAGACAAATTCCCATTTGACATTTATAGTCCTTGGGAGCATAATGCAATTCTTATCTTTCTAAACATGCATAGATCTCAGTAGAATTAAGAGTTCTTTGACCAGATGTGTATTGGAGATAGATCCATCTATCTGCTTGTCATTTTTAACTAATGCTGAACAGAGTGCAGTTGGAGCAGCACTGACTCCAGCGGCATGAGAGGAAAATGTGACAACAAAGATTTGCTTGGTTACCAAGCTACAACCTCTGATCTCTTTCTTCAATAATTTAGATAATTTGACAGTTCAAATGATGCACAATATTCACAACAAAACAACGATTATACCCGCTCATTTAAAAATCATATATTATGTAAATTAGTGGAGCTGGAGTCGATTGGTTAAATTTGATGAAATGTTTGTAAACAAACTGTTTGCACGTCTTTAAGTCATCAAGGATTTTGACATCATCAGTAATAAGTGATGAAGATGAAGCATGATTACAGGGACTATTGAAATGACAAACAAGACTGTGGCTTCATCTGTCCATATTAAGATAAGCTCGAGTGAGAAGTGAGGAGCTTAGGGGAGGCATTCAGGGGGATGCTGATTTGAATATGATTAATGAAGGGCCAGGTCTTCAAATCCCATCCAGCTCCCGCAGCCAGTCTGCCTCTGATAGGCTACCACTCAAAGTTGCTTCTGCTATCACAGCTCACACTAGCCGTCTGTTTCTGCCCAGAGCTCAGGAGGAGGGAGACGTCTGGGTGCTGTCTGAGCCCAGATCACAACGCACAGGGTCAGAGACCACTCTCTCTCCAGCTGGACAGGAGATCAGCATCACAATGGCACAGCCAATAAGTTCTAATCTGAGACATTCTGCTGTTTTGTTGCCCTCCATTCAGCCTTCACTGACTTCATGAAAGCTTTTACATTTGCTGTTTCTAAACACCCAAAATCTGATAGCTGCTTCATGGGGAAAATCTGCTGGGGACAGGAAATGATTCCTTTATCAGAGCTGTTCCGTTTGAATAAATCAGACACCCAGACACTGAGTATGAGGAGAATTAAGTACAACACACACTGACCGTGTTGCACAGTGCTGAGTCATGTACCATTGTGTCATGTAGAACGGCGTCATTTGCGCACAGCAGATGTGCTGCACAGACAGAAAGAAGTATCAGGGTAGAGTAGCAGGACTGTGCAGATCTGTGGAGCAAAGGTTATCAAATGACTTCTTTAAAACTCAAAACAAAGCTCTTCAGCCTGGCTTTTAATTTATTATGGTTTTTAGTCATTTTATCTTATTCACTTATATACTGTATATATATATATTTATATATATATATGTTGTAAATTGTATCATTTTCTATTATTACCTGTTATTTTAGTATTTATATTCTCATATGGTTTTGATTGTCCTTGTTTCTTTTTAGCTTGTCAGTCATCTGCGAAGCACTTCGAACTGAACTAACGAGATTTTAAACAATAAAAAAAGCAACAAACAACTATTTTCTATGTAAAGATAAAGTTATAAAGAATAATGGCGTCCCAAGCAGAGAACGAGGTCACCCTTCCTTTGTATGTGTCGAAATCTGAATTTCTCTTTGTTGTGGTAGCCGGTCTGGCAGCGCGTGCATGTTAGTGCATGTGAGTCCCTTCTGTTAAACTGTTGGCCATTTTTGGTCCCCATTTTTAGAAACACATGAGATGGCACAGTGTAGTACAAAGTATTCAGGTTTCCTGTTTTATGTTCTTGTCTATTTTATATTTGTCAAAGCACTTTGAGCCTTATAAATAATTTTCATAATTATTATTATTATTATTATTATTATTAAAATGACCTTCCAGAATTACCCCCAATGAAGCAACCACATTTTCATTAAAAAAAAGCCTCAGACAAAGTAAAAGATGAGACCAGCGCACAGGCAGACTGGTTATGCGGACCACCGGCTCAAATCCCGGTCAGCTGGTGGACCATCAAAACATCCATAAATCTAAGCTGCTACACATCTAGCTTGTTCAGAACTGGCTTTTCTTCTTCTCCTTGATGTGTATGCTACATAATGATACCTGTCTGTTTTCATTAGTGAAGGCAGAAGGTGTGATAACGTTAGCTAACTTGCTGTTACCAATCATATAAATGTGTTCAGCAAATGTTGCTATGGCTAGCTCGCTAGCTGCCAGCATTGCTGTAGAGCATATCACAACAATGCTAGAGTGGGCTCATGGTTGTGGTTGGATTGTTTTTGTTGGCTGTTGTGTCCACAGGGTAACTTTATTCAGTTGTGCTTCTTGGTGTGTGTTTGGTGGCCACTCTCACTGTGCTTCGTAACACCTTGCTGACTGAGAACACGATGGAAGGGGAAAGAAGGGTTGAAACAAATAGAGACCGGAGATGCGGCCAATGAAGTGTTTGTTTTGGTCTGAGATGCTGGTGGTCTAGTGCACCATCTAGTGGCAGTGACGTTCATTTACAGAACCTTTAAGGCCTTTGACGTGCAAGTTTGCATGCTGACCAAAAGTCACAGCCATGTCACAGCAATAGCCGCGGGCATCAAAAAAGTCTAACTAAAAATGCATTAGTCAACATAACTCAACAAATGTTGTGAAGGCGGGTGATTGGTCTTGATTTCACATTTTCAAAATTGCATGGATTTGAACTTACTGTACAAAGAATCAATGTTATATTATCTCTGAACAGAAAGCATCAACATCTAATAACAACACAAGATGCAGTGTTGTGTCTCACAGAGAGCGATGGGAACATGAAGAAGAGTGCCCCACATTGGATATTCAGGCATGCAATGTATAAGCATGTTTTCATTTTCCCAGGGAGCATGATATTTGCAATAAAGGTGAGGCTCATTGCAAACACTGTAAGATGATCAAATTTATTGGTTTGCCTTCCCCACATGTTTGAATTTATTTTAATCTCACTGTGCCAAACAGACAGCAGCTCACAGATATGCGGTGACGTTGTGGGAAAGCTAAGCCAGTTCACCACTTTCTCATTTGGTGTAATCCCATCTCATCCCATCTGTCTCATGCAGGCCAGCGTGAGCATATTCAAATTTGATCTGGCCTTTGGACATCTGCAATCACATCTCTTGCTTTCTGTATTAAGATTTTATTTCCTCAGTAGCTTTAAAGTGAGGCGTTAGTGTCAGCTTCTGCTAAAATTACATGGACAGGCTGGTTTGACTGAGGAATTTGTGAACAGAATAACCTACAGTGTGTGTGGATGCTATTCAACAAGCTCTGCTGCAAGACGCTCCACTGTGATGAATGTCCACTGCCGAGTGATTTTATTCCACAATTGGACAAACCTTAGATTTTCTTGTGCAGCACAACCACAGGGCAGTCAAAACAACCTGCTATGACAGGTAACTTACAACATCACAATCTCTGTCCATTTTGACACTTGGAGAAAAAGGATTGCACCTGAATAAAGTAGAAAATGCAATCAACTGAAACCTGGTATGTTGTCCTGAGTCTCTAAGTCTAAATGGGAACACATAGCTGAGCAGGCACATTCTGCAGGTTGATGATACAGGCCGGTGTCAATCTGCTCTGGGAAGCGATTCACTTTCAAGCTTGGTCAAACATAATTTGAACATACAGAGATAACTTTTTCTTCCATCTACATTTCTTTGAGAGCTACCATAGGTATGGTTAGAGGTGGATTAAATGTAACTTAATATGCACATGAAATTCCATTCATCTTGGATCAAGTGAAAAGAAGAAGAAAACGAGGGGAGAGGTGCTGGTAGGATGATTTTGTTATCTTAGGACAGAGCCAGGTTAGATGTTTCCCTGTGTTCCCACTCTTTGTGTTAAGCTAAGCTAACCAGCGGTAGCCTCATAGAGAGTGTACAGACATGAGAGGTATCAATAACTCTCAGCAAAAAAGGGGGAGTAAATGTGTTTTCCTAAATATCAGACTATTAATTTGACAGGTTTACAAATTGTGCCTTTGTAAAAAGCTTTGAGAAAAAACAGTAATTGACTACATAATGAATGACACCTACAGTAGCCCAAAATACTACATTTCTTTGCATATGAAAGTGCAGTTATTACAAGTATACAGTGAAAAAGCAAAACATTACATAATATAATTTGAACTGGTCATTTGTACTGTCAGAGCTAGAACACTAACGTCGGGTGATTTTCACCCACATGATTCTTGTCATGTGATTTTCATTGTGTTGCTGCTGTCTGAGTTGCATGGGTCCTTGGGTAGCTTCAGGCTGCTCATTGATGTTATTAATGGTATGTTTGTTTCCCTCCTCCCATCTATGGTTTTTTCAATAGGCATGCGTTCAGGTGATTTTTTAGTGATGGTGTTACTAATTTTAACGTTAGTGTTCTAGGGTTAAACAAAACAGCTGAGCTGAAACAGATGTGTGGCTTGTACACTGCACAGTTACTGTTTATTATTGTTATTATTTTTCCAAGTTCATGAAATAAAAAGAAAAAGTGCATTAACATTTGAAGAGAGGCAGATTTTTGAAGGATCATTGCAGGATGCTTTGTGTGTGTTATTTCGTGACTTTCAGTGATGGACGGAGTATTCAGATCCTTCAAGTACCAAACAAAGCAACCGATTGAGGCAGCATTAGACCAACAACTCCCATGTTCTGTGAGGTAAAATTAACATTTTTACTTGCCAATGGACTTGAAGAAAGGGATAAAACAGATGTTTGTGGTTAAACAAAAACCATCTTACTCTTTTAAAAAGAGGTCTATTTCTGTATGAATCCTATCCATAATGTTGTCAGACACTTGTAAAAACAGTCCTTCTTAAAAACACTACAGTATCTGTTTGCCAGATATACCTGTCTTGCTCAATACTGGACCGACTGCAAAGATTTTTGTTGCTATCAATCCTTTCCACCCAAAAACACGGGAAAATAAGGCCCAGTTCAAAAATCTTGAGTTATCCTTTAATGTGTGTTTGCTGCAGGTGTTGTGTTTACTTCTTTTCACTTCAAAAATCAGCACAAAATGGAATTTTGCCCAGGATGCACAAACTGTACTGCATCTCGCGCTGCACTAAAATTGAAATCCTCCTGTTTTAATCTATTGATTATATTTTTAAATGATAGTTTAAAGTGTCTTTTTATATTACCTTGTGTTTCTTTTATATCTGCTCTTAATGCCTTTTTTCACACCAGACACTGGTATAACAGCAAACACATAGGTGTAACTAATAACACTGATGATGACTCAGTCCCATTTACATGCTCCAGTAGTTCATGTCATCATTAGTATTATTATGTACACATGTGTTTTCCTGTTCTGACATGTGAGGATATATCCCCTGTGAAAAAGATAAATTCATTAAGTTACTCACAGCCCAGCACTCAGGATAATAACAGTAGATACAGTGTCACAGATATAAAGAGATGTAGGGAGATAAGGTTGGGAAATGGTGTAGTGTTCCTTTAAGAGATGACTGTGTCATACATTATGGTGCCTGCTGAGTCTTGCCTACTCGTTCATGCCACTTTAAAGACATCAGAGGCGATGTCAGCAGAGAGCATGTCATCCCTATCAAGCCATAGATGCATTAAGGTCAACCTTGACAAAGTCAACATCCTTCAGCTCCTGAACTGACCCAACCTGCAAACAAGAGCTGACTGAGACGTTATTGGCCCTGCTCACGTTGCTCCATCTGCACTACGCTGAGTGCACTGCAAACAAATTAAAGCCAATAACTATCCTAATCGAGTTAGAAAACTGCACCACAAACACCAAATGACATACAGTAAACATTATAGTTTCTCACTGCATATTGATTTATTTTATCTTGCACGGCTGCATCCTGTCCTTCAGTGTGAGACTCACCTACCAGGGTGGTTCACATTAACCATTAACCGACAGTAAGAATTTTGACTGATTAATACTCTCAGTCAAACAGTTAAAACATCCTGGGACATCAGCACCATCTCAGCGGGTATTCTCCACCACGGGTCTCACAGTTAACAGACTGCGCACCAGACTAACCCCACAGCTTGTCGACATGTTGCTATTTCTGATTAAAAACCAGTAGACAATCTGTCCCCTATGTTGAGGACTGAGGCCTGGCCTGTTTATTTTGTTTTGTGGTTTAATGCAAGGGTGGGTGTTCTGGCTAGGAGATCATATAACAATCTTTTTGGGTAGCATCCATAATCTCAATTATGATCTGCATCCCCTTTCCACTTATTTTGAAAGCCCTGACTGTAAATTGTGATGTATATTTTTACTTTTGGATGTTTGTTGCTACTCTTTGCCCCAAGTATATTTTGCTTAGTTCATGGAGTATTTGTTTGGACAGCGCTGTTATTTATTTGTTTATTTATTTATTATTTTATTGATTTGAAAGGTCAGTCACTGCTGACCACCTCGCCCCATCTCATTCCGCCCCCTGTTTCCCTGCCTGCAGGCAGGTCTCTTGTCCCACAGACAGACCTGCTGGGAGGGGCTTCTCTCATGACTCTGTGGGTGTGTGCACTCTGTCTCATTCTCTGTTTAGATTCTGCAAATTGTTCTGGTTTACTTTAGCCCCTGTGTATTGGTATTTTTTAATGGGTTCTAGACACTCGACTATTCCAAATCGTAGATCTTAATCTTGTTGGTTAATGGTTAATAGTCAGTTAACGAGCATCAGATATCGGTCAGAACTAAAATCAAAATGAACTTTCCTATCAGCTACACTGTCTCTCTTTGTAGAGTTGTTGCTGACGTAAGTGAATAACATGTCACAACATGTGTCTCAATAAACAAATAATTTCTGTTTGGTTTTTTGATTAAAAAACATTTTTCATTATTCCTGTGTTCATATACCTACAGCACCATGTGGTCAAGGTCTAAGAGTCCTCTGACCTGACTGTTCTGTGTATTTACTTCACTTAACCATCTGGCTCTATGCTGCAAGGTCGTTTCCATCCCCATTCACTCAAGGCCTCTTGTGTAATCGTAATATAATCACTAAAGTTTGGCCCCTGACATAAAATTACCATGTTTACAAGTGAAATTCTGGTGACTTGCAATAAGAACTCTGTGCTACTTTTTTCATTCTTCTGTCCTTTTTTCATTTGTGCAAATGCAAGACACATTTTTGCAAGCTGCCAGTTTACGTCAAGAACATGTCCAGCTCTGCACAAATGTCACAACTATGCATGTCAGGGAGAGAAAGGAGGCATTAGTTTGCTAAATTCTAAAAGACAATAAAAAAAGACATGCACAAAATTATGTGACAACATCCTTGCTCTGATTTTCAGAAGCACACAAGGACTATCACCATTCCACAACTACACAACAGATGAACATCTGATCCAAAATCATACATAACCTTCAACTATAACTTCAACTCTAATGGGCCTACATAAAAATTTGAAAAAAAAAAAAAAATCATGCTACGTGACATAAACAATGTTATACTGTATTATAGTCAGGGAGTAATTTAAGGCCAGTGTCCTCAGTGAGCTGCAGAGAGCCTCAGAGAGACACATTTAAAACTCATGCATTAAAATTCAAAGACAATTAAAGCTTAACAATATGACCACTGAGCAATAGGATACAATATAAAGCCTCTGCAACACAGCCCACAAATTTGCAAACACAGACTGAGAAAAGACATTTTCCGGCTTGACATAGACAAAACAAACCTCGCTGTTCATGTTTCTGCTTGTGAGGTCCATCATTTGGCACACTGGCATCAATACTTTCTTTGTAAAACCAAAACTAATGAGGAAACTTGATCTTGTTAGTGTTTGCTACAGTTTTGATGTGGAAACAAATAGATAAATAATAGAAACAAACAAGCTTACTAGAGCAATTCAAGTCAAGGCGACTGTTGGGTCTTTCTACTGACAAAGCCACTTTGTGCCGTGGCTGCACATGTGGGACTTTGATTTCATTTGTTACTGAGTAATGCTATTATTAAGAAAACGAGCGTTTGAATTTATTTTTTTTTCTGTAACCCTCTGGAAATGATTGTTTCAGAGGACTGGTGTCATTTTTCAGTCGTCTGTCTCATGCACATGTCTACACAGGCCGCTAACAGCGAGCACTTCACTTGTGCTATACACATGCTCTAAGGTTCAAGTCTCTTTTCTTATGGTTAATGTGAGTAACTGCAGTTATAGATATATTTTTTTTAAAGTGCAAAGTGCGGTCAGTGCTTTTAGTCTTGACTCATATCAGAAGCCTTTGGGAAAAGATTACAATAGTGGTGACTGAAATCCAGGTTCCAGGACTTCAGTCTGAAATTCCAAGATGGCAATTTGAAGTTCATGAAAATGTAAGTAGGTCAAAGCCAAAGACTGCCCCTGGTTTGGTAGTTGAGAACGGTGCAAACTCTACATTCAGACCGAAAGGGTAAAGAAGTGAAAAAGGCTCTGGCTGCAGTGCCACAGACGCTGTTGAAGTTCATGGGCGCGCTGACGTAGATGGCATAGATGCAGCTGGCAAGTTAGTCCAGAACGCCTGGTCTTCTTTGTATTTAAGGCAAACAGGGACACATCGTAAAAGATAGGGACACCCACCACCACAATTATCAGTTTCTCCCCCATTGAGCTTGGTAACAAATGTTTAATGGGGATAAAAGTTTACACAGTTGTGTTCTCTAGGGTTCTTTAGAGTGGAGAACTTTTACATTCTGATTGGTTGCCGCTGCCCCCCTCCCCCCAATGGGCATGGCGCCGTTCACCACCAGGACACACTGGTTTAAATAGAAAATGAACTTCTGGTCACCTTGACGTTCTTGCTGCTTTCGGTCTGGACGTACAGACAGTGTGCTGAAATAATAGTTGCAAACAGAAGGTGGATTTTTTGTTTTTTTCAATAACTAAACAACCTGGATTTCATTTTGTTGAACATTTTATTTAGTGGTATTTGAGTGCAATTTACACTTATTAACTTTACCAACATTTCAGAGGGAAAGATCGTACTTTTTATATCACTGCATTTATCTAAGAGCCTCTGTTACTTGTTACTGTGCAGATAAAAATTTGCCACCGTCATTGTCTGGATTATGATGCATTTTCATAGATCAAACTGTCCAACAGTATAAATGCTGCCCGAGGCTCAGTCAAGAAATATATATATATATATATATATACATACACATATATACATACACAGTGTAGGTATGAATCTTTAAAATGCTGCATGACATCTGTGTTTATTCTTTCTGCTCTCATCTAACAAGGCATGGTGGGATTATGAGCCCCCGCCTCACCGCACACTGTTAAAACATAAGGCACTACTACACGACTCAGATATGAAGTTGTTCCTTATTTTAATTAGTGCACCCAGAGGTATGATAAGCTTCGCACTACATGTTCAAAGCCTCGAGAAGTGACAGACACCTGCAGATTTGCTGATTATTATTTAATCTTCTATTTATACCTTAATTAGAACATATATTGTCAATCGTCGGGATAACTGTGATTCTGGAAAAAAAAGATAAGATGAGGTGGTGCAGGTGATCACCCCTCTCTTACACTCTCACTATGCATCTTTCATCAAGATAATGTATTATGCACATGCAGTATTTGCTAACTATGCAAACAGAAGAAGAAGAGAGAAAACAGACACTGTCTTTCAACTGTCTGCAGCATAAGTGAGACTCCTGACCATGCACAGGTGTCAGCGACTGACTGCTTTAGTGTATAAGTGATGCATCAAACTTAGAGTAAATAATATAATATAATATAATATCCACTCTACATTTATGAATTTGATTATTTGTAGCATTGTCAAAACAAAAATAGACTCTTAGCTAGAATGGCCCTCAGTGGAGTGAATACGTCCACCAAGGCCAAACAATCGTACACTGAACTGTGCAAATTCATAGATGTTGACAACATTAATATGTCAGATTTTTTTATTTCATCAAGATCCAAACATGATTTCTCAAGAAACAGACAAAAATGCCCAATCTCGCTATGTTAAGGAAAGTGATTCCTGGATCTGCTCCTTTAACCAGATCTGCATCAAAGTTGAATGGGTTCTTCCCTGGCCTGTGCCTCGTCCCTCCACCAAGTTTGGTGCAAATTGAAAAATTTTTAATCAGGAAGAAGAAAACTATTACTTTGACTTTTTAGTCACACAGTCTTTAACACGCCTGCATAAAATCATCTGCAAGGGCACAATGAATAAATCTGTGCTCCTCCCATCCCTCTATTATATTCTATAATCAACACACAAACAGTGCAGGAGCGTGTAATGCCTCACACGACACGCCTCTCGGGGTGGACGCTCTGCGGACCTGCCGGGTCCTCATCGCTGGGACTGTCCACTCGCACAAAGTAATGAGATCATCCTGGGTGAAGTGATGCTGAAAATGAATCATCACCTCCCTATCCCCTAACGGTGGACGGTGGGCACATTTCTCCTGGACCTTGTACTCTGAGGCCATCCATCCTCCACCACCTCGCAGGGCTGTGGCTTCACTCATCACAGGTACAGCCCCCCCCCCCCCCCCCCCCCCCCCCCCCCCGACCCCAACAAAGGCACCTGACAGGAAGCCTGCATCTAATCCAATCATAGCCGTACAGGTCAAATCCACCAACAGCATTCCTATAAGAAATATTATGAATTTTCCACTCTGGATGTACATTCTCCTGAGGTTTAAATTCAACTACAAACTGCTGCAGCCGAGGTCCAGTCATAGCTTGGCCTGGTAACTATCTATATTTGTTGATGAAGGTATGTCAGCACAGAACATACACAGCATCTTGTTTCTTCAGGACATGTTTTCTATTAAGAGGAAATAGCTATTTAAGTTTAACACAATTTTGCTCTGAGACAAAAGTCTAAGAACATTTCTGTGGGTAATGAAATCACCATGCACAATCAGTGGTGAGGTTGAAGGATGACAATGGTCTCAATCTATTAGACCATGCAGCCTGGTTTTATGCTGCCTCGATATTAGGACAAAGTGCCTTGAAGAATTCCTGCAAGGGGAGGCTTTTTCTGGACAGACACAAACATAAACAATCCAGTGCAAAGAAAACGGAGGTGCAATGTGGCCATGAAGATAAAGCTTAATCTATCACCACTCAGTAAGTGTAATAGGAAAAGACAGTTTAAAGGTTTAGAATAATCACAGACGTCAGGAGCTATTTTTCACAGTGTGAAGGATATGAGTTGTCTTGGAAAGATGATGTCTTGAGGAGCCGTGCTGAGAGATGGGCTGGGGCTGGGACAATTGCCTGGATAAGTCAGGGGGAAATGCTGCAGGTCACGGGGCCAGATGACTGACGGTGCCAGAGAAGACAGAGTCAACACAGCCAGGCTGCGGGGACAGACACCCAACTGAAGACAAACAGGCCTTTGACCAGGTGACCTGCTCCAGAGATAGAGGAGCACATCACACGGTCTAAAAGTGGCAGTGAGAAAGCCAAGGCCTGTATTTGTGGTGGATGACTCACTCTGGTCACACATGCCCACATGAATAAGCCTGCTGTGGCTACACCATGCAAATTCTCACATGAAAGGCCAGGAGGAGTCACACTACCGTCGAGGTACCAGTTTATTGCGAGTGTAAGCAGCTCATCACACGATTGGTTCATTGCAAATCCATTTAGTGTGCAGTGCATTAATCATGCTGCAGGCTGCCAAGGTTCGCCATTTATGCTACTCTGTAGATTACAAGAGAGGGTTATTGGAAATTCTGCTTAATAGCAAGGAAGGTCTCATTATGCTCTCTGCATTCATTCATTTTTTCCACTGTTGGGCGCGGCATTACATAAACTGCCAGTCAAACCTTTTAGAAGACCCCCTTATTTTCCCAGTTTTTATTCAAATTTCAAATTTTCAAAAGCTTTGAAAGTTGATCCTACAGTTCCTACAGGTGTCTGAACTTTTGTTGATGACATACAAACCCTCTGTCTGTACAAAGGCAGTGTTGGAGCAAACTATGCTACTACACCCTCCGAGGACCTATTAGGACAACACTGTACTGCAGGAAGTGGTGCTGTACATTGCCATCAGAATGGTGAGGAAAAAGCAAGTAACAAAAGAAGACAGACTGGATGGTTGGGGTTTCATCCTACAGCAAGATAATGACCCAAAACATTAGAAGAAACAAACCAGACGATGGCTTCACATGATGGAAGAGCAGCACAGTCTCCATGCAGGCTTAAACCCCATGGAGCTGGTTTGGGATGAACTGGGCAGGAGGTGAAAGGAAAGCAACCTGCCTTCTCTGCTAGCTAAGCACTGCCTTCACAAAGTTTAAAGGTATATTACTGGGGCCTTTGTGGAAACAGCCTGCTGTACAGTATATAGATATCATTATGAGAATCTCAGTCTCCCCATCAAACTCCCATGGGCTCCCTCTCAATTACACTCTTCTAGCAGAGCAGCACAGAGTCGAGTTCTGACAATATATTCACTGCTAATGTTCTGTTGCCACATCACAGAATAAGATCACATTACAATAGGGTGATATGAATTAACCTAGATGTAAAAATAGCACACAAATTCATAGACACAGCACCCGCTGCAAGCAGCCCACAGATGCATACACCTACCTCAGTGTATGGGCACTTATTAGACTAATAGTTTCCCATTACAAGACATGCACAAAGAAAGCAGCTGATTGTCAAAAGCCATCACAATCATTTACTGAGTGTCAAACTTGATCAGACCAAACTTCCTTCCTCCATCGGAGCAGAGGCTCAGGGCTGAATACATGTATCTTAAAAATAGCTCTGCAGCACGCGTCAAGCATCAAGGAGCACATGGATTCATGAAAGACACACACACACACACACACACACATTGTTCGTCAACATCAGATAGGACTAAAGACAGGATTTGATGGATGGGGGTGCCAGACAGAAAGTAATTTCCACTAACTTCTTCTAGCTGCTGTGAATAAGAAGAGGCAAAGACAAGCTGAACAGGTTGCCGCACAGCCTAACAGGATACACTGTAGTACACATATGGTAGACATGAACTCTGTCTATACTATCACACCTGAAAACACATATCACATGACCAATCACGTAAACTGGACATGCGCGAGCTGCAAAACTCCTTTGAGATACTGTGACCTGGACAAATGAGAATATTCACAGGCTTAGCTGCGAGTAAAAGACAACAAGGTCAGTAATGCCTGTAATTTGTTATCCATGCTGCATACACCACCGGTAGTCGAGACTCTCAATCAGGGAGCGAATGCGGGCGTCATCATATCCAAAGGAAACTAAGATGGGGCCAGCGGCTTTTCCAAAAGTCTGTGTTTTGTCTCTGGAGTAGTGTGGGTGCCAGGTGTAAATGTAATGTAGCCTGAGTGCTATACTTCTTAGGAACATGTCAACACTACATTTTTTGTGGCGTCAAAGGTTAATGATGCTGCTACATCTGAATGTGAGTTTACGTTAGCAGCTCTGCCAACGTTAGCTTACTCGTTATCTGAAAGGGCCATCGCTTAGTCCTCAACCTCAAAGACTAAAAAGCAAAAGCAAAACTCTGACCTGTCTTGTTTGTCACGTTAAGTATTTTAGCAGCCAAAATGTCAACGTCCTGTTCTGATTCATACTAGGACTACAGTGAAATAGAAGAACAGTGCTGTTTCTTTATATCAGTCTCTTCTATGTGGATTGGCTGAGGAGGATACAAACCTTTTGCCTGGGACATGCTGCTTTAGTCTCAGTCTTATAGCACAATGTCTCAAGCCATATGTAAGACCCCTATTGCAATATTTTCGTTTTTAAAACAGTATGACAGCTATGTAACTATACAGATTTATATATGTTGTACTATGGCCCGTAGCTGCTCTGAAGTCAAGTGGCTTCTGTAAATGTAGTTTGATTCATATTCCATTGATTCATATGGGTAACAATTAGCTGCAAAGATGTGAAGAAAAGGGATAAAATATACATTCCCATCACATACAGAAGTTTACTATTCCAGACTCCGTATACATTGCTCTAAGGCACAAAGCTGCTCTAAAGACTTGCACAGCATTCTCCACCAATGTCCTCCGCTGGGATAAACTAACACTTCCTGCAAGTCAAGGTTTTATCTCACTAACCGACAGCCAATCTTATTTTAGACCTTCCAAAAATCCACACATCACTCAATTTATAAAGTACATGTTTAGAGGACTTGGAAGGATGTAAATTCCCCCTCCCCCCACACACACACACACAATTTTTTTTGGATTTCCATTCTAATGATGAGCTGATACTGCACCTGTTATGAATATCACGTATTTAAGAGTTTTCAGTAAGTGTCGGTGTGACAGGTTTATATTATACCTTTCTATCAGTGTAGTGCAGGTGGTTCTCCAGTTGAAGCGTCGTCTTTTTTTTTTTTTTTTTGGAAAACATGCACCACAGCTAATGTGTTAGTGATGCTGGCGCAACAGAGGATTTCTTAGGGGAACCTAAGCTGGGCTCCCATCTTCTTTCTGATGTATTATCCACAGACATCTTTCCCTCACACCTCAGAGAGAGACTGAAAAGCCTATTTGTAATTTTCCAAACATCGCTGTGGTGTGTTGGTAATTTGTGCAGGCACCGAGTATCTGTTACTTTATTTAGGCTGCGGATAAAACTTCTTTCCCTAAAATTATTTTGTGAGTGTGTAGTTGTTTACTTTCAATATTGCTTCGGTAATCCTGTTCTGGACTGCAGCAATCAACTTAGATATTATTATAAAAAGTCTAAATCTGGAGTATTGGCACTCGCAACGAGGGGCAGATATATCTAGACAAACACTAAGGCTATTACCGTTACAATCAGCTTCCTGACAAACATTAATCAAAAACAGCAGATGATATATTTATTGGGAAATTTCAGACAGAAAAAGTAATTTTCTACTTTCCAAAGAGAAATGTGTTGCCTAGCTAAGAAGATTAGCCTTAAATCATGGGTGGCTAGTGAGTGATTGTGGTCATCTTACATAAGAGGAGATAAGCTATTAAAGTAAAATCCTGATACAATAACTCATGGGTTCACAGCCAGGTTTATATGAATAATTGATTGTAAAAAAACTATTGTGGAAAACAACAAGATGAACAGGAATTATTTATGAAATTGTGTTCAATGCAATGTATAGACAACACTATGCTGTATTTGCACTATTTTTAGCAGGGGGCAAAAAAAAACAAAAAAAAAAACAAAAGATGAAAGTAGCTCCCGGTTCAGTATGGTACAGTACATGGCAATTCCATTCACTATCGTTCAAAGCAGTGAAAGTGAGGGCTTTGATTTATTCATAAACCAGGCTTCCTCTGCCAGGGAGCATTAGACAAAGGCAGATCACACAAAGGTAACAATTCTGCTGAGAAAAGCAAATTACAAAATAAAACAAATCAAACCGAGGTGTGAAGAGTTTATATGTTGCACTGTACAGATTTAGGAGCTTAGCAGTATTCTCCAGCTGCTGAACTCAACAGTTGACAGGTAGAGTTTTGGTATAAAAATAACAGAGCAGATGGTTTGTTTGAGAAATCTGTCTGTCAGGTTCTTTCATTAATTCCAATACTTTGGCGTAAAATGCTCCTCTCAGGCTTTAAGGTGTCTTGCAGCTCCACGTCAGAAATAATTCAACATGATTCTGGCTCCAGAGTCTCCATCAAGCTTCTGTCAGTCTCTATCAGAGAGTGAAGGTCACCACTCTGCCCTGTTTACCTGGCCTCCTGCAGCCCGACCACATGTCCTCATGCTGCACCTTCAGCTTCCCTCTGAATCTACTCTGACAACTGTGACTGAAGATCAGAAACGTGACCTTTATCTCGGTCACCATTAACAGAATACTGATAAGCTACCAACTCCAATAGTGGCCTTTCTCAAAGCTGATACTGATACCAATACCTGAGATTTTGTGGGAGTGGGAGTGATGAATAATTTTTACTTTACATCTGCAATTATTTTGAATTAAATTCATGTCCTGCAAAAAAAAAAAAAAAAAGTCTCTGAAAATGCGTTTTTGTCATTACAGGTCAAAAAAAAAATCTCTCCACCAATTTACAGTCTAATGAAATTTTAGGGTTTCAGCTCTTGAAGGCATTACAAATACATTAGAAAGTTATACTGTAAAAATGACCAACACGTTTTGGTTGAACAGGTTTTCAAAATCAGAGAATAATCAGGTTTGATAATAAATGAATCACTGAGTCACTTTGCAACTAAAAAGCCAAATTTTTTACTAGTGTCAGTTTCTTAAATGTGAGAAATTGCTCCTATTTGTTTTATATGACTGTAAATTGATATCTTTGAGGAATTTGTCACATAAACAAGACACCTGCTCCGTGAGATTAAGATTTATAATTATAAAAAACAGTGAAGGTGGACAGGAGCGTAACCTAAATTTGTAACATCAGTCATTAGATATTAAGACGCTACCTTATAAAATAGGTTTAAAATGTTTCAGAAGAGAACTCACTCCTTTCAGATCTGAAAAGAGGCCTCTCTTAAGGCATCTCCAGTTATCAATATTTGGAGATATTAAGGACCTGTTAAAATGTGAGCAACAAAGGAAAAAAAAAAAGTAAACCTGCATTGTGAACTGTTCAATCATGAACAGTTAACTGGCCCATCTGGTGTTTTGCTGGTGACATTTTTGCTTCAAGTTATTAAATTCCTTTAAAATGACTAATGTGCTGCTCCACACTTGCCAACACATCTGACTCTGTCCATTGATAGACAGCAGCCAATCAATAATCACACCATAATAATCACACCTTCTCTCTGGATTCATCCGGAAGTGAAATCAATCAAACTAAATGACAGCATCAAATAATGTATGCTGTCTCTGGTGTGCATTTTTTCATTAAGTAACTAGAGTCTCCATCATCAAAAGCTTATTTTTAATAAAGAAGAATGACTTTTAACCCAGAGCCTGTGGGGCCTCACAGGTGTGATCAGGTCAATTTGATCGATACGTCTCTGTCCAGTCCTTCCTCCTGGCTACAGTATGTCACCGAAACAGTCAGATGTTGCTACAAAATGAACCTAAAGATTCAGAAATTTCAAAATATAAGAAATTAGCCCAAAGAAACTGCCAATATGACATAATTTGTTAGGAAATGTTACCAAAGATAACTGGTTGATAATTACATTTGGTGTCAGCAGATTATTCGACAATACATAATATACACTAACATACATGATTTTCAGTGTGATTACGTCATGATGATTTGGTCATATCATATTAGACATTGCATTGAATGAACAACAAACTAAATGAGTTAGTAATAGCCTGGTTTTGCACAGTTCATGACAGTAAACATTAATTTCATTACTTTACATCTATTTTGCATTTGCCACATTGTGATATGTATTTGTATCAGATGAAGATAATTAAAGCTATATTAATTGATTATTTGTCACTTGGAGGCAGCAGAACTAGCTAAAAGCAAGATTTAGGCTACATATTATTATATGTATATACCTTATAAAGTATGGCTAGCAAGCAATGCCAGTTTAGACATCCAGCAGACATGGAGTAACATTGGCATTCATTTAGGATTTGTGCTTGTGGCTATCTTGAAAATGTAAGTGTAATATTCACTGTCCTTTTAGCTCTGCTTTGGTCTCCTCCAACGTCTCAGAAAAGATATCTGGCTCTATAGCTGCTAAATTGGCACAGATTAAACATTCACAAGCTCATCGCTAACTGTCTCTTTGCTGTTCGGTGCTGGGCAGTTAGCATACAGTGGTTTTCTCACAGTGTTTTTTTCTGGATTAATAAAAGCAGAATTTCTACACAGGCAAACAAAAATGACTAGCTAAAAGATGCTAAAAATCTCTGTGCAAATCTATCAATGCAGAGTCGGGTGATAATTCTCTACGGGTTTAACACTAGGCGTGACCACTTCCATGTTGCACAAAGTTATTTGATAAAATGTTAGTATAAAAATCTTGACTAGTGCAGCTTTAATAATCTTGTGGCACTCACTTTTGACCATGTTGTCCAGGCCTAGTGTGTCGGGAATTTCAATGCTCCCACTGTGCAGATGCTTTTTATATACATGCAAGAGCATAAATTCCACATTTACAAGGTGGTCCTGCTATCACCTCATACCAATGTAGAGGTGTGGTGGTGCCAACGAGAAAATTTACCCATACAGTGTCTCCTATAGGAATAACACAGACATCACTTTCACTGTAAAAAGCGTTATAACCATGTCACAGTATAAACTGGTTGTCTGTGCGGCTGCTGGCCAGGAAGGCATTTTACTTGGAAAGCAGAAGCGACTGACAGATGCTGGAGCTAAAGCACAGCATTCATCAAGGCATCTGCAGGCTGTGAATACAGAGGCTGCCTCTGCTTGTATCCACCTGCAGCTATTAAGACTGCCAAATCCCAGGCATGAGAGGAGCTGGCTGAAGCAGTACTCCGGTATCACAGACCTGACCCCGCTAGACAACAGTCAGCTCTGGGTGTTAAACCACCCCATCCGCTCCATACATCACTGTTATCTCTATCACCCCTGTGAAGATTAGCCTTCAGCCCGCACTACCTACCTGCTCAGCGAGCGAAAACCCAGAGTACTCAGGCAACATGAGGTGATAACCCCCAAAAAAACACAAGCTTTCTGCTCTGAAATGTGCACAAATACACTGATATGTACTGAGCGCCTTTGTTTCTTCCTCCAAAATAAATACAGTACTCAACAGTCTAAACAATGAGTTTTAATTGCTCTGATCCCTGAGTGTCAGAGCTATTCATTTGGATTTGCATTATTAAAATCATTTAAATTTGTAATTTTACACAGTTTATCATTGTATTCACTTTGCTAAATAAAATAATGGTGGATTAAATGAGTCCTTATCTTGTTCCAGTTCCCCACAATCACACTGAAGAACACCTGGAAGTTCCTTGATGCCAAATTGGGAAACATTGTGCATGTCTTTATTTTGGAGGCACTGAGAATGCAAATGGTAGAAGGTGGATGGAACTTTATATCGGTGTATCAGCTGTATTGTATTCAGACTACACTGCTGTCCTGGTGAATAAAACTGTATTGATGTGAACCATTTATGCACTGCATTGTCTCAGTTTTGTGATTAGGGAAAAAAGGGAACCTTGTGGCCGAAGTCTGTTCACCTCTGTCATTATTTGGCACTGAAGGGGCCCTTATGTATTCTCTAGATGTCCCTCCTGAGAGTAATCGATGGGGCTACATGAATGTGGCAGATTTATTAAGTCGGTGCTTAGAAATTAAGCCACAAAGTGGCATATTAATCATCATTCCACTAGACTAAGTGACAGAGAAGTGTGATCATTGAATACAATTTGGGGGGTATTGTATCTGAATGAAAATGGCTAATGGAATATTTATTATGCTGTAGTACCTTTGTGGGTGGGAAAGGGGTGGGTGAGTGCGTGGGTGTGAGAGTGTGTGTAAGGGGGTAATTTTCCTTTTAATGACCCTTGTACATCAGCACAAAAACAAATAACCTGAATGGCTTAAGACATTTGAAAAGAGAGGCGAGGTACTTACTGGTTACAGCACTTCGAATATGAAATAAACACCAGAGAACTGGAAGCACATCCAAGACACACACACACACACACACACACACACACAGCCACTAGATGAAATACTGTAGGTGGGCACGATCCTCTCACCGTATAAAGATAAGCTTTTATAGCACTTATTGTCAATGTCTTTATCACAAACTCATTTTAAATGAGTATTTCCCACGTCTGAGGCTGTAGTCCGCCTGTAATGTGCATGCTTAGCGGACAGAAACGTGTTATTTCTCCCATATTTCTCACTGTACTTCGCAAAATCACATGCGGGGATAATAGGCTATCAGAATAATTCAGGATAAAAATCGGCGTAAGAAAACCTCTGTTCACAGTGTCTGATCTCCCGCTGCTGGTGCCTCCTGCGCTTCAGCCATCTACATAGTAACGGAATGTGGAAAGAAAGACGGGAAACAGCGCGCTTCACCTCTACCTTCCCCACTGTCCTCAGCACATGTGTACACACCACACTTGCATCTTGAAAACGGACTAAATCTTGCCGCTCTCATTAACGGTCACCTCTCTCCACCACGCCGTGCGCTGCAGCCTGATGGGATGCGCAAATGGATCACGATGTCTCACTCCTGTACGGAAAACACTGTTGGCTGCTGAGACTTAACTTTCTTTAAAATGATTAGAACCGGGGATATATATATATATATATATATATATATATATATATATATATATATATATGCAGGTATAAAGCGCATCATAGGGAATCACCCCCCCCCACCCCCCCCCCCCCACCCGATACAGTTACACGGTACCTGTGCAAACGCGTGACAAAAGAAAAGGTATTGAATTTTCTGAGCGCTGCAACGCGCAGGCAGGCAGGCAGGATACACACTGAACTCTGCAAAGATCGCACACTATTGCGTGGCACAATAACTTAGACTGATGCCTTACCTGTTCAGCAGAGGAGACGTGACAGTAAGCAGCGGGAAGGGGAGAAAGGCTGTCGGGCAGGGCGCCGAGCCACACAATCTGCACCGTGGATGAAAGGGCTGCCAGGCGTCCCAGCAGTGAACTCCAAAGTGAGTCTGTCCTTTTTTTTTTTCAATAAAGGACAGCGCGATTCAGACCACTCCCCCCTTATATCAAACTAACCCCGACAGTTTCCTTCTCATCACCATGGCATCTCATTCAACATTCAACATTCAATTTCTATGCATGTGCAGCCTATCATTTGTGGCCTGTTTTCTCTGAGAAGTGTTCTGGAATATAAGCAGTGATTCAGTAATATTTGAATGAAAGATATTGTACAAGTCATAAAACAGACAGGACTATGCAGCCTATCACATGGTATGAATCATTAAATATACACAATTTTATGCATTTTAACCTGTAGCTGCAGGAGCACACACTCCTCCATAGGTCGGCCAAAAATTACCAGCATTAGGATTAGAATTAGATCTAAATAGATTTTTTTTTTTAAATAATAATAATATCCTCAACATACACTATTTTCATAGTTTTGCTCATTACAATTATTTGAGCAGAAACAAGCTGTAAACACAACACTGCAATTTTATCACTTTTTAAGTCTGGGTTAACTTGTTGGCAGACACATTATTTACACAGCACGTAGTTACAGAGCAACATTATGAGAAGTTTCAACCCACCTGTCAAATGGAAGTTCAAGACTCACTCGTTTTCATCTCAGTTTTTGGCCTCTACCAACTAAATATCTGGCTGTTTAGCTGCTTATTGCTCCACTACTTTCACTAGTTAGTCGCCAGCTGTATGTTTGTGTTGTCCGGTGCTGAACAGGAGTGGGGTTTTTAGGGGTTGCTTGCTGAAAACTGCTTCGAATAGAGTGAACTGATCCTGTAAAATCTCAGTGAAGCTGAGGGGAGCTGCAGGTTCATCTCTACGAGTGACCCCTAATCACACTGTTACACTGATATTTGATATGTAAAAATATCAATTTCAGCCACTTCACAGCAAAAGTTCACTCATAATCTTAGCCTGCAAGCTAATAGCTAGCTATAAAGTCAAGTAAAATGTATTGTAATAGCAGCTGTTCTTTCACATAATTGGAATCAAAGTGTAAATGTTATGTAAAACAAACTAAAACTAATTTTATGAGCTAAAAATACAGACTTTTACTTGTATCAAATATAAAACTGTCTTGTGTAAAATGTAAAATCACAATTAAGAAGGTGTACAGGTATACATCAGTAAATAATAAGCATCACAGTAACAAATAAATACATACAGGAGTTTCTGACATTATTTTCTTGACATGTGAATAAAAAAATTTAATGGATATATACATTTTTTGAGGAATATTTGACATGCTGGAATATTTTTGTCACAAAAATATTGAAAATTTAAAAAAAGTTATATTCCAGCCCTTTTTTCTTTTAATCAGATAAATCTTTGACTTTATTGTGTCTGAAAATCCTTCATCTCTGGACCCATATCAAAATTAGGGTGCTGCACCTCATCCATGGGTGTCATGACACTCAGAGTTCCCTGCCCTCTGTTCAAATTTGATTCATTTATTTGTATCCCTCTTTTATTTAAGGAGGTTGTGACTTTGAGCCTCACCTATTTTTTAAATTGAGTTCTGGGCAAGGAAACAATTTCTGACAAAAAAACAACTTCAGTTAGAATCAAAGACATAACCAAGTGCATTGAAAGCACTTAAGGTAATTAAAAATGCACAAGAACTGAAAGAGAAGAAGATGCCCTTGAATCCCTGTGTTAACATAAAAAAATATGAGCTCTGAATTTTAAACAACTGCTAATATCTTTGTATGAGCGATTACAAGAGGATGGAGTGCATTGCTTAAATATCATCATTGGAATTTGTTTGGTTGTTCCAGCTCAGTAACAAGCTCTTCCTGGTTTGGTAACTTCCACGTTCACACTAATAGTTAACTCAGAATATCTTTTTGTGCAAGTCTTAATGAAAATGTAGCAGTCCTGTCCAACTCTTCACAGTGCATTAGGAAGATTATGCGAGCACCAGCATGATGAGAAAAATGATAAAAAGCTGAGATGTGACATATTTTGCGGGGGCTTTCTCTTTGTCCAGACAATAAAACGGAAGGATTTGGTTTCTGGCCTCGTTTTGAGGACCTTGGCCAGTAAGGCAGCAGAAAGAGAGAGAAGTCATTATCATTACGGATAATAACTCCAGGGGCCATTCATGTAAGGACAAATCCCAGAGGAGGGTACGCCTGCAGTGTGCACATCATTATCAATAAAGTCAACTCCCTTGTGAAATTCCACGCCCCAAAAATAGAAAGGAAGTGGCAAGGGTAGATTTCAGTTTCATGATCTGTGGAGAATGTGCTCAGGATCCAGGAATACAAACTACACCAAGGGCAAATATGCACTTATCAGAAGCGTCTACATAATTAAAGTATTCATTTCATGTAATTACTGCCTAATCCGGTGGGACACCAAGTGTTACATTATGAACTTCCTGATATTGAACAACCTGGGCAAGTGTTGCAGAGCTCAGTAATATTAGATGGATTCAATCACTTGGGTGAGAAAGTGACTTTTAAACTCAGTGTTTGTCATTGCCTGTCAGTTATCATTTCCAAAGAAGCAGGTGCAGTTTTCTTGCTTAACAGAGGAAGAGAAACAGAAGGTTTCATTTGGTCCAAATCGAGGAGAAGAAGTTCATTTTTTAGTGAGATATTTTATTGTCTTCACCAGGTCAAAATGAAAGCAAACCAGCTGTTGGAAAAACATCACAGAAGTAACTTGTTAATTAGACAAAGTCTGGTATCCAGCAACTTGAGCAACAATATCAGATTTTCTTTTGCATAACATAACACAATGCATTTGTCTTTCTTTGCTACAATTTATTTTTTCAGGTCGGCATAGAGTTGAGACCTTATAAAGGCAAAACCCTAAGGAAATGACTGCAGATTTATTTTGATGCCATCATCTGCCATCATCTGCCATCATCTGCCATCATTTGCCATCATCTGCCATCATCTGCCTAATACCAACAAAATCTTTGCTTACTCACCATCGCAACAGAATCAACGTAGTGTAGCCCAGGAAGTTAGTTTCCACACAGAATTACTGTGGTTCCTGCAGCACTTTATTGTCACCGACAACACGGATTTGAAAGGAGTATTTTGAACAGTGGATGGAACCTATTGCTTAATTGCTCTAATCCCCTTGTCCTGGCAAAATGTGGGTATATGGCAACAAAAACATTACAGAAAAACAGACAAATATGTCAAAAAAATACATCAGGGGCTCTGGTTATACAAAGAAACATAACACAAAGAAAACAAAAGAATGCTTTTCCAGTGAAATGTTGAATGTACAATTTTTACAGACACATTTCACAGCAGTTTCCTTAACTCCACATTGGGAACCCTGGAGATCGCACTATACAGTCTATGCGCTGAACACTATACACTTCAGGACACGTGATCTCTGGCCTGTGCCACAAATACAAATAAGGGTCAGCAACACCAACAGCTTCAAAATCGCACCATCTTGTTAAAATATTGACAGGTATCTTCGCAAAAGTATGTACACAAGCACATTCAACAATTTATGTGCATATTTTCCCTCAGCTTTACACAACAGTCTCACATCACCGTCCTCCATGCACCTCCAGCTCAGTCCAAATGTAAATAGAACAATAGATTGAGATACATTTGGTGAAGTCTTGGCGGTGTAACCACTATATTACACAACAACAGCTGGCAGCCTGCTCGAACCGTACATCAATGGATAACCATAAAATATTACATCCAAAAGAAATTAACAGAGAACACATTTCCTTAGGAGAACAGTTATATATTATGAACTTACAATAAATTCACCATCTGACCACAATAGTAGGTAAATATACTACTGTATGTTATCCAACATCACTTGGTCAAGTCGTAGTAAACAGTGGAATGAGTGTTTAAGGCGTGACAGGCTGTGTTCCCTCATCATGTATTTCCTCCAAATCTCTAAGAAAAGGGAAGACGCCTGTAGCAAACAGCTAACTCTTGGTTGAAATAACTGGAAGCTAAGCCCATAATTCACACAAGATCTCATTTGGCTAGGAATAATTTGGATGAACCTAACCATACAAACCCTGCTCTATAGTGTCAGAGTCCTTGAACAAGTCACTGGATGCTTGTGCACTTCATGGACTAACATTGCCAGTGAAATCCAAATCGTATTAGGCTAAATCATTTCACATTATATAAATGTAGCTTGTGTCAGACTAGTTTGTTTTCCAGTTTCTAGCAGATACATTAAAGTTCTCACATTTAACAAACTGCACCATACTTACTTACTCAGTCTTGTTATTTGCTATTACATGAGTTCAGACATCACTGTTGGCATCCACTGAAATGAATCAATCTGATGGACTAAACAGAGTTCAAATCATTTCTCTTATGGCACATTCACGTTTGGTGTCAATGTGCTATAAAACGAAAACATACTGGTGCTGACTAGTGCCACTGAGCCAAACACTCAGAGGTCCAGACACACTAGTGCTTATGTCTGTATTTATGTGTGCACAGTTTATGCTGTATATGTGTGTGAGACAGACACACTCACTGTCAGCTTTTCTTCCAGCAGTGGCCAAGACCTATTATATTCCAAACAAAGACCCACCTTTTGATTAAATGCGTGCTGGTCTTATGACATAGAGGATGGTTTAGTCCTGAATTTCAACCAAATCTCATTGATTGACAGTGAAGAGAAAATGAGACGGCTGTCTTTTGATGTCCTGTTGTCATTTGCATAATCACATTCATTCAGCAAGGGTTAAATTGAAAACATGAAAAGCAAAGACCTGTTCTCTCAACCACTTCAATGTTACAACCACAACACAAGCTTACACCATTTTATTTTTCTCAGCACTCCATTACAAAGAAGGGTTCCACAATCCAAAATGTAATTTATTTGATTATTGTGTGATGAAAACAGAATATATGTGAAGTGCAGACTCACTGTGTACACTCCACCGCAGATTTGTAATTATAATTTATAGCATTTTAGTCTTCAATACAGTACAAAAGTCCTGCTGCTTTGTGCTCTTTTGGTTTGTCACTGAACATCTGTTGTACTTTGTGATTATCTGATCCCAACTCAGAGATATTCTCATTTACTCCACACTAAAAAAATCATTTTATAATCACAGCAAAATGTCAAGCAAGTGTTGTTAATGATTTATTGCATCTATCTTTATCTATTTAAAAAAAAAAATGCACAATCACTATACTACCTACTAAGAGGTTTTCTCATCAAAAACATCTTTAAAGCTGCACTGATCAATACTTTCATTTAAACTTTGCTGTTTTGATTTACTCTTACCTCATCCTGCATTGTCTCCAGCCACTGCAGACAGCAAACAAAGCTCCAATCAATCTACTGTGCATCACCTTCACAAAAACATTACCTTCAGCACGAGCACTTAACGGCTGACAGCGACAATTTGTTGTGCTGCCCCCAAGTGGCCAAGAAATGAATCAATGCTGGAGACATCAGTAACATATAAACAGATAGCATTCAATGTCAGCAATTAGGTCAACAAAATACAGTTTGAATATATATATATATATATATATATATATATGTAAAGTTAGCAATATATGTTTAATAAATGTTATCAGAGGAGGAATAGGCCTGCTCCACCTGAACTGAACAGAGGTGTGCCTCTGGCTCATGGGGCGATACTGGCAACTCTCTTCTATGGAAAGTAGCAAAGGTTTGTCCATAAAGTAGATTTGTCACCAGGCGCTTTTTAAAGAAAAAAAAAGTCATTAAAGCAGAGCGGGAAAGTGTGCCCCGCGCCCTGTAGCCTCCCTGTAGCCTCACTGTGAGGACAGGACCTCCAGGGTGCAGTCTGGGTAGATGAGTGTATAGCTGGGGAGTTACGCTAGCTAAGTTATTGATGGTTAGTAATTAACTCCATACAGCTTCTTGTTAAATCACAGTGTATGGTTTTCTATTTGTATAAGTAGAAAACATGAGATACAACATGAGTATAGAGACTGTCCTGTAAATAAACGAGCCCATAGGTCGTTTGTGCAGTAGGTTATTATGTCCCATAGTTATGTTTTGTTGTTAGTTGACATCTAGTGGCCATAGTAATTATGACAGAAGCAGAGGAAGAAGTCTTCCCCGGTAGGAGGAAGTTGAGAGAAACAAAACACAGGAATTTCACAAAGGATTGATTCCAGTCTGAAACTAGCAGTTCATGTTGTTTCTTTTATCCATGAACGTTCCACAAACCGTGTTGTTATTGCTGTAACCATGACAACAAAGATTATAAATAATCAATCTTAAGGAAGTACTTATTTTAATCCAAGCCATGATCTTTACCCAAACCTAACCAAGTCATGACCGTTTATTACTGTAACCATGGCTAAGAAGGGCTGGTACGCTGCTCTCGGTACATTCTGTGTGTTTATTATTGTGACCATGACAAGGGGCACTATTTCCAGAGACACTCTTATGGGTCATGTCAGAACATTGGAACAAATTACCTCTATGGTTGTTCAGGTTGAAGGACTTGTTGTCAGTCAGCAGTAATGCACAATCGATTGATACTATTAGGGTAATGCAGCATCTTTCTTTTGCTGTAAAATCCACCTACTTTATGTGAGAATAGATATTTGCCTGTGGCTGTTCCAGACTTTGCAGACCCTACATGATATTACTCAACTCTTCCCTTCTGAAGTCACCGATGAGGTGCATACAGCCAGCCAAAGAGTGCAACATGCTGCACACACTGGCTAATTTAATGATTCATAGCGTTTCGTCCCACTCAGGTTCAGTAACATTTCAGAGGAAAGATCAGACAAATCGGAGATGCTTTTTATATCCTGAACTTTCAATCAGGATCTGATCTGTCTGTAATAAGTGGCACCCAAGCCTGGCTTTGTAATTTATGTGCTGCCTCAACAAATTGCTTCACAGGGGACCCGAGGAGAGCCTTTCTTTTTCTGGTAGATGAAACCCATGGAGACAGAGCATGCTCATACTTAAACTTCAAGCTGTTCTGAGCCTTTACTCGACCTCCCCCACAAATAAAAGCTACATTTAAAGATGATCACATGCATACTTTTTTTCTATAAACAGATGTGCAACTGCAAAGGAACATAATGACTCTGATTGTATGAAATCCTATAACCATTTGTCATATTATTATGGCTGTTGCAGCTTTAATCAGGAGACTCTGGGTAATGTGTCTGTGGTGGCCTCTGCTATTGCCTTAAGTCACACTTCTGTCTTATTATATCTCAGATTCTTTTATTTGCTTGCTGAGGCAACACAGGTTTCTCTCTAACTGTCTCTTCAGGGAGAGGGGTTTTCATGTTTGAAGGAAGGGAGCAAACAAGGATTTTTGACCCACTTTTATCTGACCACAGAAGACATGGTGGTGAACAGTAGATATTCTGTTTTCTGGAGTAGTCGGCTCTCGTGTCTGGGACCAGAAATGTTGAAATCATTCATTAAGTATTTGAAATGTTTACTCTGTGCATATAGTGCTGCTAGCTTTGTGAATTTGTGACAAATATGTGCAAATGACTAAACATGATTTTATTGTGGGCTTTATTGTGAGAGTTATTAGAAAAACATAAATAATTCAACTGTCGTTTGGCCAGATAGCTTGTGTTTACATTAAGCTGTTTATCATATTGAATAGAAAAAGCTCAGAAGAGTAATTCTTTGCAGAAAATTTCAGTTTGCTGGAACATTAAGTCAAAATAAACTCAAAATATATGTGCTTTTATCTCCATTTTCTAGTTCTACATACAGTGAATGCTACATATATGTACTGTACATTTATATTCACATCCTGTTTGATGTGAACCACGCCAGTAGAGTCAGTGTCAAGTGGGACACAGTTTGCAGTCCCCACCTTTGTGGGTGTTTGCAGTATACACACACCCACACACACACACACACACACACACACACACACACATATATATATATCTTATGGAAAGCTCTCCTTGTGACAGCGTCTCTGCTGTCTCATCTGACCAGCCATCTCTGGAGTATCAGTGAGGCATCTGTAGCCAGTCAAAGACCACACTGGGAGAGGATGAGTGCACCTCCTCAGCAAAGCCTTAGTCTGCCCACCTCCCCCTACCCCCCACCTACTGCATCTCCATTAAACACAACAGGTGACGGAGCTGCTGTGGTCAGGCACTGAGACAATCTGCCTCAGGAGAAAAACAATTAGTAACAACTCGAAACAATTTCATGTAACCTTGAACTCACATGGCATGTTACTGCTCCAAATGTGCAATAATTGTTATGCTGATTTTTTTAATGGATTCTAAATTTTACTGAGTGGACTGTTATTTGCCAGCAGTATCAATTGTCCCTTTGATTTGCATCGGAGGCTGTCCTTAGCAATCACTCCTGAGAACTGCTGAGTGGATTTTAAACCTATAATAGATTGATTTATGTGTAATGATAATCATGTGGTTAATAAGTCTAATGCCAAATTGGGCAAAGTAGGTTTTTGTGATGGAAGTGGAGGTCACACATTTGAGCCCTCGAGCTTTCAAGTAAGCTCTGTGGATGAATCTAGAGGAGCAGGTCAAAGAACCTGCCACCATTGTCAAAATGCTCTCTGCTTTTTGTAACCTACACATGTCTGCAAGACATCTACGGCCAAGCCAGCTGCTGTGAGACTGTATTCAGGCATACTCACATTTCTTTCAGGCTTATACAAAGATGTTACTCAGTTAAAAAATAAAATAAAAATAAAGAAGTCGGTATAAACTGTTGCACGAAACTGTTGCTCATGTATTTTCTCTACAGGCTCAGGAAAATGGGAAAATGTTATATTATTTTGGCATCCCGCTGTAAGATAACACAAATATTCTTTATTCATTTATTTATTTATTTTCAGGCAAAAGAGCACAGCCTACCTCACAATTGGTTATTTTTCCTTTGTACACTATACTGTGTGTGTGCCCTGTCTGTGTATCTAGCTGTATATAATTGCATATTTGGTATCTTTTGCCTCAGAACTTCTTTCTCTGAGTCTGCCTCACTACATTTGTTCAGTGATAGTCACCTTTAAACTTGTGTGTCAAAGTGGACAGTGTTGGTGTTAAAGGAACCAAAATAATTCATTTGAATATCAGAAGCTTTCTGCCAAAAACTGATTTATTTTGACTGTGGGTTGAACAGTACAAATCCAATGTTATTACTTTATCAGAAACTTGGCTCACCAACAGAATATCAAACAATGAAATCAAACTTACAAACTACGCCTTAGACAGAGTCACAGAGAGGCACTGGGGGTGGTGGTGTAGCCTCACGCTTGTCTTCTAATCTGAGTTAATTATCCCTGATGTTGAGCCTTTACTTTTTGAGTATATTTTTGTGAAGGTTACACTGCATGAGAAATTAGTACATAACAACTGGAAACATTAATAGATGTTCCTCTGCACCCACTGAAACCTTTAACTGTATGAGTTCTTCTGCTAATTCAATTCTGCTAATTGTACTCCAGTAAGAACTTGAATGTTACATCTTCTAGCAAAGAGAAAAAATACATTTGGAAATGTGAAGTTCAAGCTCAGTTAATTAGTGAGCCCACTCATGTTACATCTACACTTCAGTCTCTGCGTGACTGGATAATGGTCTCACACTGAAACAGATTTTTAAAAGCAGGGGTCATGTCTGACTGTCTCAGTCATCATGTGGTTGTGTAATGTATCTGGAAAAGGAAATTGCTAACAAAATTAATTAGAATCAGACAAAATAAGAAAATGTAAATCAATCAATTTATTAAAGACTTTATTTCAGGTATCGACTGATGCCAAAAGTTTGATGCTTGGGACTTTTTATATTCTGAATTCACTGAAGTTATAGATGAACATGCTCCCTTAAAACCTACCAAAGTCAAAGAGAGGCATCTTCCCTGGGTAACTCGTGACCTTGTGAGTATTTCCAGGCAGAGAGATAATGCATGGGCCGCATTTCGAAAGTCCAAGGATCCTGCTGACTGTGAAAGTACAGACAGTTGAGAAATATCAGCAAAACTATCGCTACAAATGCCAAATCCAGTTATTATAAGGAACATCTTGCTGCTGAATTTAAAAGTCCAAAACAAGTTTGGAATAAAATTTGGTCACTCATGCATTCAATCAGCACTTTGTCTTGGTTTGTTCTGCCTGATTCTTCTCCTGCTGCTCCTTCTCTTTCAGGACAATAACAAGTGTTGAGGTGTAATATGCCATTAAGGATCTAAATGTCAGAAGTGGTCCTGGGTGCAGTAAAACCAAATTTCTCAGATTATTGTCCCACATTCTCCTCCACCCTCTTTGTGAATATTTCAGCATGTCTTCATATGGAAATGTTAACATGTCACTCCTTTGGGCATTGTACTTGAACCCAATAAATATACTGTAGAGCAGTTTCAATCATCTCTTCTACAGCGAAAGTATTTGAAAAACTATTTTATGATCAATTGTCATATTATCTCAATGAGTACACTGTCTTATCACCTTATTATTCTGGCTTTCATTCAAATCATTCCACAACTACTGCTTTGTTAAAACTTACCAGTGATATTTTCTTTTTCTTGTGCTATTTTCAAGGCTTTTGATCTGGTCAATCACTTCTTTCTTTTAGATAAACTTTACTCAGTTGGTGTGTGATTTAATGCCTTACTTTGTTTCATCTTATCTTTGTAACAGACAACAATGTGTTGTCATACAAGGAAGCAAATCTGATGTATTACTAGAACAACAGGGGGCGCCTCAATTTCTTTTTTCCATTTTTATTTATGACCTTCCCTTGATTTGTTCTGAATGTTGTATTCAGCTTTACGCAGATGACACACATCTAAAATTAATTTAATACACCTTGAGTCAGCTTTGTCATCTGATTTTAATACTCTATAGCACTGGTTTTCAGCAGATAAATTATTTCATAATAAAACTAAATCTCGCACCATGATTTTTGGCACTCACCAAAGCATTAAATCCAACTCTAAAGTGTCTTCATGCGTCATTGCCTGTCTTGATTGTACGCCTCTGCAAAGAGTTGAACACACCAAATACCTTGTCCTATGGCTGGACTATGCACTCTCATTTAAATGCCATATTTATTATATTGCGATAAATTGTATTGTGTCCTTTATTGTTCCAGAAACTGCTTCTTATTCAAAAAGAAGCTTTACATGCTCATCTCACCAATGTTGGATTGTGCTGATGTTGTATATCAGGCTGCAACCAAAACGAATCCTCTTCCTCTTTATATAGTTTATAATAGACTATGCAGAATTGTTCTTGGCTGTCCTTTCACAACTCACCATTGTACAATGTATGAAACTCTTAATTATAAGAGGACAGCGACATTGGCTGCAGTTTATTTTTATATGTATACATTTCAATTACTCTCTCCATTTAAAAATGTCTATGGTATCTTTCTCCTAATTGAGACATTCAGTGTGGCTTTTTTTTCTTTTCCTGCACAGTCTCTAAGTCAATAATGAAGCAAGCCCTTGTGTTTACAGCTAACTCTGAGTGGAATAATTACCGTAAATATTGTCTTCCCACTTGTTCAAAAATGTCCTGTTTTCTTATGATAGGATAAATTGTCCACAATAATAACACCTCTGTAATTATACATTATAACTTTACTACTTTATGCTATCACATTGACGCTTTGGTACTTTCCTATAATCTATCTAATCTATCTAATCTTTCTATGAATGAAAAATAATTTTCCATACTCTACGTGGAATCTGATCTCTTGATTTTGTACGGCTTGTTATTCAATATTTTCTTTTTTTTTGGCACATTTGATATAGTTTAATCATGTTTTGTTTTTTTATCCAAGGAATTTGTACTTGTTCTCCTGCCTCTAAAAAAGAAAAGAAAAACTAAATGTGAACTCCAGCATGTTAGCGTGCTCAGAACGATGCTGTGTTGTAAGCAGATAATGTACCATCTTAGTTGCGTGTGTTTGCATGCTAAGATTTGCTAATAAATGCTCAAAACAATGTACAGCTGAGGTTCATTGGAATGCGTTCTGACCGTATGATGGCGATGCGGGTACCACAGTAAATTACATTTTATCTCAAGGGAGACATACATGAATTGCTAAAATTGAACAAAATGTACTCCTGCTTTGATATCCCCCTCATGCTCCATTTTAACTATATTCTCTGAACACAGTTCCCAACCACAGAGAAGAAAATTCTGCTTTTAAATGTTTATATGTTTCAGAATGTTGTTAAATTATTGTTTAGTACAAAGCATCTCCCCTCTGGTGGGAAGTCAAAAATGCTAAAATTTAACAGTGTTAATACTCCAAAAGCCAACATCATTACCAATTATGGACTTTTAAGACTGAATAACAACTATTTTGGCATGAACTACCTACCCACATAGGCTGTAGGTAGATAGCCTAGGGTGCAATATTAGTCTATAGGCTTAACCATTCTGTGCTACGGAGAAGCACACTGAAATGTCCATGTATGTTCTTGGACAGTAAACGCCAGGAGATGTGCAATTTCAGATGCTAGGACGCCCCTACAATAATATGATCAATATGTAACAACAATAGATGGCCACAGAAAAAGGAAGCAATCCTTACACACACAAGAACAAGGGTGCCTATTTGATCCCCAGTATTCATCACTAGCTTACGGGAACACCTAATTTAGTGCTCTGACATAAACATTAATCATAAAGGTGATAACAGGATAAAGAACCCAGAGAGAGGCAAAAGTGTCCCCAGTTGTATATCAAACCCAGTTTATCAATGTAGGCACAGACAACCTGTGGCTACAACATGGGGAGACAGTTTGTGGTAAAGAAGCTCAAAGACGAGGATGTGTAGGCAAGGCTTCAGCTTTATATGAATATTGATGGTGGTGTTAATGTCAGTGTTGAACTTTAATGCTGTGCTAATCAATATTTTTTTATTAACCACGGATCAAATGACTATGTGTAATGTTAAAGGGAAAGGACACTTGAGAAGAATCACTGCCTGACCTGAGGTTCCCTCAAATCCTCAAAGCAATTAGAGTCCTTAAACTTTTTGGTCCGACCTGCAATTTTCCTGTTTTGGTTCAGTCTCGCAGCTCTCATCAACCAGCAGCAGCAGGCAGCGCTTTTCAATGAAATCTGATAAACCCACTGTGCTGGAGACCAAACTAGAGCTAAAAGAAGAATGAATATTGGACTTATATTTGTTGGGTGGCAGGAATACATGACGCTAAATAAGAGCTGATGTTGCTCTATGTCTGCTGAATGGGTAAATTGTCAACTATTTACATGTTAGCTATGTCAGTTTTAAGATGTTAGTGTGGTGTGGTGATAGAACTAATTATTTACCAGAATTATTTTATGAAGACTGAAAACAATTTCTCCAGGAATGTGTCATTTCTCGGCAAACACAAATATATTCTATCAGAAAAATCAACATGATCCTATAATTCTTCATAAGGACTTAATTGTTTATAATTACATTGACAGTACTATTAGTGGTAATTAACATTCAGTTATGTGTGTCAATTCTACATAAGATTTTCATTCCAACAGTCTGAATTTAATCAGATTATATGAATTTATTATCAAATAATCTCCTTTTAGACATAAAAGCAAGTAGAAGAAAAACACTTTGTGTAATAGGTAGAAAAGAAAATAGATTTGTTGTAGTTTGGAGAGGATCAACAGTAATCATGTCCTGAATGTTCATGAATTGCACAACAATGATATTGTGTACATTATGTCAGCAAGAATATTTTGTAGTGTGCATATTTTAAACATAATTTGCAGACTGGCTGCTCTTCAGATGAACTACTGGAACTTTCAAAGAGCGCTCTGTGTAGACACAATTGGGTTAGGATGTCAGCCGCTGCTGTAACATGCATCGGGCAGACTGAAGCTGCTGGTTTCATGGGGCCAACCTGCCTCTCAACTCCCCCTGTCTGATCCCATGCAGAAACACGGGCAGATAAAACAGAGGCAAGGTATAAGATGAGCCAGAAACCCCAGCATGACAGAGGAGGGAACACCGAGGCTCATTAACAGCAGCCGCCTGGACTGATCCCAGTGCTCAGTCTGGGGAGTTAGAGCCAGCTCGCTCTGTTGCAGGGAAGAGAGAGACTTCTAAAGGGCATGACCATCTGGAGCAAACCTCACTCGATTTTTTCTAAACTGGGTGGGAGGCAGAGCCCAGGCTCATCAAACAGGTTGATAATCAGGTGCCACTGAAACTCATTCATGTTGCTCTGCATAGGGTCAATTGTTGCCGCTGGTGAAATGTCTCATCTGGATGGAAAGTAATGAAAACAAAAAAAACGGAGATTGTTATGCGGTGTGGGTGAAATATTACTGTGAACTCGAAGCAGCCTGATTGTTCAAAGCAACAGGAATATGTCTAATAGAAGTAGGGCACGTTTTTAAGTAAGAATGGAGTAAGTATAACCAAGTCTTTTCCCTCATGTCGTTCAGTGTTCAGGAAATGTCAGTGGAATGCCGCAGGGACAGGTGAAAACTCAGTATCCAGTGTTGAGATGACATTCATCCCCTAAGGACAAATGGCTGCGTATGAAAAATTGATATGGGGCAGAAAATAGACTTCCAGTCCGATATAGAGTAAGGGTGACCATGAGACTAGTACAGTAGGAATCCAAATCACAACAGCACAATTTACCCAAATTAATTATTCACTGGGCAGGAGCCTGGTATCAGCAGCTAGACACACAATTACAAAGACACAAGGTTGGGTGTGTCGGAGGGTACATCCAGAAGAAAACTAATGAGGACTGACACACTGATTGATGGCAGAGTCCTGGAGCTATTTGTCTGCCCCCTGAATGTAGTTCTCTGCTGAAAATGTGTCTGGATAAAGCTTTTCCTGTATTAGTACTCCAAGACGAATGAATGAACGTAGACATAATGTTTTCTGTGAAATTAAAGAATGGGTGTTTGAGCTTCCTTAGGAACACTCTACCCCTGTGACATACTTTCTACAGTGCAGTGCGTCTCCAGTAAATCCTTAGAGTCCGAAAAATAATTACCTCTTCAGGACTACATTGCAATATGTATATACATGAAGTGCCCTCAAAATGCTGCAGCACTAACCCCATTGCTTCTCAACTCAAGGGAACTCGTTGAACATGTGCACAAGTGACAGCAAGCCTTAATAAGTCAGCCAGCAACCAGACTGCACGGAACACTGCTTCCGTGCTCGGATCCATGCTCAGGGCAGATACATAGATAATCAAAGCATGACAGTAGGTTTTACATTTCAAATAACCCACGGTGCATTACCAGCAGTTATTTACAGTGTAAGCACTGCTCATTAATTTTTAAACAGGCCCTTAAGGTCTGGTTGACAGACAAAGCTGGCAAGCAAAAGCAGGAGAACGAACTGTTGCTGTTCCTCGACTCACAATATGAAACATAGTAATGGCACCGTGCAAAGTGCTGCAGAATGCATTATTAATACGTTGATGATGCAATACGTAAAGGTCATGGCCATTGTTTCTGCACACACTCATTCATCATACAGTGTGTCTCCATGTGTAATGATACATAATATTGGCGACAAATTTACATTTTAGATGTTTAGCAGATGCTTGTTTTCAGAACAATTTAGTTTAGATGAACATTACTAAAGATTAACAATTTGACTCCTCAAAATCTCTGATGGTAATTGATTATGTGTAACAATATTATTTTTTTTCCCTGCAGACTGTACTTGTCTCTTCAGTGAAACCCCGCAGGAGATTGAACAGACAGCCTGGCAGATGTCTTTTCTTGCCATGAACCTGACGCCACTGGGAGTAGTGGGAGTCCCAGACACCGCAAATGAGATCGCCCAGCTGCCGTGCTTCAGTCTGCGCTGGCTTTGTTGAAAGTGTCAGTCGTCGGGTTGCAGTGCAGGTGCGTCCCCGATCTTCTCTGCGGAAGTGAGGCATATACCTGGTAATCCTCCTTTCTGACTTTCCCTGCTATGCAGCTTTGTAATTGAATTACCCATGGAAGTCTCATTAATTCCCATCATGGCCAAGTGGCCCACTACTCCTGCTGTCACCACCTCCAGCCACTGCTCACCAGACCAAGGCCTCCAAACAAAGCAGGGGGTGAGGAGGGAAAATGGTGGCCCATGTGGCAGCCACAAATCATTGTTTAGGGTCAAACTGCCTTAAACTGTGAGAACTCACCTTGGGCTCAGCTTCTTGCCGTCCCGTAAATGAACACTGTTGCACTCTGATGGATGAACTGTGACAAAATAGAAGGGTATTGCAGCATTGTTTGGCCATGATAAGGATTGTTTTGAACAGCGAGTGTTCACTGCATTTTGAGTTCATGTGCTGCACTACACATGCTGAGCTGACACTGACATGAAGGTCCATCATACTAATTAAACTGAGCTGTGGCTTGACCATGTTATGTGTTGTGTAATGAGGGTGCTAATGATGCTTTAAAAGTGTTTATTGAAATGCTCGCTACTTGGTGCTCTGTTCGCTCTGCCTTCATGACCATTGACGTTTGTCAATGTGATTGTAAAGATGGAATCAGGCAATCAGCTGCTCTGGCAAACAGAAACACCCACGAACTGTGGAGGAGATGAGGCTGTTTTCTTCTTCATGACAGAAATGACCCATCCTACCTATACCTGCGATGTGCATGGGCATTTCATGGAAAACTTCAGTTAATATAAACACATAAACATTATCTTACAGAAACTAAAATCCTGTGTGATTTCACAATTATGCACTGGAGTCTGAAGTGTAATTATATCTGGTCAGTGCAACATGTATTTTTTTTTCTTTGATTATGAAAACACTGTTATTCAAATTCATAGCTGAGATCTCGCAGCTACGCAGGAAACACAAAGACAATCATAGAGGTTACACCAGCTAATCAATATTTTTATAACAGTGTATTATATGACAAAGTGAAAGCAGTCAACAGCAAAACAGTTTTACACCTCTCCTAAAGAGAACTGTCATCTGAATCGGCAGCTGTCTTCCACTTTGCAGAGCTTCATAGTGCGTTTCAGCTCATTGCTTATCTGTGTGCTTTCGCTCTGCACGTCTCTCCTGAGCTGTTTTCAGTGACAAACTACACTGTAGCTGCCCAGAACCAAACTGCAGACAGACACAGTATAGTGAGCAGCTGGTGAACATAGTGGAGCGTTGGAACAAGACAGTGAATACTGGACTTACATTAGCAAGGTGGTCAGAGATACAGCCCCAGAAGAATGATAGTGTTGCTCTGTGAGAGCTGGATGTGTAAATACTGTTCACTAATGTGCAAGTTCGCCACATAAAATCAGGTAATCATATGTTGTATGTGTGTGTGTGCAGCTTGTTTCTGCTGCAAAAAAACACTGCAGGTTGATCATAGAATAGAAATAGAATTGAAAACCTTACTGTGCAAAATACAACAAAATTAGGAGTCCTCCTCCTGGTTGGTACATTAGCGTTAAAAACAATTCACAAAGACAAAGCTACACACACATTAAAGTGATAGTTTGGGTTATTTGATGTGGGGTTGTGAGAACCACTTACACATAGTCAGTATATTACCTGTAGTAGATTCCGCTTGGCACCCTCCCAGTTTAGAGAAGTTGACACGCACATCTCGGCGCACCCTGTATTACACCACATATCAGCTGTTTAAGTCAGAAAGAGCGAAGCGTTGTTGTGCTTGTGCGTAGGGATACAGTAGTTCAATGGCTGAGAAAATGTCCAAAAGGGAAGGGCTATGTGACGGCAAGATAAAGCGGTGAAAAAAATATTCAAAATAAAGCGTGCACTGTGTCAACTGATATTGGTCTTTTTCAGCGGACACATAAAGTGGTTAAAACACTTTTTTGCAGACGGCCCCCGTCCACAGCAGCACATCACTCAGCTTCTGTGCGTTGCTCCTGCTGCTTCTCTAAACTGAGAGCGCACTGATCTGAATCTACTCCAGGTAATAGACCGACTATAGATAAGTACCTCACACAACCTCACGTCAAATAACTGTCACTTTAACACAATCCTAATATAACTTTATAAACAGAGACATATAAAATGTCTCAGTGATTCTCCACAGTGGGAATTTACACAGGAAAGATGAAGGTTGCACAAGTAGACCTACTGTTTTTTTGTTTGTTTGTTTGTTTGCATGATTGTGTTGATTATTGCAGGTTTAAACAAAGCCCAATGTTAGCTGACTTAATTGAAAGTGAAAATGATGTAAATGTATTACCTCCACTGTCATTTCGTGGCGTTAGTCTGTCAGCACAACAGGAAGAACAGAAAAACCTGTTATTCTGACACTGGGACACGTTTTTATTCCAGGATGGTTAGCCCCCACTGTAACTTTGCAGTCCCCCCAGAAAACTAGAATAAGTTGAGTGTAATCATCATGTCACACATGTGTTGCAGTTCGCTGAACTCACAGAACAGCTTATTTTTAATGGCAGTAGTCGTAGTAGATCTGTTATTAGTGTTGATATTTTGTTTGATTTGGATGTAATTTCCATTGATGGTGGCTTTTAATTTCACCAAATGGATGAAAGGGAGCTGTCAGAATTTCATGGGATTTCTCCGAATGACACCTTTGGAGAGCAGTTTTTCTCTCTTAGCTGTTTGTATTTATGAATAATATCATAATTATCATTTAAACACGGTATTACCTTAGTTGTTCATGCACAGTTTTCCTGTGCTATGAGGGATTATTGCCAACATTTTCTGGTGGTTAGACCATAGATCCCCCACCACCACACACACAGCTTGTTTACATCCTGACTGTTGCCTGGTCAGACTTCATATTGTTGACCAGAAAGCAATTACTATAATGACTACAATGCTGTCAGGACCAACTGAAACAGTGGGCAAAACTACGAATATAAGAATAAGTTGTAATAAACTGGAATTATGCACATTATTAGTTCAGCTCAGTTCAGGCTTGTGTCAGCCATTAATTTTTCGCTGCACCAACAGTTCGCCAACACTTCCAGACCAGGAGGCTTGCTAACAAAGAAAAAGAACAGCAGCAGCAGCAGTCTGAGCAAAACCTCAGGCATTTTTTTGACATCAAATCACTACTGTGATTTTTAAAAGATCTCATTCCACCATTTTTATCACTTTCATGATGCAATGGAAATGCATTCAAAACCTTTAACACAGAATTCCACCTCTTCTACTGACTTTTCTGTACGAATCGGTTATACGACTACATGAGTTTGTCATGCCATGTGCAAGAATTCAGTCTACATGATGTGATAGGAAGTGGTATGTTTTGACAGTCAGTCCCTGTGCGCACAACAGGAGCTAAAAACTGCTCTTTGAGAAATTTCAAAACCATGTCCCAGGTGGCTTAAAGTGCTGCCACCACCACTGAAAGTGTGGATTTGACACTTTCAATGACACAAATCCCGAAAAGAAATACAACTGACTTGTATGTAGTCATGTATAGGGCCCATGTGGTGCCATAGGTGTGAAACTGCCTGTTATAGTTGAAATTTGAATATGCCAGACATAATAGTGCTGTTGGGGATTAGAGTTATCTAATGACAATTTGATAACAAGCGATAAAGACAATCATAGACATTAGTCACTCATTTCTTGACTCATAAACTTGTTAATTTATCTTCAGAGACCTTGAATCTTCAGGAGTCTTGCAATGGCATCTGTCATACCACCGATCATTCCCACTTAGTATCTGATATTTAAGATGACTAATTTTCATACATATATTTTATAAATGCATTTTCAGGCTAGCTGAAAAGACAAGAGCATCTTAACTATTTAAAAAAAAAAAAGTTTAGTAATTTACAGTAATTATACCAGTGTCAAAGTGAGCTGGCGCCATGAAAAGAATTTTAAAAAAGCCATCAAACAAATGAATAGTTTCAGGAAAAATGACACATAAGTAATAGTTTACTCATTACAGACACTCACTTAATGTCAAGACCCTTCACTTTCTCTCTGGCTCTGGTTATTGTGCAGGAGAATCAGCGGGAACAGATAAAACCATGCAGCTGATGTACTCTATGGATATCTGTGGTTATAATCCAGATGATTATAAACAGTCTCTGGTAATGCACATTTCAATACTTAAATGGGGCTGCTGGATTACAGGCAGACCACACTTATAACTGTGCCACACAGGATTGTGAGGATTGGGTCTGTGGTCAGTGCTTGTGGTCAGTACCTGACGTTCTGATTTGACCCCAGCAGGCTTTATCCGTTTGTTTGCTGCCATGCCAATGTTTCCCACCACAAACAAAATGCTCCAGTCTTGTAGTTGATCACATTATTTTGCTCTTAAATTGTTTGACCGCAACAGCCTCCAACAGATTCCAGCCACAACAGTCCCCCCACCCCCACCCCACCTCGGCAACATTTCTATCCCATTCTCGTGAACGCAATATCTTGGCTTAAGGGTATTTCGTCAAAGTTGGTACAAACATTAACCTGAAGTGTGAACTGATGAGAATTTGGTGTTCAAAGGTCAAAGGTCAAGGTCACAGTGACCACATAAAACAAGTTTATGGCAAGTGGCAAAATCTGGGGATGAAGAATGAAGTCAAGTGCTGCAAACTGCAGTTCCTTGAATGGCCACTTTAGGGTGCCACAAAATGGCGTTCACAGAAGTCTCCACACATGCCCCACCTCTTTGCCCAGTCTTGGATCAGCTGGGAGTCATGCACTGCCAAGATGGAAATGTTGTAGCAGCCCACTCTGAGCTTAAAAACCACCCTTTAGAAAACCCATGGGTGACTTTACAGAGGCCACATCCATGTTGATATACAGTTTACGGTTTTCGGCCATAACTCAAAAATCCATGCTGTAATTAACCACAACTGGACTGCTTGGCAGAGGCATACAACCACAAAGTGGTCATTCTCTTTTTTCTGAACAGCTGCCTGCTGTGGCTGTACATGAGGTTTATGAGAGTGAACCAAAACATTAAGTTTCAGGCCATAAAACCATCCAGTCAACTGAGAGAAGCTGTCATGTTCTGTAAAGCTGAGGGGAGTTGGCCGGTAATTCGCAGGTGGGTTCTTCATTATGAGCGATCTGTTTCACATTATGTATTGTTATTTTATCTATTACAGAAATTATGAAAATATTGATCAGTGCAGCTTTTAAAAATGGGCTGTCACCCAATTTAAAGAGTGAGAAGGACACTGTCCATCACAGTTCAAAAACAAATGCATATTTGATATAGCCTATAGTTGAAATTAACCCTATTGATAACACTGCTGCTACAAGGATTACAAGATTATGTTCAAGATATTTGAGAATCTACAGGGAGTGAATGAATGTGTGACTGACACAGTAGCAGAGACCCCACCGACCACCAGGGACTTCATCACGAAACATTCCTGGCTGACATCATGAGTGATGAGTAATGCCGAATGGAGTCAAGGTCGGTGATGTTCAGGTTTCGTGAGTGCTGAATGGACGGTCTGACACATCCGCCCAGGGGCCACGCACTGCTGGATTTAGCACCGAAGCTTTTGTATTTGTTCCAAAAGTCTGACATCTTTTCTGGAAGAAAAAAAAAACAAAATAGGTTATTTGTATAATTCAGGTGATTATTTCAACTGAAGGTGCACAAACTGCCTACTCTCCTTCAAAGAAATGGGTTCATGAAAAGATCTGACGATGCGCTGCACCCTTCACGTGTCCTTTCTTATAAAAGACAAGTTAAAAATACATTTCCTCCACGAAGAGCGGACGAAGAACAGGCTCAGTGTGTGTTCCGGGTAACTGCTTTTGATCCTCAACTGTCCTTTACCCTCTGCCATCTGAAAGAGGGTCAGAGATGACACATTCAAATGCAGACAGCCACTGGGGCTTTTCAGCAGACACAACCGAAATATAAAAGCTGCATTATACATACACTCTTGATAGAAACTGTCAGAGATGATCTGGAAAAACGTACAGCTTTCACAGGATAAAGCCATGTGGGTATATGGAGTTCACAGGGCTGTGACACAGGCTGTGTTGTTGCACACACTGGAAGTTAAGAGACACTGGATAAGAAATAGCTGCCTATATATCACAAATCCCATTTTACAGATGACAGTGGCAATGGCTTTTTCTGCTTTTATCAAGTGGTTCAGGCTCACTTAAATGTGCAGAACGCAAGACTGTGAAAATTGTCAGCAAAAGCTAAATCCCACCCCACAGCAAATAAGGCGTTTCCCATTTCCCCAGTGTCAGTTGCATAAAAACAGTGAGCAGCCCTGACGAATGTTTCTCTTCCTCATTTTTCCCCTCAAATCGACTGTCAACAGATCCTGGAGAATTTCAATTTCATGACATTTGTGGGCAAGCAATTTGAAGCCCAGACTCTGTTGAGAAAAAAGCACTGATATCCGCAGAGATTCTGAGAAAATGTTCTAACGTTTCGTCCACAACTCTAAACTCACAATTGGAGTTTTCAGAGAGGAGGAAGAGGCCTCAGACACAGCTCAAAGGCATGGTTACTGGACTGTTCAATACTAAACGAAGACTTTTTTCTCAGGAGACCACTGAAGCCTTCCTGGAGCGCCGCGCCGCAAACTTCTCCTCTGTGGCAGCCTTCAAGGTGCAGAAGATAAGAAAAATGAAAAATGACACTGTGGGGAAGCCGAGCACTCTTGCTCTGAAAAAAGTAGACTTGCTCACTCCAAAGCATTGTTTATTCAGACATTTTGTCCTCAGGAATGGTGTCTTTTAACTCTTCTTTAAGCTATCCATAGTGAATTCATGTTCCTCCTAATATCTCTTATTTATATATCACAAAGGATTTCTGTGTAAGATTTACAGTGTCTCACTTGACGGAGCCGATGTTTGAGGGAACTTAGAACTAGAGAATCCAACATGAAGGATGCTATAACATTAGCTGTGTCGCTACATTCAGTTGTAAAATGTTACGAATGAAATGAATGAAACCCTGCTCTGCAAAAGAGATGCAGCATGTTTATAATTAATTATGATGGTACAAGTCGGCGCCTTGAATTAATTGTGTTCATTTCAACCCTGACAAGAGCATCAGTTTTGGATAATCCTAACAATCAATAACCCAAATGATGTACATCCAGTGCTAACATCTTTAAATGTGTTTGAATTCAGTATCCGTCCATGGCAATTATGGTGTGCTAAAGGTTAGGCAAACATTGTGTGTATGGCCAACAGAGTATAAGGCAGTGGTGGACAGCTGGATATAAATAAAGGACAGGGCTTTAACACTGGACACTGAAATGTTCGTCCCACATGTTGTGAGGTTTAGGTTAAACCACTTGGTTAAACTTAGAGAAAATGACACTTTAGGGTTTAGGCAACTAAAACTACAGGTTGGAAAAAGTTATGGTTAAAAGAAACCAGTGTTGCTTTTGGAAGGAGGTGGGACATCAACCACGCCAAACTCTTTGTGGTCTCAATTATCTCTTGACCTTCTAATTAAGGACGTTTTTATGGTCATGTTTAGATACATAAGACGCCAACCGCAACAATCCAGTATACGTTGAAATGTACGCTTCAGTTAGAATATTTTCGGTGCTTTATTTTCCCATTAAAACAGCACTTTCCTTTAGTACTACATTTCTCTCAATCGCTTAACTACCGTATTTCTACGCACAAGCACACCTGAAGCACTCACTAATCAGCTGAGTGAATCTGAAAGAGCTTAGCTCCACTTTGTTTTGACAGAAAGATGAAGCACTGAAAATATTCTAAATGAAGCATACATTTAAACAGATATTGGATTGTTTTAGGGGGTCGTCTTTTTAAAGTAGCTAAAACACTTTTTTCTGCTGACCCTGTGTACAGCAGCTCATTGCTCTGCAAGTGTGACATGTTCTTTGCTGCCTCTCCTCCTGGCAGCGCACTGATCTGAATCTATAGCAGGTAATAACACTGCCTATGCATGACCACCTCACACAACCCCAGGTCAAAGAACCTGAAATATCACTTTAAGGGTAAGGAAAGGTAAGACGTCCACACTGTCCTCTAACAGGAGAGATGACGTGTTGACGTTGACAATATTTACCTAAAGCCTTTCTTTATTAGCCGGCCCGTGCTAGAGAAAAAGGAGTTTGTATAACGTGTTGTCCAATCATGATGTTATTTCATTTAAATGCAGTAATAAAGGCACATGCATATTTCCAGTTTCTCCTGGAGGACATTCATAGTTACTAGCTTGAAGGGATGATTTTTTTTCAATTTGATTAATGTGACAATTATTTTCTTGATCATGATGATTCTTGATAAGTAATTTGTCCAAAAAATGTCAGAAAATGAGGGGAATATATAGAAATATTCATTTTACTTTAAAATAGGACTAAGGAAAGCTGAAAATATCCACATTTCAGAAGCTGGAATCGGAGAATTTTGGTGTTCCTTCTTAAAAAATGCACAAAAAATGATATGAATTGATAATTCATTTTCTGTTGATTGACTAACAAATGAATCATCTACTCGTTGCTGCTCTTATTCATAGTAAACTGGGAAAAAAAGAGCTTGAAGTTCAAACCCTGGTCCCTTCTCACCTCAGCAGCTGACCAATCACAATATGTAGTGCGTGTTAATGTCTGACTGTTCGTTTTGGACAAGAACATGAACATTGTTATATGCAGACCCCCTAACCTGATGTGAGAAAGGTGTGGGGTGAAGGGTTTCCAAATCTCACCGACTTCCTGACAAGTTCTCGGATGAAGCAAAAATGGTCGTATCTGTCACTTGCGAAGGACAAACAACTGACCTTGTCCTTCAGGCACAAGGACCTGTTGAAAGACAAGGAAAGAGCGGCCTCTCAGAGGCAGCCAGAGACAGACGTTGAGACGTTGGTGAGCTGCTATGTCATTTTTGTCCCTTTGAAGCTCTGAATTCAGACAAAAAAACACAACCATCCACCAAATTTATCAACTTAGTACTTGTCCAGAGTTAGTCAACTTTGTGTTATCCACAGCTTGCACAATGCATCCTGACTTCTCTCAAGTTCAGTTATTTTATTCTACTCCCAGTCTCCAGTGGCCTTGTAATTAACCTCATTTCATTCAACCTGCAGGTAGTGATTATCTGGTGAACAAACCCAGTTAATAGGCATTTTATAAAAGTAATATTTTTGTTTTATGCCTCGTCTTTAAGCAACGATGCAATTATGGAAATAATTATGTTTTATTGTCGCAGAGATATGCCACATGTCATTAGATTTGATGAGTTGTGTTTTGTATGTCAGACACAATTCAGTTGAGTCCACTCTAAAAGTACAGAGACACTAAAATGTAAGCTGCAAAATCAAAAAGCGTGAAAAACCTTGTTTCTAAAGCACGGGCTTTGTTGAGTGTGTGAGGAGCAGCAATCAGGCCATCTCACCCATTGGGCAGGAGCCTGAGCTGGAATCACAGCTCTCCATTTCGAAATTGGCTTCACAGAGGGTTCGGTGCTCCCCACGCTGGTGACCATGTTGAAGGGAATAGACAGCATCTGTGTTACTAACTGAGTTGACTTAAGCCTCCTGGTGAGTGTTTCATTTGGAGAGCAGCTTTGGAGGAGAAAACACAACACTTCCCTTATTTCCGTGTTTGTTTTTGTATTACATGGTTTGCTTCAGTCAAACTTCTGCCTGTTTGACTCGTTGACGAGACATACAATGTGGAGGTCTTCTGAGAACCTGTTGCTTAGCAACAATGATTGCGGTCGAGTCAGATTTATTCATGGTGTGCTTATAAGTGTGTTTGTCCAAGTTTGTCAGACTGCTTGCTAGAACAAACATGAAAAAAACAGGTACAAGAGAGAGCACTATAAGAGGGCAAAGATATTAGAATCCATCTCTCAGTGATTTTCTTTTTTGTCGTTTTATTACTGACCACTTATTATTTACCACTTTCACAGAACTTCTCAAGTACACACTAAGCAGCACCAGACATATGTGTAACAATACACAATACAAACCCACCTATGTCAAATTGTTCTTTTAATTCCATTCAGAGAATTTGAAGTTGAGCACAGGAGAGTTAAAAGCTTCTGCAGGGAATAACAGGCGATGGTCCAAAGGTCTTTTTTTTTTTTGCTTTGGAAGGTTCCTGACTGAGTGGAAAAGTATCTGAGTGGAGCCATGGTAAGAGCTAGTCGAATTCTGAGTGCTGAGGAAAGGAGCTTCAGTGCTTCCTATCTTATCTCCTTTAGCTACACTGGACCATCCTTAGAGAAAGGAAAGGAGATAAGGCTGTCCCACAGTTTGTTATGGCACTATGTTGAATATATTGTGGAACAGCATTATATTGGCATCATATTGACATTCTAATTAACAATATCATCAACATCACAAAATACCATATACATAGATGTTGTTTCACTCTCCATCTGCTGACCGGGACTTGAACCGCCTGTGCTCTGGTCTTATCTTTTTCTTTCTCAGAGGCTCCACTGAAGGTTTCTTCAGTAGAGGAAATTCTAAGGTCACTCTGAACACTGTGTACTGCACTGTGCCATCTTGTGTGTGGACAGTCTCTGTGTGTTTATAAAGGCTTTAACAGGAGGGACTCACATGCATAAACATGCGCGTGTACGTGCACTTACATGCACATGCTGCCAGACCAGCTACCAAACCAGAGAACAGAGAAACTCAGATGAAAACACACACAAAGGGGGTGTGACTTAGTTCTCTGCTCATGATGCCATTATACTGTATCTATACAAAGAAAATAGTTGTTTTGTTGCTGTTATTGTATAAAATCTCATTTACAGAACCTTTAATAGATGTATAAAACAAGGTCAAAATGCACCCATGCCAGGAAATGAGTCCAGGTCACAGCACCTCTCCACATAAAGAACGTATTTCAGCGAAAGAAATGTTGGAAAAAGTTACATAAAGTAATTTTAATCATAAAAACATAAATAGTCAATCTAATCTAATTAATTTATATAAAGACAAGAACAACACCTAAATCAAATAAATGCCAGCAACAGCTAAAACATATATGTTGGCTAATCCAGTGTTTGGGAGACATTTTAATTAATGGTTCCCCATAACTGTTAATTCTCTTAAAACCTACAATATTATATAATATGACCCCCTCTGTATTGATCCAAGCTGCTGTGCACGAGAGCTGTATTTCAGAGAGGAGGCAAAAAAAAAAAGTCAACTGTGTCTTCCTGCATACACAGTATGGACTATTACACCATCCTTATTGTGCGTTCTCTACAGTTTCATCAAGCCATGAAGAAGATGAATGATGTGTGAGGAAGCCCTGTGGAAAGCTGGGCTGTGTGAAGCGGTGGCAGCTCCGGCTCTGTTTACTGTGCTTTGTAGTCACCGGGCCCACAGCTATTTGTCACACTGTTGGCGCATCGGCATACAGTAGAGCACACAGCCCAAGCTGCTCTCTCATTCATCAAATCGAAAGCTGATGAAAGACTTTTGACTTCAATTAGACAAAACTGAATATAGCTGTTGCGTTGTCCCTGTGTGAGCGTCCTTTGTCATTTAAATGCCTAATTTCGTATGACCCACATTTCTGTCCCAGCTCTCTGTATGCATGGAAAAACACACAGACACAAAATTATCATTTAAATGAGACCTACTTATGTTATTTGTAACAGTATCATTATCTTCAAAAATACCAGACATAAAATTGCGAAGTGATGATTTTTCCCTCGAATTGTAATTTAAACAATGTGGCAAGACACTGATACGGCTCAGTTTTAGTCCGGGCTGGAGTCTGACTGACTTGTTTGAGAAAATATGTTGCAACATGAAGAACAAAACCAGGAACAATAGTGCTAGTACAGAGACAACTGGCCATACAATAAGCACAAATGGACATGTGTTGGAGAGTGACAGGAGGTTTAGTCCACCTGTAATCTTCCAACAGACAAAAGCTCTTTTGGCTCTTGTCCAAAAGCACACTGTAAGTCCCACCTGACATTTGATCTCTATTTAAAGGTGCCAGTGGTTACATGACTGTATTTTTTTTAAATACACAAAATGATGTCGACACACTGCAGGTAATATCACAGAGAACGCCGTCAGATGAATCCCTGCAGTGTCTGCCCAATTTAAAGGGCAGAAATAGAACTTTCCTCGCAGACAGCATCACCCTAATAGACCATACTGCAATGCAGCCACAAGATTACACAATGTACTTTATTTTTTTTAACCCTTGTCTCCATGCTGTTGAGAAATTGAGAAATATAAGAAATCAAGGCTTTCAGTACCCAAAGATAAGAGCCTCTTTAATGTGAATAATTCAGTACAGACAGTGTTGAGTCCTGAAGCTATTCTGAAATTACGCCTTTTTTTTTTTTAAAACAAATTCAATAAAAACAGAAAAATAGCAAATTATTTGGCCAAACTAGCAAGTAACTCACATAATATGCTAGTTGATTAAAAGCTACCATGTGTACTGCAGTGTAATGGCTAACCAATATTATGCTTGGCTTCTCTTTACATGTAAGGAATTTTAAAGCTGCATAAGTTGTTTTTTTTCTTATTATTTTTTGTTTGTTTTTTGGCCACTTGGTATGACTAACTGTTAGGAAACCTCTAGCTCTGTTTGGCTCTAAGACAGCTCTTGAGGAAACAATAAACTGTAAAGTTACAAGGCTTCAAACCAAAACAATAAGCTGAAAGGTGCTAAAAAGCTCTGTAGAGCTCTGGGGGATTTCAGAAGGGAGCTGTGATTTTCTGCTGGTTGGACTACAAGCTACACCCTTCACTTCCTTCCCCTCACATTATACAAAAATGATCTGAACGATTGATCCTTATTGATATTATCTGGTGCAGCTTTAAAAATCACAATTCTGTAAAAGATAAAAGATAAAAGCAAAACCATCATTTTAGTTGTACCATCTGTACACATTATCAGCTATGGTCTTGCCCATGCAACCTGTTTGGAGAATAGCTTTTCCAGGAATCATGCTCGTCTCCTGCCTGCGGATGCATCAATAGTCGCTGTTCATGAAAACATATTGATTAATGCAGCTTTAAAGTTGCAGATATTACAGGCACAGTCTTATCTGGGGGAATACAACTGACCTGTTCAAAACAGCCAAAAAAACAATAATAGTCACATTCAAAATACAAACATCTTGTGTCATGTAGTTCTTGTCTTGGGGCAGAGTGTGATGCATGATGAGGCAGGTTGAGAGTAAATCTGGGGATACATTGAAGAACCCAGATCGATCATATCTAGGGCAAAAGTGAATCCAGTGTATTTTCCCACGAACATCACACTATTAATGAATTCCTGGGATGACTGGAGGAAGTGCTGCATACACCAAATGAAAGTGTTTTGTTTAATCACCAAATGCTTCTAATATTCCAGGGCCTTATTTGCAAATTGAGAATGTACAGCCTTCATTTTATGAAACCCAGTGTAGCACTTGCGTCCTAAAAGCTGATGCCCGGTGGTTTCTCAGTGCCTTTATCTCCTGCTGACACACAGAGAAATAGGTCCTTACAGTACAAACTAAACTTTGATCCGGCGAGGTGTATAATCAAGAACAGTGTCCGGGATTTTTCAAGCATCTTGCATTCTTCCACTCACCAGGGTACACATGTGATCACACAGTTGCAGAGTGCACAAGAAAAAATCTGTGGAAACAGGACAGAACAATTTAAAGCACAATGAACCGAGCAAGCATAGGACCAAACTCATCCTCTGACCACCAGCTTTATCAATTACTCTATTTTTACAATACAAAATACAAAAACAATCACTATGGAGGGCAGGACAGGATGGGACACTGTGAGAAAGAATAGGGCAGGATACCTTAATAATAGCAGAAGGGGGTTTTGTGATACAGGAGTAAGGGTACAGTTCATAAAGATGGGACACTGAATGATAAACCTGCATAAAAGAAATACAAATAATAATAATACAAATAATAATAATAAGGCCAAGAGAAAATAAAAGAGCATAAAACAGGCCCACGTAGGCCTATAACTGACACCAATTATCCTCTGTAAGAGCAAAGGTAAATAATATTTGCCCTACTTACCCTTGTGGATTTCTCATTTCATGCATAGAAGCTTTTCCACCTGCAAAAAGTGCAAACTGGATCCAAAACAGAAGCAAATAGAATTGTGTAATTGTGGGAAACACATCTCCCAGGAATTCAGACCTGGAACAGGCCAAGGCATTATCCTCTGCTGCACTGTGATACGCATTATTATATTCTGTCACATTCGTGACTTGCTAGCAGTTAATGACTGCTAGCAGACAGACTAGCTGTCCGCCGGACAGACTTCCTGCCTATCTCAGAGAGGGTTCTATCGGTGGATCCTGCTGTTTAGCCTCCGGATCAGACTTTGAATCATATGTTCCTCATTTTCCCTAACTCCTCTAATGTTAGCCGGGCGAGGGTGGGACAGCATCATTTTCAGGATATAATATTGTGGCTAAAATCCAATCAGAATACTACAGATGGAGATCTCCACAGGGAAATTCTGCCCGTGGACACATAAAATAGGTAGCAACGACAATCTGAGCATATTTATTAGACTTGGATTTCCCGGCACCGAGATGAAAGACATCAGTACATCAGTAAGCCCCTTCCTCATCTTTGACGCAATACTGCTGAAATTACACAGCCTTTTACAGTGCATGTTGAAGGTATAACCCTTAATTTTCATCATATGAAACCCTGTTTCACCAGTTCTGCCACCAGTAACAATTCAGTGTATTTACATTATGTAACAGAGTTGTTGTTGTTAGTGGCGGAGTCCGGATTCAAAATGCTTTAACACACACAAGGGATTCACAGGAGACAATTGGATTGCATCTGGCAGTACTGTCTTTATTTCATTTGATTTATATCATATGTCTGTTTTTGCTGTGGACACAGAATCTCTCGACACACGTCTCATGCATTGTTTCTGCTCTAACACATTTACATGGACACTGAATAAAAACCACCACACACACACAGCAGAGCCAGTGCGTTCCCAGCCTAAAGGAGAGGTTTGGGGCAGCAGCGGTGCACTGTGTAGTGTCTTTAAGTTTAAGTGGGTTTATAGTTGTAATTGCAAAATGTGCCAATATGAGGGGCCATCAGTGGCTCCTTTTCCCCTTAGGTGCTCCAAACAGGTACTGGATTGCCCCTCCTGATGGTGTGCCAGTTTCTGCTCACTCTCTTTTCTCCTGTCAGAAAGTCAGAAACCTTAAAGATTATTAAAGAACATTGAAGTTTGATTCCTGTGCACTTGATCCATCCTGGTATTGATGGAATGGAGCTTGAATTTCTTTTGTTCTGGGACCAGCATTGTTTTAAATATAACTCTGACGTTGGAAAGCCTGGTAATGGCTTCATGTATCAGCTAAATGTGCCAGCAGCACTCCTACATGTTCAGTTTCGCTGCCACAGTCGTATCAGTCTTAGAAAGGAAAAGCAGTAATTCTGGACAAAGAAGCTTGTTGTCTGATGCTTGTTGTCAGCATTTATCTTTCCTGAGTAACAGCCGTAAATCCGATACTCAATTTTCACCAAGTGGCTGAGTAAAAAAATAAATTACCAGGATCACAGATGAGGGTCTAAATTCAGCAGGAGAATGGCAGCTTCTCCCAGCGGGCACAATGAATTGCAGAGTGTGATATTGTGGATATAGTGAGTTTGTGTTGCTGTTGTGTTTCTGTGACAGTGCTGGCATCACCTTTTTAGATGTTAGTAAGCCTGAATGATATTTGGCTTCCTAATTATAATGTTTACTTTGGAGAGACTGCAGTATGCTCCGTTCCGAAGCCGGGGATAAAGAAAAAACAAATTTCCTCAAGTACAAATTCTTTATCTCATAGCAAACATAGTATTAGTCACTGCTGAAGTCCTTTGCCCTTTTGTCAGTTCTAGTGCCATCTGGGTAAACACAGGTCCTGCTTCCCATCTGCTGGCTCTGATTTATTTTTTGTTAATTTTAAAGACAACCACAGTGCACACCGCTTAGCTCACAACTCGACAGGTGGGAAAGGTGTGAAGTTGGCAGAGTGCCACAACTTCACAGCCCGCCGGTCAGATTCTTCTTTGTGTGATACCCTACAGTATGTTACTGGAGACGACAGCCATTGCACATCAATGATAATCAACATGATTGTTGTCAAAGGCGACTAGATGAGAAATTTCATAATAATATGTCAGATTGGGGCACAGTGAGGTTTTAAAGTGTAAACATCAACACCAACATAATCATAAAGGATGAGTCTATTTTTCTTATTGACAACAATTCTCATGAAAAGACCTAAACCAACCTGTGTTTCTTATACTGTCTGACTTTCCTAACAAATCCATAAAAAATTAAATCTATAAAAAAATATTCATTTAAAGATGGACTTCACACTCACACACATATTTGTTTTTTTTTGTTTGTTTGTTTGTTTTTTTTCAGTGGGACTCAATTGTGTTGCAAGTGGGCCAACAATCCTTTACAAGACAGTACAATTTTGGTTAAAAAAAGAAAAAAGAGAAACATGTAAACTTTGTGGACACTTTTTTTTGTATTAATGCCTATCATTGTGATAAGCAAATCACAAGAGCCACATTGTATAGTTGTTTGCCATCATCATCGGTCCCAGTCTGATAAAAGATTATATCTATGGCAAAAACTGGAGTATCAAAGTGGACAGCTGGTTAGCAACAGGAAGAATTGAAAGGTGACTCCACTCAAGGTTGGGAAGGAATGGCATAGACTCTTGTTGGCATATCATGTTAAGGCAGGTGAATTTTTTCCAACAAAACACACACTGTGTGTCAAAAAAAATTCTGCTCAAAAGTAGCTCCTATGTGTCTGCTTGGATTTTCAAAGTTTAGTTTAGCCAAATTCTCTGGCCCCTCTCATCCTTGATCCAGTATAAATTACTGTATTATGTTCTGATCACATACTGTCCTTGGGTGTTATAGTCTGCTCACCACATTCACAACAAAAGCTTGTGTTGTGAATGTGGGTGGCATTATTCATGTTTTAGTTCATCATCGCTCATACCAGTAACTAACTCTTGACAAGACGTGTGCCCCGTGCAGGCGAGGGCTCGGTGTCAATGACAACTGGTCAACAAGTCTCTGGAAACAGACTGAGATAAAAAGCATATCTATTGGGACCTAATGAAATGCTCCGTGGCAATAAACCGCCCGTTGCTGGCTCAGCAAACATGAGATGATAAAAGGACGGCTGATGCACATTCGATTGTGAAATCTCTGCTATAAAGTAGAGGATAAAGTGATTCTAAATCAACCATAAAATTGCAGATGGTAATCCAGTATACGCCAGTAAATATGTTAAATGACTATCATCATTATTGCCTCTCCCTGCCTGACCCATGGTATACATCATTACCTTATCAATGAGATGGAACTTCATCCTTCTTGGAGAAAAGTGTTTTGTTTGATTTTCACAAAAATAAAAACAGACGCTGTAATATTATTTTGTCTTGTGGCATGCATAAAAAAACAATTCATATTCCTAATATTGCTGTTCCCATCACATAAGTAATATAATCATGCTCTGATCAGACTGTGTCCTCTGTCATCAGTCAAGTTTGGGCTACATTTGTATGGATTAACCTTTTACATTTGCTTGAACATTATCAAGACACAAAAATAAACACAAAACCTCAGATTGATTTATGGACTGAGATCAGGTTAAGATATGTGAGATGTGCAGAAGAAGAAGAGCAGCAGCAGGGTTCCGGTCAGTTAGACACTGAAATCAGATAATCTGCTCCAACATCAGATAAGCGTCACCTGTTAGCTTCTTTCATCTCCTCCCATGTAGACGAGGTCAATGTCAAGGAGGTCGTCATTCCTGAAAATAATCTCCCCTCTGGCTCTGCTGGCGTATTATGCCTCCTTCTGAAGCGTTGATGGAAGTTTTTGGATGTCCACTGTATAGTAAAGTCAGACTCACTCAGAGTCAGTGTAAAAATCAACCCCATGTGTGGCTGCAGAACAAAAATAAATGCAATGCAACTGAGCTCCAGGCCACACAAAGGGAATCCGGTGTGTTGAGGTGCATGTAGATTAATTCAACATTAGGCAGCTGTGAAGCATGTGTTCCTGAACCCCTGCTTTCAAACTGCAAGGTTGCTTCAACCAAATAACAAAAAGAATGTTTTATTACCTACCTGTGATGTTTGACCATTTTTCTCAATAAATGAATAAAAAAAACCTGTTATGGTCTTTGTGTTGCTCGTTCAATTGGAATCTCTTCCTCTAGTTTCAGGATTTAGGAGAGGATCTGGTCATATTTTAGATGTACAACAATTTAAGGAATACACAAGTTTTCTATCACTGTACTGCCATATGTAGTGAAAGTAGAATTAAAAATGTGGTGAAGGTTTTTTTATTTGTGAAATTAATTCTAATGGTCAGCCTAGATTTGGAGAAGATGTGTTTTACATGGGGAATGGCAATCTGATAATCTTCAATTTGTGACATCAACGTGATCCTCACCACTATGAAACATAACCTGAACAGTCTCTATCACATCTTGTTGGTGATCGTAGTTACATATCCTATTTTGTTGTAATTAACAAGACAAGGTCAAAACCTAGCATGGTTTGACTGCTCATGGAGAATCCTGATTTGAAGCATGAACACATGGATTAAAGACAAAGTCTGAGCTGTGATTTCAGCTGTCTTTACTTATGAAATGATCACTCAGAGAGAAAGTTAGAAGAGACAGACTGTCTTTCATTTTTTTAAGTTATTCTTTCAGGCTTTTGTCTTTATTACAGTCATAGTGAGAGACGGGAAAACTGGGAAGAGAGAAAGACACACACCAAAGGGCTGCAGGTCGGAGTCGAACCCAAGCCGCCACGGCAAGGACTAAGCCCAAAAGGCAAACACTCTGCCAGGTGAGACTATCTTTCTTAATTTGTCTCTCCTCCTCCTTGTCGCTCCTCCGCTTTCCTGCAGTTCCAGAGCAGCTGGGAAACCAGAGCGGCACAGTAGACTGCCTGTAACAAAAGGCTTAGCCCTAATCCCCTGGTCGGCATCCATACACGGTCCGGTCATGTACCAGGTTTATACCCAGTCTGTTTGAAAAGTCTCTAAATCGAGCACCACTGTGCTAAGTTAGGAACACTGCAGACTGTGAGCACCCCCTAACAGAACCTGTTTGTACTACAAACTCCAACTCAGCTGACTAGTGGTGGAAATATCATCACTCAGTCACTCAGTCAGGGACGTTCCAGGTTATAGGGCGGGCCCTGCTGTTGTGGTCCAGCCAAAAATGCAGAGCTCCAGGTGTTGCTTTGACCAGACTTGTTAAAAAGAAGATGGAGGGCACAGCTGTTGCTGCGGTTACCTGGTGTTTTGGATGGATACCACAGGGGGGAGGAGAAAGACATGGACGGTCCTGAGGAAATTAATAGAGGAAAAAGAGGTTTTAAGCGAGCCAGAACCTGTTGATTCGCAGCAGAAACTATGGAATAATTGGTCAAAATGACAAATTTGATGCAGAGCTTCTGCAATAGTCTGGTGCTGGTAGCACAACGTTTACCAGCGGATCTGCCGTGCATAATTGTGGCTTGACAGTGACAACATTCTTCCTGTTAGAGGCTGCAGATGGAGCTGATCCTCCCACTGGGATGCAGGGCAAATCACCAAGACACCAAACTGGCACAGGTGAGGAAACACCCTCAGTGCACTGCAGGAGCTTCCTCCAGCTCCCAGCATGCAAGTGAAGATGTGCTATGATGACACTGAATTAATATCAAAACCCAAAATACTTTATTACATCAAATGAAAATGTACTAGTTGTCTTATTGAAATTTCTCCCCATAGAGCGTGATTTATTTTTGGTATCTGTATAAAAGCTTGGCATCTTTTTTAGAAGAAAGTTATATAAAGTTATGTGATTTTAAACAATGCTTATATGCTCAGCATGCAGTTGTGACGACCGACGTGCCGTCGGCTTTGGCAGAATGGTTCTAGATATTGGAGGAGATCCATGCATAACAAATTTTTGGTGAGGGAGAAAGAAATAGAATTTTAATATGTATGCCAGACATGAACTATGTAGCCGCAGCGGCATGCTAATGTCAGGTGGAAAAGGTGCCACTGCCTGAGGACATTGTAGTTTGAGAGGACGCTCAAATAGAGAGAGGAAAGGACAGAAAGTGAATTTTGACAACCAAAGATCTCACCTGAAGTGAATTTGCTGCCTTCAGTTCTCTGCAGATTTATGATGGCTGGTTTGTTTAAGGTATGTTTCAGCCTAAATAAAATCTTGTTTATTATTTCTCTGCTTGCTGTTTTATCTGCTCTCTTTCCCTCCTGAAGGTCAGAGTCATCAGAGTCAAAATTACTATGACTGTAGTGCACCGAGGCTGATCCTCTCAGAGTTGGAGGGTATTTCAAAGTGCCCTCCAACTCTGAGAGGATCGGCTCAGAGCTTATCCCACAGTAACTGGTGTGAAAAATGTGGACCAAATCTTTGAAATACATGTTCCAGCCTCTGAAGCCCATCACCCCACTCCCCCCTTCCCCCCATCTCCCAGTGAGGCTGCCTGTGCAGGAAGTCGGCGGTAGAGGTGAACTAGCGGCAGATAACACAAGTCCTCACCTGATTGGATCAGAGCGGAGGAACCTTCGTGTCAACACTGCCGCAGCTGGGAGCCGGTGGGGAGGGGCCATACTGAGGCTGAGTCCACTCAGGCCAGAGAGTCATTAGTCTTACCCTGAGCTGGGCCCGGGGCCCAGGGGACACACCTTGCCTCACTCCAAACAGAGTGTTAGAAAGAGGCTTTGTCTGATTGATTACACTACAGCAGTTTTTGCAGGGTAGCATACATTAGTGAAATTAAAACTATAAGCCATATTTATCTGATGGGGAAACATTTAACCAGAAACCAGGTGTGCTGACCACATGCATTGGAGAAGACATTGGATTGATTTCATGCTCAATTAGCGTAAGACTGTGTTTCTATTTATTTGAGCATCAGTATTTGGCCCTGGATTAGCCTGCACATCTGATGCATCATTTTGACTTTTAGCAAAGAGGGATTTTTCCTCCTCTTCTTGCACATCTTTGAAAATAAAATCTAGCACAGGTGGAATATCATTAAACCATGAATGTTTCCCAGGATTCCTTGCAGCACTGATATAAAACTTTATTTGAAGGAGCGCTGCTAATGTTTGCATCAAAACCCCACATACTCTAATCAGGCTATCTGCATCACACGTCCCCAGATGTCCTGTAAATTGAACAGCTAATTCCCTGAAAAGCTTATGACAACAGAGCTGGTATATTAACATATGTATCACCGCAAACTTACATTGAGAAGTCTATTTGTCCTTTGCAAAGGACATTGTATCTAGGGTAATAATTGTCAAACCCAAATACAATGAAGTTGGATTTGCAAGGAGCCATTTGGACAATAAAGAAAATTTGTTCAGTGCCCTCAACAGCACTTCAATAAATAATACAAGCAGCTCTGAAATTGCATTGTTATTGAATACAAGCTCGGGGCAATTCCTGGATTACCCTTTTACCCTGTATATCAGTTCACATTGCGCACAGATGGGGAGCATTCACTGTGGAGGAGCTTTATGGGATTTAATCACCATTTGAACTTTTGACTTTCAGTAATTATCCACTAATCAACCCATTATATGTAATAAGTGCTGCAACAGTGTTTTTATGATTTCACTACCACATTTCATGGCAGGTTAATCCTTTCAGCGGTGACACTTAACACTGCATGTGTAATTCTTCTTCTTATTATTATTTTTTGTCAACATGTTAACTCTGTTAGTTGTTTTTAGTCAGTGATGTCCAACATTGCTAAAAGGAAGTACCCAGTTTGTATTTTATTGCATCACTTCCTGTTTTATATTTAGAGAATATAGGCTTTTTATATTTGCAATATGTCTGCTGGGAACCAGTGAAGGACAATGTCAAAAAATGTCAAATAAATATTGGAAACGTAACACCAACCATATATAACAGCTCAGAGCCTTTAGCTTTTTTTAAGCTCATAGTTTTGGTTTCTAAAAAGCCCAGTGCACGACCTACTAAACAGCAGACAGACATTAGCAACTAGCTGATGAACCAAGTCAAACATTTAGCAGCTGGTTTAGATCAATATGGAGCTACCAGGACAATGAGTATTGGACTTCAGGTGGCAAGAACTGCAATGCTAATGCTAATGTTGGTGTCTATCAGAGGGATTCTTTTTTTTTTTGTTTGTTGGTGAGAGCAGTGCAGAACGAGGCATGAACACGTGGCTGCAGATGAGTGGAGAGGTGAGGTCAAACACGGAGCCACCTGGAACTGAAGAGGCCGACGCTTCACTCTCCGACCTGGCAGTGTTGGGCTGCGTCCAGGGAGAAGAGGAGCTCTCTGAGTTGTCTAACAGAGGCCCATCTGCCTGCCTCCCCTGGGTCTCCTGCTACCTTTGCCCCGCCATGTGTTCCCCCATAGCCTACATTCCCAAATCAGTGGCAGCTGAGCCCACATTCAGCATCTGTCTGTGCTAGATATGTCAGTCGGTGCTGGCTCTCTCACAAATACTGAGAGGATGTTCTTGCACTCCAGGCTTCCCACATTTCTCCAGTAAATTATCACCTCCCCAGAAAGAAAGCGCCGTGTTGCCTGAGAGTTTGGATGACACAACATCAAGGGCTGTGCCCAGACAGTTGACATTGCTGTGTAATCATCATTACCCTCGCAACTGCCTCTCAATAGGGTCACAAGGAAGTCAGCGCTCAAGTATCATACAATAAATTCTGTGTAAATGCTTGAATGTTAAAACTGCTCCTCATCTGAAGAAGTGTATATTTCAGTGCCTGTTTAGATGAGCTCTAAACAACTGTCTCAAAAGCAGACTGTGACAGTGAAGAAGAAAGAGCTGTGTATAACCTGTTTTATTTCAATGATTTCTTAAGAAAATATACAGAATATGATTAAATGTGTTTTAATTAAATTTGGGGAAGTGTAATGACTATATTTCTCTGTGTTTTGTCAGCCACAGGATAACAAGACTACATTGATTATTCATTGCATAGTTTTTTTTACCCTGCACTGCATAAATCTTCATCTTATGTATTGTCAATTTCCAGTACTGTTGAGTCCTGATCATTTTCTTTTCTTATCTCCACATGAAGAGATAAATTCATCTTGCTTCCAATTGTTTCAGTTATTTTCTAGAATCAAATGACATTTTTCTTAATACTACTATTATTTAATAGCCTTTCAAGAAATTGACAGATTTTATTTGATTTTCAGTTGTTGGTTGGATGCGTATTTGTTGGCTGAAGAAGTGTCAAATAAAGGATTGTTTAGCTGTTTTCACGGCCCAGTTATTTCTCCAACAGAAAAACAGTTTATTACTGCATAGATATGAAATACATTTTGTACAGTATGTAAAATAAAAGTAAAATGAATCAATAAGTTTTGTGTGCCCTTTGTCTGGTTAGACCTCTGGACTGGCGACAGCCAGAGCCCGAGACATTATGTTTTTGGGTTGTCCATCCGTCCACCCCATTCTCATGAATGCAATATCTCAGTGATGCCTTGAGGGAACATCTTCAAATTTGGCACAAGCATTCACTTGGACTCAATGGTGAACTGATTAGAGTTTGGTGGTCAAAGGTGAAAGGTCACTGTGACATCACAAACAAGTTTTTGGCCATACCTCACAAATACATACTCGACACAATTTAACACAAACATCTAATAGAATAAAATAATGAAGTGTGTTGTGATAATGTTCAGCAAAAACGTCTCTGGCCATTATTCTATGCTGTAACTCAGAAATAGATTGTGACCATATTTGCTGCAAATTGACTGGTTGGCAGAGGCGGACAACTGTGAGTCAGTAATTCTAGTTTTTCTATGACCTGGTTGGGCTTTGCCAGCAGCACTTCTGCCTCCTCCTGACTTCTTTACACTGGAGGGCCACCCTACATTGTGTAACTTTTAACTTTTAAGTCACGCTCTGTCCCTACCAAATTGTTTCTGGACAAGAACTGTTCAGTTTGGTCCCGTTCATAGAAGAAAAACAGAATCAGTGTTTAACAGGTTAACTTCCAAATAACGGCACAAACACAAACCTAAGAGTTTACAGAATAAGTTACGAAAAATGAATAATCAGTTGACATTTACTTGCTTTTCTATAAGTGAAATTGATATTTTCCATATTACGACAATCAACTTACAATCAGTCTTGCCAGGTAACATCCTAAGAAATTAAGGAAACTTTTAAGTGAAGTGTCATCCAGTGTTCATAGACAAATACATCTCTCTTCTTAAACAGTCTTCTAAACTATGAAATGATGAAACAGATGAAACCACACAGTATGCAAATGAAGTAGATACTCAGTGCTATTTGTCACTTTTTAGGAGGAAACTGACATCTCTAGAGAACAATGGTGTTACCCCTCACCTGAGAAATAAGGAGCCTGACGGGCGCCAGTCCATGATTTAGTTCCACAGATGTTCCTCAATGCCACATGTATATTCAACATGCCAAAGAAGGACAAGTCTTTATAAAAAAAAAATTTCTTTCCACCTTTTTTTTTTTTTTTCAAAAGTTGCTGCTCAGGGAAAAATGTGTTGATGAATGAAGTTCTCATACAAAGTGAGTTGCTGACAGCTCTGGAGACGCGATAAGTTGAAATCAGTCCCTCAGATGTCCCAGATGCCTGAGCGCTTTGAAAGAGTCACAGGCCTGTGCCAGAACTGGAAATTCTGCAGCGCTCCAAATGAATTGGTGCTTTAGAGCGTACAGCCCTCACTGCCACTGTAATGCAGGATTTCTCATCACCTGACTGGATGGACCACACATCCCCTACTTTAATTTCCGCTTATAATTTCTGATGTAGGGGCCTTTACATTTCTGTCTATTGAAGACAACAGACTGTAATATCCCCTGTTTCATCGAGGAGCATGAAGTCATCTGGCACGAGGCAACAGCGTGCAGTCCTTCTGTCACTCTGTGAAATGATAATTGGATCCACTGGTTTCCTTTGCTTTTGTGATGTTGGCCTTACCGCATTTTTTGGCAACATGGGGAGAAATTTATATGGCAGGGGAGGGAGTCCATTTCTCCTCTCTACTTAATGCAGCTATTTTTTTTTTTTTTTGCCAGTCCAGGACCTTCTGACATTCATTTGAGACCTGTATTATTAGCGACTCTGATTTAAATGAAGTATTGTTGGAGTGCTTTGTCAGAGGAAAGGCTCTCTCACGTCACTGGATCCCTTAAAAGTCCACCTTGTGCTTCCAGTCATTGACCTTCCCTCTCTTTTATTCATCGCCCAACAAATGGCGAGGGCCACAGAAAGGCTCTCTTCTATTGCCTGCTGTGAATTCCATTAGAGGTGCAGACACACAATGGAGCATTTTTGAAGTCTTTGACATTGCCGTTGTAATGGACTGGGGTCACTGGATGATATGTAGGAGTTAATGCATGAAACACTGGTTGAATACATGCAACTTTACAATGTGGCTTTCACATTACAGGCAAATCCGCTCACCTCTATGCTGCTCCAGGGGTGTCACATTAGAGTTTACCTGAATACATCATTGTCAAATTAATTATGTGACCCTTGTGATCCAATACACACAACACAATGGGCCTGTGTGTGTGTGTGTGTGTGTGTGTGTGTGTGACATTCACATAAGTCATGATACCCAAGGTTCTCCTGGTACCTCATGGCTTGTAAATAAAAAAACAATGAGCAGGTACAGCTTCAGATGCTCACTCAAAGGCACGATCACTGCTTCAGTTGATCAGACAAACAACCGTATCTGCTGCTAAGGATGTCATATAAAACATGTCTTATTTGTTTATTACTTTTGTTTGTTTGTTTATTTCATTTCCCACAAAGGAGACTATTGTAAAATTAGCATTGAGAATTTAATCGAAAACCATGTCTGTTCCACCATAATATCACACAGTGGCAGTCAGTCAACAGAGGGCACCCCACCAGCGAAGCTTAATTCAGAGTCAAGCTCAATATCAGGATCATTTCTGTGTGTTAAGTATGGAGCTGGGGGTAGGTTTTAGCCTAGCTTAGCATAAAGATCGGAAACAACAGGAAGCAGCTAGCCTTGCTCTGTCTGAAGTGGAAAAAAATTACCTACCAGCACTTGTGAAGCTCACTAATTAATATGTTATATAACTTTCTTTAAGCCGAGCATGAACACATAAAACTGACAATTTTAGTTTGCAGTGTAGCTTCTTCTTGGTGAACCACGGCCAGGTGCACTGAGTGTGCACTGCACCCAGATGTCTTGCTGCTGTTGAGGGTGCCAGGTTTGAATTGTACCATGTGAAAATGTGCTATATAAATAAAAGTTATTATATTATTATAAATTGTCTTTTTACTCTTTTATCTGTGTAGAAATTAAACCTTAATGGCTGAGCTTTAGAAATGTTTGTTTCCCCCTGCTTCCAGATTTTATGCTAAGATAAGATAAGATCACTTGTTGATGATGAACTCCTGATTGTGGACATATGTGACATATATCCATTACAAAGCCTGTCAATATATGTTGATATCATGTACAGTAGGGTCTGAAAGTCTGAGACCGCTTTCCTAGAGTGAGAAGATGGACGTGTTTAAAATTATTGAGAAATAAATAAGAAAAATATATATAAGAATTGTCATATGTATGTTGTTTTAATAAACTTGTTTGTTGTTACTTGTTAACATATATGTTTACATGTCATACCATATAAAAATTCATCATTTAGATATCATATTATTTGTTTTTGTGTACATATACATATTTCACTATGGGAATTTCATATATGTCATATCAGTTTTTTTTTATTAGACATAGTAAAGGACAGGAAAACACAAAAACAAACAACAATTATTTAGGAGCATGTGATGCAGGTGCTGAAAAAATACACTTCCAGTTTCCCTGTGAATATTTAATCCAACAAACACATTTCTTCTTTTTGAGTATTCTTGCTGTTTTGTCTAAGGAGTATTTTGTTGTCTAATGCAAAAAGACACTAGAAATGTCTTGCAACAATGATTCTTCAGATCTGAAATTTAAAGAAGAAAAGAAGCCCAGGTTGAAAAACACCTGATGTAACATGTGCAACTCCAGTATAATAGCAAGGTCTTTCATATCTACTGGGTCAGTGCACACATAAAGCTAAATGCTATGATAATAAGGGCAGGGGAAGTTATGAGCATCAAAGACTCATTATTGCACCAAGGCTGTTACTATTTTGTATCAGGGATTTTTTTTAAATACATGGATTATTAACTCGCGCTAATGCTGAAGCAAAGTGAGAGTGGTAGACGGCTGCTCGACTGTGCGTGGCTCAGCTCATAACAGCTTCACTTCATGTACTCAGAGCTGCATCTTCCAACTGGCTCATTGCTTGTTAAATAATAAAGAAAACCTTTAAATACGAGCAGAAACAACTTGTCAGGTTTACTTTAATCACAGTTTTAAGAGTTGCTCAGGTGCTTGTATTAAAGATCCCATATTGCAACTTTTACAGAAAGTCCTTTTACCAAATGCAATAACTTTGTTGAACTCATAAGCATCATTCACACTGAAATCATGTCTGTTATTGCTATCTGTTCTGTGCATGTTGTGCTAATTTTATAATTGTGTTTATTGTTTGTGAGTCACACAAACTCACATGTATAATACATGTACTTGAATTTCCACCATATCAGAGGTGACACATGCTCACATGAGTGAGGAGAGTTGATTAATAAGTGTGAATATATCTGACTTTTTATAAAGATGAATCTTGCAATCTTTGCTGCCTGTGATGGTGTTCAACAAAAGATACCCACTTGTTATTACCAGCAGACAGCTAAGTTTTCTCCATTCATTTTTACACTAAATCCTACATGATATGAGCACATTATAGAGAAAAACACATAGTATACATTTGAATTACACCTAGCATTGGCTGCCCGCCTGTGTTTTAACCAGACGGTGAAGCCAAAGGCAAATTTCCACATTTGTGCAAAAAAGAATATTATCATCATTATTGTTAATACAGTGAAAGTATCAAAGCGCTCAGTCCACAGAGAAATGCACACAGCCTGTATTCAGAAACTGAGCCTTAAAACCAGCCGTCAGGACTTCTGGAACTGTGTGATGTCACAACAAAGCAGTCACCGCTCTCAGCCATGCCCCAAGCCCCACCCACCTGGACCCACCATCCAACCTCGCAGGATTTGGTTTCTCTGAGTGTTTACCTGAAATCTGCTATATTTTTATTTTATCACTCAGAAAACAGTCAGCCAATCAGAAGAGAGACTAAGGGCCTCTCATGCGATTGGCTCAATGACCTGTTGTTGCTAGAGCTCAAGGGAGAAGCCCGAGAGAGGAGATCTAAAACTATACTGAGATGATTTTTGGTTCTTAAAACCACAAATATATCTTCTTAGTGTAGAATATGAAAAATGGGCGCTTTAACAAGGCCAGTCAGTAACATGAGAACAGAGAGCAGGCAGGTAAAAAAAACTGCCTTATAAAAAAAACCAAAACAAACTACGTGAATGTAAATGCATTTAAAATTGATATAAATGTGTTAATCAACAACAGACGTTCCAACCAATATATTTTTTCTCTTACACTCACCTTCCATTGCATTGAAAGGTTTGTGTTTACTGCTGGTAAACAAAGGTAAAGCTAATTTATGTAGCACAGTTTGTACACAGTGTACTGTAACATTAAATTGAAAAAAGACAGAAAAAAGTGGATACAATCAAGAAAGCTAATGCTATGAACAGAGGCAATAAATGGTTGTGTGCATGAGTGTATGGGACCTGCTGTGCCTACAGATGGACAAGGAGAAGTGAATTATGCCGCAGTAACAGTTTAAAATTCTGTGTTTATGTTTGCTTCTTTCTCCTCTGTGAAAACGTGTCACTGCTAGAATATGTTGTACTGTAACTGATGTGACTCCAGAGTAGCCAGTTTTCTATCTACAAACCAACATTTAACTGCCACCTTTTAACAGGAGGGGTGGTGAATGCTGAATGTTTTGGGGATTTTTTTTTTTTTACTCATCACTTTAAGCCAGGCATCTGAAATGTCCCTTCTTGCCCCTACTCCTGAAAACTTAATGTGGTACAACTTTCCACAGTCCTTGACAAGCTTTGCAGGGTGTGAACACTCACAAAGTGTTTACCGTACCTCTGCATGTGAGGTGTGCTGTCTGCGAACCTGAAGAGCTGCGCGGCTTCTTGTGTGAGCGAAACCTAAAGCCTCTCAAATCTCCTCAGGAGGAATCTCAGGAGTTCCACTGGCAAAACAGAACATCTCCATTTTCATCCTTGTGTTCAATCTGAACTTTGCTCATTACTACATATTAACTTACCTGTATCCAGGAATGCTAGCAGGCTAGCTCCAAGGCACCCTAGCCCCTTGAAACCGTTTCTAGTTTGGCTGAATAATTCAATGCATGTAGAACATAGCTGATCATTACTTGGAAGGAGTCAGAATTTTCAGACAGAAAAAAAAATGTTCAGCTCTTATCACCGGCACATATTTGACAGCTGGACTGTTTGTGTTTATTTGCCTGAAACAGCCAATGTACCAACTCTTCATCAGCTGTTTAACACAACAGATACACCGACTGGATCAGTGGGAGTGTGCCTGTTGTGTTCCTGTTTTTGCAATATGTTTTTGTATTAATTGGCCCTATGAATGTTTTCCTTCACTTTTCACTTCATCCTCTGTCATAACACAGTTATAGTGTAGGGTAGCCATATTACAACAAAAAGCTGTTTGCAAAAACCGCCTAAAAAAGAGCTGTGATCTATGGCAGCATCCGGCGTGTGTCTGGTGTCTAGTGCCACCGATGCAAACAACACAGCTGCTCGTACTGCTGAAGCCAGTTCACATGAACTTTTGAAGGACTTTTATGAACAAATCAGTGCAGATTCAGACAGAAAGAAATCTCAAATTCTTATGTTGTGTGTGCCAGGCCAAAGAGGTCTGAACCTCAGCCACATCGGCAACAAATTTGAAATGATACATTGAGTTGACGCGTCCCATCCAGCCTTTTTAAATATCTGTGAGTGAATGATGATTGCAAGAAGTCGTTAAAACCGCGAGTCAACAGCTACGACCCCACCTAAGGATGAGGATGAGGAACAAACAGGGCTACATATGTACAGTCTATTACAGAAACCATCTTTGGGGGAAAATTATTCTATGTGTACGCTGATTTATATTTGGACCATGTCCCATACACTAACATGGGCGGGGTTTATGACCTATACTGCAGTTAGACACCGGGATATTTTGGCTGTGCTTTTGGGGAGTTGTCATGTCGTCCATCTTTATATACAGTCATTGGAACAGAACAAATTATTGCATTGATGAGAAACTCTTTTAATGGGTGGTTTAATGAGTGTTGTGTTTCTGTAAGACAGACAAATCCTTTAACTATGTGCTGTTAGATGTTTAAAATCATGTTGTCTTCTGCTATTTCTCTGAAAAGCTTTAATGTGTGTTTCTCTAGCTGCGCGTGTCAGAGAGGAGCAATAATTATGTTGGAGAATTATCCTCTGTAAGTATCATCCCCAAACACTGATTGCATGTGTGGAGACAAATGCAGCTGCTCACATTGTAGACGATCTCCAGTGCGGCCATCAGAGGGTCCATTTTCAACACCTGAAGGTCATACATGAAAGCTGAAGCCTCTAACTGCACCAGCTAAAGCAAACCTGGCTGAGTGATGAGAGAGTATTTGAGGCAGATGTGACCCACGCACGCAGTGAGAACCCTCACAGTGACACTCTCCACTTCCTACTATCAACCATCAGACATGATTACAGCTCCGGCTCCTTGATCCAGCGCCTGTCTGAGCCCACTCTTTTGATTTCTCATGATTCTCTCCCGCAGCCAAAGTAATCAAACAAGACGCTCGACTCAGACAGAGACTTGACCCTGGCGCAACGTTTGTTAAAGTCACACTGCAAATGGGAACAATCTGTCAAACATCTGCCATTTTATTCAGAGTGAACGAGGATGTTTCCCCAGGTGCTGCTTTCTCTACCTCTCATATTTTACAGCTGACTGGAGATAAAGGCAGAGATTTAGTCGGGGGTGTATTTATCTGTGGGGTATCCAGGTAGGTATCGAGAACATTAATAATACTCCGTCACTGATGGCTGAGACCAAACAGGCAGTCAGACCATGGCCAGAATGTAGGAAAGTAAAGCAATTTAATGACATCAAAAAACACCATTTGACATTCTTACCATGCAATGGCTGAAAAGTTTTACAAAACATTGTTCCGATCGTGGTTCTTCTAGTGTTAATCCCGAACAGCATATTGATTGAGTTTTGAATGGCAGTATATTGAAAGTAAGTGTTAAGACTGGTGTCTACAGAATATTGTATCATCAGGGTTGGTGGATGTCAGATATGCAACCAGATCACAAAAATTCATTTCAGGTACCATGCACTTTCTTCTTAAAGGGGCACTCCATCAACTTCACACATTAAAATCACTTCAGTTCAGACTATAAATTTGTCTGCTTTACAATCCCAGGGACTGGAGTTAGAAAGAATCCTAAGTTTCTGGTAACAGAAGCTGTCAAGTGGAATTATGGGAAATGCAGGATGCAGTTTTTTTGGAGCCTGGTCCATGCTGGGGGCTAAAAGTCAGGATATCTGGGCTTCTGCTGCTACAATCTTTTTTTAAAGTATGTTTCCACATAAGTGGTCAAACATGCTAGAGGCGCAATACTAAATCACTGGACTATCCCCTTTAAAGGCATAGTTTGACTTCTTGGGAAATATGCTAAAGTGCTTTCTTGCAACAGCTAGCAGCCTGTTAGCTTAGCTTATCTGGATACAGCTCAACTGGTCCTGTATTGAAATATCAAAATCCACCTACCGCCACCATTAAAGCTCACTAATTATCATGTCATTATTTTATTTGTTTAGCCTGTATAAAAACTGGAGTGTGCAAACAAGACTTCGCTGTTTTACAGGGGCTATTTCTTTCCTATAGAGTTTGGTGGTCAAAGGTCAAAAGTCAAAGTCACTGTGGCCTCACTAAACATGTTTTTGGCCATAACTCTAAGCTAAGCTAACCGACTGCTGGGTGCGCTTTCATATTTACTGTGCAGACACAAGAGTGGTATCAATCTTCTCATCTAACTCTCCAGAATAAAGCAAATAAGTGTATTTACCAAAATGTCAACCAATTCCTAGGACGCTTGTGTGTCTACTTGTAAAACTAAAACCTTTTTTAGGGGGTAAATTTGAGAGAAGCTCCTGACAGCTTGTAGTATTATAAAATTATTTATCAATAGACTGGAATAAATTGTAATTGCACTTGTAGCCTCAAATTCAAGGTGTTTTGATAAAATGTGAATTACTGATTTACACTACAAGTTCTTATTACTGTATAATCAAGAAAATAGTGTAACCTGTAATGGATTACATTGATTACAAATCTGGAACAGCAGTACGCACAGTCTGAGCTTTGTAATTTACACTGTCCAGTGGCTCTAAATGATCATAAACAAGGCATAACAACTAAATTATATTTTCATCTAGTATCACAGGGAGACTTACGGGTCAATAATCAATGTTTACGATATGAAATGATATGTAAATTTCCTTGTTATTTTGTCAGGTATAAAACCACTGAGAAAAATAAGTTAATAAGCAACCTTTATACACATCTTACATCATATTTAATGAATCCATTTCAAATATAAAAGGTCAGTAATATTTGCTCCGATTGAAAAATATCAGCTTGATATCCCCACTCGTGTGGTCTGCTACAAGATGACATCAGAGGCAAAGCTGCATGTAACCATGTGCAACGGGAGTGAAATATTCCTAACATTTGTACAAACAGCACTGCAGCTGAAGTAATGGACAGAGAAGAAAGAAAATCCAAGCCCTCTAAATGTTTTGCGTAATAATAATTATAAAAAAAAAAAAAAAAAAGACACTCCACACATAGAATATACACTATATATACACAGTATTTAGTAATGGTCATTCTGTTGCAACTTGACAAAACAGAGCTTCATAAAATGAGAATGGCAGTGTGCAGTTGGCAATGACGCATTACATTTGACACAAAACTTGTGCTCGGTATGGATAATGTCTGTTTCCTGTTTCGTTTGTTCCTCCCAGCAGGTTTAATGAAAACGGTGTCCAGGGGAGGATGGATGGCTGTTCCACTCCTCATGCCGGGGTCTGAACGGTGGCTTTGATCTCGGCAGACACCCTCTTCTCCTTTCGCCCCGCATACTCGCCAATAAAAGAGCCGTCCTCGTTGAACTGAACGTCCTCGTCGCCGTAGTCCACCAGACTGTCCCTGCTGTCCCCCGCTTTGATCTCTCTGCTCAGCGAGTGTTGGCTGCCCTTCAGTGGCTTCTCGTCGTTGTCACTGCAAGAGAGGCACAGTGGATTCAGAATCACCTCATTTCACTCATGGCTTCACTCTATGGCTTATTGGAGAGGACGGGTGTGCAGGCTTCAGCAATCACTGCCCGTACGATGAGCCTGTGTGTCTGGCGTTAGTGTTTACCTCTGGCTGACCAATGGGAAATAATCTCACAGATGCATATGTTGAGACAATGTTAATCGCTATGCTACACATGCATCAATGCATTTGACAAAGTGATGACTACTGAGTACTGATGTTGAGGCTGCACATGCTGTGGCTCTGTAATTTAACTGCATTTTAACTGTGGGCCTCTTAAATAGTGTGTATTGTTATTTGATTCAGTTTATAAGTAACTAACTTTCTCAAAACAGCCTTTGAGCGTCAGTCAAGAGTCAGCTGTGCCACTTCTTGTAAAATTGTAACTAAATTATAACGAGTGACAACTAAGAGCAGATGGACACCTCACTACATTTAAACACGGCCGAGCCCTCGCCACGCTGTTGCGAACATCAGAGGACAGAGAACGGTATAGATCCCTGACTCCTCTCTGCTGCGTGGCACCGCTGTGACACCAGTCACGAGGTAAATAACAAACTGAACACACAGACTACTTCCAGTAATTAGTTCTTAATAACGGTCTACATCCAGTAACTGATAGGTGCAACATGTTGTGTAGCTAACTGAACCAACTGACAAATACTGACTGAACATGACACCGTGCTTCATATTACAAAATGACCAAAACACGTTAAGCACAAAAGGATATTTCCCACTCATTCTAAATGAAGACTGTGAGGGCGTCAGTGAGCATGTCAGCTCAGCAATGTTAGTTGTGTGACATCGCACTGTGCCTGTGACTGGGAGAGGGTTGTTGTTTTTACCCTTCATGCTACAGCCTTAGCGAGGGGTTAGCTCAGAGCCAACAGCACGGCTGAATGTTTTGTTGTGTTGCCACTGGCAACAACCCACAGTAGCCTGACACTGTTTCCTCACAAATGGTAGTAGCTCGTAGTCACTGCGAACAACTTAGGAGGTGCTCAACACTCACACTCAGTGACAGATTTAAGATCAGCGGGAGCAACTAGCACCAAGGGTCAACATGACAAACTATAAACCCTGTCACACTGAGCCACTTTTAGCTTCATCATATCAGCATTTGTGTTGTGCAGATCCCACTGATTGGGGAATTAGAAGGGACTCGCACTGCAGTGGACTGATATGAACTGGACCACTAAAGGATTAATGAAACGTGCCCAGATATTACTGCCCTGGAGATGAGCTGCTTTCAATTACACTGATTGGTTTTAGCCTCCTGCTGCGTGCTGGGCAGCCTGTGTTTAGCTCCATAAGGACAGAAAATGGCAGCATCTGAACAGTGCCTCTGCTCCCTCTATGATGTACACATCTATCACAACTAACACCAACACAACACAGTATCTAAGATCACAATGGCCTATAGAGGGAAACTAACAATCCGACAACACCAATGTGTAAACAGCTCAGGGATGCTACTGCTGTTTATCACATACATTCCAGTTACTCAGTCCATCAAATGCCTTGACCAGAAGAAGTGTGAGGCTCCACATGAACCTGGTGCATGCTGGGATGTCTTTTCAGCACAAAGGAGAAAGGAATAGACAATTACTGAGAGAAGAAGGTGGAAACGACCGCCAGCAGAAGAAGAAGAAATTCACACACTGTTGCGCATAAATTGCAGTGAGGTGGTGAAATAGCGCTCTGAGGGTTATGCTTACCTGTACTCGCAAAATGTGTCGTCATTCATGCCCTGGGACTCCACGTCTGGGTGAAGGTCTTCTTTCTCTTTTACTGCTCACAAAATGAAGAGAAGATATCAGTGATTTTTCTCAGTAGACTCCTGCCAATGAAGATCACTGTGTCCCCTGACTCGTAACGTTGTTTGATTCTCAGTCCCTTATTCCCTGCTCTTATTCACTGGATGAAAGTCCAATGCAAGGTGAAGAAGAGAATGCAAAATTTTAATTTAAACTGAACATTTTTTTTTTTAATATAAATGTAATTCTATCTAGAAAACAGCTTTTTGTAGTGTGAAGCATTTTAAATAAATGTTATTTTTATATATAAATCTTACATTCATGATAACAATGTTACCTATATGTAGTGTAACAGAAAAAAAAAAAAAAAAAAAACACGTCTCAGGCAAATGAAAGAAAAGCTTGTTGGAGCTACGGGCGATAATGAGAACTTAATGAGAAAACAAAGGACAGAGCTGCGCCTCGCTCTTTTTCTGCTGACGAGTGAAGCGATCGCTGCCCAGACGACAACCTGATGGCCATTAGCTGTGAATAATAAAGCTGATAAGGACTCTCATGTCCCCAGCAGGAGGGATAACACTGGGACACCACAGAGCTTATGTCATTGCTCCCCGCGCAGCCACCCTGTGTGCAGCATTTGCATTTTCTCTCGCTGGGCGCTGCACTTTGTTTGGATTGCTGCTGGAAAAAGCTGCGTGTCTAAATAATGCAACATTCAAATGCTGGACATACAGTGCATTTGCTCATTTTCCTATCAATACATGAGGCTATTTTATGTATAAATTTGCATTAAAATAATTTTGAGGCTTGGAAAAAAAAACAACCTATCAGCTTACATATTCCTGCAGTAGCTTCAAGGATGATTGATAATTTCTCTTCTGTCAACAAACAGCGAAATGGAAATATAATGGCAATTAGTATTCAAGCAAGGTGAAGTGTGTGTGTGCTTGTGAATGAGCACCTACCGGAATATTTTCCTCCTTTATTTCTGTTGACAAAGCAGGCGATCAACACAATGAGTGTGAGGAGAGCGATGGCACACATCAGGCCGATAAACCAGCCCTGGGTGGATATTCCTCCGTGGATGCTGGCCAGACCTGAGGGGAACAATACCCAATGACTTTGACATGCCTTGGCCTTTTCATCGGGACACTTGATTGAATGTTTACATCGACAAAACCTATCTGATGCAAAGGCAGAAGGTGGCAGGGTGCGCCGTTGATGGAAACGATCCAAAATTAATATTAAACAGCTAATCCTGCTTGTCTAATTAATCAAGTAAAAGACGCTGTACAAATGTAATTCCTCTCAGCGAGTCTAAATCCTAGTGACATCACGAAAGACCACGCACTGCGGCGTGAGTCGCCGCTCAGAGATGCGCTGGTGCACCTGTGCTCTGTTCAGTGGGAGGTGAATCAGTTATGCAGCTTCTCTTTTTATGCCTCCACACCGACAGCCAGAGCCGGAGGCATGTTGTTTTCAGCCTGTCCATCTGTCCAGCCCAGTCTCATGGACACAATGTCTCAGTAACGCCTGGATGGAACTTCTTCCCCTTTTTTGCACAAACATTCACTTGGACTCAAAGATAAACTGATTAGATCTTGGTGACTGAAGGTCAAAGGTCAAGGTTATGGTGACCTAACAAAAACATGATTTTGGCCTTGTGAACACAATATCTCAGTAATGCCTTGAAGGAACTTCTTCAAATTTGGTACAAACATTCTCTTGGACTAAAGAAAGAACTGATTAGATTTTGGTGGTCAAAGGTCAAAGGTCAAAGTCAGTGTGACCTCACAAACACTTTTTAGCCCTTACTCAAGACCTCACACAGCAATGATGACAACGTTTCACACAAATGGTTAATATATGACTAAAACAGGGATGTGATCTGAAACTAGTCTGAATGGTGGAAACATACAACCACGAGGCGGTAATTCTAGGGGGTTTTTTTGTTTTAATTTCAGCTACTGCGGTTTCCCTCCTCACCTGTGGACCTGGTCATGAAAACACCTTCAAATATACTAGAATTCTCAACCCTTCTGTTGGGGATAAGGCGCACAGTGTACTCAGTCCCAGGTTCAAGCCCGTCAATGATGTGGAAAGTCTTAGAGGTGTTTAAGGCCTCTGAAATCTTCCAGTAACCCTCACCTGTGCAGAGGGTGAATGATCAGTGTGGGTTAGTACTCATGAGGACACAGAACTAGTGTAATCTAGTGGAGATATGAATGAAAAAGACATGAAGGACCATTTCACACACAACACAGCGAACGTTTCACCTACAGAATCTACTTCACTCACTCTAACAGCTTCCAGAAACTAACAGGAAGAGAAGGGAATGTGAGCTTACGGTTGTTCATATACGCAATATAAAACTCCGAGTGCTCTCCTCCAGATATCCAGCTGATATTTGCGAAGCTGTCGCTAACAGCTGAGCTAACATTCGACAGGGCTGATACTGATGGAGAAATGAGAGAAGATGGGAAAAGGAGAGAAACAGTGAGGAGGGATTAGTAAAGGACAAAGAAGGTCGAGGCCATCATGGAGCGGTTAGGAGCGTTATCATTATGCAATGAAGGATGCTGCTCTTCACCTTCTATGAGCGTGCTCTTCTGTTTCCTAACACTATTGTAAGGACACATCAATTACATCTGAAAGAGTGGGACACTGGGTGAATCTCTCAACAGCAGACGTGACAAGAGGAATGTGGATATGGAAATGGATTCATGGGTGGAGCCTGAAGAGCTTAAATGAACAGCAACTGAAATCTTAAATGGATTCACAATCAAAACTATGTGATTATTTCTGCATGTTCTTATATAACTGTACTGTTATATTACAGAAAGATATGTCCAACACTAGTGTGTTTGTTATACTTAATCCTGTAGCCAGGATTTAGAAATTCTCCACAAATTTTTACTTGTCCAAGAAAGACTTAAAAAACATTTAGATTTCCAATATTTTCTCTTTTTATTTATGCTAAATTATATTTCTTTTAATTTTTTTCCCCCCACATAATTAATGCCGTCTCCACATTGGCATGCTACACATCAAACACCAAACACCTTTAGCTTAATCATTTTTTCCTTAAACAAAATTAAAAATTATAAAATTTCTAGTTGGACTGCAAATAAATAATACTTTCTTTGTTGAAATATCATGTCTTTAAATTTCTCATTTTGCCTAAAACCAAAATACATTTTATTTACAATGTATTTAAAATAGAAAAAATTCACATCAATCCTCACATTTAATGGAAAATGGAACCAGAGGCATTTTTGCTTGTTGAATAACTAATTATTAGAAGGTATATAAATTATTAATTATAATCAAAATCGCTTCTGTCCACAACACATAGAACATGAACTGAGTGTCCTCAGTGATAAATATACTGCAGTCCTGGTTATCTTTATTTGATGTATACGTTATTCATGGGCTGTAATATTCATGTTTTGATGTTTCTTTGAAGGAAATTCAAAGCTTCGTCTAACTGAGACGTGTAATGTGGCCTTTTGATACTCCACAGAAGAATCTAATAATGTAGTGAATGATGTGCATCATTAGTATGGGAAAAGTATGATTTGACAGCAGCTGTCTAAGCTAGTCAACAAAGCACAATCCACTTCATTTCCCCATGGCAAACATGCAAATCTTCTGCTGTGTCTCCAGCTCAGGTGCATTATTTGCTCAGGTGATAATTCAGCACACAAGGACACCTGTGTCTGTGCTGCCCGCCCCAACCACTGCAAATGACACTCTCTGACTAATGTTGATGGATTAGTCTGCAACTATGGTAATTCCAATTATTGGAAGTGCATGATGACTTCAACTGACAAAGGCCCCTGAACTAAAAATATCTCAAGGCTGGCTGCTGTGTTTTGTCACCACGCTCCTCGGCTTGCTATTAAATGCTGCAGAAAGCAGCTGCTCACCCAGCAGGACGCTGATGCCCTGGAAGACGCCCCTTCAAAGTCAGGAGGATTTCTTTTTTTTATAGGGAGAGACCAGAAAATATTCTGATATAGGAGCTTTCAACAGCCTCCACTTATCCACTTATCTCAGTGTCCTGTAAATATCACCCTCCCAGTGTGAGCTCACACGTCCCCGGCACGGCCTAGGAGGACGTTTCTCCTAGCTCTCAGCTCAGATGCTGCCCTGGGACAGATTCTCGTCCCAGAGCTGTGTTGCTGTTTACCCACTTGAAGATTTCATGGAAATGTCAGGTGACTGTTGGGTCAATACGCTGCCGTGTACAGGGGGACTGGGGCCCAACAAATCAATCACTGACAATTCGACATATTTGTCCCCTTCAAGCAACTGCACTCTACAGCTCCACTGGCGGATCGGGACAGATCTAGTATCCTAGATTTCCCTGTGGTGCAGCAGAGAAATTAAAACCAGCTTTTTCATTAGCATGCACTTGTCATATAACAAACAATAAAATGGAGCTGCTGCCTTGCATCCCGGCTCTTGTTGCCACGGGAAACAACTTAAAACTATCACAGAAAAATAAGTGAAGTAGCTAATTAGCCTTCACAATACAGAGGTACTTTGCATCTTTGCTTTTGTGATGTCAGTTTACTTTGAGCCAACAGCCGGGGAGTGTACGTGCTGTCATGTCACTGCAGAAATGTTCGGACAAATTATAAACATGCATTTGGCTTCTATTGTTTCACGTGTACTTCACAGCTTTTGTTTGTCTCTGGTCTGAAGCTTGTGTGAGAATGTGCTGCAGCTCTACCTATGGTGGAACGAGTGGGTTTGGTCACTGGGGACTTTGGAGTGCTTGGAGGTGAGGGGGAAGCTGACTTGCCTGAAAAGAAAGACAGACGTTACCGATTGAGATAGAGGCCCCCGGGGGGAGGGGCGCTACGCTCTACTGTTAGCACGCATGCTATTTTCAGCTAAACTCTAAGATTAATAACTATATGTCTACGGTAAAACATAATCTACAAAAAAAAAAATCCTCTTACATTTGTTTATACACAGCTGAGATGGGATTTTTAATTTGCCTCTTAACAGGGACTTAATTTTCTTTTTGTACATCATTAAATGGAAGAAGGATAGATGTGTGGCGCGTCTGATCTTCTTCCTGGGTTTGGCTCTTAAAGCATCATTTATTTCCTCAGCTTGAGTTAGTAGACATGTTGCACTGAGTCTGCTGTTGCTAGGATAAAAGTCAATATTCGTTTACAGTCACTAATGAGCCAAGATTAATATGAATTTATAATTAGGTTACTCATTACCATTGCTATTAGCGAGAAAGCCACAAACTTTATCTAAGAAGAAGTTGACATTTTTCTAATGAAAGGAGGCATCAGAGTGCTCTCTGCTGATGGCAAGGGCAAACAGCAGACAAGGTCAATTATCTGCAGAGGAGCACAGTGTTTTGCACTTTTTAATTCTGTACAGGAAAAATAAAATGTGTTCAACTGCTTGAGACCCAAAACCATGATTTATTCAGGCTTATAGCATCCACCCCAGTCCACATTTCTACATCCAACCATGCACTTACTACCTAATACTACTGTGACTGTGAAACATGTCGCACCAGCATACACATTCAGAAACTGGGAAGCAGTTTGAGATTGTGTGTGCAGGTATGACATGCCACAGTTTCTACATAAACACAGATCTACATACTGAGGCCAACAGTGGAAGCCAAAGTGGAAGCTGCGGGAAAGAAAAAAAAAGAAAAACAAAAAGAAAGAAAGAAAAAGACAGAGGGGACAAGCATTGCATTGCTAAGCAGACGTTTAGACATTCACACACATTTACAATACACACTGTTTGATCAAAGGTAATGCTGAAGCAGTGCACTTTTTACTGGTGTGAGAGTGAGAGATATTGTTGACAGCAGAGTTACCAAAAAAAACTTTTAATGCTTGAATCTTAAGAGACTCCCACACACACATGTAACAGCTCTACAAAACTGCAATTCAGTACATAAAAATTGAGCCATTCTCCCTGTAATCATTTGTGCTAGCTTTACAGCATGCAAATAAACAACCCCTAAGAGCCAATTAAGTTTCTTTCTCTGATTCTTCCACAGCACTAAGTAATCACTGGCATATTTAGCAACTGCGGTGTGTTTGAACATTTAAGTTTTGCTTTTGCATGACACAACTTAAATGACACACTGAATTTCTTCAGGGTGTCGCCCTATTATTTATGGCAACAGTATCTGTTGCTGTGGTCCGTTTTAATGACACTGAGGTGAAACCCGGAACATACAGCTTGCTGTTTCATTTCCTGTCCAATCACTCATATACCGCTGCCTGCAATCTCACAGAAGCTTGGCTTGAGCTCGGGCCAGTTGAAGTGTGTCCGGTGCAGTCCTCAACAAATGATATGTAATTGAAAGGAAAAAAATTACATGCTACGAGCTTGCTCATTATGATTACTTACCCACCATCTCCTTCATGATTACACAATTCACTACCAAAACCTTCAGTTTCCCTCCTGCTAAAAGCAATTTTCTTTCTTAGCTGATTGTTTCATAGCTTGCGCTCTCTGTCCAATCAATAAGCACTTGCTCTCTCATGACAGTGACAAATGAAAACCTCCACTACACCCATATGAAATTGTTTATCCACAAAAATTACTTACATGGAGATATGAAAAGCTTGGCTGCCCAAGCATATATCATATTCTGCTAGTTCAATGCCATTTTGAAATCGTGAAATGGCTTTGTCACCCAGCTCGCTTAGCCTGAATTTGTGCCGAGCCAATTCTGCACCTCAAAGCTCGTCTGTGCTCTGAACATGCTCACTCACCCATTCAGACACCCACAAGCCTGTCCAGACACACACCGCCCAGTCGTTTGCTTTCTGGACCCTCCAATTACTCACTTGTTTCTAGGGTGGTAGTGCACTCGTCGGTGACAACAGGCCCGCAGCCCACAGTGGTGCAGGAACGCAGATAGAACCTGTATTTGCTCATGGGCTCCAAGTCGCGCAGGATCCACTGGGTGACGTCAGGATTGCTGATGTCCACTGTCTGCAGCGGCTCCATCTCCTCTGTGTCGTTGACTAGATTTCAAAAAAATCACAGAAAAAGGTGTTAATGCTGTAGATTACAGTTGGGGTACATCATCATACAAGCCCGCCAGTATGTAAAAGAGGTACAGGAAGTAACAGAGCATTTACATTACACAATTTACAACAAAAGGAGGCAAACCAAGCAACATTTTACGGTCCATATGGCCCGTACTTACACTGTTTTCTTCCAATTCTAACTCCTGATGATATTGTATTGTCACTTTTGGTACTGTTTTGTTTCACACACCACATATAACACGTACTACTACCATCTAATACCCTTTTTACACTCATTTTTACACCAAAATTAGCTGGTATAAGTAGATTTCAACATGGCTAAATGCTTAAAATGCATTTGACTCCTTTTACACTTCCAGCCAACTTTGCCTGAGAGGACAGACACAATGTCATCACATGCAGTTACAGGGCAGCAAAAATTAGCACGTTTCACACGGGTGAGTCATTTGACTCGGATGTGAATGCCGACAAAAGCCTGATGTTCTTCTACGTCTATAACTGTACCTCTGTAACTCTAGGTAATATTAACAATGCTGTGATTTTTGATAATGAGTAATATTATTGTCATGTTTCTTGGAAAATGACAAGATGAAGACAGTGACAATTGATAGCGTAACCAATGTGTATGCATTTATCACACCTTAATTCTACAGAGCGAACCTGAAGAAGCCACAGGAGAAATGCATTGTTCATTCTCAATAAAAGTCACCGTCAAGTCTTCTCAGTGTGTGGTGGTCAATTTTTTTTTACTTTACTACACTATCTGCTGATCATGGTCCCTTTTCCCAGTGTTCATTGCAAAAGTGAATTTACTTTTTCTGCAGAAAATCAAGTACTTCTTGACACTTAAAAAAAAAAAAAAAAAAAGGTCTAAAATTTAGAATTAGGAATTAGGAAGTGACCCCACTTCACTCACCCCCTGGGCATATAAGACGATTTTGACAGCTCCTATCATAACACATACCTTTGACTAGATTGTGTTGTAAATAGAGTAAAAATAGGTGAACGAGTGACAATGTTATTTTACAGCTGCCATTAGCTCAGGTGAAATTTCTCATGTATTTGGCTGCTTTATTGTTTGATAATATTATGATATGATGGGATGCTGTTCAGCTATTTCCCCACTGTTTTGACATTAATGTAAGTGTCATATGGAAAGTTCCTGTCTTATCCTGGTATTCTGTTCCCCACTAACAATGATACTGTAAACCAATAAGAACTTATTGTGTAATTTCCAATTTTCATCCCATTATTTTTTTGTAAAGTTATCAAATTATAAAATAAATGACACCATAAGGTTTTCACCCCTTACACCAAGTCTGTTGTCCATTATTTGTGTTGGAATGTGTTTTTATGAGTAATAATTAGATTCATTTGTGGATGAAAGTCTAAAGCATCAACAGGAAGGCTGTTCATTATTATTTACTTGTGACTGAGTGATTCCTCTACTTTGTCACACACATAGAAGTTTAACTTTCAGCTTGCACTATATCAAAGACAAAAACGTTTCAAAATACTGTACATCCAACTGACAAGACATTTCAGCAGAGCCAAATAAAGCACGTCAATCATCATTTTGATTTGCTTTCTTTGGCACAGGCAAAAGACAACTTGTTATTTGCTTTTTTGGCTTTAAAATGTTATGTGCATTCAACAAACAAGCACTTGTCCTGCACATTTACAATTAGAATGTCTTTAAGTTGTTGTTGTTGTTGTTTTCATTGTCTGCACTCTTTCTACGTTGTGACAGGATCTCTCATTTTTCACTACATAAAGCAGGCCAGGAGGTTAGGGGGTGGCATTTATGTTCTTAGTAACAAAAACAAACACACCAGGTGTTGCGGTGACCTTTGCTGTGAAAGAGATGCTGCAAGTCCCTGGTAGCAAACAATGACAAGAATGTATTGGACAGCTTCTCTTTTTGCCTGGACACCACCCACTGTTATCTGACATCAGAATTTTCTGTTGTGTCTCTAGGAATGAGAAGGATCCATCTTTTGGTAAATTATGCAATCGAGCCTGGTGCAGAGAAGACGCCACAAACATCATGTTTCTACTGTTTCACTTAACCACAAACACTCAAGCCTGACAGACCATGCACATGATCTTACAGACTGGACTGGCTGAGGGCCGTACACTTTGGCTCTTACACTGACTTCAGACAACAGTATTTCCAAATATTCTTCAGCCTGCTGGGCTAAATATGGTTGGCCTTGTGTAGTGTGAAACAGACCGAGGCTCAGCAGCACTGAACAGAGTGTGAGTTTAGCCCAAATGGCAAGAAAGCAGAATTAACTGGAGCCAAGGTCGCTTTGAACTCCCACTTGGGTTTCAGATCAGTGCAGTGCAAACATCACTTGGGCCACTCATGGTAACTTTACTTTAGAGTAACTCTAATATATAGTACAATGGTCTAATGTGTTCAGAAAGATCTGTCTGCATGAAGACACAATAGCACATAGTGCAAGACTCTTCACATAAATTCTTCAGCATTCAGTTTTAAAATACACTTGGAGTAGAAGTGAAAACTTTTACGCCACAAAGCAAAAAATGGCTTGTGTAAGAGTAAAGTGCTCTAATCAAATAGGTGCCACTTCAAAGCAGTTTAGCTGAAGTCATTTAAAACACCCAGGTGTTACTGCACGCTCAGTGCATTACACAATGTTAGAACAGTGAAACCTGTGAAATGTGAAGCTGTTAAAGGCTGCTGTAAAGGTGGGCGTAGCCCTCAAACAGCCGCGCTGCAGCTTGAGCTTCCACTTGTGCCACTGATGATACTATGATACTCAACATTTTGCACATGACTTCCTTCAAGGGGACTTCAAAAAAAGTCACATTTCAAAGAGTCCATCAGCTTATTGCTGTGGCACAATGAAAACGTCCTCTCCTGAAATACTGTGTGACACTTGGCCCTCTTGTGCAACCGCCAAGTCAAACTCAATTAGCTGGGAAATGCGGCACTGAGACGCTGTTAGAAGTTAGTCATTAGCTTCCTTGTGACTTTTGTTTAAGGATAGCAAAGTGTGTGCACACATGGGACGTGTTCAGTGACGGCATCCCCTGAGACTGTGAGCTATGGCGAAGATGTCCCCTGCGGACAGTATGAGGTTACTAAGACTGGACCTTAACAGACGGTGACACAGTGGCCTTGGTCAGCAGTAGCTGAGCCATAGCTGTGACACACAGGCCAGCAGACATCATCCTGACATGTTTCCTATACACATACTCTGACCTCACTATGACCTGGGCCCTATTAGAGCAACACAATGATTTTCCCTCCCATGCTGAGGATCATGGGTTAGACAATCACCAGCGAGTCTAAGATAGACCTCCTTTCTATTACCCATAGACTCCAGAAGTACTGCATATACTTGGCTGTATATTATATGGAGGTAGAGGCTGTGCATTTTAAACAGCAAAGCTATTCAGATCTCTAAAATTCATTCAGTCTTGCCAGACTGAAAAATACAGCTGGTGTGTTTTTGTGTACTTAATTTCTTTTTTCTTATTTGGGCACACGCTGGAAAGAAACAGAGATGTAAGCACAATTAAACACAGGGGAAAAAACAATATCCCTCGGTGGCAAGATGAGGGCATCGTCATTATATCTGAGTTAAGTATAAGCATGAGGCGTAGGGATACGTACTGAGCTGATACTCGAGGAGGTACCCGGTGAGAATCCCATTAGGCTCCAACGGTGGGGCCCAGACCAGGGAGACAGTGTGCTTCTGTACATCTGTGACCCTGAAAACAGGATTTTTTTCCGGGACTGTGGGGGCAAAGAAGGTAATACACAGTAAGTAGTTGAATTCGCCAACCCAGTTTCCTTTTGGCTATTATTAGATTTTCCCTTCAGTAGTTGTGAATCAATACGCTTCATGCTGTTTTTCCACAATCCTACCTCCCTCTGGGGTTTTGAAGTTGACGGGATGGCTGCCGGGGCCATTTCCCCGCCCGTTGAAGGTCATGACAATGAGGCTGTACTCGGAGAAGGGCGTTAGTCCTGGTATCGTGGTGTGGTTCCGGTCCCCGGGGAACGTCAGCGTGTGTTTGTCTCCATGGCTTTTCTTCGAGTCCACCAGACGGCGCAGACGCCACCAGTTTATCTACATCAGGAGAGAGACACACCGAGCCATCCTCAGCGGAGAGATCAAACTCTGTACACCATGTAGCTCACTGTATGTGTGAAAGGATGCTGAATAAATTATTGTTTTGTTTCGGGGTTTTTTTTGGTGGTGGTGCGAGCTGGCCAAGTAAAGGAGACAGAGTGGGGTGAGAGGAGCAAATATTCAGAGCAAGGTCAGAGCCATTGCGTTTAAACTGTGTCTAAAAGCAAAGGTCTGTTTTTAAAGTATTACCCTGTAGCCTCCCAGATGTCCATGTAGCTTGTCCTTGTGTACACGCGTCCAGCTAACCTTGACCACAGAGCTGTTCATCACCTCCACAGCTACATCATCAGGCGCAGCAGAGGGAACTGCAAAGGCAAACACACATTACAATCTACAGTAAACAGAAAGTTAAGTCAGGGAACACAGAGCAGTGAGGCAAGACTGACAACAATGATCCTGAAAATAACTCAAACATATTTAATATTACAGCAGTAGCAGAAATGAACAAAAGTTTAAAAAAAAACTAAATCACTAGGGATCACCTATTTACAGGAACACCTATTGGGGACTAATCAATCAATCACTCAATTAGTCAATAAAAGATTTTGCCTAAAACCAATGAAGCTAAAGGGGGTAAATACTGCAATTTCTAACACCACATTTGAGCAGGGACACAACAGTGAGACATGTCATGACCTGAGGTGACCTCCTGGGGACAAGTCCAGAAGAAAGCTAAACACAGGAAATAGAGCGAACCTTTGTAAAAACTGCATCTGTAACTTCCACAGAGCACAATCTGGAATCTCAAAGTGAAACCCAAAGTCCTAAACATTTAACCCTATAATGCCAAATGCATCAAATTTGATACAAGCATTTCTGAGACCTATTGCATCACCTTATGGTAAAAGCTTCACTCAAAACCCTCTTGTATGCAATCTGATACTTGTCTTCCAACCCCTGGTGGATACCTTTATCACTACAACAATTCAAACACAGTACATGGTACAATCCACCTTCAGATAGTTCCCAACTCACTGGATCAAGGTAAAGAAAATTGCGATTTTTACGATTTTCCAGTGACATTTTCTTTGAATTTTTTTGTAATATTCTAACATGAACACTTAATCTGTTGAAGCAAGTTATAATTACATATTTTTTTGCATTTTAGTATGTAGTAAAATCGTGTATAAAATTTGGAAAAACCTATATGCAAATAATTTTTTGTAATTTTTTTAAATAAAGGTTCCAGATTCAAGAAATCAGAATTTTCTGTCCATTATTTCTGGGGTCAGGCATTACAGGGTTAATTCATTCGCAAATATTACAAAACAAAGCTTAAAAATAAATCATTTCACAAAGTACACCTGAAAACTGCAGCTGAAAATGCAAGAGTCAAGCAGAGGAAAAAACATTTTTTAATCAAATTACATCATTCTCCATAAAATCACATATTCTAAACCAACAGTGGTGACTTTGCACTTTGGCAGTTCCTAATGGAAACAAGAAGTGAATGCGAAGTTTGTGCAATTCTATCTTCTAATACCCAAAAGCCATTTAAGTTTATCCAGATATATAATCAGTTTTACCACCAGGACAATCTCAAATCTATTTCCACTGAAAACAGCAAAAAGAAAACAAAGGTTCATGGGTCTAACTTTCTCGTTTTCTCATCAGAAATTAATTGAGAAAACTGTTGACAGGTTTTTACAAGCAACTTTTAGTGTGTCTTTTGTCAACTTCATTTTAATCTATGTCTAAAGAGCAACATTGCACTTTCAAAGCTACAGTACTGATATCATAGTTGTTCTGGGGCAAACATAATAACATAACCTTTGACATATGATAGCCTTACGATGTTGTTATGGCTGACGATAATATGGCAAACGTTTTCTTATTTACACATATAGCAGATGGGGAGTAAACTTATATAAACAGCTGCCACTGTGGTGACAAGTCGTAATTACAGCATAATGAAATGTTTGTCTGTGACAACATAGTGCAACTCTACACAAAGTGTGCACAATTACACAGCTCGTTTGCTAACATTAAGCACCGTGAGCTACTGGTCACACCAGACCAGGCCAGGGTGTAGCAGAAAAATCCTTGACAGTGTTAAACTGAGTGAGGATTTGTTTTATGCTTATTCAACTTTTCAACAACAGACAAGATAAAAAATATGAACCAGTGCAGCTCTAAACAGAATTACATGTCGTCTACTCACAGTCCTCTCCTGAGTAGCCAGTCACTATCTTGGGCTCGGGGCCCCAGCCCTGATGGTTCTTGGCTTGGATCTTGATCTCATAGGGAACAAAGGTGGGCGTGTTCTTCACCACAAATGAGTGTCTCTTAACCATGTGTTCCTTCCAGTCCTCCTCCAAGTCCTGTCTTCTGTAGCTAACCTTATACTCCAGACCAGGGCCATTGTGCTCAATTGGTAACAAGGGCTGAATGATGGAGGCAAAAGGAAGCAAAATAAGACTAGAATTACTGCCTCACAGTTCAATATGGTAACAATCTGTTCCTGAGTTACAGCGCTGAACAATGGGCAGAGGTGTTTTCACAGAACATCATGACATCACAGTGAAGTTGACTTTTGACCATAACTTCATCACTTTATCATATTAGACATTTGTGTTTAACTGTGTCATAATTAGCGCATTAATTCTTAAGTTATGACCAAAAACGTGTTTTGTGAGGTCACAGTGACCTAAACCTTTGACCTTTGCCCATCAAAATCTAATCTGTTCATCCTTGAATCCAAGTGTATGTTTGTGCCAAATGTAATGAAATTCTCTCTGTGTGCTCCTGATACATTGCATTCACAAGAACGTGAACTTTGACCTTTGCCAAACAAAAATCGAATCAGTCTCTAATTAGTCTGTTTATACCAAATTTGAAGAAATTCCCTCAAAGCTTTACTGAGATATCCCGCTCACGAGAATGGGCCCATCAGATAGCCCGAGAACGTAACGCCTCTGGCCATGGCTGTTGCCGACGCAGAGGCATAAAAAGGACGAACAATGGTGTGAAGGGTTTCATGCAGACTTTCACAGTTGCATAAGATGCTTCTTGTATTTCACTGCTCAGTGTCACTGCCTCTGTGGGATTAAAATGACAAGCCAGGCCAGTGAACTGTGCTTGGAACACTGGCAGTGTTTTATCCTGCTATCTAATAAACAATGGAACAATTGACCTGGTCTAGCAGCGAGTCTTTTCTTTGATACAGGGCTGCGTACATCATCGTAGATGAAAAGATTTATCTCTTCACAGAAGTCAGACCGTGAGAAATAGAATGAGATACCATTTTCCACAAAAGCAAATCATTAACAGTGGGAGAGCTCATGAATTCAGGACTCGGGGGTTATGTTACCATGACAGGGCAAGCAGATAATAAGTGAAGGAGAGATTCATCTTTCTGCAATAAAGCTTAATATATTACTGTACACATTAAAAGAAAATTCTCCTTTTCATAGCCCTCCTTTCTCTGTCTAATCACAGAAAGGAGCAGCTTTCAATGAGAACTCTTTCCCAGTGATCGCAGGAAATGGCTTTTCTAAAGATCTGAACCACAGAATCAAATATCAAAAGTGGGACATTCCTATTTCTTAAATTGCTATTGGTAATTGCCTATGAAACATTAATAAAACTTCATCTCTGTTCTCTTAAAGAAATTCTTTGAGATGCAAAAACTGTAGTAGATGTGATGATTCACTAAGTAAAGGTGGAGCACGTTACGGAATTTGCAGAAAGAGGATAACAGAGAGACCAAAGTCTTTGCCTTACCTCCCAGTTGATATCCATTTCATGTGGCAAATGACCTTCGATTTTGATATTTTCTGGGTTCTTGTCAGGGGCTGCAGAAAGAAGGAATATAGATTTTGTTGGCATAGTGGAAGAAATCTCCAGTGAAATAGGCACACAAGAGAAAAGATTTTCAACAAGAGTGGAATCAATTATGTAGCAGAGTGTTTTAAAGTTCACAGAGCAACAGTGCTGGCAGCTCAAGTGGCCTGGACCTTATCAGAAAGCGTAATAAACAACGAAAGGAAGACGTCTCAGACCTGCTGGGGGGGTTTTGTATCTCTCTGTCGGCTCACTGGGGGGACCCTTCCCCACAGCATTGACTCCAGACACCCGGAAACGGTAGTCAACGTGACCGTGGAGTTTGAGGATGGCCGAGTTGTGGTTCCCTGGTACCCGGAGCAGCTCCTTCCAGTTTCCTGGCTCCCACTGGGTTTCCTCGTACGTGATGATAAACTCTGTGGACAGGTAGAAAGACGATCAGAGTGTTCGCTCACTGCTGTGGTTCTTTCTTATCTGACCACCAGCTGTGCAGGAAACTCCTGAATCACTAATCGTAATCAGAATTCATCAATAATACATTCACATTGTAAAGAGATGGTATCCAACAAATCTATTTACATGCAGAATGATGTACAATATGCGTATATCATAATAATACCATTCATTGCATCATGCACTCAGTACTTTAGTATGCAGGGCACTACATATACTGACTCCTGCACACACAGATTGTCCTTGTACCTGTGGTGGAGCTGTTGTGATCATCCCCAGGGATCCATTTCAGCTTCACACTTTTGCCCTTGTGTTCAGATAGCATCAAGTTCTCAGGTGCATCCGGCACGTCTGAAAACCATCACAACAAAAAATCACAAATCACAGGCACATCAGTCTATGGCTAAAGGCTAAAGTAGTAAATGTTCAATCAAATCATCCTGAGAGTCCGGGGACGTGGAACAACCTGCATTGCTGTGTGGGCTTCCAGTATTTCTATAAGATGTCGACAGTGTCTTGAAAGGAGCAACTGTCAGACTCAGCACTGCACTAATAAAGCTACGGTCTGCATGTTCATGCTCTGCTTTGGCTTCCTGACATATTGATCCGTGCATGGAGGTGTTATGCATTAATACGGCACCAGGGGTCTCTGATCCTCTGGCTCAGGAACAGAAATACTGTTCAAATGTTAGCTCACCTAACACCATGAGCCACGCTGAGGCCATGTTTTGGTCCACAGGAGTTCTTGCCACACATGTGTACACACCCTGGTCCCTGTGGCTGACATTGATAATCTGAAGAAAACCATCCTCCACTAAGTATCTGTAGACAGAAAGATGGAGACACAATATTGACTGATGAAACTGAAAAGTAAAACAACTTCCCATCTGTGACTGAGTCTGCAACGCTGCAAAAGAAAAAAATAAATAAAATTCAGTATCCTACCTTGAATTCTCAGTGTAGTTGAGGGCTATCTCCACATCATCTTTCTCCCACAGGAGCTCAAAGTCGTTGCTGAAGGACTCGTCGTACTCTGCCAGGCATGAGAGCTGGGCCGTGGTACCTATTAAGATCTGCTGGTCCTCCGGGGCCACCGCTATTCTAGTGGGATCTTCCATAGGCAAGACCGAATTACTTACAACTCAAGGACTGTGAGAAACTGCAAACACTGTCAAACATACAACTGTTTACCTTTCACATAAAGCATGGTGTCAATGGCAGACGTTCCCTCTGTGTTTTTAGCTAAACACGTGTATTGTCCCATGTCGTCTTTCTCTACGCTGTAGATCTCCAGCGAGCCGTTGTCGTGAACGGTAAACCTCGGCCCCTCCACAGGGTCAGAGGAGTCGTCTTTGCTCCTGGGAAACATTTAGAAAAAAAAAAAAAAAAAACCCATTAAAGTCTCAAAGTTCTCTTAGGTCAAATTAAATATGAACAGAGCTGCAGTCTAAATGGATAAACACCACACTGCAGCAGCAAAGACGAAAAGTTGCTGAATAGAACATAAGTGTTTGGGTAACTGGCATGTTTTACTGACAGAGCAGACCGTTGATACAGAAACAGGACTGTATGCATCGAGTGGTTGAGATCTACTGCTCTCTGCTGGTGGGCAGGAGACATGAACAGCATGTACGCTTACCAGGTGATGGTGGAAGGAGGAGAGCTGAAGACCTTGCAGTGCATCATCACTCCCCTGCCCTCCACAGCAGAGTAGTCCTCCCCCTCTTTGGTCAAAATCATGGGCGGCAGATCTGCAAAGACCAGCAGCAGAATCTAATCATCAATCAAAGGTTGTTAGCAGAGCAGTTCGTGCACTGGAGATGGAACAAGGTGTGGCCCGTGACTGCTGTGCTTTCAGGAGCTTTTTGAGCCAAAAAACAACAAAAAAAAAAAAAAGAGAGAGAGAGCGATCAAGTTTTGATTTTGGCCGTTTTCAAACAAGATAAAACAGCAGCAGAATGAGGCAGATAATCGTGGGTTAAATGAGGTGACAAGACTGTTTCCTTTATTGTGCATTAATTGTAGGCTCCTACGTGTGAAAGCTGTCAGGTTGTCAGAAATGTGTAAACGTGAAAATGAAATCAAAGAAGAAAAAAAAAAGAAACAGTGGAATAATAAACTAGCCGAGCGTGTGCACCTTATCAGTTGTAGCCACAGCCTCCCATTAAAATGGTCTGTCTCCCCTAATTGTTTACAGAGACAGCAGCTGGGACTTAGCATTCAGAGACTGTCCAGCTTTATTAACTCCTGTGTCACCAAGAACAAACTCCCCACGTTTTTGTGCAGAGCAACCGAAAGCAGCATTCTGTCTTTTTGTTTTTTTTTTTATCTGGACTTGTAAAGCAGCACATGTTTGTCCAATGGCACTGAAATCAGTATGGAATTGAGGGGAGAACTTGTTAGCATATAAATGTCAGGGAATGGTGCTTGTTGCTCCACAGGGAGAGCCGCTAGTCTGAATGAAGGAGTGCAGCTTGTAGACAGCTCTCCTTCCCTGGGCTCCTCGCCGCTTTATGGGCACATACCTACATCAGTGCTGGCTCTCGAGTTTGACACATCTCCCAAGGACTCACTGCACTTACTCACAAACACTGAAACAAATGCTTTTCACTGCAAATCTTTCATTGTGTTTTCACTTAGTTGATAAAATCATGACAGTGAAGTGGAGTTGATGAAAACTGTGGCTCACAGAACAACATGCTGTCGTACTTACTCATAATCATGATGTTTGCATTGGACAGAAGCGTTCCATGTCTGTTGGAGGCCTCACACTGATACACTGCACTGTCAGACACTTTGGCGTTATGCAAAACTATGGTGTTGTCAAACGTCCTCCTGTTGGCTGCCGGGACATCTGCGATCAATCAGATAAACATTCAATAAAGACAACATTCATGCTGCAACACTGCATTTACAATAAATACAGGTAATAAATATATAAACAGGTAACTGGACTGAAATCTGCAACTGAAGTTTTCTAAGCTCTGCCACATTACCCACTGTCTTACAGAACAACAACTCCATAACAGACTGTGACTGTACTGTACACTTGGCTTCTGCTGCTCGACTGACACTACCTTCACTTAAACCACTTCATCATTGCTCTCCCACAAACTTATTTTTCTCCGTCCTATTGCTCATGTGGTGGAATCATCTTCTCTTGTCAAACAGGACTGCAGAGTTTCCCCCTATTCTTAGGCTAAGACCCACCTCTTCACCGCACTCCCCAATGTCCAGTCCTCTCCTCACTCCTGCATGTCTCCTCATCACACACATCACTGTACAGTGTGGCACCAGTTAAGAGTTGTTGCTATGCAGCAGACTGTGGAAAGGGGGTGTTTTCACTTCACTTTTCTTCACTTATGCTGTAGAAATTGATTGATCGGTCTGTGTTTTTCCAGAACGATCTGCACTGTGTGGATGCTGTGCATCATTAAGTGCATGAACATAAACATTGCACTGGAGTATTTTGCTCTGCTCACAGTCATAATGACAGAAATGAAAGTTGCTGTAGTTAATACTCCATACACTAGGTTTAATTAAACATTTAATTCGTATTTGGTTCAGGATTTAAACATAGCAGCTCTCACCCAACTGGTTTCCAAACTGTTTAGCTTAAAGACTGTGGTTCTCAAACCTTTTACATTCAACCTCATACATTCTGTCATTGTCTTACTTATGGACGGAATTATAGTGAAATTAAATTATTCCCCTTTTTGCTGGGGACCCCCAGGAACCCCCTCAAGGACCCCCGGGGGTCCTCGGACCCCACTTTCAAAACCACTGCTTTAGGTGATGTCTACTTGCAACATCATTAACATATTTTTACAATTGTGACCAGTTTGAAAGAGTTACAAGATTGACTCTTTTTTTATATAAATAACATTTTGGGGTAAAATTAACAAATTAATATCAAGAAAATAACAAAAGAAAAGTGACATATATAGTAATTTGGTGAAGTAAAAGTATCTGCTTTTTTATTTTCTAACCCTTTAGAACTGTCTTGTGGCCACGTATAGGGGTTGTGACCCACATGTTGGGACCCACTGCCCTCATCCAGTGAGCCAGGACTGCTTCTTATAGAACATGTTTTATGTACGATGCACAGCAAATAAAGTCAAGCAAACTGTAGTTGTGTTTTCCACATTTTGGCCTCTACCCTCTGACTGACATAAAACCTGCACCTTTACAATTTTCATCATGAGTGGCGTCATGGTGACACAGGTTGTTTGGCTCTTACGTGTAACGTCTGTATCTCACTGGGTGGAATTCAATTTAAAGAATCCAGAGTTTTTGAGAGCTGAGGATTTTTCCAGCAGCGTTTCAGTGGATTGTGTTGTATTAAGACAGAAAAACTAAACGTCAAGATCAGCTAGCACTACATAACAAGCTGAGTTTGTGAGACTGACCCTGCAGAGGTATGCCGTTCACCCTCCATGTTATAGTCGGCTGAGGGGTCCCGCTGGCGGAGCACTTGATGAGCACCTCTGAGCCGATCATGCTCAGCTGACTCTCAGGCTCAAACACCCACTCTGGAGGCTCTGGGAACACACAGTCAGCCTGATGTTATCAAACTGTTGTTGTGTCAGTTGAAGAAAGACAATAAGCATTTACAAAGACAGGAAAAAATCACACGAACAGCTGTGCCATATATGTTATTCAATATAAGAGCCCTGTTAGAATAAAAGCTACGTTTACAGGTCTGCACATGACAGACACACAGAGGCACCTCAGCTGCCTACTGCCTCACCAGACTCATTGTTGGCACATCATAGGCATAGTGTGTAGGTTTCTACTGTACATTGTTTTGGAATTATTGTGTTTATAAGTTATACACCTCCAGAATGACAGACTGACACAGTGTCCAACACAGAGTACGACAGGGATCCATAGAAAAACTTCAAGGGAGAAGATTATTTGGTTATTTACAGGATATCTGAGGAAAAAACACCTGCACAATGACTCCTAGTTTACTCCTGGTAGGAAACAGTGTTTCACACCTAGCTGGGTCATCTTCAGGTTGTTGTGTTAGATGTGTTATTTCTCACCAAATAATCATAATGACGTGTCTATACTGTAACTATGGTAGCCTCTCTCTTTTTACTTACAGACCATCCTCTTATAAAGCTGCAATGCATAAACAATGTACTCTAAACTTAGCCAGTGGTGGAAAGTAGCTATGTACATTTATCTTAGATGGTGACTTTGGTCATTTGTCCTAAACCAGAGCATTTAACGAGTTAAGTCTGAGATAAATGGCCTGTATTTTAACGTATATAACATACACTGTCATATCAAGTTGCTACTGTACTTAAGTACAATTTTTATATATTTTCCTTGAGTATTTGTTTTTATGTTTTTATATGTTTTTTTGTCTTTATATATATAGATTCCAGAGGGAAGTATTGTACTTCTTACTCCACTACATTTGTTTGACTGCAACAGTTACTACACATTAAAATACTTTGAATTGTTAAAGATTAAATTATTAAAAAAGTGGTTTCTAATATTTTGGACTTGGCTCCTTACAAAAAAGGCAGTGTCTGCTCAGATTTCAGATGTCGGTTAGTTGTTAGCGATGGCACAAAAAGAGCCATTTCCCCCTTTACACATCTTTAAAGGTGTCTCTGTTTGAGGCACAAAGAAGTCAAATTGTCCAATATTTCACAAAAAAAGCAAAGATCAGAGAAAAGCCCCCAAAATGAAAACTATCTGATAATGTCATAAATCATATAATTTATGGAGTATTCTTTACATTGTTGTATTCATGTTGTATTCATTACTTTTCTCCCAGCACTTAATCTCACTCCTTTTAAAGGATCATCAAATGCTGTATTATTAGAGCACCCACAATGATTCTGCTCGAGACGTTTGTGAAGGACCCGTTCATTATTCAGATGGCAAATATTAAACCATTTCAAACATGCTGGCTGTGGCAGCAGTGCTGTAACTCCACTGCATGCAGTAGTTACCTTCCACTGTCACTGTGAAGTAATGGACGACTTCCCCTAATGTGTTCTTTGCCTTGCACATGTACTTCCCGCTGTCTTCCTGTTCAACTGTTGGTACAATCAGCAATTTCCCATGATTCTCCAGTTTTGCTTTAACAGGAAGGTGATGACCAATCTTCACCCACTCAACCTGTGGAGTTGGGCTAAAAGAAAGGGGAAAAAGTTAGATATGACCTATACATGACAGGATATGACATTCAATCAGGTGATAAGCCATATTTAAACTAAATACCCCATACAGAAGTGTAATATATGCCATATATGTCCCTACATGAATAGTGATGCTGTATTATTATCACATATATACATCCTCTTGATATATGAAGATATACATTTATGACACAAAAAACATAGAAAAATTTGTATGTATGTATGTACATTTATTAAAACTAGCTATATGGTGAATTTTTATATGGTATAACATGTTGCACGAATTTATGTTAACAATATAAATTTAATTTATATAGATTTATTTTACTAATCCAACATACATATAAAATTCTATATGTTTATTTATGTTTTTCTTATTATTCTAAACATTTCTATCTTCCCACTCTGGAAAAGAGGTTTCAGACTTTTGGACCCTAGTGTCTATAACATCAACATCTATTGAGAGGCTTTGTGATGGATATATATTTATGTACATGTGCCTATAAGCATACGTACATAAACAAAGATATTTGTATGGGCTAGACAGTGCAGCGGGCGGGGTCCGATGGTGGCGCCTTAATGGCAGCGGCTAAGGCTGGCTGCCTGTCTGTACTGGAACCACCTCCTCCCCCCCTCCCCCCTCCCCTGGAGCAAGTTGTTTGCGTCGATATGTTGTAAAATGTGCTTATATATGCTTATGTTGCCGAGGTTTTTTTTATCAAATCCACACTGTACCCCCCCGGAGTATAGTTTGGGTTTATTTCTTTTTTTTCTCCTCTCCTCTCCACATGTTTCTCCCCCTTCCCCCCCCCCCTTTTTTTGCTACAGTCATCCTGTTATGTTATGTGTTGACGGGGTGATTGTTGTAATTTCGCTGCAATTGTACTTGTACTGTTACAGTGACAATTAAGCCAATCCAATCCAATCCAATCCAATTTATGACAATATATGAAACTGTTTGGATTTCTAATAGGTTTCATATATAATTTAACATATGTCATGTATGGAAATTCAGTATATGTACGTATTTTACATTTGTCTATGAGACAGTAAATCTCGTCTCTACTCCACTGAAAAAAAAAAGGTTTAAAATCAGTTTTACATTCATGTCAGTTCAAAAATAGTCTTAGTTTATTTTTGGAGTTAAATTCCTCAGAAGTATAAGAGAATGAAGTTATTGAAAAAGGTAGTGTTACTTACTATCCCTCAGCAATACACTCCAGTTTCAAGTCTTCTCCTTTGACCAGCTTTGTCTCTGATCTGACACCAGAGGGCGTCAGAAGAGAGGGCCTTCTCTCCAGGATTGCATTAGCTAAGGAGGTACAGCAGAGAGTTAGACAGTGTGATGCACATCAGAGATGTAATGCAGTTCTCTAAAGGCTACACTTAAATATATTTATACATTGATACTGACACACCTGCATTATGCACACAGCTCTTTACAGATGCTGCACAATACAGGGGTGTTTTACTCTGAAAACTTACCCATTTCAGGACTCATGTCACTTTTTTCTGAAATGGAGGCGGATGAGACAAAAATACAATGAACATGAGGACAACATGGATGCATCATGACAAACATCACCGAGATCAAAATCAAAACATAAATCCAAGAGGATGCACAAACAAGACGGCGTGACACTTGGATGGCTTTTGAAGTGTTGCTATGAGTGTGGACATCAATGAACGTGTCGGAAATGATCAGCCCTCTCAAAACAAATCAAAGTTTGCATCATGCTGGTTTGAGAGGAAAACAGCACTTGAGCGAAGACAAAGGAGCTGAAGTGACACCTACTTGTCTTGATGATGACAGACATGGCAGTCTTCTGAACGATGGTGCGTATTCTCGGGAAGGCGGCGAAGCAGCAGTAGTCTCTTCTGCTGTCCTTCTCCTCCGCGTGAGAGAAGTAAAGATCTCCGCTCAAGCCCATAGAAACTCTCTCATCCTGTTCTATGTGCTGAAGATCTGAGCACAGACACAGGATCAGTTTAGACAGATCAGCATTTCCCCATTTTAACACCATAATAACATACATACTAAAGCTTTTTATACATCGGTATAAGTCTAATGATGTCACATATAATAATGTGTCAATCATAGGGAACAGAAGCAGAACCAGGACTTTTACTTTGATACTTTCAGTTCGTTTTGGTGATAAGTCTTTGTGTGTACTTTTACCAAGGTTAAAACTTTTACTTTGAAGGATTTAACATTATTGTTTTGTACTTTGAATTATGTAAAGCATGCAAATACTTATTTCACAACACCTGTTAAGTGCTTGGAAAATCATCTTATTCTTCTGGCATGATCACACAGGCAAAATATTCTGTATCACCTCTTCAACGAAACAAAAGAAAATTAAGACCTGAGCCTGGTCTAAGAGTCTGACCAACGTTTGTCTGCACAGCAGAGTTTGAGATTTAAGGGATCAGTCAGTTCAGAAGGTTAGGAGAAGAATTTTTTTAGGAAGCTTAAAATATTTTGCTGTCTCAATATAACTAAATACAGAATATGATGGATGAGAATAAAAGGTGTTGAAATTTGTATTTTCAAACAAATTGCACATACACCATTATTAATTTATTATCAATAGAAGGTATCACTTACTGATAGTCATCCAGTAGATCTGCAGAGGTGGTATTCCCTTAGGTGGGTCACACTTCAAAGTGAAAGGCTGGCCCTCCTCCACCACGACAGGCTCGAGTGTTTCTTTAGGAAACTTTGGAACATCTAGGTTAAAGACAAAACCTACAGTGAGCAGACGAGGTCAGACCAGGGTGAAGGAAATAAACTGTGCAGTGCTCGTCCTCTCCAGCAGATGGCAGTAATATCATTCTTGAATTCTGTGATGTGCCTTGTGTTTCCTAAGCTCTGTATCATTTAGAAGTTTGAATTCTATAGGATTTTTTTTTTTCTTTTTTCAGTTCTTGGCCTCCAGAAACAAAACAGACATCACTGTGACTATTGTGTGTGGCTTGTCACCACTGCTGAAAAGCCTGGCTGAAGCACAGTCAAATTTAGTCAAAGTCCCCTGTAGAGTGGATTTTCTTTTGAGGATTTATTGTGCATGGGAACAAAATGAAAAATGTAGCAAAGGAAATGATGGAGAGGCTGGATCACACTCGATGCTTTCTCCAATACTTAGCTACAGATGAGATGCTGCGAGGGGTGGAGCACTCAGGAGCCTCAACGACTTTCTGCCACGTCCAATACAATGAAAAGCTCACAATAGAGAGATGCAGTCATTATACAGGACTGCTGGCCCTGAATCACTTTGAAAGCACTGTAACAGAGCACCTGACACACATACACACACACACTCACAGATGTATGTTACTCACGGGGCACAATGAACTCAATCTCCTTCGATATAGCGGTCCCCAGTTTGTTTGAGGCGTAACAGCGATAGGTTCCCTGGTACTCTGTAAGGTTCCCATTATTGGGTATCACAAAGGTCCCAGAATCCTCTTCTTTCATCAGCCAGGGGTCTAGAAAGGGGTCGAATTCCTGGCCATTCTTTGTCCATCTGAATCTACATAAAGAAAGCCAGTATTGAAATGTCAAGTTCTACAGCTGAGACTCATTTTACAAAGCTGCTGCGCAAACTCAGCAACAAAATTCAGTACATCATCTCAATAGCCAACTGTTGTTGTTGTTGTTGTTTGTTAATAGTGTCTGCTTGGCTGCTAACAAGCTCTCCATCCTCCCCCCCTCCCATCTGAAGTGATGCAAGGCCTGGTACTCACTCCGGCTCAGGATTCCCTTTGGCTTCGCACGTCACGGGGAAGCTCTCATCAAACGGGAAGGCGATGAGGGAGCTGGGCGACTGAGCTGTGATGGTGGGCAGCTGCTCAACTGGGCAACAAACAGACAAGCAAGCATGGAGATGTGCAAAATACAACACAGGCCTCAATACTGAAACTCTATCCAAAGTATATCGTATTAAGCATGATACTACAGCAGTGGTTCCCAACCTGTTTGGCCTGTGACTCCTTAAAACGATGCCTTCTTGTGACTCCCGAAGCTATAGGACATTTGTGTGAGTAGTTCAAGTGAAGAGTAACTTAACTGAAGAATTTTAAGAGGCCTGAAGTAGTAAAAGTGTCCAGTATTTCAGAAGAAAAAACTTTTTTGGGACCCTGTGACTCCAGATTGGAAACCACTGTACTATGATGTTTATGACTGTATGTGGCTATATGCAGAGTTCTATCCCAAAACATATCAGACAATAATAACTTTGCTCAAAATAGCTTTATAAATATAGAGATTGTTTTTGTTTTGGTATACAACTCTTCATTTGGTCTCATGATGACAGACCTGTGACGTGGTACGGATGGAGGGATGGAGTATGTGTGATTATCTGATGATTAAGTGTTGAGGAAAAGCAAATGACATGAGTCTGAGACGCTAAAATACCAGTGTTATGGAGTCATGACTGATGACACATGAGAATCAGATCCAGTACATATGGCTACAAGCAAAGCTCTACAGCGAGTCAGGAGATTAAGTGACAGAGCTGAGGACGTCACTAATACCAGCGACAGTATGGCAGAGTGAACTTACTGTTTACATGACCTAAAACTACACAATCCACGGCAGCGCGGGGGGGGGGGGGGGGGGGGGGGGGGGGGTAAACAAAACAGAAACAGTCTCGTCACAAGTATTCTCTGTACGCAAACACACACATTAGTAATGCACTACAGAAGACTGAATTAAAAAGATATTCTGACATCACTAAGCCCCCAGAATGCCTTGTTCTTTATCTGTTCTTTATCAAGCCTTTAAGACATGTTTATATGAATTATTGAGGCAGAGGTTTGATGTGTGTTCTCAATGAAACGGGGACACACACTGATCCAACACAAGAGAAACAAGTAACCTGAATTCAAGAAGACAATAGCTGTAGATGTATTTATTCCATTCGCAGAACGCTCGATGGTTGGAACAGTTCTCTATGGTGTGATTTATTTGCTTCTTAATAATTTAGCACTTGAAGTTAAACCAAGGACAGGTTCTCTGGAGATGAGCATCACTCCTCACAAACAAGCTCTTCTTGTTTATATATTTACACCAGATCCTCGTCCTTTGACATGTTTATTATCTCAACATTTAGCTGATTCATCCTGGACTCAGACTGCAACATATCACACAAACATTTAGTGGAATCAGGTAATCTTTGGTTAAATATCTACTTTTCATTTCAGTACTTATAAACATGAGGCCTTCTGATTTGATATCAAGTCTTAAAATTTAGTCAGTTTACAATATTTTACAGTGCACAAGCAATGATTTAAAGAGTTAGTTCACCCAAATTACAAAAAATAAAAGGGTTCTGTAGAGTTGTTCAGATTCCACTACTAGTAAAGGAAATGCTGTCTAAGATACTGGACTGGGAATTAGTGAGTACACGAGTCTATGCCTACGCAGGAACTTGTGTTCTGCAGCCACTAGCAACTACTGTTATAGAGCAGTGAAGAAGAATAGATTTCTGGTAACTAGCATAACAAGGTCACTAATAATAACAAAGTCACTAAAAGGCAACAGATGCTGTTCTATCTGGACCTATAACCTATAACTTATTGAGAAATCATTACATTTTGACAGAGTGCCTCTGTTTTAACCAGTGCAGCTTTTCTAGCCTTTACAGCACTGGTTCACATGATGCTATTCAGCCAATCACTGCGTCTCAAGTCAGAGCACAATGCAAACACAGGGGAAACGAGAGGAGAGATAGTCAGAGAGCATATGACAGCTTGCAGTAGTAGGAGACAACAGCTTTCAGTTATTTGACAGCAGTCAAATCACATCCATACAGGGGTATTAGGATACAGCTGTTAACATTTTTTTTGTAACCCATTGATATCAGCCGAGTTCAGGTACTGAAATTGGTACCGGTCAGGAAAAATGGAATCGGACTCCACTGTGTCTGACCCCACTCGGACCCTACTGTATCTCTCCATCTATCCAGATAATTTTTGTTTTATTAGCCGAGATACCCTGTGGACTGCGTTTAGTTTGTGGTGCTGACATTATTTAAAATTTGCAAATTCAAAATCAATGTGGTCTTTTCAGAAATAACATCTTTGTTTATCTGGATATAAAGACAAATCTTTTTAAATAAGGTCTTCTTCAATAGAAAGGGTAAAACTCTTAACAGTGGAGCAGTAATGAGAAAACATATTTTCAGTCATCTGAGTAATCTGTCCCTTTTACTACAGCAGTCACTGAGACAAACATGTACCCTCCTGCATCCTTTGTGAACATGTGTGAATTCGTGATGCGCTACAGTACAAGTCAGCAACTCACCCTCTAGTGGGATGTCGATGGCGGTGTTCGTATGAAAGGCACAAATACAGGTGATCAAGCCCAGCACGGCGACTGCTCCCGGCCTCCTCTGCGACCTCATGGTTTCACTGTAAATCACTGTAAATCTAGGACGTCCTCAAGAAACGAGCACTCTCCTCCGCGTCTTCAGTTCATTTCTCTGCCACGCTGAAGGTGCCGTACCTGTGAGAGCGGCACAGACGGAGAAGGCCCCATGAATCCACCCACGTGCTTGGCAGACAGAGAGGCAAACCCCAAACACAACAAATCCCCCGTGACTGGGAGCCTGATTGCTCTCTGCTCAGCCAGGCATAACCAGGCACACCACACATTTTCATTTGCATCAACAGGGACTCTGTTCTGTGCTAGTTCAATTTTTGCTGTGACAAAGGAATATTCACATTAAAGCCTCCTATCGTCCCTGTCCCACGGGACTCAGATTGTTTTGTAGTTTGATGTCTGTGGAAGTGTGTGGCATAGAGTGTAATTTCCATGCAACGATGGAAATAAATAAATAAACAAATAGAGGAGCCTGTGGATTTATGAATTCATGGCAGATGTTCAACATTACTGAAGGAAAAAAAAAAGCATTTGTTCCAAAACATAGCCAAGACCAAAATCAAAATTACCATCAGAGTTGAGACACTGTTCAGCCGATTTAATCATCCTGCTGTTTTTGATCAGTGCCTGCATGATTCTGATAACAATGACTCAAAGAGATTAACAATGCAACTACAAATTTATCTATTATTGCAGCACAAGTTGCTGCCTGAGGGTTGTGAGGCACAAATCGCATACATAGTTAACAGTCAGAGCGAGCCGAAATATTCTTCAATATAACTAAAAACAATCAGAGAGAGTAGGTACAGTAAAAAAGGAGGAGGATAGCAAGTCCAGTAATCACAAGTACTGTATTTGTGTTGATTGGGCAACCCTTGGGCAACTAGTGCATCCTCATCCAGCTGTGCAGAGAAGAGCCCAGTGTTCACAGTAGTGCTTGGATCCAACACTTGCTCTTTCCTAATCTTCTTACTGCCTTTAACAAACTCAACAGGAAACACTGAGGTCGAACTCCAGCTCCAGAGATGTAATTGAATAATTGACCAGAGAACAAAAGAGTCGATTTCATTCACTGGGTGAACTATGAACACGATCTCTGAACTTTTCAACCATGCCTCATGATAATGGTATTAACTCAGTCTGTGACTCAATATTGACCTTTATGAACCAACTTGTGACCCCTGCCACGCCCACCAACGGCATCACCAACCAGGTTCGAGACTCTGCGTGTGCTACACATAACATCAATCCACCCGACTCAATCACAATTCAGGCTTATTGGTGTCTCAGAGTTATAAGTCATCTAAAGAAATGCCTGAGGCTTTCCTTTGTTTCAGTCTTTCCCACTCATGGTGATTTATGCGACTAAACACAGATTAAAATCAAAAGGTAAGGGCTTTGTGCTAATTGGCTTGTGCTTTGTTGGTAAGATTGGCCTGGTTAAGGGGGGGGGGGGGGGGGGGGGGGGGGGGTTAAAATTCCCACAAGACAATGTGTTCTCATTGTCCTATTGTGCTGGCCAAAATCCTTTACCAGCCCAACAACACCTTAGATGGATTACACTTTGTTCAAACTGTGCTTGATCATTTGCCTTTTGATTTAATTTGTTCTCCCCTCGTTAAACATTTATTGAGAACCAACTCGGCCATCTGGCTGAGGGAGGTCCGCTCAGAGCTTAACTGCTGACAATGTCTACACTGAAGTCAGAGGGTGTTGGACCTATATGATGCACACGAGAGGGGCCCCCCTCCAGCTCGCCTGATTTACAGACCGCGGGGCTGTTCTTAATCCCCGCCCCTTTCAGCGGCGATCACACCAGCCTGAGATTGATGGAGCTGGCAGGAGGTTAAAAGCTGCTCACTGTGGGAAGGCCAATATGAACCCTAACCTTACCGAGCCAAGACTCAGAGGGGACAGAAGCTCCGCCGTGGAGGGGGCGCGAGGAGGGAAATGAAGCGATGTGGGCCAAGAAAAAATCTCGCTGCGTACTGTCTCTGAGTGACAGATGTAGAGCGCTCTCTGACTAACTTTCTCCTTGTAAACACGACAAAATCACTTCTGAATGTGGACCAATTCGATGCAAAGGCATTGTAACCTAATTTCACTCATCAGCATTAATGTGTTTGCCACAATTAAAAGCTTCTCAGACGGTTTTCAAACTCCCTGCTTTAATAAATCTTGTCAGCTTTACCTTAGACGGCAAAAATGGGACCACAAGAACTTTTTCAATCGATGTAAATTAATCCACTGTGTTGAGTTGAATCTCTTAAGCCTTAAATTCCCTTGTAGTGAAGTCAGCACTTGATTGAATGAATTGGAAAACAGTGAATCTATTAGAATAAATGAATTATTATGAATTATACAAAAAATAAACCTGAGTATTCAGTCTCGCCTGTATAAATCCTGAAATCCTACAATGTGGTAGTTTGTATCTTGGGTCTGTTTTGTGTCAGTTACAATCCCTCATATGCAATGGTACCTATCAATCAATTACTATAGAAAAATAACTATTTTGATCACTGGTTAGTTTTTACAGTCATTTTTCAAGAGAAAATATCCAAACATTCTCTGGTCTGAGCTTCTCAGGTGAGGAGAATTTCTGTTCTTCATTGTCGTACTTCACTGCAAACTAAGCATATCTGGGATTTGGACTGTGGAACAAAACAAAGACGTTATCTTGGGCTGTGGGAAGCTCTGATGGAGATTTTTACACTTTCTTTGGACATTTAATGGACTAAGTGATTAAGCAGCAGCAAAATAAGAAGAATAAAGCAAATTAATCAATCATGAAAGTGATCATTACACTAACTGGAAGCATGTCTTTTGCCATTAAAAGAACTAAAGCAGATTTTATGTAAGGCTGCAACTGACAATTATTTTCATAATTAATTAATCTTTTAATCGTTTAATGTACAAAATCTGAAAAAAATACTTGATATAATTCTCACAGTCCACAATAACCTCTTCAAATTGTTCGTTTTGTCTAAGCAACAGAGTCAAAAGCCCAAAGATACACAGTTTACAGTTGTGTAAAACAGACAAAAGCAGCAAATGATCACAATGGAGGAACAGGAAACAGTCAACGTTTGAAAAAGAATCATTTCAGTTGTAGTGTGATGTGTCTATTCAGTCTCAAGGATGGGTCTGATTGCTACTGCTTGAGAGTGTATGTGCCTGCAGTCTGCATGCTTTATGAGATGGTGAAGTGTCAGATGATAAATGTAGTTTGTAGCATTTTCAGTCTTTGCTGGCACAGGTTTTCAGTTTTTGTTGACACTACAAAACTGCCATCCACTAAATCTGCAAACTGGACTTTAAGTTGCCGGAGAACCACCTCACCACTGAAGTCTTCATACCTTGTTTATCCATGATTGACATGTAAGGTTTTGTAACTGTGAGCTGTAACTTTGTCACGATTGGTTAGAAATTCGTTTTGATGTGATGTGTAATGTAATTTTTTAACAGTATATTTCAACTTCTCTTATGAAGAAAATTCTCTATGGCAACCTGTGTTTTTATCATTTATTGTATACTGCTCAACCTCACTTCACCTCTCTTCTTCCGTAAAGTCAAAGTCTCTCAGCTGTTCTTCACACTGTTGATTCCTGCGTGTGTGATTACTGTGCAGTTTTCATTTCTTTTTTCTCAAGGAAACAATCCTGGCACACTACTATACAACTGGCAAGTTCTGTTTGTTTCTCGACTCCTATAGTTCAGCCATCTGCTCCGGCGTTCACACTTCCACTGTGACCCATAAACAAATGTGCAAATATATGAAACGTGTCACACACTGCGAGGATCGTATGAGTACGAATTCAAAGAAAAGAAAAAAACACACCAACAAGTTGTTTCCTTGAACATTTTTCGCACTTGTGTACATGTTGTTTGGTGGTGGCATGGGGGTGGGGGTGGGGTGGGGGTCCAGGCTAAAGCATTCAAAGTTCACTACAGTAGGCCCTTGAGCTGGCACCATCTGCTCCTCTCTCACACAAAGACAACAGGCAGAGAAGTGTGGGCCTACTGTAGTTTAATGTGCAAGCCTGTAATAGGATTAAGCAGATCCTCGTCTTGTCAGGCTGGATTAAAATATTCTCTTCGTTAAAGACCTGCAGCGGGAAGACAGCAGCTCCACACTCCCCTCTCACACGCCCGATAATGCCTCCACACTGATTCCTATTTGATCGTTCAAGAACAATTAAAACAACGGCCGAGCTGATTAACGCTAAGCGCCAATTGACTTGTGCTGCTTCTGATGTGTGTAATGAGCGCGCAGTTTTTTAAATCGTAATTTTGTTCTTTTTTTTGTCCAATCAATTGCTCATTTAGCTCGCAGTGAACAACAAAGCATGTGTGAGAGGTAAAACTTTTGGTATGTGGAACTGAATTTTCCTCTTTGTTTAGAGATTTTGTTTTCCCTCCCCGTTCTTCTGAATTTGAACTAGACTGCGCTCTGACCTTTGGCAATGATAAGCATGTTCAGTATTCTACTACAAGCCCGGCAATGTAATTCATCTATTATTAAAATATTAGGGGCGGGAGACATAACAGAAACAAGACACTAAATGAGATTAGGAAGTGGGAGCAATATTAGATAATATGCTTGTCTAATTGAGATTTGGCTCGATTTTACTGCACTTCAGAAAGCATGACAGTTCCATTATCACACCATTAATATTTCAGAGGTCTGGAGCTTTAGCATGCTGCAGAGACAGGATCTGGTGCTGGGCGAAGGAGTGACAGAGGAGGGTGAGGATGGAGGAAAGAGGAGGAGAGGCTCTCGGGGCTCAGATGCAGACAGATATAAAGCGGCTGCACTGATGAACTGTCCAGGGTCTGACCCCTGTGCTCTCTATGAACTAATGAAGAACGACCTCCGTGACCCCACATGAACTCTCATCGCCTGGGAGAGAGTGGGATGCACTACATATATGGTGCAGTGACCCTGCAGCCTAATATAACTGCACATAGCACTACAGTAGGATAGTAATGTGACCAGCCCTGGAACAAGTCTGTGTAACGCTGGGAACACGCTGGCTGCGCAGCGTATGCATGGTGGCTGCAGTTCACACACGCATGACTGCTTTTCAGGCTACTCCAATGTTGGATTTCTTTTCATCCTAAAATAATTCTGATTTATTTTTGACAGAAAATGTCAGTAAAATGCCACTGTCTCCACATGCAGCCGCTAAAATGGTTAAAAATATATTTATATTTGTTTCATGTCTGTGTCGTCTTCAGATTCAGCTCAGACTACAGTGGAGGGTTTAAGCGTCTGAGAAACAAGACGCTTAGATGCCAGATCTCCAGATCATGCAATGCAGCCACAAGGCGTGAGACGCAGGAGTGGGCAGTGTGTCTCTCTCTCTCTAACCCATGAACATGGAAACTGAGACGTTCTGTAGCCGCCACACGCACACCACGCAGCCAGCGTGTTTCCAGCTAAAGATGTAGTTCATTTTAAAAAATAATAATTCAGCCACTAGAGGTTTTTTTTTTCTTGTCAGTAATGTGAATTTTTTCCAAGAGCTTTGCATTTTTCCATGAACAAAAGAGCATGAAGGCCTCTTCCAGCCTCTAATAAGTTGCTCTTTTGTGTGTCTGAAAACTGTTTGTCTCCATAAAATATGAAATTCTGCTGTGGACATTCAAGCGAAATGGGAATGAAGACTGCACTAAATAAAACCTCCAGTGGTCTCTTCATATCAGAGTTAACCATTATGTCTGCTTTGGATTATGACTTTTAATTCTAGTCTGTTGAATAATTTATATGCAGCATGGAAACAGTGATCATCAGAGCATGTCACATGACATGATAATAAAAATACATAACAGCTGCTTTCAGAGTCCTCACATTGAACCTGTTAATATGTTTAAAGCAAAAGAAAAGGTTTCACAAAGTGCACTGCACCTGTCTGCATCACAGCTTACAGCTTTCCTTCACTCCCCCTCTGATCTGCTCTCTTTGAAGTCCCACAGGAGTGCCCCCCTGCCCAGGACAATAATCACATTAGCGTGTGATCCTCGCTGAGTAGCCGGCAGAGAGATGAATTCACAACCTGGACTGGGGGGACTGGAATATTATTTTGTGTGAACTAACACGTCGTTCCTCTCTCCACACTCGTTCACTTTGTCCGACTGATGCTGGCAATTTCCCCAGACAGAACTGTGCCACAGCGAGACATGATCGATGGCTCTTATATCCCAAATCCTTACCTCCATCAGACCCCGAGGCAATTTATTTCTGCCAACAACCAAGAATTTCTGATGTTCTACAGCACACAGAGCTGCAGCAAAACCACATTTTCACAGAAAAACCTCTGCTGCTTCATCCATTTAATCCCTTCAGGTGTCCAATATGCATTCAGTTAAAAAAAAAAAAAAAAAAAATCATCATTTCAGCCTGTGAAATGAGAGGTTCTGCAGTGACTGATATTCAGCATTTGAATTTCCTGTGTCGTGCTAGAGCGAAGCATCTGGACAGTGTTACTCTGGGTAAGCTGTTTGACACAGCTGTCGGATGTGTGGCCCAGTTCCTGCGCCTCTCCATCACTTAATAAGGTCGAGATGAGGTTGTGTTGAGACCAATCGAATGGAATGAGTTCAGGACCAGACGCTCAAGATTTAAGATTTTCAAATATGACAAGGCAGAATCTCAGTGTTTACACTAGATTCTCACAGTCTGTAGACACGAAAACAAGAAACGCATCATAATAAGTCACTGAATTCACCATTCAACCTTTAAATGCTGATAAAACTTTGGACAGCGAGCAATAATTTTAATTGCTTTCAAGGCAAAACTGTCATCAACTTGCAAATTCTTGAAACGATGCTGATCAAAGTTACATCCACAGGCTACACAGTTAAAAACTTTCACATTTGAAAAGGAACTCGGCTCTGGGTTTGATATTCGAAGGCACATTAAAGAGAAACAAATGGGAAGTTTCATACTTTCATCTTTTTCACTCTCTAAAACAAACACAGCTCCCTTTCTTCATCATCATTGATCATTAAGATTCTTTTCTAACATCAAACCAATCAAAGCCAGATGAAAAATGAAACTAATTGGTTTGGTTTCACTTACAGGCACAGGGGCTGCAGTACAACGTCCTATACACACACTGTATTCTTTTCCCTTGTTAATGACATATATGTTTATTGGCATATTTTTTAACACATAATCACTCAAAAATCTAAAGCAAGAAATGTCATAAGTTCCATTCCACAGTAAATGGATCATTAAATAAAGCTAACTGGAGGTCTACAGTGATGCACCTCAAGGTCCGTTTGAAAATCATCCCTGTTACTGCTCAGTTTGATGTAAATTTGCTTTGGCAAGGAACAAGACACAGAATGAACTCAAGTGACTGTGAATCCAGTCTGTATTTGTTTAGGGAGTGTCTGGAAAGTATCCAGGCATACTGTGACGTATCACAGCAGACTTTTAAGGCTCCTTGAGGTTAAATTCATAAACTATGAGGCCTGAAAGCATGACAACACAATCAGCCAGTTATCACAGAACATAATTAAACCATGATTCATCCTGTGGAACAAAAGATCACTCAGCAACTGGTGTATTTATGTATTTACTTTGAACTGTATGACTAATCTCACTTAAAACTGCAGCTAACAGTTGTCATTATTGATTTATTTGTTGATTATTTTCTAATTAATTGTTTAAATGTTCACTCATCACAATTTCCTACAGCTCAACCTGATTTTTTCAGATCAACCATCAAAACTCATTTACTTTTTACTTTACTGTAATAAAAGAAAAAAAACCCAGCAAACATTTGTGAAGCTGAAACCAGTGAATTTTGGGCATTTTACTGATAAACATACTAACTTACAAGCTTACAACTCACGATCAATCGATTATCCAAATAGTCGCAATCAACTTGTCCATTAATAGACTGATCATTACAGCTCTAATCTCATTAATCTCATTTATCTGTTTAGTCAATACACAGCACACTCAGATTTATTACTAAATCTAACTATATCAACGTGTTTTCCATACTCCTTAAAATTAAAACCTTAACGAGCTGGAAAAATCCCACAGTCACACAGATGCCACAGATGGATTTTTAAACTTTTCCCATGAATTACTTGTTCATTAATGTTCAACAGATCAAGCTTCAACATCCTCAGATGTTTGTCAGACATCACAATAACTATGAGGACAGAGCCTCATGAAGGAAACATTTTCATTCATATAAACTTTAGATTTTTCTGTGACAATTATGTGGAGATGCAAAGTGTTGAGGACAACTTTGTTTAGTCATAGAGCTGATTCAGCTGCAGTTGTTGAAAACTCTCTAATAGGGACCTTGATACAAACAACTAAATGTTGGCATTTTCACCTATAATAAAAAAAATATTAAATTTTTATTTAACAAAAGAACTGTTATGATAGAACTGATACATGCTCAAAAAACTATGCAAGAAAACAAGATTTCAACTATTTTTAAAAGGAAAATCAAAAGCTGGTGATTTTCCTTTTTACTTTTAGAGGACAAAAATCTAAAGTGTCTCCTCTTTGTGGAAAGACCAAGACTTAACTCAAATGTGCTGCAGCAGTTTTACAGCCATCCTCAGAAACTACAGAATACTTACAGGATTTCACTTCACCCTCAGCTTTGGTCCCTATGAGAGGAGAACCTGTTTCTTTCCAAGTGATAACATCCAGAGAAGAAGGAAACCACGAGTTTGGTGAAATCAGATTTCTGCCAAAATGGAGAGTGCTGAGCCTTGTTGTGCGTCGTGTCATACAGGCTGGAGATGGACAGAAGCGGAGCCACTGTAGTCACATATGTTGCCAAAGCCTCCAGCTTGGCAAAGACGCTCATTAAGCCACTGACAATCATTCCCACAAAGCCCGATCTAAAGGCTATTCACCGGGTGTGTACAAAGGAGAGTGGTGGAATGCAAGTCCCATCTCGCTCCCCGTTCAGCATCATGAAAGATGTTGGTGCACCTGAGGGCTGAACGAAAAGTGTTTATATGCAATGATCAATTGAGGGGGAAAAAAGGAAAATATGAGCAGTGTACTGGGTGGGAGCACAGATCACCTGCTGTGTGAAAATCTGTTGAGTTTTGCTGCAGCTGAAATCTTCTTCTGTCAGCCACTAACAATCTCCTTAATTGCTAATTCTGCTGAAGATTGTCGCCCAGCATTAGTCCAGTATTGTTTGAGCTTTTGAAGCGCTCCTCTCCTTTATCGTCCTTATGGAAAAGGATATTTGGTTGAAAAACCAGTGTTTTTTTTTTTTTTTCTAGTATGCGTCTGGATTCAAGTGGACCTGATTGTTCCACACTGGTGAACAGGGACCTGGCTCCACGACTATATAGATGGACTTTGAGTGGAGGCTGGGTGACATGTCAGGGGAAAGCTCAGTGCACTGAGAGTGCTGAGACTGTCGATAAGAGCCTTCCACCAGCCCAACAAAAAAAACGCAGTCTCTCTCCCACGACACACAGGGGAGGGGGGATGGGAGGATGGGAGGAAGTGCCCCCAGTCTGGATGATGTATGGTGTGGACCCTAGTCTGAGACTCTGGGTTTTAACGGGGAGAAAGGCAGAAAATGAAAGAGGGGAGGAGGGTCATGGTTGAATTATGCTGATGTGGGTCGTAACCGTGGTGAAAAAACCAACTGAAGGCGCGGCTGCATCGACGGGACTGGCAGCCACGAATAACAAGGTTGTTATCACTCAGGCCTCACAAATGCTGACAGTTGGGAAATGGTGTGTAGGTGAGGTTGTACCTTTATGGGACTGGATAGATGTATTTAGCTATTTAGCAGATTCTTATGGGCAATTTAAATATATACATTTTATTTCATTTTTTTTTGCCTATTACACTGAATATATAGCTGCTTGATTTAATTCTTTTTCACTCAAAGAAACAGACTGCAGTGAATGGACTGGCTTTTCATTTAATCTTGCTTGAGGTTTTCATTTAGAAAATTAGGTTTAAAAGGCAGACGTGGCAACATGATGAAGAAAATAGTGATATTCAAGGCTGGGATTTGGAAGTAGGGGGTGGTGGGTGGGGGGATGGGGGTTACACTGGTCTTTTCATAATGAGAGCAGTCAGCCAAAGTCAGTAACTGAGAACACTCACACGCCTCTGCAGCGTCAGCGCCAGGCCCTCAGAGCCCATAAGCACTCTTTGAGCTACAACAGGATGGAGCTGCCATTATGGCCACACAAACAGAGGGAAGCCTTATGAACTTTGCACAAATGCTTAGTGCTCCGGGGCTGGACAGCTCTGGAAGCCAGGGGAGATGGGTAGGTACCGGGGCAGGCTGCCAGTTCCGAAAGGCTTAGTGTTCACGCACTCGGGCCAGACAAACCTGACATTGTCCTGGGCACTGCCCCGGGGAAAGCCTCTTCCCCTTTCTCTCTGCTGCTCTGGCTCATTCACACTTCCAGCCCAGTTGATTCACTGATTTGGACATGACTTACAGAGGCAAGAAGGCAAACATTTATTCACACTTTGAACCAACTGTTAAAATGCCATATGGGAAGTCGGGGAGAAAGCGTAAGCAGATCGTGTAACTCAGTAAACTCATACATTCATCTGGCTTAGATTCTGCTGTCATCACACTTCACTGGCACCTGATGTGTCGTTTGTCACGTCTGCCTGTCTGATGCAGTGTTGAGCACACACTCTGACTTCACTTGGATAGGACTCATTCAGACATTCAATTTTAAATGAGATAATCCACTGCGCCCTCACAGAAAATGTGTACGACATCTTTAATTAATAACGTATCTCTTATCTCCCTCAAGCAGCTATCAAGAAGTGTTATCTGACCACTACAAGATAGAGGTCTGCAGCCACATCGTGTCACTGGAATTCAAATAATGCTGTCTTGACCCACTGGCCCCCAGAGGCAAGGGAGCACAAACCATATCGCACCCATTCAAACCTAAAGCTGTGTTGCCCCCCCCCCCCCAACTGACTGCTTTGAGAGCTAGAGAAAGAAAAATGGAGGTGGTCGCACCCATAGTTCATGGCCCCACTAAAACCTCAAAATGTAGCCGTGTGTTTCTAATGCATGTGCTCACGTGATACTTAAAAACCTCCTTCAACCTGTCGGGTGAAGACAAATGTTGACGCATTAAAGGGAATTTTTTTAAAAAACCAGTTAAGGAGGAGCCATCAATATTCCTCAAGGACAACCAGATCGCTGAGAAAGCAAGAAGACTGATTTACACTTTTCTCACCATTTGGCAAATATGCTGGCTACACACAGTGTGAGGCTTTTAATTGAACTTTGGGCACGAAGCCCGTTTCACCAAAAAGTCGTCTGTTACTCAGTCTGTCGAAAACAGTCAATAAGCCTCTAACCTGGCACTGGCAGAGAGAAGGAAGGCAACCTGCCTTTGGCTGATACCATGTGCTTTCTTCTCTGCTCTCTGAATCAATATGAACACCGGTGCATTTCTGTGTATGGTTGTCTTATGAGTTGCCATGGTAACAAGTACCCCGATCTTCATACTGATCACTCAGGCATTGATGAAAAGTTGGTTTTTTTTTGGGTTGATGCATTGTGGATCTGCTCACACCGACATCCTACATGATGATGTATTTATACATTTATTTCAGGTCACAGTTTAGGAATCCCATCTCAAACAAGTTGCAACTCTGTTTGAACTCAGCAAGAACCTGCACATTATTGCCATTACTGCAATTATTATTGGGACTTGTGCAGTTTATGACCTGTGACTGCAAATGAAAAACAGACAAAGTTCCTGCGATGAAATTGCCCACATTTATGTGCGGTTCTCCATTATCCACGGCACTTTAATGGTCCCCTCAATTATTTCCAGATCTGTGTTGACAGCTGATTTATTTAGCACAGCACACTACAAAGAAACTGATCAAACAACCCATATCTGAAAACAGATAACTCTAACTTCATCCAAGGAGGTGTATTGCACACATTCTGTGTCACAAATCTGAACTACACAAAATGCTTCATATTGTAATAGTGGCGTGGCTTAAAAAGTGTTTGCAAACAAGTGTTAAGTGGTTCCAGGTCTTTCAAGTCCAGGAAAACAGTTGACTGTGAAGGCAGACCTGACTGTGAGGACAGGAGAGACTGTACCAGACTGTTATCCAGCTCTCTCAGTCAGACTGCCGGCCCTCAGAGCGTCACAGATGGTGCTCTCAGCGATCATGGCAGTGATCAGGGGAGCTCTTCTCCTGATTAGCACACCTACTGAACACAATGTGCACAACAACGTCTGTTCCTTCTCTGGCTGTACAACACCTATAGTGGTAAGCAAACACGACTTTTCCAAACAATGAACAATCTGTCTTTTGCAAGGCAAATGTAAGATATTCTTGATTTAATTAAAAACTCATTTTATTGAGTGAGTAAAACCATGCTCTTCGAACATTTAATTCAAGTTTAAATGTTATATGGTGCAGTGAAATAATTCTAACCTTTGAGACTAAGGAGTACAAAGTTTATATGTTTACCAGAATCCTGTATTTCTTTCCAGTAATTTCTTTCATTCAAACCCTCACTTAACATAAACGGCCAGCCTATTTAAGAAATAGGAGGCAGGGAATGATTTAAGAGGAAATAGTAGACCAGAACCTGGACAAAAGCCGACTGGCTCCTATAGTTTCTTATCTTCTCTCCTGTAGACAAGTTCAGATGAAGTGTCCACTTAGAACTCAATTTAATCATGTTTGCCCCAAGAATCAATAAGCTATTTCCCCCTGGTCACTTTTAGCAATGGAAAAGGCCTCTACTCCGCAGCTATTTAGAGTGTGTACCCAGCTGACGAAGAATACAGAGGCAAACATAAACCTGAATAATGAATTCATTAAGATAAACGCGGTGTCTCGCAGTAAAATGTGTAGGCATGGTAACCAGGCTTGGCTCTGCTCTGAGATACACCCTGGACACACAGCCCTCCAAATGGTTGGAGGGATCAGCATACACACATTGGCACACAGACAGTGTGTGCAAACATGCACACACACACATGCGCTCACATATGGACAGACCTGCTCACACAAGTGTCGCTCTAGCCTGAATCAAATCCCCTTCTCCAGAGAGGGCGGCTCAGTTGTAATTTAATGGAAAAGTCCTGCAGGCAGGAAGCTAAATGAGAAGATGATCATCTCCATCAGTGGCAGCCCACCTGTCAGAGAAAAGGTTCATCTGGAAACACTCAAGGCACTACCAACATTATTATGGCAACAAGTAGGATTAATTATTTCCGGAAAATAACTTTTTTTCCGCCTATAGTCCTGTGACAAGGGAAAGCTGAGAAAGATAATTTAGTTGCACGCCCACTCATAATAAGCAGTAAGGATCTAACAGCCTTTTAAGGAGTGCCCTGCTGGCCACCTTTTCACACACACATCTCGGGGTCAGCCCTTCAGGAGCACTGAGGCAGAGCAGCCTGTCGCGCTACACGGTTAATCCTGCGGTGGAAAATGTTGGTGGGATCGGTCTCACATGGACGCACAGCAAGAGGCGGGGAGGCAGACCAATATTTGAGACGAATTAAAGATGTGTGTGTGTGTGTGTGTGTGTGTGTGGAGAGGACTGTGGGTGTTGAGGGCGAGGCTGTGTCTGCTTGTCAATAGGCTGGCTGCACAACTTTTCAAACTTCATCCTCATTGAGCAAATAAAAAGAACACTGACACATCTAACTCAGTGTGTGTGTGGGCTGACAACACTGCCTCCATGTTACTTTGCTTTAGCAACAATAGGAAAGCCTTGTTTCCCCGATATTTACCTTAAAATGTATCCATAAATTTTTTTTTTTAAAAATACAATACAACAGTACCGCGCATTTCTTTCTTGTCCTTACTTTAGCACTGGTGAGAACTCTGTAGCCTTATTATTCTCAGAGCCTCTCTTGATAGCCAATTAGCCCATGTCAGCTATAGTAGCCCACAGGCACAATTCTATTAAGTACACCAGGAAACCGTACTACCATGCAAATATCCCTCCTGGCTTCACTTGATGGATTGTGCTTATCAGTGTCTTGTTATATTTTTATGCTACATATGTTCCAGGAGAATCAAGCACAGGATACTTGGGACTCAGGGTAGTAGTGGTTTATAAAAACTTAAAATCAATCACTCATAAATAATTCAATGTCTGGAGGGCCCTGTTGAGGAAGCACAAAACCTAACATTTGCCTGCAACCTCGTGCACGACACGGACAGCTGAATAAATTATGGGGTAGCAGAGAAATTTATGGAGGAGAATAAAGCAGCACCTGCTGACCTGGGGCAAAACAGGTACAGTTTCCTTATTAGATGTACTATACTCAGCAGCCAATCATAAAAATGCACTGTTTTACTGTTCATGTGCACCAATGGTGAAGTGCAATGACAGAACTGTGGAACAAACCATAAAAAAGGAAATGTAACCACAGGACAATGTAGGCATGCTGAAATATCACCCACCATCAAACCACTTTGACAGATGTAGAGTGTGTCACCGAATCAAGAGCTCTCGGTGTTTCTAAGAGCTGGTGCCACTTGAAAGGATGCTTGAACAAATGAAACAAATGCCTGCTTCAAACTGAAACACGAGGCACACCCAGAAAGTTATCTTTCCACAACTTGAAAGGACACATGGGGCATTAAAAAATCCAATGAAAGAGGCTTTTGGAGATGGTGCCTTTGTCAGGCTAACATCAAAAGCTCTGCCTGAAGACAGAATATCACTTTGTGTTTTCTGTGTGTGGGTGGAGGTCTGTTTGTTGTACTAGAAGTCACATAGAGGAGAAATCACTGCAGTATTTTTCCCACATATTTCTTATCACACCAATTTATGACTTAGCTTGACCATTGCTTTTTAAAATCTGATTCTTTCTACCAGTGTAATAGTATAAAGATAGTTTTTAACTGATTTTCATTCAGTATAATAACCCCACAAACTTTCTAGTCTGACATCAAACTGAAAGAGAAGAAGACGGCAGCATGTGGAATGACATCAGGTTGCAGGTGCAGGAACAGTTCTGTCGCCATTTGTGGGGAAAAAAAACCCGCATTAACCATGTTACTGGTATAGTTTGTGAATCTTGACAAACTATACCAGTAACATTTAGCATAATGGCTAACATTATCATTGCATACATTAAAACAATTTCAAACACATTATAATACTGTAATGGAAATGTATTTTAAACTGCTACACTCTGTTGCTATGTGTCAAAACTCTGACTTATTTCCTCTGCATCTTTGCCACTGAAACAGGAACTGGAGTCAGACACCTCAGGCCAGACAGGGCAGCAGTACGTTGCTCATTTTAGCAATGAACTTGTGACCTTTGTGGGACAGCTCACCCTTTACATTCTCATTATGATGTATAAAAACAGACTGAGAGAGCAGCTCTTTACTCTTTGCTGTGGAGACCTCTGATCTCTGCACGCACCAGGCCCCTGTGTGCATATGTAAAGTGATATTGCAATAAACCTCAGAAAGACAAGCTCTCTACTACAGGGATTTTTTTTTCACAATAATACAGTGGTTTTCACCTTCTTTTAAATATTCAGAACATACACAGATTATCTAACTCCTCAGTGTTTTTAAAAAAATGATATGTAAAACATTGAGTACTGTTTATTCAATATTAGAGAGCTCAGATGAGATGTTGGGGGTGGATAACTGCCTCAGACATCCTTGTTAGAAAATGTAAAACTTTTTTCTATAAAATCCAAAGAAATTACATTAGTGTCCTATTAGCAACAGAGTGGCTGCAAGTGCATCATCGCTGGCAGTCACATTCAAATAAAAGCCAATATTAACAGCTCATATTATAGGAGATACACACTGTTCACACGTTGTATCTGGTTTCACTTGCTAACAAACTGCAACAAATATAGAACACAACATTTAATTTAATCTCTTTAATTGGCGTGACTACAATTAGCAGTAGGGCTAACACCCTAGAATAATGTTCCAGCACTCCCAAATCAGTATAATGAGTGTTTTCCCTATTCCTCCCATTCTGCCAACTGTCAAGAAGTCATCATCCAGGAGTCACATGATCGCACCTGAAGCAGGGAGGATAACACAAACACTGCTGCCTGAATAGGAACCGCCCCTTCAGGAGAAACCACTTCACCAAGAGGAGATGTATATACACTGTATATGTATATTGCCTTCCTCTTGTTCTTTCATTTTAACCATGTTGTGTGTGTGTGCATCTCCCTTTAAGACTGGATGAGACATACACGTGTGTTTTTGTGTGTGTGTGTGTGTGTGTGTGTGTGTGTGTGTGTGTGTGTGTGTATATATAAAGAGAGAGAAAGAGAGAGTATGTATTGATGGAGTACACTATAGTATACATGATTTCGTCATGTTTTTTGACATGTGACCAATGTGCACAACCTGAGCAAGGAAAGCGACAGTGAAACACATTACAGCATTCACTTGATGCAACGCTGTCACTAAAACCTTTTTTTCTCAGCCTCTGAAGCAGAGACAAACATGAGAGATAAATCATTTGAGCCCCTAAACAGTTGGCCTTTATTGTAGGTAATTTACAAACAATGTTTTGGCTTCAATAATTTTGTTCTCTTTTTGCAGAGCATGAATCAAAACGAAATCCACAAAGAAATTAAATACAACTTTGGATTCCTGCCTCATCTGTGAGTCTCTAAAACACTACCTATTACATCTGAATCAAACTCCGACATTGCGTGAATGCAGCAACAGCTCCGTAAACAGGCAGGCTGAGCTTTGGTGGAGACGATTATAGCACCACCTGGAGGCCAATCAATACAATTTGTGTCCACATTATAAGTTAATGAGTACTGACCTTGTCTGCAGTTTTCATGTCAAACTTGCATTCAAGCTAAACAGCCAAAGCAAAGCAAAACATGCACTTAGTTCCATTGCTACATGCTGGGTAAAGGCTTAAACTGTGGGAGGTTGAGAGGTAAAAGCAGTAAAAAGCTCTCCGTTTCAAATGAGCAAATAGGGAGATAATTCAGGTCTCAAGAGGTATCAAGCGGTTAGAGCAAAAGGGAGACTGGAGTCCTCAGGTTCTGAGTATATCTTCAAGTACTCAGCAACAGCATTTAGCTGCTATGCTGCAATCCGGCATCTGCACCGAGTGGAATAAAATCTAATTTGTTTGATCATAAAATCAAACCTACAACAGGGCAGGGTGAGGAAGAAAATGGAGATAAAAATCCTTTGTGCTGGCATTCTACCCCTATCTATAGACTCAGCCATGGAGAGCTGTATTGTAATCATGCACACTACTTCAAACACTAGAGCAATATAGATTTGTTTTGTGGTTTGAAACAGATCCCAGTAACAGGTTGGCAGATAGCGATCCAGACACATAGCTGACTCCACGTGGTGGCTGGACACTAAGGTTAACTGATGATTGAACACACAGCATTGTGTGCTCCACAACAGGCCATCGGAAGGCAAACAACACAAATGTGAAGAGGTCTGTTTGACTAAAAGGTTCCTGCAACTTCAGTCTTATTACTTCTTTTGATGCACATGTCAACAGATTGAAAGCTGTGTCAATGATGTAATGGTGAAGACGCAGTGTACAATTAGTACTACAAGAGAAAAGAACTGGAACAATGACAACAAAGGTGGTTCATCAAAAAGGATGTACCACTGACTAAGGAATGGTGCTTTTTTTTCATGGCACAATACCAGTCCATTTGTTCATTGCACAATGCTCAAACATCTGACCAAACTGCTCAAAAAGGTTGCTTTGACCAGAGGCCTCTAGACATGGTGGGAAGCAGTCACACTACTTACAACACATTCTGGATATGTAAAACAGGGTATGAATTTTGAATCGTAAAAATTATGATTAAGTAAATTCTCTATACAAGACACTGAACTACTGGTCGGTAATGACTGGAGATCTGGGGTTAAGATGATCCTCTGAGGTCGAGAACTGTTGCTTTGTTCTGTAACGAAAAACACATGGATGGCAACAAGCAGCTTGCACTGTTTATATGCAAAGAAAAGGTAAAAAAAAAAAAAAAGAGGAAAAAAAGCACAAGGAAGTTTGGGTAACATCCTCCATTTCCTCTCCAGCTGCTCAGCGCACTCAGCACACGCATGTCATGGGTCATCAGTCACAAATATCACTTTAGGTATCGTGGAGCCACGGATTGCAGTGACACTAAATGCAAAACACAAGTGAGTGAATGTGACTGATAGTGGAAACACAGAATTTGATACACAGATGTTTACTGGTATGTGTAATAAGGGTTTGCTTTTCCAAGTGCTATTGCTTGGGGTTAGAGACACAGGAAAAGCACTTCTACTCAGTAAATCACTCCTGTGGCATTGATGGCAGCTTGTCACTCTGTTGTTCTAGTGTTGCACAGTCCATTTACACTGATGTCAACTGTGTACTTTCTATCAAAACATCAATAGCACTATTGGGAGTGTAGTCTTGCAAGATTCCACCTCATGCCCCGAATCGTTCAATACTATCAGTCAAGTGTTGGTCTTGCCAACTAAAAGCTGTTTGAAGCAGCCGTACACTGTGGATCATGAAATAACATATTGAAAATGGAATTAAGAGTTGAGAGAAAAGTTTGTTGTACTCTGTTGACTAATCAGTATGTTGACTAAAAGCGTCAATCTGGTCAATACTACATTGAACTGTTTCCACAGGTTGACCAGAATGTCACTCGAGAAATACCTTTTGAGAAGTTGACATAACATCAATCCAAAAGGGCCTGGAGGCTGGAGCCTCGCTCTGCAGACTGCCTTCCAGCACCCATGTAGATAAGGAGTAATTACTTTCCCAAGCAATCACTAAATCCTGCCTGCCCTTAATTTATTTGCCTGCAGAAAGTTTGTCCAATACAGAACCTTGGGTTGCCATCATTTGCATAATGGAAGCACATGGTTACTAGAATTCAATACAACTCACTTGATTGGCCAACAGTTCCAATGCCAGCACCTATGCTATTGGTCACTTTATTGCTTTGTTTCCCTTTTAACTGGTCTACAGATTCATGACTACACTGATGTGTGGTCTGTTATAGTAACAAAACCTCATAACGCCAGTAACTTTTTATAGATATTCTAAATGTCAGGGCTGAAGCTCTGATCCAAACAGAGGTTTCAGTGAAGCAAGTCATTGTGAAGAAAGAAACCTCAATGTTCAGTGTGACATAACATTCCTACGTGCATCTTCAAGAGGGAAAATAGGGTTGCGGGTGCCCTGTTCCCCAGGAAACCAGCTAGTCTTGTTGTCATATTTCTTATGTTCCGTAATGTGTTTTGGCTTTTTCATGTGGTCCACAGTCACAGCCACCATTAGGGGTAGAGTATGCCATGTCGTGACATGGGAACCCTTATAAACGTGTTAAGAGCCGGAGGCATTAGCATTTTGGACGCTAGTGAATAGAGGCATTTGTTCCTCTTCCTGTGCCTCTCTGAAAGACTCTATTAAAGGGTTTAGGAATTGCTCTGTTTTGGACATATTGAAGTTGGGACAGCATGAAGAGAACATTTGACAGTAGACTTTCCTAGAAAATGTTTTGTTTTCCTTCAGTAATTGTGCACTTTACTTTTCATTTTAGTATTTGTGTGTAGATATGGAAAATGTAACAGATTAAAAGATGTATATAGTAAAAATGTACCCCCTTTTCCTGTCTTTTAAAAACTTTACAATATTTTTTGAAAAGTTTTTGCTACCAGAGCCTGTCAAAGTTTGAAACATGGAATACAAATACTGTACTATATGTTAAAGATTATTTGCCCTACTAAATGGTTACTGTGTGAGTGAAGGGGGCTCAGATCAAATAAAACAAGTCAATAAAAGCAGACTGTGCTTCATTTATGACCTTCTCTATCTGTGACAGAGGACAAATCCACCACATCCAGAAGAAAATACATTTGCCTTTAATATACCCTAAATATTTAATCTTCAACTGGCACCCTTTTTTTTTTGCACATACCTACAGATGTAACATGTCATAAAGTCAGAAGTGCTTCATGGATTCCACCACGTTGCTTTTGAAGAGGCTGGTAAAAGACCAAGCAGAATCCTTCTCTAATGTTGGTTCCATTAACGAAGACTTTGATTGATCTCTGATTCTATCTCATGCTGTGGACACAGCAGGTTCTGTGGTCAGTCTGAGGCAGGCTCTTCACTGTCTGACATCCCAGCTTTCATCTCCAAACCTTAAACAGTTTACCTGTTACATGTGCAACCACTACCTCATCCATAATGCATATCCCTCAGCTGTGCCTAATGATGAACAATGGCCGGTACGCTGCATCTTAGCAACATGCGTACACTTCTCAGTAGGCAGCTTTGATTTTCTCTCACCAGTTGTCAGCAGAGCCCGGGCACTCTGCTGCTAATCCAGAATGAGGTTATTGAAAAACGGAATTGATCAAAATGCAAGTGAACTAGATACAGTCTACTTCTGCAACAGACAACTGTAAAATCATGTCAACACATTTAGTTTATGTCGTTTTTTTCATGTTTGGAATAATCTGTATCTTGGCAAGACTATCAAAGGACAATTTTCTCAGAGGACATTTAGAGGCATTTAAACTGTAATGTACAGAGTTTATACAATTAAACAACCTTGGCAACCATGCCTAATTATGTGTTTTTGGTTTTGTCATTTCCACAAGACTAATGACATTGCCCTTACTGGTCAGGAATCAAAGGTAATATGATTAAAACCAAAAATGAGAGCCAGGCTGACATATTGGAGGGCTGATGTTATTGACAGAAGGTGGCTTAACAAAGACAGATGTATCAGAGTACATGTGAGTTGGCAGAGCTGCATATTAAGGACAAAAACGTAAAGAATGAGTTTGTTCATTTAGATGTAAAATACTTTGTTTAAGTGCTTTCTAGATTAGCTCTGTTTGCCTGAAGTAAAACTAAAGAAACACCAGCTGAAATATTGTTCTTTGAATATTTTGCGCCTGAAAATCATTAATCATTAGTCCCAGTCCCAGCTTTGGTCAGGCTCCAACCAAAAAAGCAGCACTGGGGATCCCAGCCTCTGCTCCATATGAGGGATTGATCTCCCTCAATATGAGTATTGATCGGTATCAGGTAGGGACAGAGCACAGCCACTGGACTAATCATCATCAATGACGCCCTACTTGCCAGAATCACACTGGATTCAGAAGTAAACACATAAATCAAGTGCCATCTGGGGCGAAATCCTGAAGAATGCAGCCGAACCAAGCAGAAAACCAAGTACTATTTTTCTGTATGCTATTTGACTAACCCTGTAAAGTGGCTTACACAGAATGAAATAAATATGTTAGTCCATAACAAAGCATACAGTTTGTGCCATGACATCAATTAACCAGGCCTTTCAATGCTGAGGACAACAGGGAACCACACTGATTTAATTCTACCTATGATATACAGTGAATTTACCACAGGCTCTCAGGGCCACACAAGAGTTAAATTACTGTGAAAGCTTATTGATCTGTAAAGTGTACATTTGGAAGAGGGAACAATTGTGCCTAAAGCCAGGGAAAGGGCATGCACAATCACTCCAGGCTCTTCAGTAAAGAGTTCATTTGGATGGCTGAAAATCTATACTACCACTATAAAAAACAGCAGAAACGGGGTTAGACTATGTCTGCCTTTGCATGTAATTGGAAAAAGATGCTCGTCTAAAGCTTTTCACCAAGACTGAAGAAATAAAAAAAACTTGATGAATGTGCCTTGTCGTGACCCTGTATTGATTTTCAAATATTGCTTTTAACACTTTCTTGAGAAATAGAGGTGATAAATCTTCATTCTGCTGAAATATGCACACAGACATTTACCGCCACACCTTTTGATGCTGGAGTATTTTCCATTTGAAGATGCTTATGAGGCTATTTGAAATCTTAAAACACAATTAGGAGTCCAAGGACAGCACACACATTGCCCATCAATTTTTCCAGCCCATCCCCCCCAGTTAACACTGCCACCACTGTTTGTCTCTCCTCCCCGTTCCTCCCTTCTCAATATTGAAACGAGTAAAAAAACACACCATCTTTTCCCAGCCTTTCAATGAAGATAAACAAGACAAACTCCTTAATTAGCCTCCTTTGATGATTCAAGGGTGGTTGAAAGGGGACGCAGCAACAACTGCACTCTTGGTGGCTCCTCGCAACGAGGGTTATCACGTCCTGCATCTCGCTTTAAAGCGGGAACATGACCAGTGAATCCATCTCTCTTGAATTAATTCATGTGTTCACACCCCAGAGTCTCAGATGAGCCCTGAATGTGCCGAGGCAGCAGAACGGGGACAGCCATTAGTGTCCACAGCAGTGCAGCTCTAATGATGATGGCTGTGGACTTGCTGTGCTCTGCATTCTGGGCACCAGAGCTTCTGGCTCTGGTCAGACTGGGAAAGGATTCCCCAGCATGCTCTTGTGTAGATAGTAGCCTTGTTGTATTTAGTAGGTCAAGACCGGAACCAAATGGCTCAGAACAACACCTCTTTGATGCAGTGAAGTAGAAACATACACCTTAGATCAAACCAGTTTTTCTCTCTCTTACATGCAAATGCTTCACACTGCTGTGGAAGTCCAAAGCAAAGAAAAAGCATCTACAAATTGCATCTACAAAAGCAAATCAAAGCAGTGGAATCCAGTGGCAAACCCGAGCCCTCTACCTGGAAGCTGTTTACTAATCATGGAAGAGGATGAAAGCTGCGCCATCACTTTAATGGCACCACCTCCTGCTTTAACACAGCAGCAGGAAACTGGACACATGCAGACTTATATTTCAGCCACTATGCGTGTGTGTGTGTGTGTGTGTGTGTGTGTGTGGGGGGGGGGGGGGCATTTTGATACAATTTTCACCGCTTATTGAGAAAAACAAATCCCCCTCTGGTTCCTGTTGGGGGCCACTATAAGGTCTCTTCAGGCTGAGCATTGTAATAGACTCCCCAAACTAGACCTGCGTTTACGGTTGACTTGATCAACATTGGTCCCTGTTTCACAATTCACAGAAAAATAAACCGATAGACATGAACTTCACTGGCAATACACACACACACACAACTTGTAACATTGTGCTCCTCTAGCTATATACAATATGAATCGCCACACAGAGAGGAGATGAATATCCATTACTCACACCACATATTCAGTGTGTTTCTTTCCCTCCAGGGTAGTAAGCACGCAGTCACAGAATGATGTAGGAAGGTCCAGGCTTGCGAGATTATTTGATCTTTTTTCTGACTGATACAGCTGTTCTACCATCTGTGTTAGAAAACTAAATTTAGATTATAGCTACAACCCCCGCCAGTACCAATGTGTACAATTTACTAATATGGTGAAATAAGTAATGACATAACCTCATGTTAAGCTTCAAGAAAAGATGTTGAGAAATTAGATCTCTGCAGGTGTAACATTTTGAGTGACACCACCACATATGAAGTGTGAGCAACGTCGCTGTAATGATTTACATCTCCCTGATGCAGCACATCAAAATAGCACTGCTGTGAATGCTGGGAAAATCCTCCTCTCTTCGCTTGCGATGCTAACATGACTCCATCAGCCTACAAACACGGCATCAGTCTGTCTTTGTTAAGTTAAGACACCACTCCCACACACGCTGGAGAGGGCTCATTGTTTTTCAATCTGTTTGAATGGGTCTTTACACTCCGGTCATGCAGCGAATGAGAGGAAGGATGTTGTTTACTTCATGACTGAGATAGCTGACCCAAACTCAACAAGGAGCGGCTTGAGTCTAAACAGGGTTGAAAAATGTGGGTTGTGTAAATAGGAAGAAAACAGTGTCCGTCTGCATGCATGAAGGCTCTCTGAGAGGCAGCTGACTATGTCCGTGCTCACTGGAAGGAATGCAGTCTGTTCTATTAAGAACAGAAGAAGAGGCTGCCAGTGGACTGCCCTTCATAGAAAGGTACAATACACAGGGTTAATAGCAGCGCTTCTGGCACACTTTTGACCCCAGCTAAAATCCCATCACACTGCAGGTGGTAAAGAAAAAGGGGGGCTCAAGTATTAAAGAGGCCTCTGTGTGTTAGTAATGACATTGGACACGGAGCAGAGGAAGACCTGCTCGTAACCTTCAAACTCCCTGCACCTCTTCCACCAGTGAACCACAGGAAGAAGCAAAGCCATCTGTAACTTTGGTCTGGCGGCAAACGGGGACCCGGGGACAGCTCAGTGCTCAGGGATGTGATCCAAATGTTTCGACAGCAGGTGAGTTACACCACACGGCAGAGCCGAGGGGCCCATATAGCACCAGTTCAACAAGAAGACAAGCACCCTGGGGGAAACAGACCTGAATTTCATGAGGGCATGTTGGCCACTGCTTCACCCACTTCACACTCTGAAAAGGATAATCACAAATCCATGACACAGGGTGCAAACTGTGGCTCAGCTGGAGCAAGTGGCTGTTAGAAGGGAATTACGGAGGCGTAAAATGGTTTAAAAACAGGAGGTATGAATTTGTTATCTATAGTGGAGGGAGGCGCACGTGAATTCACCGGCTGTCAGAGAACTGACAGACCTCAAGGCTAATGGTGTCAATTATAGTCACTGTCTGAGGTGATCTGTGCAACATCCTGCTTCAAACTGTCACTCCCGTGATCCCATCCCACCATGGTCTCCTAAATCATTATGACCCCTGCTGAGCTGGCAGCCTCTTGTTCTACTATTTTTATAAGGTGGATAAATCACAGAGGTGACATCAACACAACTTCAAAGAGCTTCAGATTCATGAATCTATTTTTTAAGTTAAACAGATGTAATTCCTATTTTGCTGACACTGGACCAAATGCAAAAATGTGTGAGAACATGTCAGTGCGCATTACAAGTCATTCTTTAATGTGGGCCCAAAAGAGTGCCACACAGCTCTGTCAGAGTGTGGTCCTCACCTCAGTCCTAGAAATGGGAATAAAGTTTGACTAAATTCCTAAGAACGCCAGTCTGAGTTCAATTTTCTCTCCAACGTGAAGAAAAAGCCGTCTCTTCAGTTAATTCATGAGCCATCACACATGACTGACTAGAATTTAATCTGCAGTTTTGTAAGACTTTGTGAGACACAAGTGTTCCATCAGTGGCTGCTGTGTGGTTATAGTGCGCTATGAAACAAAGTTAGACCACGATTTCACTGAGTAATAACCCCGCTTCTGTTATCATGCTTGTGGCAGATGCAAGAGTATTAGAGTTAAAGCCGTCGACGAAACTGTCACTCGCGCAAGGAAATAAATCATGGGGGCGTGAAGTCAATTTAAATGCAAATATCAATGTTAAAGACAACAAACTGCATACAGTCCAGTGTCTCAAGGAGCTGCGGTGATGAAGGTGAATCATATAACTGAAGACCACCTGCTGACTGGGGGGGGGGGGGGGGGGGGGTGAAGCCTGTGTCACATGTCACATGAAGACTGATGGGAGCATTTCCAGGCTGAAGCCCAGGATATCAAAGTAGGACTCCTCTAGGATCACCTGTATTGATCTGTTTTTGTTTCTCAAAGCCATCGCCTCAAACCTTTAAGCCATTTCAAATTGGCAAAGCACTCACACTGAAATGCTGTAAGGTTTCCTCATACACTGACTTTTTCACTGAGCTCAAAAATTGTGGCTCCATTGGTTCACTTGTAACCCAAACCAGATAAAACCCAGATTTTTACCATGGCCTACAGATGCCTGCTGCTGCACGGGAGCCAGATGTAATTTCATTTCCTCTGCTGAGGAAATGAAATTAAATGAAAAATCCCTCTGTCTTATTCTAATTTGTTGGTTCTCTTTATCAATGCCGTATAGTATAACGTATGGGTGAAGCCCATCTAAAACAATTTGTTAGGTAGTGTAATACAATTGCAACCCTAGATAAGAGGATGGTAAATTGATGAATTTACATAGACAGACCAAAAGAACTAATGACCAAGGCTGCAGAGTACTATTTTCATCTGTAAAGTATTTGTTCCTCTTCATATCAACAGGGTTAATCTGAAACACCTCTTCTTTCCCTGTTAATCATGGATGACAGAACAATGTCATCTTTATTTTCTTTTTTCAGTTGTTAAATCTACTGTACTAGGTTATTACAGACAGTATATTCTGTATTTTTCTTTCTGCGCTGGTCACAAAGTTCACACAGCACTCAATGTACAAAAATACACAGTTTTCAAACTCTCGGGATCAAGGCCAAGTAAAGGGCCCTGCAGCTGTATTTCTGTAAAAGAGCAAAGACGTGGACGCTATTTCAAGAGAAACTTTCAAAGTGCTGTAGGAAGAGTGTGGGTGAGTTTTCTGTGGAAATTATAATTTACTTCCTTGTGTTTTTTGTATTATACTACAAAAGAGACATTACAAAAAATATCCAAGTAAATCCGTACTGCAATTTATCCACTCTACTGTCTCCCACGAGTTCCAATCTGCTGCATTACAGTGCTTGCATGCTACCATCTAAAAGGAAAATAATTCCAATTATAGCAGATGCTAAACTGGTTGGCATTTCATAATGAGCACTACACTCAGAATTAGCCTTACTCTCGTAGTTGTGTTCAGGAAAGGCTGCATTACACTGATTAGGTAATGCAATTAAACAGTATTTACCCTTACCGCTGCCCTGCTTACCCCAAGTGCTGCATTTTCCAGTGAGTCAATTTGTGACTAAAATGCTTAGTAATTTAGTACCAAGCTATTTTCTTTAAGCCTCAGAATAATAATAGCTCTACCTAACCAGAATGAGACTTCATGACTGGTCTCATTTTGACGGAAAACCCATCCCCTGATAGTCATTACAATTCCACTGTAAACCGCAGGAAATGTTACAAGGTGAGATTGTTTGCAATCTGATATGAGGCCATAAAAACGTGCTCTGGCAAGAAGTCTTGTTTTCTACCCAAAAAAATCTGCAGCTATAAAAATAATGAGGTTAAAAAGGTCTATAGTTCATAACTGCTGGTCTGCGGGTCAGACTCGTAAAAATGAGGAGCAGTGCTCCCCCAAGCTGATGAATTAATTTGGATTCGTACCAGCTTGGCAAGATTCTTTCACTCAACATTTGCTCGGTCTGGGTGTGAGTACATTAAGAAAGAGGCATGCTGAGTTCTGACTCTTGGAAGGAGACTCTAAGGACAAGTGCAAAGGCTTTCAACAACTATCACCACGTTCAACAACTGCTGAAAATGTTAGTTATGAGGAAAATAGCTCAGTTCTGACGCATAATCTCTGTGTACCTGCAGCAAAATACTGGCATGGTGTACCTAATGGTCAATAACTGAACAGTGCTGCAGGACCAGGCTGTCTCCATTCAAAGTTTTATAGTGTGAATAAAGGTCTATAAAATCTTATATTCCCACATTAGGTCATCGTTTGTCTGCACATTCTCTATGGTTAAACAAAAATGACAATTTGGGACAAATGAATCAATATAACCGCTAAAACAGAAAACAAAAGAAGAATTATTCTTCTTGCTCGTTTGTTAGCCCACTTAGCTAATTGACCACTCGGCAGCTCAGGCTCTTTGTTTCATCATTCTAATCATGCTTGATCTGCTCTCTAATCTTCCATTTGGAGGATAGAGCTGTGCTTGACTCCCGGCCTCACTGGGCCAGTAAACAGCCTCTTACTATGCAGAGAAGGCGCCCTGCTCACACGTTCACAGCAAATCAACATACATGTAGCAGCACTGGCTTGGGGCTCCCAGCAGTCCACTTACAGCACCCAACGGAGCCCAGCACAGTGTAATGAGGTCCCAGGGGACACCCCTGGACATACAGCACTGCTGCCCTCACAGCAGACCCTGCCACACAGACACATATTACCCACCTACTTCTACACAGACTGTTACAGCATTTAAGGGACACATTATCTCATACAAATGATCAAGCACTGATTTTTAAGGCAATGACAGATTATTTTCTGAATATGCAAAGAGAAGTGAAAAAAAGAGTCTATATTTGCCAGTGATGTCATGAAGTTTTTCAACCGTGATGAGGTTTTAGTAACCAGGCAGCAGAGTGAGCTGTCTGACTTTCATTACCCTTTAAGTACATTTACCAAAACAACATTTATTACTTGTTTCTCAACCGCACTATCAGCATGGCAGTATGGATGACAATGTCCAGCACTGTTGGTCCATCACTTTGGTCCATACTAAAATACTTTAACAACTTTTGGATGGTTTACCTAATGGAAGCTTGTAAAGACATCTGTGGTGTCAACAAAACAGAAATGTGTTCAAATTTGTCTTAGGACAAAGTATGCTTAAGATAAAATGTCTAAAACTAGCAAAATATGGAGCTGTATTAAGAAATATCTGATCAAAGAATCAGACCAAGCATTTGATACTAACTTTCAATACTTTTTTTTTTCCCTCAGGTTTGTGCCATGGACACATTTTAGTCCAAACCTGAAGAGTATTATGGCTTCATGACCATGACGCCATGGGAACACAGAAAGGAAGCGTTCTCTCTACAGGTAATTAAACTAGACTATATACACATGCAGCTTCCCAGTTGCTAATTATGTTATAGGGATTAACAATTGGTCAATTAATCAACTGACTAAAAGATTAATCACCTACAATTTTAGAATCGATTAACATCTAAGTCATTCATCAAGTCAAGATGCAAAGCTCTAAAGCTCAAAGAAACACTGCACCTTAAACACCTAAGAAAATATATTTGCAGGTTGCAATTTCTCCAGTAGCTTTTGTAAAGCTCCAAAGCTCTAAGAGATACCATACCTTCAATACCTTGGAGTAACTGGCTAAGGGCTGAACGGGGTTTGGGGTTTTGGTCTGTTGGTGGGACAAAGCAAGCATTTTGAGGTATGAGAATTTGTGATGAGTAATTGGTACCGGCCTTACTAGCATTATCGTATGAGGCATGTTTCACTTCTTTCTCGGTATGTCCTCTATGTCCCCTGCCTGTCACATGTGTCCTCCCCTCATCCTCGGTGCCCTTCACTTCCATGTCCCAAGGGTCTCCTTGTATCCTTATCCATGCAGCCATACACAATACCCTTCATGGGACACAAAGCCAATGACACCACGTTCCTCTGTTCCATTCTCTACATTTGTCACTTTTATTCCTATGCTCTTTGTTCGTTTTACCTCTGTATGCATGAGTTATCCCAAATTGAGCCCGCAATTGAAATGGAAATCATCCCTGTGTCCCTGTGACTTTAAGGCAATAACTTCTTACTCTTTGGGGCAAAGCTGTCACGTTTGTTGTTCCTTGGTGAATCTTATGGTTGTGCTGCCCTTTTCGCCAAGGTTTTTAACATAAACATTGAATTTAGAGGATATGTACCCAGTAATTCAACAGTGGCATTATAAATCTGAGCAGGCACGCAGGCAAGAATCAGGACAATACAATTGGAAAATGAGTTTGAAGCTGACAGCAGTGTGCAGTGGGGTTAGTATTGCTCTCATAAAACATCCCCTTATTGGTTCTCTTTACTGGTTATGGCTTTCATGTCAGCATAATCTAAATTGATTAATTAAACATAAAAATTAACTATTCTAAAACCATATGAGGATGAGTCTGAGCACAAATCACTGTCTTTGCGCTGGATCCAATAGAGGACAGAAAATTCCCATGAAAGACACATTCACACAGAGCCCGGAGGTAAGGATAAAAACACAACAAGTGGAAGATGTGTGTAAATGCTGTCGCTTGGAGACATTCTTATTTTTTTTTCTGAATGATGACATGTAAACACAAAACGTTATGGAAGACGTCAAAAGCACACAATCCCTGCAGCTGGCAGCAAATAACAATATGTCTGGGTTACATGTTGTATTTATGAGCACAACAATGGGCTGAACTCCACCCTCAGGCAGGGACGTATCTATAGCACATTGCCAGTGTTGGCTACTGACCTCTCACTCCCTCCTGCTGGGAAACGAAGCACTGAACACACGAGATAACATTGACCTCACTGCAGGTTTGTCCTTTAGTATTAACTTTACTGATTAATTGTCCGTGCAGTGGGAGAATGCATTGATCACGTTCACCCAGTGACTCCAATGATGCAGTGGCCTGTTAAATAAGAAATAAACCTTGATTCTGATGATCAGCACCTCTTATCTTCACATCCTCCTCCAGCTCCATCAGAGGCTGCAAGGAAAGAATCATCACCAACGCTCCTCTGTCTCTCCTCTCAACCAGTCACAGGTATCATAAAAAATCTGGTGAATAAATATGCACATTGCCAGGAGAGCAGGCAAGGAAATGAATATTTCATGTAACCAAACACATTTCCAGAGCATGCTGGCTAGAATGTGCTTTTTCCGGCTGTCAGCGGTGACAAACATGAAAGAGGGGGGCTCAGGTACGACGGCGGTGCAGCACTCTCGACTCTGCCTGCAGCACAGAGAGCACGAATCGTCGCTGTAATTGCTTGTAGAGCTGGAGCCTGAGCTGAACCTCAATTAGGGCCTGGGTACTTGCTAGGCTCCACACCTTCCCGCCACAACCGCCAGACACTCAGGGACACACACTCTTAACATCTCAACACCACCAGGTATCACTGCGGTGTTTGTCACTATCACAGTTTAGGTTTACACTTCAGTATACACACGGACTCTTCCTAAAGATCACTAGTTTTTTTGGCATCACCACCAGCGACACATTCTAGATAGGGCAGCTTAAATGGACGATGAGTCTGATACAGCATTTCACTCCTGCTCAGTGTTGTCAGGCTGCTTTCTCCAATCTCTAATAGCCATCTGATACTGATACTGATTCAATCCAACAGGCTAAATTATAGGCCAAAATTACACTGCTGATGCTGATAAGAGATGCATCTACTCCTGACTGCACAGATAACATTTTAGAGTGGACAAAATTTATATTAGATACTAAACGCTCTAAATCTAATATGGTAAATTCAGGTTTGGGTTTTGTTTGAGGCTACACTGAATCTTGATGCATACATCTTTCAGTCTGCACTGTTAAAAGCCAGGTGTAAACAGCTCTGCTGTAATGAAAAGGCTCTCTGTGTCTCTCCCTTTCTCCTTTCCATTCTCAGCCCCTACCTCTCTCATGCAAACAGGGCAACACACCAAGTGTCAAGAGCACAAACAGGTCTGCAGCACTGCAAACACACACCTGTATGCAAAGGTAAAGACAAAATCACAGCCTGCCACTATCTTTCACATCTTCTGTGCACTTCTTGGCTCCAAACAAGTTTTTGATGATCGTGCAAAAGAGGAAAACAACACAGCGAGATGTAGGCTCAGGTGTTTTTTATCTCTCATCTGTGTGTCTGAGTTTCAATCTGTGTGCAGCAAAGACAGCCAGGTACCACACTGTGATGTGCAGGAAGAGGTTTGATCCAAACAGTTACCATAACTGGGTGTTTCTCAACATATGAGGAGACATTTGTTGTGTGCCAGCCACTAACATATGAAGAATGAGTCTGTCTGCAGCTACAAAGGATGTTCTGTTTCCTGCATTTTGCAATCTAAATGATTAAAAAGGATGAAAAAGGTCCATGAAATGCGTCAGGTCGGAGCTGCATATTAAGTGGTGAGAGGGCTGGCTGACATGGACCGGCTGGGAGATGGTCGACACTTTGCTTGTCCAATTACTGGCTCTGGCTCAAATTGTTTGGTGAGAAGCAATCGACCTACTTCTGGACACAAAGCACCACTGCCCTGAATACAGAGAGGCTGGGGACCACGTGTGATGACAAGTGCCATTACAGGCTCTTGTCTTTGGCCTAGAAATTAAATTCACGCAACTTACCTGTGATAATTCTGGCATCACTGGAGAACCTGCGTGCTTTTGGCACGGCCTGCTGGGATGAGGAGGGGACAACATAAATGGGATCTACTCCTCTTGAAGAGCAGCTTGAGATGATTATATGCACTAATGGCAGTCTGACCTTCAGAGGGTCCTTGTGTTTAACATTAAGCAGCAGCAGGATCAGTATCAGGACTAGCAGCGCCACTAAGCACTGACAGAACTAGTAGCAAGGAGTGTGTTTACTACAATAGAACCACATTTCTTCATTTTTGGAAAATATGCCACAAACTTTGTTACAGACAATATAGGGCAAGCTGAGTGTTCAGAACAATGAAAGAAAAGCATCAAAAGGAATACAAATATTAAATTATGGGTAAACTGTGCAACATTTCTCTGTTTCCTGGGATTCCCTCAAAGGCATCATATGTAATGAGACACCACACAACAACAACAACTGAGAAAACCAACACTTGAATGTGCAGCACTTCCACGCAGAGTGTGATACATTTGCATACACTGTAAATATTCATATTAAGGGAATCACTATGTTAACCACGTGAGAGCCATCTGATCTATAAATGCAACAAACACATCAAACATGCAAGCAACAACTGCTCCATCCAAATCCCCATCAATTAACAAAGCTATAGGTAACAACCACAATACCAATCTCCCAAAATGTCAGTGTAATGTGATTTTAATCACACTCATTGAAGTCTCATCAGTCATTCTAATCTTGTGCCATGCATGCTTCACACTTGTGCAACAGCAATGCATGTAATGAAGAGCAATTACATTAAGTGTGGAAGGGGATTAAAGTAAACCTAGGTTATTTTGTCTGCAAAACAGAAATTCTCTCTCTAAAATGAACAGTTAGAGCTTTGTCAGAGGCACCAGCTTTGTCAGAGGCACCAGTCCTGAAAAAGGGAATCAAAAATTCTCTTTTTTTTATTCACTAGTGTAAAACAACCTTTTAAAGACTTTCAAGGCTGTATTTAGTGCAAAATGACACCACTTACCTTTTTCCACAGTACAAGAATAAACCTGCTGAAATGGCAGATGCAGTCCCTCAACATTAAAATCTGCACAGAAAATGATGTTCAACCATCAGCAGGTCTTCTACACAGACGTCTGCTCGTGCTTTTTTTTTTTTTTTCCTGCTACACACAACTATCCCTCTGCCTGTCACACCACACAAAATAAACTGCATGCGTCTGCTGCCAATGCAGAATGAAAAAATGCTCCTCAGCCACACTGGATGACAAGGTATGATTCAGTACTGCGGTTCTGTATTCAGTATGAGAGGCAGTGATAAGCAGGCTGAGATCATTACTGTGTGATGGGCAGTGCAGTGCTAAATAATAAGGGTGACAGTGTGATCTCCAGCCAGTGATTGTTATCAGGCATTACAGGCACTCACATGAATAAGTAAAAATTAACTTTAATCTCAGAATGACATGAGTGTATGCTTATCATCTCTAATACCACTGCATCTTTGCACCATGTAGTTAATTTAAAAGCTTCATGGTAATATTTTCTACTAAAAAAAATAATAATAATAACAATAAAAAAGTGGGGATATCCTGCCTCTGCAGGTGGGCAAACCTGGTTAAACTAGCTTAGCCCCTCCACCGGTTCCTCTCCTCTCATCTCTGCTTGTGACTAAACTGAAAGTCTAGTTATTATTCCCCTCATGAAAAGCTGAAAACTGAAGCTATCACCACACCACCCCCTTCAACCACCCACCTTTCTTCATTATTTTAATTTCCAGCCACCTGCCGTGAGCAGCAGCGGCAGCAGCAGCGGCAGCAGCAGCGGCGGCGGCAGCGGCGGCGGCGGCGGCGTACAGTCCGTACAGGTGCCGCTCAAATCACAGCTAGCTACAATTACAACAAGTGCAACAACTGCCAACACTTAACAGGGAGAAAACGTGACGTGTAATGTGTTGAAAACAAATTAAACACACGTTATTCAAACACAAAAAAATGTGTAAACTCACCTTTAGGTGCAACTCGTGCCGTGGCAGCCGTTCAGAAAGTTGAATTTTCTCCTCCGCTGGAAGAGGAAGGGGGCAGGGGGAGCTCTGGCTGTCACGCCGCTTCGCCTCGCAGTGGCTCTGAACCGGACTGCCTCCCCTCCTCCCCCCTCCTCCTCCCCCCCTGGATGCTACCATCCCCTCGCACCCTCCTCCACCTCCCCGCCTCTGTAAGAAAAAAGTAATAGCGGTTTTTTTCCTCCTCCTCCACAAAGACAGACTCAAAGAAAAGAAGGGACCCTATCGCAGTCAATAGGTTTTTACAAAAAACCCCATGGCAACGTAGAAAAACCGTGCGCAACTTCCCCACGTTGTGACCGGGTTAAAGCGCCCCCCAGCCCCCTAAACAGTGACAGCGACATTATTCCCAAGCTCCGCAATGAGCGGCTTTAACTGGGAGGGGGAGGCGGGGGGGAAGGGAGGACTAAACTCTGCTGCTCAAATATGGATGAGAGCAAATGACATTTAGATTTACTCTGGGTCCTTTAGATGATTGAGTTCATTACCTTCTAGACTATAGTGTATCAGGCTACATGACACTGTATAGTGTCCCAACTGGAGCATGTAGTGATTTTTTCATTTATTTGTTGATCTTGGTTCTAATTACTTACTTTTTTAAAAATTATGATTCCTAACTTCTCAAGTCTCCTGTCCAAGCCCATAATTTCATGAGGCTATAAAGATGGTTCTCAACAAAAATGCAAATATGACTGTGTGCTGCAGAGCTTTTGATTAAAGTCTGTAAGTATGACCTGAACCATAGTGGATATTGAGAACAATAGCTACTGACATTTGAGAATGAAACAGAACATCAGATAATTATATATCTAGTGATACTTGTTGATTTAACTTAAAGTGCTCCTCCTCTGTTTTGCTTCTATCGCCTCAGGTGTTCATTTCTGTGCAGAGTTTAACACCAAGGACGTTTTCACATTCATCTGCTGATGAATAAATCTGTAAGAGCAGGATTTTGTGACATCATAATTTGTGTGGAGGCAAATCTAGGACGAGTATGCAGCTTAGACAAGAATTTTTCAAAATGTCACTGAACGTCTTTGTTTCAAAACACGGACAACAAATCACATATACATAATTATTTAACACACAGTGCTTTTAAACTTAAAACATGTCTGTCATGTCTTTAAATATTTTTATAAAGATCCCTTGATTTATTGTTTAAGAGTTATGACAAAGATATCCACTGAGCAAGACACTTAACAGTTGAAAAAAGCTTGGCAAACACACACACACACTTAAACAATGAACAAGAATAAAAATGCCTCGTAATGTAATACACATACATTATTGTTATGATAGAAAATTACAGCCTCAAAAATGACCACGAGGTTTAATGCACACCCTTCTGAGGTGAATATTTGAAGCTTCACTAATGCTGTGTTAACTGCATGGCTGTTGTATTGGATTGCATTACATTAACAGGTGTTCATATTGTCCTGTCAACTTGCCATATATCAACAGCTTCCCCTCCTTTCATCATAATGGCAGCTCGCGTATTGTAGACTAATAGCCTCTGTAGGGATCTGTGATTCCAGCGCCTCTGACAGCACAGGATCATTAAGAACTCTTTGCATCAGAGGAGCGGCCAGTAAAGGTCGGCTAGAAATCAATTCATCCAATAAGTCAGAGCCACAGACAGAAACGGAGTGGATTTCCAACCTGGAAACGATGAGGTGGAAAGAGCCTCTCACCACTGCCAGTAATTTTCAGACGCTCACTTTCTGTAATGTCTGACTCATTGGGTCATTTTGAATTTCACTGCAGACCATAATGAACAGCAGTTTGTTTCATAGATAAAAAGTGACTTGATTCAAGATAAAGAGATCAAAAGATTTTCTATTTAATGAGAGAATGCAGGTGTTATGACTCGGAAATTAAAAATGTTTTTTTTTAAATGCTGGACACAAAGCATCTCCTCCACATACAGCATATTGTCCAGCTCCTGCCTCACATCCGTCTCCTCCTCTCATATATATGACTGACTGTCAGTGTCGGAGCTGTCACTTGTGCTGTGGTCTGTGATGGGTTTCAGTATGGACCTGAAACCTGTCCACCCGTGTTTTTTTCTCCCAAAGCTGCTATGTTGGAGTAAATAAACTACTCGGTAACTGTATACAACTACGGCGGCCATGAGAGCTCAACCGCTGCATCTTAAGAAGACACATGCAAATTGACAAAACACAAGCAAATTCAGAAAACACCTTCATCAATTTGAAATCACATGCACTGCAAATGCTCACAACACAGCCAAATACAGAAAGGCGTTTCCAGGGCACACAAAAAAGTGTTAACTTCTAAAGTCACAAAGTATTGAACAACAAGTCTGTCCCATCACTTTTTTGAATCCCCAAGAAACACTTCCACAGCCTTATGTGGTTCTTGCAGTGCATGTCTGTATTCGGTTGTGCTGTGTATATTTATATATGTGTTGTCAAATTGATGAAGATGTTTGCTGAATTTCCTAGTGTTCTGTCTGTTCACATGTGTTTTGTTGAGTTGCAGTGGTTGAGCTCTCAGGGCCACCGTTAGTAACTGTAATTTATTTGACTCTTTCATTGGTGCGTTCTTTGCCATCACTAGTGTTCTTAATGTTAGTACACACAATGCAAGGCTGTTGGAAATTTTGAGATCACGAATCCCACCCAGTGTGCTAATCCTCCCACTGCCACCAGAAAGAAAGTCTGTAAAATGTAATTGTAGTAGTCAAATTTAAAACGTTTGCTAGACAAACATTAGTAAAAATATGCAAATATCTGCCCAAAACAAGGGGAGAAGCTTCTCTCAGGTCGGTAAGTGGCTCCCATATGCAGATCACCTAATCAGGGAGGGGTCACAATAGGTCTAAAGGTAACAAAGTCACGGAATACAAAATTATGAATCAGGTTGTCTTCCTGACTTGTCCACAGTGGATTCATCCTCAGCCAAATGGCACCAGAGAAGCAAGACTAAGACCTCTCAGTTACACCGGGAAGGGAAATGAACAGATTGACTTGAATCCAAATAACCTGATTTAGGGTATCATAATCACACTGAATGGATTATACAATGGCTTGACTGAGCAATAAATGTAACGAGATACCTTTGTGAGGTGCTCCGTGTTACAGTGAGTGCTCTTATCAAATACAATTAGATTTAGTGGGACATCTGCTTCCTTTTTTCAGCAGGAACTGTCTTATCCATACGTGGTAAATGTGATGAAGTAGTTTAAAGCCCAGTTCTCAGCTGACATTGCAGAGGACCAGGTTAAAAGATGGAATCATATGTAAACTGATTCACTTTGTTTTTTACATATTGAATACCATACTAGAATTTTTTTTCTTAAAGGTCCCTATCAGCTTCTGATCAGCTGCAGGGTCCCACACAAACGTACAATTTCCTGCTTACTTTTGGTTATTTCATCTGAGAGATATCTATATTTGTCTTTTATCTTTTACTGCACTCACAAGTTTGAAGTGGATACGGTTCGGTTGAATCTGGAGTCTGATTCCTGATGACTGTTAGCTTGTTTGGTCACGTTTAATCTAACCTGATCAAACCTCTGTGTCTTTGCCCTAAATGAACTGGTTAGCTGAGTTTTGGGAGTGATAATTATGATAATTATTTCCAAACTTAAAGGTACCATGTGGTGTTTTTGTTGTAAACAAACTAAGTTTCTGTTTACATTCAGTGGCTATATCTTTGAGGTCTGACCAATGACTAAAGGCAATGACTAAAGGCTAATTTCCTTCTTCCTTCTTCTATATTTTTGGGGGCATCAGCACCATCTATAGATCAGCGGAATAGGGAAACCATTGGCATGAATGTGTTTTGCACACCAGCCTGCACATGCTCATACTTGTGCAAGTGCAGGAGAAGGTACAACACAGGGAGCCACATAAAAAAAACACTGCACCATAGTGACACCAGTACTCCAAAACTCAAGAGGGTGCCTTTAAGCTTTGATCGGTAATGATACAGTTAATGGAAGTGAATGCTACAGAGAAATATTAAGATTTAAATGAAGTTTCAGGGGCTGTAGTGCAAAATAAATACAAATTACTGAATTCTACTCAGTGAACTTTTACCATATTGTTGGAAAAAACCTAATTATCTATATTATGCCAGTCAATTGTTATGCATGTATATATTCTGGCTGGGTGCCCTGCACTTTTGTAATGCATATTTTAGAATACCCAGTACAGACAGTTCTCACAGATATTTTCCCTCCTTTAGAAATATTTTATGTTCAAACTGCATCATTATTCAGGTGACATGCTGTTGGCCATATAAGCCATAATTACAGCAGGGGAGAAAACCCAAGATATGAAATGATGGCACTCACCAGCTAGACAGGGCAGGGCCTCATTATGTGACAGCGAATGTGAAATTTCCAACGGAGACTGAGCGAGGGGGAGAAGAATGAGGTGGTGCCGTCAACGTGGGGTCTGAAAACAGAGGGTACCTCTGTCAAAGGTGTCAAAGTTCACGGGCAGAGTATGAATGAATGCACCCCCCCCCCCCCCCCCCCCCCAATTGCCTTGCTTCCGTCTTGTTTTTTCCTGATGTTCTCCCCCCCATTTCTCTCTCTCTCCTTCTGTATCATGGAATATCACTGTGGGGCAGAAATCCCCTCATTGACGTCTGCAGGGCTGCATAATGAGAATAAATGAGCTGGAAGTAAATATGCAGGCTGTGTGCTGTTTGCCACCCTATACCAGTCAGCCCATAGGCTTTCATCAAAAATTAAGATGGATTGTGTTGCCAAAAGCCCATAAAAATGCTGCACGGTGTTTTATTTATCTAAGGCAGAATTCAAAGGCAGTTTCAAAGGATTTAACATGTGCATTCATTCCCATTTGGAACGTGTTGTTTATATGCTTTTATCCTCCTATTTATTTTAAGTGAAGACGATGGAGATGATCCGGTGTGCTGAAATGCATTTGCAGTGACATTTTGCACTTACACAAACAAAGAGTTAACATGTGTTTCTTATCACAATGGAAGGAAGGGTATTAAACCTTGTGTAACGGTGGCGGTCCACTGATGTGAAACTCCAACTCCTTGCTCCTCCCCCCATCCTCTTGTAGCACAGTTGGTGGTTTCATTATATGTATTACAGGCCACACAGGCACTCTTTAAGGCATCACTTAAGCAGTTTCTCCCTGTGCGAAGAGGAAAACGCACAGTAAATGTTACACAAGACCCCCACATCTAAAATATTCATGAATATCATCAAGGCGAGGAGTTATGACATTAGAGGAGCAGCGCTGTTAGTCTGACTAACTCCATACGCAAAATAAATTCTCTGCTTTTCTTCATAAAAATGAAAACAGAACAACACAGCTCAGGCTGAAACTAGCACACCACAGATGTAAACAAACGCTAAGTTGTCAGGGTGGATTAAAGTGTGGCTTGTCAGCTCTGGAGCCTCTGGAGAGAAAATCTCCTCCTGAAAGAGTGTGTTATCAAATGTGTGTGTTCTGGGCTGCAAGTTGTTCACCCACAGCTGCTGGCCCACCAATACACTGTGTGTCGTCTGCACTGACATGAACGTGCAGCACATATTATTTGATCAATCACATCAGCATACAAAGAAAAAATGCATCTAAATCAGATTTTCCAAAAGTTAATTAGATGATGTGATCTCACTTAGGTTTCTGGTAAGTCTGTAAAAAGTACTAATGATTATTCATTTTCAGGCTGTTTTGTTAGCGTGACAATAGGTTCCTGCAAAACTGTATTTTTTGAGAAACAAAATGTGTCTTGAAACCATCATGACTCAGTGTGCTTAGCACAACTTTACACCTTTTTAACAGAAGACATGTCACAGTAGAAAAAGTAGAGGTGTAAACAGTATAAATAGCAAGAGTTGATTACCACTTAGCTACTTCAGTTTCAGGGTCCTCCTAATGTCGCTGCATGTTGACACTTGAAAAGAACAGAGCCATGGTTCATGTTCTTAATAAAACCTGTGCTTTTCCTTCTTTGACTAGTCTAAATGTCTAAACGGGAAAAAAGCCTTTTGGTAAAACAAGCACAAGCAGCTAAAGGAAAAGCTCAACATGTAGAGAAATACACTTATTTTCTTTCTTTCTGGGAATGAGATGAGAATGTCTGTCAGTGATGTTAGCTTAGCATAGAGACACATGTTATGTGGAATTTTTAGTTTGCCAAAGGGCCTAACTGGAAACTGGTGCATAAAATTAAAATAAAAAAAAAAACAAAAGCTCAAAATATAACATTTTATAATTTCTGTGCTGAGGTGGAAAGGTTAGTGAATCAATAAAGACAGAAGTGCAGTGGAAACAGACTGAATAAATCATGACCTGCATGAAGCATGTGACTTAAACATCCAATGGAGCTTCAATTTCACTGGAGAAACAGTAGGTCTTTGGAGCAATAAGCAGTTTGTGCCACTAGTTGTTTATCTCGATGCACCCAAATCCTAATATTCACATAACTGCAGTGGATGGAAATGCACATTCATTTGTATAATTTTCTTTCACCACTTTACTGGAAATTGTGTTAAAATTTGAACTCATCTTGGTTGAAAACCGGCCAGAGAGGCTGCATATTTTTAACTTTGTGTAGGTAGATGTTTTCCCCCTGCTTCCAATCTTTATGCTAAGCTAGGCTAAATACAGTCTAGCTCAAAAATGTACACAAAAATGTGTACTTTAGTTATTGGTATATAGTGGACACAATCATCTGATGATCCTTCTGAGCCCCTCATAGGAGATGTTTCAGAATACTGACAGTGTAGTTTTTATATATGCAGATGCAAATATAATTTATCAATGTATAATTTCTGCCCTTTCAGGCATTCGAGTGTTGAATAAAATAGTACAGTTACACACATAGAGATCCTCCAACAGGAAACAGTCATACATTCGATGAAGGGTCTGAGCAACATTTTTTATTTACAGCATGTTGTAGGCTATATTGCAGGGATACATCATGGGAGTCGACACAGAGGAATCCTTGGCTGAGCACATGCTGTATGATCACTGAGGGCAGCTGTGATTTATTGCATGAAGGCTCTCTGCTCAGAGTCTCTTCCAGTGGCTCGGCTTTTACAAGTACACCTGCAGCAAAGAGATCAGAATAAAGCGAGAGCCTCTCCCATTTTCTACTATAAGAATGTGGAAGCAACATCTGTACCTTCCCTGTGGCTCCTTGTAGCCCCTCCCAGCATCACACAGGAAAAGCTGGAGGCACAGCCATAGCTTTTCGATTCGTAATTAATATCAGCAGCAGGTTGGGAGAGGGCGTTTTCCTGTGGCAGATTGCTCTGTGCGTAGGCGCTCTCCCCAGAGAACACATCGCTCTGCCAGTAGAGCTTCATCATATGCCTTCGTGGAATCATTTAGTCTTTATGAGAGCGACAAGGAGCATCCTCTCACCCAATAAAGGCTGGGAGATACCGTGGTGTCTGGATGAAAGCAGGAGGGGTGGGGTGTGTGGGGGGGGGGGGGGGGGGGGTGTGGGGGGCGGGGTGTGGGGGGCTCACATTATGAAAGCTGTTTCCATAGCAATCCAAATATTGCAGATATGAAATTTGAGTTGGGATGGGAGACTGGTGCCAAACAGCCGTCAATCATTTAACAAAAGAGGGAACGGGGAATAAGCTTTCCCTCTCTTCCTACACTAATATCACTGCTGAACCCCTTGATAAGGATGGAGTGTTATCATTTGATGTGTGTATGTGCGGTTGTTGTGAGTGGTTGTGTGTTGCATTTTCTGACCACTGGGATGAGACAATTGATTCAACTGCAGTGCAGCATCCATACTCTTAATCTGCCCTCAGTTCTATTATCCTTTTCAGTTGAAATCAAAGACAAATCAGCAGAGGAGAAGCAGAGCACTTCAAAGCTGTGGACTAAACATTAACACCATTTAACCACCAAGCAAAGCAAAGAGTCTCCCAGCCTGAATTTCACAGGTGGAGCACCTTGTTGTCATACTCAAGACTTGAAAATGCAACTGACCATGCTGTGCAGTGCAGCAAGGACACATGGGCCAGAGTCACCCCTCCTCTCCTGTGAAAGAATTTTCCATTAGATAATTAAATTTCTCTGTGGTTGGATGCAACACAATGACTGTGTGATCATGCAAATAATTGCCTTTCCACTCGTACTCGGGCAGATAGTTCGACAGGCGTGGCCATATCAGATCTCCAGGAACATCACTGTGATGTTTGTGTATTAATCCATTATTGCATGAATGGACGCTGTGGACAAACAACATCATCGGCTTTCTGATAAGGAAGATGTTATGCAGCAACAGGAAAACATCTCTGCTGCTCTGACCGGCCCTGCAGGCTGTATGATCAATCCAAGATGAGGTCTGAAGGTATGAATGATGCACTGGCATTACACTTGGTTTGCGGCTGCACACCGCTCTCAGGGGAGGTGCATAAGCAGGTAATAGAATTGGGCCCACGGGATAACAGGGGTGTTATTTTGTCTGTTTCAATTAAATGTCTTTGGGAGCCCTTTGAGGGGGCGGCTACATGTATGGTAGTGGGGCAAACGCTCCCCACAGGGGAGCAGGAGGGATTGGTAATAACCAGCAGAGTGGCTTTAAAGGAGTCTACCAACTAATCAATAACTTTAGATTCAGAACTCCATCAAATCAAGACTTAAGCCCTGGGGCTAATTAAAAAGAAACAATTGAAATCGATAAAAATAATCCTCCACATTTGCTTCAGTGTCTTTCCCGTTAATATCTAGAGCATTAGTCAGATTGAAAAGTCACGCAATCTCTCATTATCTGCTGTGATAATAAAAAAAGTGTTAATATCAAACGTACTGGCATAAATACACATTAATGCACTCTATATTTGCTCAAGGACTTCCTCCTCCTTTGTCTGTAATCACAAGCAGCTGTCTGCTTGAGATTCAGGCGTTTGCATCAGATATTGCACAATATGACATAATGATCACCGTGTTGTCGTGACATTTTAAAGCGCGACGAGTGACATTTTCAGGCAGTGGCAAAATTACTTTAGCAATTAGAGGACATCATATCAGTGTCTCTCTGCCATTTCTGAACCCCGACACCAGCAGATCAAGGGTTCACGTGTGAATCTAGACATGTTTTTGTGTTTAATTTCAGAATAATGGAGGGAGCTACACAGCTACACAGTATTTAATAATCACATTACTAGTAATGAGCAGGAGTACCCAGTGTGTAAAAAGAGATTTAATTTTGACACCTGATTTTGATTTATTTTTAGTCTCTTGTCTCTCTTAATTTGTTTATTTGTCTATTCTGCTGTTATAGCTTTCATTTGTTTTAATTTTAGCATAGCTTTTATTTTTAAAGCATCACTTTTTATTTAGCTTACAGTAGATTAGTTCCATTTTCACTGTGAAAAAAGGACATGGACAAATACTTTTTCCCCACATTTCTCCAGTAATGAAATGTATACAGGTAAAAAACAACACAAATGTCTACTGTGGCTCTGTAGGGGATTTGTCAAGTATATAAGAATAACCCTGATGATGTCATCAGGGTTAATGACGGTGATGATGTAGTTTGGGGACCACAAATTCAAAAAAGAAAGCCTGCATTATGAGCTGAAGTTTGAAAGACGAGAGCATTTAACAGAAAGATTTAACTAGTTGCACTGTGGGAAATTTGGGACCCAGTGTTTTTGGAGTTTGACTCATATTAGGACAAAAAAAACAGGATATCTTGGCCTCTGCAACTCTCATTTTGTTTGTTTCTCTTGCACCAAAGGCAATACTACATTGCTAGAAAGCCCCTTTAATATAAAAACCATAAATATGAGCCTTGGAAATCTCCCACAACCCCAGTTGCTTATCTTTTGATATTGAATAGTGTCCAGGGCTGAGGAACTCTCCACAGAATATCTGTATGCAATATATTATGTATTTTTAAAAGACAAGTTAACACTGAAGTCAACAACCAACATGAGGAGAGGAAATGGTGTGCATGTTATAAACAGCCCAGCTCAGCAAAACCACGACCAAATCAAGAGTTTGTTTGGAGGAGCTGGTGTCTGCAGCTTGTTCTCGTGCAATTTACAGCCTGTTCCTGCGACGCTCACTTCCTGTGTTGCTCCAGCAGGACGAGACATCCTGGGTCTTGTTACCCGTCTGATGTGGACACATGATCTGACGTACGGGGGGTCAGTGTGTCAGTGAGGGAGAGGGATTCACAGAGGCGTCGCCAGGAGGCCGGCAGCAGTGATTCAGGACTGGTTGATGTCACTTTGACAGAGAACAGAGAGGGCCATGTTGGTGTCAGCGGGGAGCCAGACGCTCAGACGAGCCCTGCTCCTCCTCCCTCTCCTTCCAACTACAGTCTCTCTTTTAATGGCCTTACCTCACAGTCTCTCCCTTTCACAGGCCTGCCTTGTACATCTCAGTCATTAATACTGCTCCTAACTGATATAATCTGTGTAATCGCGTGTTGCATTGATTAAACCTCATTATTCCATTAGCAGTTAATAGTTTGGAGTGAGTACAGAGTTGAAATGTAATCATCAATGTTTTATTCAGGGAAGAAAAGAGAGCGGAGTGAATGGAGGCTTTAAAAAAAAAAAACTTTTCTCCTTTTCCTACGAGTTTGAAAAGAGATGGCTGGTTTAGTTGCCATGGAGATGTAGGCTACATGGAATTCAGGAAGTCAATTAGCAATCTGGCTGCATCTCATTAAAATGTTGTCTGGCAGCGGTGAGCAGTTGAGGTTGGGATTTTTTTTATCAGGGAGAATTACTGTTATAAGCATTCATGGTTGTCTTATCCCGCGGTTTGCTTCAATGAGCAGCGGTCAGTTAACAATTCGTGCATCTGTGACCTGTCAGCAGTGTGAGGGTTTATGACTCAGGGGCTCCATTTAATAGCTCGAATGCAGCTATTGTAGATCTCAAATGAGGTATAATCTGGAGAGACCACATGTGTTTGTCTCCACTGCCTGTGTTGGAGCCAAAGGTGCTGGAGGCTGGGGATGGTCACAAAAGGCCCTGCTGATAAATCTGTCTGTGCAACAAAGTCCTCAAAAGACACACACGCACACACACATACACACACTTAGCCCGGCATGATTTGCATGAGCCTCCAAAAATACTCTGAAGAAGTTGCTTGCTGTTCCGTCTTGCAGCTCTATTGTGTCTCCGAGGATCAAGGGTGGAGCACGAGCAGTGAGCAACACCACCACTGAACCAAACCCCAGATGCACAGAAGAGCAGCTCCTGATATTGCAATGTGAATTCCAAACAGCTTCAGAGCAGCACTAATGAAAAGCAATATGCATTCACCAAAGGCGTCGCAGAGCTTATCATCAGCACAGGATATATCATACCGTATCACACATCAGGTCTTGAGTATCTGGGAAAATGCAAATGTATTCTCTGTCCATTATCAGCGCCTTGACCAGTTTCGTTGTTGGACCTGATGAATCCACCAGCCGATTCAATTCAGTCATTCATTTACTGGCGGCTCGCGGCAGCAGCGAGGCTTCCCGTCATTGTGTCTGACAGGCAGATGACATCAGCATGCCCTCCGGCAGCTCTGGGGATGTGGCATCTCTTCCTCATCAAGCAAAATAAAGGAGGACTTTGATGGTATCATCTCGGAGTCACAGCCCCCACACACACTGTCACTGTGACACGACAGGAGACTTCCATTTCCCAGTAATCGAGTTTCTGTCTCGCCTCTTTGTGTTCACATGAAGCTCTGATGAAGTCCCCCCTTCACAAAAGCTCTTCCGCCCTTCTCCACATAGAATACCAGGCCCTACCTGTGTTTGTGTCTACTTATTTTCCACTTCAGTACACACCATGAATATTGATAGCAAAACTTAGCAGTTAGAATGCTTGTATTGCAATGCAGGCTTTTCCAATGAAATCATATACATTTTGAATAATTAAGGCTTTATTGTGACCTACATGTTTCTTTCGGCCAAAAAGTAGGAGTTTGATTTTCAGAATGATAAATAGATTCTGTGTTTGATTCTGTGAACAATAATGAAATAAATCATCATGTAAATAAATTGTGCAAAATATGTGAACAAAACAATTTGTGAAATAATGTAAGAAATTACATAACCCATGATTTTCATCATTCAGTCTACTCTGTCACCTCTCAGCCAGCCCCCTGCCTCTTAAGATAGCAAGCTCAACAACTGCTACCAGATTTAGCAAGCTAGCACCTGCTAGCGAGGGCAACAACAATGTGAAAGTAAATAAAACCATGAACTCTTAATCAAACCTGCTACAAAGTAACACAGTACACAGGCACAGAAACTAACATCTCCTTGTACTTATTTGTTGCTAGCTATGTTTAGTGTTCAGTATCAAAGTGAGGGGCCAGTCTTAGCTCCTGTTGGTTAGGGCGACCACTGTCTGTCTTTTTGTCCTCTCACATGGTTGCGTTTGTTTGTGAGGAATATATTTAGACTTAAAATGTGGCAGAAGACCCTTAAAGCTCTCCAAATTAAGCTAATTATATTTCTTTTTATCTGTATTCATTTATTTTCTCATTCATTTCATGTTTGAAGCTTTGTGTATAGTTCTGGAGAGATGTGAGTTTATGTCTGTGCTATCTGGTCGGTCTGAGCAAGAGGAATCGAGTAGTGTGCTTCTTTCTACACAGTCTGCATGTCACAGCGTTTCTGTTTGTTAATCTGCTCTGTTAAACATTTATTTAGCTCCTTGCTGTGCGACCCCCAGCCTTGGCCTGCACTGCCCAGCAGCAGCTCAGCGTCTATCTTAACACCTGGTCAGGATCATTTCACTGCTGAGCTTTGCAGGTGCGCAATGTGCAAAACTGGAAAACGTGCAGGAGTCTGGACAGAAAATGAAAAGTCTTCCCATTCTGCAAATGTATTAAAGCGTTTCAATACATTTCTTTTTTTTTTTTTTTTTTTGCTGTATACAGGCCTAGATAGGTTTACAGGAGTTTTTTTTTGTTTTTTTGAAGCACCACTCAGGTGCTAATCAGAGTCATAGAGTCTTTCACACATTGAGTCACTCTGGGTAAATCAGCTCATGTTAGCTGCTGCTGTTCTCTCCTCACTTGGATACTGAGTAATAACCCGAGCTTACAACCCCAACCTAGCTGGTTAGCTAGCTACATAAGCAGTATATGCAGCCCTGTTAAGCTAAATAAAGGGAGAGCTTTAGTCATTGTGCCTGTGTACCATGTATCATAACAACTGAATACTGGACCTCAAAGATGGCACCAAATCAATTAAATGAAAAGTTTCTTAAGCCAGAAAGGTTTCTAGCTTCCAGTGTTGTACAGCACAGCAACATGTAGGCTACATACATCCGTGCTGTGCACTGTGAACTCACAGCAGCAGCTAACCTCAGCTGGTTGACTGGGAATCACTTTGGTGTTGTTCTTGTTGTAGCGAAGAGGAGCTAACAGGTTAAATTTGAAGTAATGAACTGGATGGTGAGGGGGCAGCGACAGCACAGTCGTGAAAGGTGACATAGAATACATGAACCTGTCACTGAGATCAATATAATAGTGAAATTAAGACAGATGTTTCAGGAAGTGTATAAATAAAAACAGTGTTTACAATCAAGTAAAAATGACATGAAATAAAACTGATATTTGAATGTATTCATATGATTCTTTATTTTCTAGTGTTTTTATTCACTGAATATTGAACACTTGGAGGTTTCCATTTTTAAAGCAGAAAAAATGACTTTCCCTTGCTCTTGTTAAATCTTTTCCGTGCTTTTCTTCTTCGAGTTGTTCTCTGGTCTGTTGAATAGTTTATAGGCTGCCCTAACAAGTGTCAGGCTTTGATAAGTAGATCTACATTCGCCCTGTGCTAATAATTTGTGTCACAGTGTGACCTTGCATCACTGCAAAGATCAGTGATGTGCGAAGGGATTAATGTTTAGCAGGCTACTTTGTCAAACATCATCTTAATCCCTAAAACATACTGTGATTTTGAAGGGGAATTGTGGAGGAAAGATAACCTCAGATGTTTCTTCAGTGGTAAGTCCCTGACACCAACTGATACATGGACTCAAATCTATTGAAACAGATTTCAGAATGCAGCCTCTTTTAACCCCCAACTATATGTCTGCTTGTAAAAGTTGTGCTGTGCTTCCCTCTGTTGGTACAATAAAGAATTACATTTTCTAAACAAAACGTCCCTTTTACTTTCCGTCTTTGCTGTCTCAGTCGCCCTCCTCAGGCTGTATTTGTCCCTACACATGTGATACAAGTCTCTCTGCAAATCCAGCATCCTCACAACCCATCTGATTTCATTTCATGTGCACTCAGACTGTTGAAATGTCTTTTGTTTGTTTTTTTAACAAGCAGATGTCCTGATGTATCACTTTGTGTCTGTCTGGTCAAATGCCTGAAAATGATCAAGCATCATAATTTATTAACACCTGCCCGTAGAGGGTTAGAGGGGACTCTCATCATTAAAAAATGTGATGTTTTTTAATTTAATATTCTTTTCAAGCTGCTCTTGACTTTGAGCTCCCCTTGCCACTGGGGTATCCCATTATTTCCCCCATCATTTTCGCTTGAATATATAATTAAAGTCCTTTTTCTACTGTGTCAGCAGGAGGTATTACACAGGGTCAATAGCCTAGTGATTTAACACCAGGGAGATGAATCCAAAGAGCCACTCGTATTCATGCCCTTGAGCAAGGTTCTTGTCCTTAATTGCCCCAGTAAAAATACAGTTGTTCCAATGTGCTCCTGTATGTATAAAGCACATCATATTTCTTCAAGAGTTATGTGCTGGCATTGTTATTAGTGAACTCAAGCAGCAGTATCATTCTACTTTATGGTAGCAATAACATAAAGAAGTCTATTTTTCCCAGCGCAGCTGTATGCAAAGTAGGGCTGGTCAGTGATTACTTAGTAATTCATCCTGTTATATATAAACTTCTGGCACACAGTTCAGTCCAGAGGGAGAAATGAAGCGTAAAAAGCATACAGTACTGTGTGCTGACTGTTTGGATTCTTTTAAGAGAAAAAAAAATGTTGCATTTAACATTCTTCCCCCGAGGTGCTGGAGAAACACTGTCTGAAGCCGAGCTGGTGATACAGACACATATGTAAATCTACTCCTCCTCAACGCTACTGCTAATTCCCATGGAGGAGATCTCTGAACTCCACTCTCACCCAGAGCAACTTCACACCAGCACAGCCTCCTGCCATGTGTCAGTGCCAGTCTAATCTCACACCCCACACCATCTGCTGCCAGCCCCCTAATTTGGCACCCGTCGCTCTGCGGGGAGAGACCAAACATGCAATTCACGCCTCTGCACATATTGACCACTTTGACTGATGCTGACTGAAGCATGCAGGTTATCAACCAAGCCACAGACAGCTCTTCTTACAATAAACGTACCAAAATATAACATTCAAAGCTCTATCGTGAATCGATGAGTTAAGAGATTTCATGTTATTCTGGTGTAGCCTGTGTAACCCACTGTGTGCTCATTCTGACTGTATATGATAGAAACTACACTGTTTGTCATGTTTGCTTCTATCAGCAGTGTTTGCAGATCTGTTGTTCTTTTTCTGTATGTGTGGTTGTGCTTCTTCAAAATAAAATAAAAAAAAACACCAGCTCCAGTATCAGCCCTAGAGACCGTGTTGCTCTTTACACCCCTTGTTGCCAAAGTGGTTTGAACAGTGCAGCAGTCAGCGCTGTCCTCTCACTCTCACACTGTGTTCGTGAACGATCCAGCACTTGCTCGAGGAGTTATTGATGCTGTACTTTCAGTGTCAGTGTTAATGCATATACTTGCTGGTATTTTGTATTTTGCTTAAATAGCCATTCTAACCCAACCGAAAGTACAAGTTTGGTTATTTGTATGCCATTAATTGTGTATGTGCAAGAATTAAATTGTTTAAACCAATCGTATGTTTGACAATAAACACTTATAAATGATCCTTAGCTCCTTAGTGACTCACAATCTAACCAGCAGTGGAAGAATACAGTGAAAACTAATAAAAAGGTGTGTATATTCCATATATTCATATTTCACATTTTTGACAAAATAATGCAGTTGTGTTGTATTAGATTTCAAGTAAAACTATCTAATAATGACCCTGTAATATTGTTATTTTATACCAGATGGATAATAAGAGTGGAAATGTGAGTGTTAGCACAAAACATGGGTCAAGTATGTTTATCCAAGTATGGTACTTGACTACAAATCTGAGGTACTTGTATTTTACTTGTGTGTTGCCATTGTATGCTGCTTTGTGCACTACAATTTACAGGGAAATATTCTACTTTTAACTCCACTACATCTATTTGACAGCAATAGTTTCTTGATGCATTTAGGGGTTTTGCATACAAAATATGGAGATTGATTAAACTACCCTACAGTATATAAAATTAGAATTGAGATGATTCGTTGATCAACAGATCCTTGCAGCAGTAAACGGAATAGATTTATTATTGTTCGGAAAAAACAAGCAGTTTGAATGTGTCACAGGAAACTGCTTTAACGCTGACTACAATCATCTTGTGTCAGCAGCAACAGTAGAAGAGCAGGTCTCTGAATATGCCACAAATTATAATAATACAGTGTATCACATAATAAATGGGGGTCTTCTAGCCCCACTCATGGTTCCACCCCTTGGCAGTGATTGAACAGTTGATTGCTTTTCACTTTGGCATAGACACTGCGGCAACATTTACACAAGACAAAAGCTCCTATTACCTATAGTGTTATTACCTAGTCTGATTTGATTTTAATGTAGCATGGAAAATTCATATCTCAATTAAAATAAAATACATTCAGCTATTTGAGACTAAAAGCTACATAACTGTTGCATTATCATTTTTTCCAAATCTTTTCTATTTTGGCACTTTCGATCTTCCATACTGACTTACCTATGACCAACAGGGAGTAGGCTAAATGAATGTCTTGGTGTGTAATATACATACTCAAAAGGCAACACTGCAAAACCCCCATTTATTGTATGACACACTGTGTTATTACAATTTGTGGCACATTTAGTGAGCTGCTCTTATGCTGCTGTTTTGCATTTCAATTACAGATCAATTGGGATTCCCACATATTGTCTTTTTCCTTGATTTTTTTTTCTGTTGCTGCAGTTAGAGATGCTGTTGGTGGTGCTTGATACACACAAACTGCTGTTTCTACTGCAGGATACATAAAGGTATTATTTATGGTTCCAATGAAATCTTCCCCGGAAAATCACCAGGTGTTTAAAAAAAGTAATGTAAGACTCTTCACGGACTGAAAAGCTACATAATAATGGTCATTATAAAGAAATCTGTTTCTGAAGCATGCAGGAAGAACTTCTTTGTCCTCTCTTCATCCTGAGAAAAATGCACTGGAATTTAATAAAAATGCAGTAGCCTGGCTCTGGATGCTACGCATACAGGCAACTAGGAGGCTGCAGGATGTGATCTGTCATGAATGACAGCTCAGTCAGCCTTGTGAAAAAAAAGTGCCTTGATGCAAGAACACGTGTCCATAATCTGCACACAGACAAACACTGCTGCTGCTTCTACTGCTGCTGCTGCTGCAAATATTTAATTACAGCATGGAAGCACATTTGCCACCCTACTTTAGCCTTGCTAACAAGCCCAGCAGAGTTTCCCAATTATTACTACCGTCAACACCACTTCTCAAGGGCTACAATCTTAAAAAAAAAAAAAAAAAAAATGTAAAAGCGAGCAGCAGAAGGTCTTATTTGATTAATCGGTTCAGCCAGTGTAAAGTGTGTGGCAGGCCCAGAGGGTGCAGGGCAGTGAGTAGGGAGCAAGCACCCCGGCTGGCTGGAGAAGCATGGAGGAAGGCTGTTGACAGTCCCCAACCTCATTAGAGGGCTAGTCAGAGGCGGCTTGTTGCAGTGCAGTCTGCTGGAATGTGTCTGCACTGAAACACTGGAAGGGCTCTGAAGCCTGCTGGTGCGTTGTAGCCATGTCAGGCCGAGAGCAGAGCCGAATTCTGTTTGTACCACTGCACTGTTTTGACATTAATTATCCTCCCACAGCCTGCAGGCTGGAGCTCATAGCCAGCTATTGAGATCTTCCTCTATACTGGTGTCTTTAATTTCCGATGTTAGTTTTAAAATCTTCCTCGGAATATTTTTTGCAGCTTTGAGGCAATGTTAGCGTTGTCTATCGAGGGAATTTTCCCTTCCTATCTCCCTGCCAAGGCATCCCCTGGTTTTGGCTTGCAGAATTTTATTTAATACATGTCAGAATGTGTTTACATTATAACCATATGACCATATCTTCACGAGTGATGCAGTGCAGATTGAGACAAGCCTTTTAGAAAAATGTGTGTGACTGAACAAAGAAGAGCAGCTGCACTGCACAACACTGGCCTGGCACCAGACTCTGCGCCACTGTTGACATCCTGCAGCTCAGGTAATGTGAGATAAAACTGACAGAGCAATAACATTTCTACCCTCCCTAAATGGCTGCAATGGGAGCGAGGTATATCCAGAGGAGCAGACGGGTTGGTGAAAGTGGCACTTGGGTACTTATTTATCGCAGACTTCAATAAAATGAGCTGGAATCAGCCATGCCAACCTCATATTCTCAGTTTAACTGCAGCAGAACAAATTAATGCAGCTTTACTTGGGAGAAGACACATCACAAATGACTAACCTGTTGCAGGACAAAAGTACTGTAAAACAAGAGCCAGGCGTTTGTTTTGTTTTTCACCAAGTGAAAAATGGTGTTGTGATGCTCCCAGATTGCAAGAGTGAATACAACAATGCTTCAGTGCTCCCCGGAGAGAGAAACATTACACTATTTACAGCCCTGCTCTGTCCCAAGAAGCAGCTTGAAAAACAACCTGTGTCACTCGCCGATGGGTTGTGGGGCCAAAGTGATTGCGATGCAAGGCGCAATTATCAGAGCAAGGCGACATGCAAAAGGCAGTGAGGCCGTTACCGCAAACTGCTCTGTACAGCCGCCTCACCGAGGCATGAACAGCACCACATCCTAACTGTGATGTAGAGGTGCATAAAAACAATGAACTCCAGTTGGTATAATAACACGAACAAGCATGTTACATCCAACAATACAATCTGTATTAACCATAAATACAAACCTTGTAGAGACGTTCCTTACTTCGTTACTTAATGAATGATTTCATTTGGTTGCCCATAAGAGAATAAACATGACTGATGAAATAAATAAGATGTTAAAGACACTGAAAAAATAGGGAACAGCTTCAGGAGAAAATAGCACATATAAATGAAGTTGATCATACTTACAAACATGGTCAAAGCTGAATTAGTTACATTTGTGCCAACATCAACTTAAAGCTGCACCACTCAATATTTTGGTATGTTTAGAATGGAAGAAATGACTGTATAATATGACAGGGGTCATTGAACAAACACACAGAGAAGTATCATTTAACTTTACAAAACCCCTTTGCATTACTGAGCAGTTAGCTCTTTTTTTTTTAAATTTTTAGTTCAGTTATGCCATGAACACGGCCATGAACAGCCTCATTTTCATCTGAATCAGGATCCTGCCATGTTATACATGGACACCTTATTCCTTTAAAGCTATTTGAAAGGTGTGCTATCCCTACATAGCCAACATTAGCATTAACTGCTGTTTACTTACATACCAGTCTTGAGGAAACGTTACAAGTTCAGCATTAAACTTCATTCCTGTGCTCAACAAAAGCAATGCCAATGTTAACTCTTGTTTCTATCATGTCTTTTCTTCTACTGAAGTTAGCATGCTAAACAGCTAGCCCTGGCCTGTTTGGTCACTTTTCCCATAGTGACACACTGTAGCCTCCAATCTGCCCTGCTGCTCAGAGGGTGTAATATTACCTCTTGTACTATAAAGGCAATAATGGCTAAAGTTCTTTCGGTATCAAGCAACAACCACCACCACCGACTCCCGTCAAGGAACCACGTTCATCTGCAGAGAAAATTCACTAATAGCCCCTTTAAATGGGGAATGCATATACAGAAAACATTTCCAGTCAATATGAACAAAGGAAGTGAATAACAAAAATGTGCCAAGAAAATTGGATTTCACTGTAGGTTTGGGGTGTGGTGAGTGAAGGGCCTCCATTAAAGAGAGATATCACTCCAATATCAAAAGGCCAATATTTGCACAGTGTATTGGCAAACTGACCTTACCTTGGATTCTGTTGTGCTAGCTGCAGCACCGTCACCATCACCATATCAGTCACACGTTTTCTGTATTCACACACATCTCACATTTCCTTGTGAGTAATCAACACTTGAACCCCTGTTGAATTTCCCCTTCATGGGACATGTTATGCAGCTGGTGATCACATAAGAAGATTAGAGGGTTTGGAAACAACTTAAAAATTAAGGCAAATGTCCTCTTTCACTTTTTGGGCTCTACTTTATCAGTCCAAAGTGCATAGCACCAGTGCATTTAGGGCAGTGTTTTACACAGAATTAGAGGCTATTTGTGGCGAGTTGATTGAATATTGTGACTGACCAGTGAGCCCAGTGCACACACATGCAGCAGATCTGTGCACCCCGAGGGGCAAGTTAGTCTAGATAATGAATGGGAAACACTGTGGTGTATTTCACTGCACAGCCTCATTTATGTCCAACACAAAATATGCCACAAACAACACTCTGACCCTCTGAGGCTGTGTTCTAATCTGACTTATCCAAACATCTGAAGCGCATTTTCAGCACGCTCTGCTTGTGCATAACAGGCGGAGTGTCTGTGCCATCTAGGCGCATATTACTGTCTTGATGATCATCACTGTGAAATACTGCACCACTGACTTGAGACCAGGTTTTCGTTGGTCAGTCACACAATCACTTTGCCTCAAGACAGCAATACACCAGCAACGCACCTGTCCACATCTCATTTTAAGACCAAGACAACCATAGGAGCTCAGATGGGCACAAGTGTATTTGCTATTTAAACAACAACAACCGTGTGGGTCTGAAACTAGCGGCGATACTTGCTTTTTGCTTTGCGGCGGGTGGAAGATAGGGTCCTTAGTGTTTGTCTGTGGTGAAAATAGCAATGGATATTATCAGATCCAGATCAACACAGTCGGGCAGGATTTTTCCCACATTACCAGAGCTTGCGTGCTCTTGGTTTCACAGTCAATCCGTGTCCTATTGGCAGCCTCCTGCACCTTGCTGTGTTTCACAGGTCCAGGAAACACAAAGAGAATATACAAAGATGGGGACTTCTGGAGACTGCACATCGATGTTTGAATGAGGTTTTCCAGCTACGGTTTTCAATGGCATAATCTGGGGCATGAAAGCTCACCTACACCACTGCATTGCACTGCAGCGAACAAAGAGACTGAGGTATGAGACTTGTACAAGTTACACCGAAGCAGGGATTCTGCTCTGGAGCAATGTCATCTTCCTGTGATGCCCTTGGCCTGTCTCTCATCATTCACTATTAATGCAAATAGCATTAGAAGCATAATTACTGTCTATTATTACTAAAGCAGAGGCTCCATAATGTACCTGACTGTACATACTGTACTACAGGACCCACAATGCAATGGAGAACTATGCACCTCAGGATCATTAAAAGTAGATTATCCTAACAGTGCATCACTAGGCAGCCGTTCTCTTTCACAGCAGCATTCTGTGTTTTTCAGATGTTCTTCACACAGTAACTGATCATGGCTGTGCGCACATATCAATGTGTCAAGCCCTTTGTCCTTGACTTGCACCCTAGAACTAATTTGCAGCTGGTGAGGAGCGTGCAACGGGAACTGCAAACACACCAATTAAACTGACATTCAGCTTTCCGCTCACTTGTCTTTCAAAACACACAGGGGCTGGTGCTCCAGAGCCCAATGAGAGGAAGTTCATGAGTGAAATCCCTGGGTCCCTGAGAGAGAGCAGAGGCAATAATTACTGGCCAACACATTTGATTTATTGTAGCACTACGTTCCCCTGTCATGGTTATAAAATACTCCCAAGACCTGCCTTAATGTGATGCAAGGGAGCAGCAGCAGCCCACATACATGCTCTGCTGATATGACGGGCTTCCCATTACAATATGAATATTTAATCATGCTTTGGATTTACCAAAACTAGAAATGAATGAACTTGGGTAGGACTGAAAGAACATTTCAATAAATTTAAGAGATCATCCATGCAAATTTAACTCCATTGTTTGTCAGATGAGTATCAAATGGAAACTGAAGAGAAGGGGACATCTTGAGACAGACAGATTGACGACATTATTGGTGAACTGAGAAGGACAAAGATTGAAGGCAAACCTGATATCCCCCTGAAATCTGTGATTGAGTCCCTCCTTGGCATATGCCGATGGCTGAGCCACTCACAAGCATTAAATATCAGCCAGTCAATATAATGTTGAAATAATAATGAAATAAAACAGCAACAGAATATGTATTAATGTGTAGAAATACAGCAATGTCATTTTGAAAATATGATACAGACTGTGGCGAGGCCTGACTCAGTCAAATTTGAGATCACTATTAAAAAATCCTTTTACCGCGGATCAATCCTGAGCCACGAGGTCAGATCACATCTCTTTAAGAGTTTTGAGCTTGAACACAAACCTCATGGAGGCTTGGAGCTCCCATAACTGAGCTTAAATACATAAACACTATTAAACACATTATTTTCATTCATGGCTTGCACAACGCACATCCTACACACCGTCACTAAAATTGCATCCTCACTGTTCTTGCACAGCAGCTGCTACTTGACGTTTGGTTCATGACTTGGAATTAGATCTTGCATATTTAATGCAAATTACGCATTAAATTAGGGTTACAAGTTTTATACACTGAATGAAGCCTCTGTGCCCTTCTATCTTTCTTGTCACCTAGTAATATGCATTACACTGGATTATGGATAAGTAGTACACTTTGAAAAAAAGGAAAGTCTCAGCTCTCTGCATTACTTCCCACTTGTGAGTACTACCTTGCATATTTTAGATGTGAAATGTGCCACGTAATATATTGTAGAACGTTTCACAAAAACAGAGGATCTCCCCCTATCCATATCAGCCATACAGTTTATGATGTGTGAAGTGTGTTACATACATTACAAATATTCGGAACAAGGAACTCAATCACACACTTCAAACACTGTCACAGCACACAACAGGTCCAATTTCAAGGAGGCAGCAAAATGCAAAGTGGCTAAAACTCGCCACGGCTTTCCCCAGCTATACTGCTGCTTTCATTCTGAACATACAATTGAATTGTCCATTTAAGAGAAATGTTTGTGCAGCTGTCAGTTATAGTTCTTTGAGAGAAAATTGGGATCGGTAGGTGAGACTTTGGAATCAACCAAGAAAATTGCATCAATTAGCGTATCTTTACTTATGGAAAATATATTTTCCTCAGTGTAACAAAAACATGTTTTTAATCTAACAAATAAATAAATAAAATTAAACAATAAACATTTTTAGTTGTGGTTACATATGTTTTATAAATGTGCACGGTGGGAACGCGAAGCTAACGATTGCTATATGAAGATATGAGTGGAGGCTAGCAGATGCCTTCTGGCTGGCAGGAAATTGGGTGAAGATGAATGTGCACGAGTTGAAGGTCTTTCAAGTAAGTTTTAAGATTAGTCCAAGGCTGAGCTGTCACATAAACAAACAAACACACTTGGCAGAACAGCACACCAGCATTCCTGTGTCAGCTAAACTCCTGTACAGTCATTCAGGAGGTTTTCTGCCGAGCAGACGTGCAGTTTTATCTGGTCTTCCAGGTCTTGTCTCAACCTCCACAGTTGCCCTGATTGAAATAATAATGACATTTCGCACAGAAATTTCAAGCTGGAAGGGATTTTCAGATTCCCAGTTCATTTTACTTAGAGCAGTGATTTTCAAACTTTTTCACGTCAAGGACCCCTAAAGTGACTCATATTAGACCATGGTCCCCCATCTGATAATATTTTTACTTTTAGATGTTTTCATGACAGAAAGTGTTTGAAATCCATGACTAAAATAGTAATGCACTCTGTCATTGTGTTAGTTAGCGTAGAAATATAGTGAAAATAAATTATTCCCCTTTTTAGGACCCCTGGGGGACCCTACTTTTAGAACTGGCTTAGAGGAGCCCATCGTTATTGAGGGTATTTTTTTAAGTTCATGAAATAAATAGTAAAAGGGCATTAACATTTTAAGAAAGTCTGGTTTTTGCTGTGTTTGCTGCAGGGGTTGTATTTATTTCTTTTCACTTCAAACATCAACAAAATATTGAATTTGCACAGAGCTTCCCAAACTTCTTTTTATACCACTGTTTTCATTTCAAATACAGTTCATTCACTTCATTTTTTTCTGCCAAAATGTATGATCTTACAATACAATATCTGCATATGGTGACTAAAGCATTACACAGCATTACATTTGTGTTTAAGGACCCCCTCCAATTAAAATCAAGTTTTTAACCTTGTTAACATGTCCTTATGTTTTATATTTTATATAACACAAGACATATCATGACCAAAACAAGCAGTCAATACCATGACTATGTATTTCCACCGTGAACTGCATATAACCTAAGGAGCCAATCCTGTCAACTTGTGCAGGCAAAATAAACTTGAAACCTTGACAGTACAGAGAGCCAGAGTTTGCATTAGCACAACTACTACCACTGTGTCAGCCACTGCCAGTTACAAGCTAACAAACAACATAAAAAAAGAACTAAGTTAACCAGTCTGATAAGTCTTGTAGTTGCCAATACCTCAGACCACAGGTTACCACAGACACCTGATCTGAGTCTGGGTCTGACTGAGCCTCAAACATGTGGCTGAGTCTCTCTGACGTTTCCTCCTCTAACCATCTACTCTCTGCTGTTTCACCTGTCAGCCTAGCGTGAGCAGCAACAGAGGTGGGCGAGGCACAAGGCCTGATCCAGATTTCTCAATGAGGAAGTAAGAATAGATGAGCTTCCAACCTCAGTTTTGTGGGAAAATCATGTTAAACGAAATCTTAATCAAAGAGTATTTTTTACATAGTGCCTTGAATTACAGGACACAATGTCATTAACAGCAACAACAGATAAACAAATCAATAACAACATTTCATCCAAACCATGATTCGTCATAACCTTAATCAAAGTATTTTTACTCCTTAAACAGAGCGTAAACGCAGACGGGATTCTGGATGCAAACCTCAGTCTGACCTGCTCTAAATGTGGTGTCTCATTCCCTCAAAAAAGTTGCCTAGGAACATAGTCTGGGCAGCAATTACATTTGTCAGCACAACATGATGAAAAAAATAAGCACCCTATAAATATAGTTTCTAGGAGACAGGGTTGGCAAAAGAAAGACAGACTTCAAAAATGATCCAGCTGTCAAATTTGTTTGCATAACATGAGGCAAACATTCATTTTGTGTTCAGTCTAAATGCACCTTTACAATTATATCTTCAGCACCACATTTCACAAAAACTCGTTAGCACAGAAATATAATTTGTTCAGATGAATAGAAATTTAAAAAAAATCACAGTATTTCAAACTATCCATGTTCAAATGAAACCGAGAGACTGTGTCAGTGTTGACAGTCTCCAGTGTCAATCTATTTTAGTCATTCTTTACATTTACAAAGTCTTCAAATGGTGGCTTTATTATTTATTATTTATCATTAAATTATAAGAAGTAAATAACCTGTCCGTCAGTTTCTCTGATGTCCACCTTTTTTGGGTTTAACTCATATTCAAAACTTTATATCACGTCAACATATCAATTTATGTAATCTTGACAAAAAGCTGAGGAAAGTTTACTTTCATTTTAATGAGAAAAGTTACTTTTTGTTTTGTTTAAAGAGAAAAATATGTCATTATATCATGAACGTACTGTATCTTGTTATGATGGGAAAAATGTTCTTTATATAACAAGATTTTTTTTTCTTCTTGAGGAAATGTCAAGGATTAAAAGGGAGTATGATCGCTGTGCCTTTTCCTTTCTTAGAACCTTCTTGAACAACAAACAACCAAAGTTAAAAAAGTTAAATGGCATATTCTGTGAACTGTATGCCTCCAGAGCTCTTAACTCATTTTAACCACAAGCTTATATGGGTTTGTGGTCACCTCAAGGGCTTGAGCCATTCCTCACTAAAAAGGAAGTGATAGCCACGGTGCAGCAATAAGCACTTGCTGTAGGGCGAGAGGCTTGAAGCTCTGCACTCATTTGAATTCATTCAGCACTACAACATAATTCAGCTTTCATGCCGACTTAAGTTATTGAAGTGTGTTTTCAGATGGTGCTCATGTGAAGTTTTTATAACAATGAGGGTCTTTTATTGTTTCGTTTAGTAGTTTCAGAGCAGAATGCTCTGCCTCTCTTCTCTATTGTGGCTTCATGTTACAGATGACAATTTCTCTGGCACCTGTTTCCTATGTGCTATCTCAGGTTTACAGAGAATAATAACAGCTGCCATCCTTTTCAGAAAAGTCATTTCAGCAGAGAAACTTCACATCTCAAGACGGTGACTTGTCCTTGATTGAGCGAGACAGAAAGGTACGGTGATGCAATAGTTCAGGGTGTTCAGTCATAGAAAATTAATGGGCAGCACAAACTTTATATGTTATATAATCTGGAGGCTGTGGAGTGAATCAAAGACCGCACAAATGAGTGAGTATTATGATATAATCAAGGCTTCATTACCATATCATTTTTATTACCGACATCAAATGGAATGTGTTCTCACCCTCTGCAGCCTTGACCATCAACATCCTTTTCACTGAATGTGTCTATTGTGCGGTTTTTCACCCAGCTCCAGCAAACAACTCAGTCTTTTCAGCGTGCCTGCCTTTAGTGTTCTCCATCCTGATAAAGCCTGGATCACATCTTAATAAAGGCTAGATGACCTTTCCCTCGCAGCGTCGAATCGACTGTATCATTGGGTGCTACACAGGTGACCACGCAGTGCTTTGGTCTGGCGTCTGTAATATTATGAGGATGCTTAATTTGCTACTGATTGGCCGGGAAGACAAAGGATTTGTGCAGATGCACTGGCCTGGCCAGCACAACTCACCCTTGCAGGCATGTTGCACTTGATGCGATAGAGTTAATGTAATTTAAGCCTGTATATAGGCTTAAGTGCAAGATATAAAAATAACATTACAGCCCTTTATAAGCACTTATAGGACTGAATGTGCTTCTGCTGGTGTTGAGTAGAAACTACTTAAGTCTTAAGTGTAATATGCAATATCCAGCATGGTGGACCACAGCAAGGGGCTTGCCTAGTGAAAACCAAAAATGCCTGAAAAGCTGATTTTCTGACTTTCCTAATTCCATTTAAACTTGTGATTAGGAACTCCACTATGCTAATTATAGCTTGGAGGTGTTTTTAATATTGTATGTTTTTCTGTGCGGCTCGCCCATATTGAGCAAGATTTCAAGTGAGGACACAAAACAGCATTAAATGTAAACAATAAATCCTTATAGACAGGTCAGGATTGTCATGTATGTAATGGTAATGTATGTAAATGAAGGCAACATATTATACCATATATACAGCCTGTCAAAGATTACATATAACATTTATTAATTTTGTCAATACTTTTGAATAAAACAGCAAAACTGTAAATGAAACAAAATCCCACTGCAAAGAGGAATATGTATTTGTAATACAACTAAACTATATAACAGTTTGGCATTTAAAATATGATGGTAACTGTTTCTGAGCTGTGATTGTGTGTGTGTATTAAATTGGTTTGATTAAGATTTAGATATCAGTGCCCACAAAATATCAAGTAGTTTTTGAGTACAGTCTGTGAACATGGCAGCTGATTTTAGGTGAACCCCTTTTTTAAACAAATTTCCATTTTTTATTCTGAGTGCTTCTCGTCCCTGTTCACTTAAAAACTCAGTTGCAAAGTTTACTCTTGACCTTAGAAACTCTACAACTTAATTTCTAGCTCTATCCTTGACTTTGAAACATTTTTTTAAAACTTTTTAACTTGAGAAGTCCTTAACTTTCTCTGGAGAAATGGATATTTGAACATCTACAACTCAATGACTCAATGACTCAAGAATCCATCTGCAGATGAGGATTGTGTTACTTGATTGAAAGCTCCAGAGCAGGTTCTAAATTGACCTTGAGTTTGTTTTGCCAGCTGTTGTGAACTCAGCCTACAGTATGCAACATTAATGCACAACAAAATCCTGATGTTTGGTAGCTTATTTTGTTTGGTAAAAAAAATGTTCATCGATAAATTAGCCTTTTGATGCTAAATTTTCTCAAACCTGATCATCAAAGAGTGTAAAATGTTCTGTTCAGCACTGGCTTAAACCTATTTTATTATCTGAGCAGCTGCAAGTACAGATGAAATGCATATACTTCCGGAGATAATTTGAGCAGCTGAAATACAACAGCAATGTGTCAAATATAATACTCACCTCGTAAATGTGCTATATCTCTGCATTAAGATTGAAAAACATCAAGTGAAGTGTTGAGAGACAAAGCCAGGTACAAAAAAAATTATTGTACAACATGCCATGCACGGTAAATAAAACTGGTATGTGTAAAATAACTCTGTGTGATTTGTTTTGGACGTTAATTACATTTCCGCTGTTTGAGATGGACATCATAAGAATAGATGTAGGTGTGGTGAGATGTGGTGATAACACACACAGGCAGCTGTGTTGTCAAGATACATTTTCATCTATTGAATCATCACGTCTGACGCATGTTTTGAAGGGGACTGTTAAAACATCCAACAGCCGCAGAGCAAATACAGTCAAACAACAGGAAGTAAACAGAAAATGGGTGTACATTCAGCTGGGTGTGAAGTTCTCACTTTCAATGAAGAAAGAAATCTTCATTGATTGAATCCATAATTGTGCTTGAGTTGTTGTTGACACATTAGCCACCGTCGTTAGGAGGACAGAATGTATCCCTGCTGTTACGATAGTAATTATTCTTGTCACGAAAATTGCCTGCGCTCGCAGTCATGTTGACAGCTGGAGCACAATCACGCAACATACCAAGCAATATTTAAGTGTACCTTCTAAAATGCAATCAGGAGTGTATGTGTGTGTGTGTGTGTGTGTGTGTGTTCTGTCAAAGGCTGGCACGCGAGCTTGTATCATTATCAAGCTAAGAATGATTTATCCTGGACCTCTCTGCTGTTTCTTACAGTACAATTAACACTGTCACTGACTGTTTTGACATTTTCAGATTGAATGACCACAGTTACACAGTCAGACTCACAAACAAGTGAAGTGTCCAGGGGTAAAAATTTCACCCAAACGCTTTTTAAAGATACTGTAGCATTGGGGTGGCAAACCCACAACCCAATCTCCACACCCTTATCTTTATGATGCTACAAGAAGTGGCACATTACTTCATTGGCTTCAATGATTGCTGGCATTGGGTACGTATTGTATCGTAAGGAAATTTCTAAATATGAAAGCTCTTGCTGGGGAGAGTGGGCAACTATCACTACCAAGTCCTTTGTTCAGCCTGAAAGCCTTCCATCTCAAAACGTTCCCACCATTGTTTTCTGCCTTTGTCGCTCTCCAAGTTTTATATCTGATGTCTTTTCTTCTTCGTCTGCCAGCACCAATAAGAAACAATAGGTAACAATAATCCTCCACAATAGAACTGTTATTCTTTTCTTCTAACCTAACAAATGTTTCAGTGGTTGTTTAAATATGTTTTTTTTTACATTTTTTTATTTATATGTTTTTTCACTTCTTCAGTTCTTCTGCTGACTCTTGTGTCGGCCTAGAAACACATTGTGATGCCACGGCTGCTTCTTTTCACCAGGGTTGCCAGATCTCAATGACAAAATCCTGCCTACTCAGTGCTGCAAATACGCCCCCTTTAAGCCAGGCAGACTCTAGCCCCAGTTCTTCGAAGGCCCGGTCCAGATGGCGAAGGTCGAACCGAAATGAGACGGACTGGCCCACAGAGGATTCCTGCTTTGTGCCTCCGGCTGTGCCCGCCCTGTCACCTAGCAACCTTGACAACACGTAACTTCTTTTTGGTCCATGAACTTGCGGTTTTAAGGTCCTTGGTTTAATGCTTGTACCATTAGCTGTTCAACTGAGCTGAAATACAATATTTAATAATCCTCGGGCTCTCTGTCGGCCATGTTTGTTTTCCAATCTTGGGATAGGGTTGGGCCACAAAGGATTCGCCAATTGGAGCCTCCATTGCTTGAGAAAGGCTGCATTTGAAGAAGCCTTCAAAATGGAACAGCCCTGTTGTGTTGCTGTAAGCTTCAAATGCAGCCTCTGAAGGCTGTGGCCCCTGCATTGGGACACAGGTACAGTATAGATCACGGCCGATTTTCACCCTGAATTTGTTATTACTGTGATATAAAACTGAACATGAATGAATGCAGCAAAACAGAAAGACCATATTATTTCCATCTTCCAGCTGTTTGTGGCTCCATATCTTTCTCTTTTCCCCCTTTGCTTTCTATTCATAGTAAAATGGCACAAAGCAACGCTACCTTTCTCTCTTTTTGACAACATTGTTGAGGATACAGTCAGCTTGTTGGAATAAACTTTATTGGAATTTTTCACTGGAAAAAAACGACCATTTGCATTTAGAGTGAGCAGCCATGTCATGGCCAGTCAACTGACTGTACAGTGTGAGCAAAAAAAAAGCTGTAAAGCAAATTAAAATGTGCAGTGTAAGTTGTAACAATGTACAAGAATAATAAAAAAAACATGCACAGTGACTGCCCAGCTTTAGGCTGCACCATTAAGACAATCAGGGCCAGATTTAGTCAGGCTTTGATGCATTTGCTGCAGATCTGACACGTTCTCTCCAGACGTAAGCGCTGTATTTATCGAACATGAGCACTAGTGTGCATGTCGTTTGTGTGAGTGTTTCGCACTGTGCATCTCCCTCCTAATTTCATATGTATTTCAGGGAGAATTGCACAAATAATAGGAGAAAACTTGTCATCGTTTCTCCTAAGGTCATGCAAAACGTATTGTCAGTTTTTCTGCTAAAATTCTGCGCCTATGAAAAGCAGGCGTAGCCACATGGGAGCTTGTAGTGGGAAAAGCAATGTGACTTAACCTTTATTCCACAGAAACATACACGACAAAATGAAAAATTCAGTGAGCTGCACTGAATCAGCTCACTGAGAATAAATAAGCAAATACAAACGCAGACTATAATTTAATCCTACACAGAAAAAGAGCAGTAATTAATAATGAACCTATATCATTATTTTGCTTCAAACAGCAGGCAGGAAATTGTAGACTGTATTGTTAAGTCCCTTCTGGCTGTAACTGCATTACTCTTTGAGATAAATGAGACATATAATGTATCTGACTGCATTCACATCCATATTCTAGAGATACAGTGCTGTCGACTATATCTGATTCTCTTCATTACCTACAAACATTTTAGAAAAAAGAAACTGATGAAGCTGATAAAACCATCCTTCACCTGTTTGCACATGTAAACATGAAATCTGTGTGTGTGAGCCTTACATGAATGACGCACATTGTGTGTGAGGTAACGCGACTGGGCCCTGGATCTTCAACATAAATGATTAACCTAATGCAATAACTTCACTCCCACGGCTTAATTCACATCATGTTTTCTCAAATGATGAGCGAGCTAATTTAATCGCATCTGCTGTGAGTGTCTAATTTAAAGCAAGGTCCTTAAAGCACAGGTTCTTTCGCACCAAAGCGTAGCACAGATGATAAGACTGTGGACTACATCAGGCCTCAACCGAGAGGCTGAAACACATCAACAGTATCAGACGGCAGTAAGACACAGACAAACTGCAGGTTACCTCAGAAGGCCGGCTGCTGTTTCAAGGCAGACAGCTCATCAAGATGAGAGAAGTGATGGGGCAGGATCTTATCCACGCTGGTGGTGGTGGTGGTTGGGGGGGCGTTAACAGGACACATCCTGCCTTAAAAACTCTACAGGAGTACTATCAGACCATGTATATAGACGTATACAGACGATGTACAGACAATGCTTCTGATGCACTTTACGTGATATGGAACAGCTGACAGTTTGCGCTGTAATGAGCTGCAGCGTCAGAAAACAACACTGCTTTTTAAAAACTTTTTTCTGTTACTTTGATATCTCCTCTGTTTTTGTCTGGTACCTTTCTCTTTGAGCTGCTTGAAACTAAGCTATGTGAAGTCTGGGCAGGGCTTTAATCAGGGTACTAAAAAACCCTGATGAGTTGCTGATGATGCAGAACAGGGCTGGCAGCCGGCGTCTCTGGCTAAGTGGAGCAGGAGGAGCAACATCTGCAGCCTGCAGACTGGGGTCAAGCTGACGGAGTTTGACGTGTCTGAAAAGTCAGGCTGTTGTGGTTCTGGCTGCACATTCCTGAGGCCCTGACCTCGAGCCAAAGATGTCACCCTGGAGCAGGTGGCTGCAGGTGTGTGTGTGTGTGTGTGTGTGTGTGTGCGTACAGTATATATAAATCTTTTTTTTGCTGTATATATACACCAATCAACATGAAAGCCATTTACTGGTTAATGTTCTGGCTGATGGGTGTATAAGTACCCTAACTGAGGTTTATAGCTATGGCAGCACATAATGGTATTACTGAAGTTGTCAGCGGTCTCTCTGGGTCACTCCGAAACAGATCCCAAAATTAAGAGAAGTGCCTATGCAGCACAAACGCTGCTGGCAAGCTGCTGTGATGAATTGGTGGGCTATTTTCGGCTGCGATCCCAGCAGCGCGGCTGGCACCGGGCCACAGAGGGGTCGGCCTGACAACTTAAGATGAGGCCCCGGGGCGGGAGGGACGAGCCAGCAGGGCGCTGGGCTTGCACTGGGCCTCGGCCAGCTCTCTGAAGTGGTTCCTCCAGGATGGCAGATGGAGGACTATGTGAGCTGGAGCTGTGTTCCCACAGCTCAGTCAGCCGCTCCAAAGGATTCAACCAGCTGGGCTTTGAATCATCCCGAATCATCTGGCTTCTGTCGCTGCAGGTCCCACCAGTGAATTCAAAACTTGCTCTTCCAGATGGAAAGACAGACAATGCACAATATGTCCCGGTGCACTCCATGTGACAGACTCATGCCTGCCACAAATGAAGCAGCAGGAGCAGACCGCAGAGCCTTAACAGTAGTGAGCGTAGTAGTCCTATGACTTTCTTAGCATCTAATGCACTGTAATTACTTGACTATAATATATCAGCAGGCACAGCATGATTTATTTGACAGTGTTTCCTCAAATATCTCACTGCAGCCACACTGGGATCAAATTGGCCTCTTAAAGTGTGCAGTTAGAGAACAGCAATAATTAATGTCGGTGAATGAATCCTCTGCTTCTATGTTTTAATGGCGAGAGTGCAGTGACTTGATGTTATGAATTCCACTGAGTCCTCTCCCTGCCTCTCTCCCTGTACCTGTCACCAGCTAGTCAGGGGCAGCACGCACTTCACACCATACCCGATCTGCTGTGTATCTGTGTGTGTGTGTGAGTGTGTGTGTTTTGGTGATAGAGAGCCCAGATTTAATGAGGCACACCTGGCCCTCATTCATAATGGAAGGCAGATTTCATATTAATTTGGTGGCGGTCTCAGTGTCCAGGGTGATGTCGAACAGCTGTAGAGATCCAGTTACGGCTGCATAATGTATGATATCTCACATTTATTTAAAAGCAAAGGAGTGAAGTCATTGTTCAAGCGGTAAATAACGCAACAGCAGCTGATTCACTAAATGCAGAATTAAAGTCTTAATGAAACACAAAGCCTTTAAAAAGGGAGGCAACCTGAAAGAAAATGTTTCTGAAACCTTCAAGTTCCTGCAAAGTATTTTTTTTTCTCCCACTGAAGCATCTGGTGGGTGGCAGGGTGAGTGTCAGTGTAGGTGTAGGTGCAGACTGCAAGTATCATGTGTGCCTTGTGCATAGATGGTGTTTGTTACGCTGTGCTGGATGTTACTGCTCCTAGCCAAGAAATAGTCTGGCACATAAGCCCTTGTAAAACCACATTGTGTTATTTTTTACACTTTGGTTTGTGTATGGATCAAACAAACAAGATGTAACGTGTTAATTAGTGAGCTTCAGAAGTTTTATGGGAGGGACTTGTTACCGTTGGACACAGCCAGGACAGCTGTTCCCCGTTTCCAGTCTCTGTGCTAAGCTAAGCTAAGCAGCTGCAGGCTGTAGCTTCTTATTTACCGTACAGACATGACAGTGATATTAATCTTCTAGCTCTTGGCAAGGATGTGTGTGTGTTAGTGTGTTTCCCAAAATGTCAAGTCATTCCTTTAATATTCCCACAAACAGCAAATCAACATTTAGCTATAAATTAAACTTACACTTGGTACAGAAAGGTATTAATATTACAAGTCATGTCATAATTTCATCCAATTAGATTTTATTCGCAAATGAATTTTTGACTTATGGCCAAAAATCACATTAACCTTGACCTTTGACCTTTGATCACCAAAATCTAATCAGTTCATCCATGAGTCCAAGTGGACGTAATGAAATTCCTTCCAGGTGTTCTTGATATATCATGTTCACAAGAATGGGATGGATGTGAGGTCAAAGACTTTGACCTTTGACCTTTGCCCACCAACCTCTCATCAATTCATCTGTGAGTCCATGTGAATGTTTGTGCCAAATCTGAAGATATGCCCTCTAGATGTTCCTGAGATATCAGGTTCAAGAGAATGGGACAGACGGACGGACAACCTGAAAACACGGCCTCTGGCCACGGCTGTCAAGAGATGCGAAAAGATGTAGTTGCTTTTTTTTTTTTTTCATCTTGCTTTTGATGACTTCTGTGAGGAAACGTCAAGGTTGTAATTACATCAACTTTTCACACTGAATAGCACCTGAGAGTCACTGAGAAAGAGAATTCACACATGTACACACACACACACATAACCAATGTTCAGTTTTACAGAAGTTGTATTGTAATATTCTCACTATGCCAGATTACGTACCTAATTCATCTGAGAACACCATTAAAATATAATAAAAGGTGTTTTTGTAGCAAACCACCCATGACCACGCTGGAATACGAATCTGCAGCAAACCATCTGGGCATCTGGGCCTGAATATATTTAGTCCCACTGTCACTCCTGCACATGTAAGAAGCTGAGTGTGAGAACTTCACAACTTTTGCAAGATTTGAGGGGCTGCCGGGGGAAGGTGTGATTGTTGGGTTTTTGTGTATGAACAACTCTACATGCTTACAGCTCCAACAGCAATGCTCTGTGTGGCAGCGAACTTAATTATCGTTATTAATAACCAAAATTATTAATACATGTGCGCATATTTTTTGAGCACACGTTCTGTTGCAGACACAGATTCTATTGTCCAGGTTATTAAGCATCTTACCACAAAAATATCTTATACCTCTTATACCTAGGCATCATATACCTCTCACAGCTCCACTGCGCTGATTGTATGACTCATCAGGAACAAATACTCTCAGAGCACAGTGGCAGCAGTTATTCCTGTGTCGTACTGTATGTGCACTGTGTAGTTATCTGCACCTGCGCCTGTGTTTAGAGGCTAAATTTGGTTTTGGTGACAGTGTGATTCAGAATATGATGCAGCAGGTCACAACAATGCACAGGCTGCAGCACACAAATCTCACCTCAATTAAAGACCCCCCACCCGCCCAAAGAAAAGCCATTTACACACCCAGTGTCACATTACCTTTGAACATATTCAGAGGGACAGCATGCACAAAGAACCATGAAGAGAAATAAAAGGGTATTTCTCTTTTAAAGACAAGAATTACACTCACATGCAATGCGCCTGGCCAATTTGAGGCAGTCAGCCTTTAATATTATATTATAATTAATAACATTATAACAGCAAGTCACATGTCATGCTGCTTATGAAAGAGCTGACACTTCTTTTAATCATCAATTAAAGGCCTTGGACACCCACACAGGTGTATTCAGTTATTCTACATTATTAGACCTCTGCCTAGTTTCACGTTACTGTAGGTTGAGCTTTCCTGGGAATAAGAGAATATCTCTGAAATCCACGTCATGTCTAAAACCCCTCCATGATGACAGAAAGATGTAAATGGTCTCACATCGCTGGCTCCATTCACTGGTGGGGATTTGAGTCTCTCTCCCCCTGTTTTCTTGTGTGTGTGGTTTTTTTTTTTTTTATACTTTCAAAAGCCAAAAATACAGAGCTCCTCACAGCTCGATGCAGCGCAACTAAAGAAAACACATAAGAATAGATAAAACACAACTAAATACAGAAACACGCTACACAACACTGCAGTGAGAGAGAGACGTCAGTTAACACAGGTCTGTTTTTCAGCTCTGATCAGGCCACCTGTGGTTACTGGTGGAAAAGTGCATTTTACCACTGCAGGTACCAGGGTTGAAATGACACATGTAAGGACCACTATGGGCAGAGAGCAACACAGGAGTCATGTCATGAGCACTACGTTAGCAAAACAGCAGCAGCTTCAGGGCTCCGTCCGTGTCTGCAAGGGATGTGTTCAAGCTCAGTGATGAGTTGTTGGCCACTCGCAGAGCTCGGAGCTCAATACACCATCAGTGAAGTTACGTGAAGTGAAGTTATAGGAGAAAATAGATATGAAGCATGAAAATTAATTACTTTGTGCTGCGATCATGAGAATACATCACAAGCAAAGCCTGTAAAGACAGCGAGGAGTGAGGGGGTGGATCTGACCTGCTCTGTATTCTGTCCTGTTTGTCAGGCAGGTTGCCTTGTGTGGTACAGTCTGTCAATCACATGGAAGCCACGCCCTAATGCATATGCATACACCAGCAACAGTAATGTTCACAGCAGGAAAGTCACTGTAAAGTATGCTGTAGCTTCATTTTCCCAACATCTAAATGTGTTGTAGTGGTTGGCTGTGTTGGTAGATTTACCATGAGAGCAGGCGGTGAGTGGCTATGTTGACGTTGCTCATAGTTTAGCCTTCTGCTAACCATAGCCAAAGGCTTACAGCTGAAGCTGTGTTGCTTTTGTTGCTTGCATGTAAAGAGCAGATGTATTAGGCTGTGAGGGGAGAGCTGCAGTAGGGCAGCTGTATTTTCAAGTTCTGACTTTTTTTTTTTCTTTTTTTTTACAGATTCTTCCTACCCCAGGTTTAACCACTGCACTGTGGTTGTGTAAAACATTCTGGGAGACTGGTGACAAAGCAGTTGAAAATGTCACTGTCCACATTCTTGTTGAACAGGTAGTTTGATAAAGTACTTCTTGACCTTTTACTTTTTATTGCACTTACAATAATGAGCATAGTTGTTGTCAACTCAAGTCATCTTCAAGTTATCTTCACTTCACCTGGTTCACTGTGTCCAGACACTGCAGCCTCACTTTTCTGCTTTTTGTTGTGTGTGTGTGTGTGTGTGTGTGTGTGTGTGTGTGTGGAGCATGCACTGAGTATGCAGACCTGCCCCAGGCAGATCGAGAGCAGGGAGGAGGACAGAGAAGCAGCGCAACCATAAATATTATACTAGAAATACAAAATCAATATGTTTCTGTCAATGGTGATATTGTAACGGGCTGCCACAAATAAATCAATGTATGGTAAACACTTAATCTTTGGGTGCAGTGACAGGTGACAGGTGAGTCCACACCTCTGCTCTCAGGTATGCTGGATGCCAGGTTTGTGATCTTACCGTAGTGTATGATAACACAGATGGTAGAGGACTGACACTGCATGTATGAGGTGAGGGTAATTAAACTTGCAGTTCTTTGGTAGCCCCCACCACCATTTCAGGCTATGGTCTGCTTGAAATGGTCAAAAGTAGATTTTCACGTCTCTCTCGGATGTCCTCAAAAATTGTTGTCACAGCATCTGTAATGTAAAAAAAAAAAAACGAAACATAAAAAAACCAAACTGCAAGAATTAACAGTAAAGTTAAAGCTTCACTTCACTCTCGCTGTACTGTGCAAAATTAGAAAATGTACAATGCTTGAGTTGACATGTTTTGTTAGATGACATGCAGACAGCTAAGCCTGACACAATGTGGCATGAACAGTTAATTAAATCCCAAAGTAATCCACTTATGGGATTGCATCTGGAAAAACACAAAAGAGGAACTTGTACATTTGAACTATTCCAACAATATAGTGGAAACAACTGCACATGGAACAAAAAAAAAGGCTTTCAGTACATCACATGTATTGCTGTTACGTTAATTAAAACTACATTTTTGTGTATAAATACCTGTCCAGTATTTTGTTCACACAGTCTCTTGGTCTTTCCTCTGATTCTCCTCAACTTGGAGATCTAGATTAAAGGTGCAGTAAGAGTTTCTGGAGAGCAACAAGTGATATTTGAACTCAACAGCAAAACAAATACACCAATCCCTTCAGTGCTCCTTTAGATGCAAATTCATGGACGCGCATTCCCAAGCCAACAACACCATCCAGAGCGTGGAAGTGCAACTCTTTCTTACAGCGTAAACAGAATAAATCTTATAATGTAAAACATCATCACACAAAAAGACACACACACAAACATCCAAACCACAATGGAGTAAAAACTGGGCAGAGAGGAAGAGATGGTTTCCCAAAGGCGGCACACCAGCTCCACACAGCCGTTCTCACAACTCTCCTGCTACCACAGCTAACATCACCAACAGCATGTCTTGGCAAATTAGAAAATAAGGAATTTAATGTCAATGGATACACAAAAGTCACACTGGTACCTGCTTGCAAAGTAACCAAAGGGTTAGAGATCAAAAACAGTAGCAATACTGATCCAGCTGCTCTGTGAACCAGAGTAAAGCTAATGTTACCCACCTGTGAAGCAGAAACAGCGTCCGTCTTCATGCCTTTCACCTCTCAGAGGTCTCTCCACCATAGTTGGACTGGCCCTTGGAGCCACTGGTTGGCTGCTGAATCACTGAGCCTGTGGACTGTCAAAATGTCTTTATTTAATATTTTTAAAAAGTTTTTACTGGTCTGGTCGGTCTCTTTATTGCCCCTCTCTGTGTTGTGGGCGGGTCCCAGTGGATAAACCCAGGGCTGAATTTCTTTCACAGTCAGACTGTGCTCCTCTGTTGGAAAGTCTCACCATGTTTGTGCATATCTTTGCCCTTACCTGATCGTCTTCTGACTTTCTCCTCTTTGGCTGTTCCTTGGCCATCTCCCTTTCTTGATGATGTGATGAGTATAGGCATCCATCACGCTGCCATCGCTAGATGTTCCGGCACACACTTGCCTTAATGTCACCACAAGTCTGCAGTCCCATGCAATCCTATTCAACTCCACACAGTGTAGCAGCAACAGAAGGGTAGACTGCTCTTCCATCCTCCCGTGGTAATCCATAAATTTGTTTTATCTGTTAGCATGTGCTTTCCTCCATCTCCCCCTCCTCTTCCTTCCCTTGTCTTGTGCGCAAACACAAAAATCCAGTGATGCTGATTGGCTGGAATTGTCCATCTGAGCCACGTTTATTGTCCATTTACAGAGCCAGGGCTGTGAAGGAACACCAGGATTTTTTTTTCCAGCGCACATGCAGAATGGACAGTTAACGTACCATCAGGAGTTGTGAATGACAAAAAGTGTATTAGACTACAATTGTTTACTCTGCCTTTAAAGTGATAGTTTGGGTTATTTGACGCGGGGTTGTGTTGAGGTACTTATTTATAGTCAGTGTATTATCCGCAGGAGCTTCGGATCAGCACCCTCCTAGTTTGGAGAAGCAGCCGAGAGTACCGGCACAGAGGCTGAGCCACAAAAATGTGTTTTAGCTGCCTTAACTTTCCATCAAAGAGCGCTTTCCTTTGGCACCACATTTTTTCATCTACTATATTCCTACACACAGGTGCACTGTATTAGGTTCGCATGTGTGATCACAGACAAAGTTTTATAAGCCATTTCTCAAGGTTACTGAATTACCTTACTTCTCTCCATTAATGGAATTTTCTCTTTACCCCATTATGTGAAGATAAAGGAAAGGAGCTCATCAATTTTTAATTGTAAATTTATTCAGAGAAAACCTTATTTCAGTTCTTTTCAAACAACTTTGAGTAGCTACGATAATTAAACATGCTGGGGACTTGTAGTCAATCACTGTTTGAATAAGAACATTAATACATTTGGAGCACCTTATAAAGAAAAATGGTGACTTCTGCAAATAACATGGAAAATAAAGACTATTGCATTCCTTGTTTTGCCTGAGATATTGCCAATCGCTGCTGGAAAAACACGACTTTGTAGTTGTTGTAGCCTACCTTGGACAGTAACGGAATTAATCACTAACACTTCATCACTTAAAATTAAAGATTTACCTTGTGAACTTTTCAGCTCTCAGACAGGAGCCTGGCTTTGATTGCTAACAGCTTTAACGAGAATAATAGCGAGTACAAACACAGGCATTCCTTTCTGTGTTCAAATACATTTACAATTTCCAACAGACTATTGTTGACATTTAGAATACAATTTCAAATAACCTAAAAGAGTATGAGTGTTGTATAAGTTATACAACTATGAAGGTTAGGGTTAGCTGACATAGCTGAAATAAATTTGAAGGAAAATATAAAATTTCAAAATCTTAACATAATTTGAGAGCCAAGGGAGTGTGTCATGCTTTGAGCTGTGTGAATGCTTTCTACGAAAATGGAGCGCTGCTGGTGTCCCTGAAACCATTGGTGCTCCTGGAAGGGAAAATACTCATGAACGAACAGTTGGAAAATTTCAGTCAAGGATGACAACTCAGTAGGTTCAAAGAGGTTAAAAAGCCTTTATTTGTACAGGTGAAGCATTAAAAGACCAACACCTAGGTATATCTGCTCACAGCCTTCATCAGGGTGTGGGGAAACAAAGAAGCAGCAGGTAATTATAGCTGCAGTCCAAAACAGGTGTGTATGCATCGCATTTCCTTGCCCACTGGTGGCAACAATCAAAACTGTAACAGTTTCCTTGTGGCCTTAAGAGATATTTGGAGCAGATCCAGCATATAGGTAGTTACAAAAAGATAAATTTCACAATAGATAAATGTTCCACAAAAAATAAATATGGAATAAATACACCTAATTAAGTATACTGACCGCACATTATGTCAATAAATATGAATAAATTAGCCAAATATCACAATTCACAGTAAAGATATTGAAATACTGTGTAAAGAAAGAAATGCCAAAGAAATGCAATGCATAGTGTAGAAGGGTTACGAGTCTACTGCTCGAGAAACAGATATGTCAAAATATGTCAAAAAAACTGTATCTTAAAAAATGTGTCTATGGGTCAGTTAAAAAATGTCCTTAACCTGAAAGATGCAATCTGCATAGATATAGGTTAATGAAGTATAATAGATCAAATCCTGTTGTGAGAAACACTACCAGTGAAACATGTTGCATTAGTCGATCACCTGCAGATGTGTGTGTACCAGAATTCACAGAACACACACATCAACGTAAAGATGAAAAATTCACCGCTGCTGTGTTTACAGTTGTTGGAATCGATGAAATGATGATGTGTGTTGGCTGCCGCACAGTATTTCCAGCGGGTTCTGAAGGATTTTTCTGCCTTCAAATGATCCTCCTCTGAAACTGTCTTTGCACAACAGAGTTATGGCTACTTCTCACTGTTTTCTTTAATGACTGATATTACATTCGGTGAGCACTTGAAATTCACATCTTCACTCAAGACCGTGGATGGTAAATACAGTAAAGGTCCCCACATAGAATTCCACAGCAATATCGATAGAAACTCTAGGCAAATACTTGGATCAGTCGAGGTATGCTTCTCTCTCATATGGCTCTGACTATATTAGTATCGACAAACCAACTGTTAGGCACATGAAGTAGTTGGCCTACAGGGAGTATGTCTCAAAGGAAAACTGGGCTGGTGTATAGAAGGAATTGTCTAAAGTCTACAGCTTTCCATCAGTCCAATTCAGTCAGAGACCTCTTCTACCGGGCTAATTCTGATGGCACTGCTCCTCTTAATGCCTATAGATGGTTTTTGATTTTCTGTCTCAAAGTTTGCACAAGTTTGCATTGTTTAGGTCCATTGATCCAAAATGTGAACTCTCGTTATGCTTCCCAGACAAACTACTTGCTTGTACAAACTGACTAACACAACCAATACCAGCAGCACTCAGTGGTGTGCACTGTGTGGTGTGTCTGTCTGAATCTCTCATCTCTTCTTCTACTGCAAGAACCAGGATCTGTGCACACAATCCTACCATCCACTCGTTTGGCCAAAGCCTCACACAATTCTTACCAGCGTTTACAACCCTCCTAAGCATTGTGTTTTTTGTATGAGCATCACATATATAAGCATGCCATTTAATTTTCCCCTGATGACCAAGACCATGTTTCTAAAGAATCATTTCCTATACTAAGTCATGCGGATAGTCCTCCACTGGTTTAGGTTTTGTACTCTACAAAAGAGAGCAACAAGAAATGGCTGCCTGTCCTTTAAAGGGGCTATTGTAAGTTTTCTTGCCAGGAGCAGGTGGTGGTAATTGTCTCTTTGGTCATCGTTGTGACCAGAGGTTATAATACGCCGGCTGAGCAGTGCTAGGTTTTTTAGGGCAGCCTGGAGGCTACAGTGAGCCGCTATCATAAAGTCATGGGATGGGGCGGGGCTAGCTGGTTAGCGTGCTAACTTCATTAGAAGAAAAGATGTGATAGAGACTAGAGTTAACATTGGCGTCGCCTTCTACTGCAGGTGACAGTTCTTGGTGAGTAAAGGAATGAAGTTTGATGCTGAACTTGTAGCGTTTCTTCAAGACTGGTTAGTAAACAACTGTTGATGCAAATGCTGGCGATGTAGCAACAGCAAAACTTACAAATAGCTCCTTTAATTTGGCTAAATTAGAGGTGTACCCAAGAAGATTTATTCAGACGAACTTTGTCTACGTTAAGATCAGTCTCAACTAGCCCCTGTTCAGCAGTGTGTTGTGATAAATGCCAGAAGATGCCACTCTCCAGTCCAAAAGAAATGTATGCCACACCACATTTGGTGAGAAGTCGTAATTACTACCCTCTTGGCTAGAGCTCTGCTAAGTAGTGCTAGCCAGGTGAACAATAATTTAAATTATCATACATGCACATTCCTCTAGCTCTTGAAAAGAATTGATATCAGCAATAATTCTCAGTACGCAAACTTTCTAATTATTACCTGAATCTTTCCAATCATGACATTATATAAAATATTTTGTTTTTATGATAAAATTTGTGTTAACGCCCGACCTTATTAGACATATATTAAACATGCATTCCACATAACAATGCTTAGTGGGATATGAGTAAACAGAATCTGTGTAAGTAAAAAAAAAAATGGTTAAACTGTAGATGAAGGGGTGTGCAGTTCTTATGTGAAATGCATTTTTAAATAATGTAATTATGTTTTCAAAACATGGTATAAAACCAGGCTATAATTAGCCAAAATAAATCCTGGTCTATATCACAGCAAAAGCATAGAGGAGATGTTATGACGTTTATTGCTCAGAGGGGGGTTTTTCACATGACAAGTCAAAATGTGTGCTTTGAGAAATGTCTATTATCCTCATCAATTAGGTTTGCACATGCAGAGAACTTAATGTTCCAGACAAGCCCAAGTTGTTGCGCTTGGAGAGTTGGCTAGTGCCCCAGCTCATGTGGCTTCTGACTGAGACACCAGATGAGAAATACCATTACCCAGCAGTCCTATGTCCCTCCCATTTCCCCCACCTTGTGGCCGCTCACTAATAATTCTCTCCTGACTTATTATCCTCTGGGCACACAGGAGAATTTGATGCATTGCACACTGTCACATAACAGGTAAAATATTTATTTTCTTGGTTTTGCTCTCAGTTTCTGCTGCCAGGGAAGGTTGATGTATTATACAAAGGGCTCCACAGAAGCAATTCATGACAGTGTACAACAAAACGCGTTATGTCTCAAAGTGAAATATGATATTGATTGATACTGTGGTGTGTTCACCTGACAGTGTGCCATAGGGCTGAACAGGAGAGGGCTTCTTCTGTCAGCCCTGAGAGACTTAAAGTCAAAAAACAAACTCAAAAATAGGCAGAGTTTTGCAACATAGAAGCAAAATATCCATTAAATCTCTGAAAAGTGAGCGTATCTGACCACTAACATAAACACATCAGATATAGTTATTGACGTGTCATCCGATGCTTCCAGTATGGTGCACTGCAGCAGCAGGCTCTTCCTCCATCACCATGAGTTGTTTTACTGTATCATATTTTCGTGTCAATGGGCTCCTCAGCATATTGATTCACAGGTTTGGAGACAAGCCACTAGTGCAGGTGTGTGAAGTGTGTGCTGTTACTGTTATCCATACATCAGACTTGGTATTAACCACGTGTCACAGATGTACAGAGATATTTTCTAACATTTTCTTTGCTCGTATATTTATCTTCAGGGTTGTGTAAGGCTGGAGTCTCTCCCAGCATGCCCTGGGTGAAATCAGAAGAATCCAGAGGAAACTTGAGTAACACACACAGAAAGCCCCACTGGGCTGGGAGTTGAGCCTCGGCCCCTTCTGCTGGGAGGCAACAGTACAAACCACTGTGGCACCTCTGGACATTTTTTGATTTTGTTAATTAGCTTTTCTTCATCCATGTCTTGGCAAACTGTTGCCTACTTACCATAATTATAAAGACGCACAGTGCCATGAAATACATGAAGTCATGACACACAATCTTTGTCAGAAAGCAGCTGTTTTGGTGCTCTATTAAAACTCTCAAATTAAACTTCTTGGAGGTCGCAATCATTTAGTCAGTGTTCATTTAAAACAATTGCATTTCTAATGCTTTTGCCCTGAAGCTGCAATAAAACATTTCTGCTGCTCCACAGAACAAAATGACCAGAATGTGCAGTATTTGTTTCAAAGTTGACTCTACAGGAATGATCAATCCCACTGACTAAATGATTACTTTGTCAGGTTCTGCTTTCTGTCCCCTCAGTACAGTTTTAAAATCCCAGTCCACCACTGCCCACCATCCTGGCATTTGCTCCGTGATTGAGGCATTACACACAGTAGCACTGCAAACACAGCAGGCATGCCTTGTTCTCAAGCCAACAAAGCAGATCACAAGCAATATTATAATTAGATTAGTTTACATTATCATATATTGCTGCTCCTTTAGGAGTATCTACAGCTCGGTAAACAGAGGCATTACATTCATATTGGACTATTTCTGTAGGACATGATATATAAACAGTGCCAACCTCAAGTGTCGCTGCAGGAAATCGTGTGTCCATTATGTAGCGAACAGAAATTTTTACTTAAATAGGCACTTAAATATGCAATAGATATGGTCTTTCTCTAACCAGTCAAGCACTGTTATTAAACTAGGTGAACTGTGCTGAAACTGTTGTTTGCTTTGCATAATCACACTCTTTCTCTACCCTTAAACCTGATGTCATGGCCATTTCATGGAGCACTGGAAACAAGCTGTAAACACGACATCTATTAAATTCTTATGGTGAACATTTTAGCAATCAGTTGCATATATGCAGTGCACATCCACGAGATGCAAAACAATATTAGGATTCATTTGAAGTTAATGTAGCTCTGTTTTCCTGAGGGGAAAATACCTAGTTGTTTAGCGGATTAATGCTGCACTTTCTTCACTAGCTAGTCTCTAAATTCATCTGTCTGCTGTGCAGTGCTGAGCAGGTGGTGTACAGTAGGTTTTAGAGTTTTTTTTTACAGAAAACAGCTGCCAACTGCTGCTGGAAAATGACGCTGATGAGAGTGGTGAGAGTGAAGCGAAACATTAAAGTTGCAGGCCGTAAAATCAGAACAATTAGTTTAAAGATGCTGAAATGTTGAGAGGAACTGCAGAGCTGGGTGATAATTATCTGTGGTTCCATTACCACAAGCAAGCCCTTTCACATACACATATTTATTTGATCCATTGTTGAGTACAGCAGCTTTAACCATCCCGTGGCTGCCATCCACAGATATTGTAGAAGTTATTTTTAAATGCCGACATTGAACATTTAAAGTATTATTTAAAAAAATTTGTGTTTTAAATCATTCAGTATCAGTGTTAAGTCTGACATTATGGTTGATCAGCCTGAACTATCAGGTTTGGATTTTGGCAGAAACTCCCACTGGCTCCACTGCAGGAGGGCATGGCAGCAGTATGTGTCTACTAAATCAAGCTCTAACGTCGAGCAAGAGTCTGAATTTTAGTAAGACAGGAGCTCTGTGTTGAGGGGCTCAGAGCTGGAGCCAGGACATCCTGGTGCTGTCTGTTGGTAGCGCTTATTCAGCACCCAGAGACCAGTAAATCAATGATCCTTTAACTGTTAATCAATCACAACTCACTGTTATTCTCATAAGACCACTGTAGCTTCATTACTGCTCAGCAATTAACACTGCCAGGAGAGTGATTGGTACACTGACTGCCATGATTAATGGGATTATAAAATGGGAGGGGGTCCAATGAATTCAAATTTAGATGTTAATTAATTACAGGATAGTTATTAATTAATTATAGGATATGGCTATAGTGTTTAGTTGCTTCTTTATAACACATATCAACTCAGCAGGTTAAAATAAAGCAGTTCATTCAGGATCATGCAGTTTTTTTGAAAAATACTAATCCTACTGTGTAGCAGTTTGTCTTTTTATTTTTCATACTGCTTGGCCTCTGCAAAGACTTGAAAATCACAATATTGCTGGATCTGTCCTTCTCCATCCTAAATCTTGTTAAAGTCTGTCACAAATCAGTGAGCCTGGTAATTGCTATTTGTACTCGCTCGTGCTTGGTATCAAACTGTTTTCAAGCCATACACTTTTGGACGCCCTGGACTGTTGCAATTGATTTTTTAGTAATCAGTTGTTTATAACCAAAAAAAAATGCATGGCTCCAAATTAGATCCTAATTGGAAATGATTGTTTAAATGATTTAAGAGTAGCAGGCAGCAGGCAAATGGTGAATTGTGTGTGAAAGATGAGACGATTCAAGACAAGATCACAGCGCTGTCTACACACTGTGGTCCCAGATGGCGCGTGTAAAGTAGACCATTGCAAATACAGTTAAATGCCACATCCTGCCTTCCTCTCACACTGTCCTTTGTGCTAAATCTTTGCATGCTGGCTTGGCCCACATAGGTGCTGAAGCTGTGGGTGCTTCCACGCCCGAGCACCCACGTCCCGGAGCGTGCAAGTCGGGACAGCATAACCTTATCCTTGTGTTTCATATTGTGTATTGTTAAAGTTTTCATCTCCAATCCCTCTGTGTGTGTATTTGTGTCGGTTGTTGCGGTTCATTTCCTCCCATGCTGATATACAAGAATTTGACTTTTCCAAATCCTTATAGCAACAAGTCATGTAGTCTGTGGTTTTTGCAGAGGGTTTATATTGGGCGTGGGGGTGGGACATTATACTGCACCCACTGACAGAAACATAAATCGGCACCTATGGTGGTCTGTGTATGTTTCCCATGTACAACTGGCTGCAACAACATGGCTGGTTTCACCTTGTGAGTCTGTGTGTGTCATCATGTCAAAATGTGGTCCTATAGAGAACTACTCTGGCCAAAATCTACCACAGAAGGCCGAACACTGAGTGCTCATGTACTATAACGGGTCGGAAAGTCGACATATTGACGGGCGTCGCAGCTGGTGGGCTGTCATTACTAGATGGTCTGTAGTTTATTGTTGTATTTATTTGCAGCATGTGTCTAGATTGTCACTGAGGTTAGCATTGTGGTTCCCTGAGACTTGAGACTGATCTGATAAAAAAAAAAAAAAAAAAAAATCCTAAACCAATAAGTATCTTATCAGCTGGCATGTCTTACTGTGACTAGTGAGACTTTATCTGATTTTTTGGACAGAAGGCTGTGGAGGACAACGCTGAATACAGCGAGCCCAGGCCTGTGTTCATATCCTTTTTGCATCCAGCCCCAGTTCATTGGCACAATGAGAACTCATTTCTCATCAGTACTCTGCTAATCACATGGGAACCTGCGGCCACACTTCCCAGCAGAAATAGTGAATATTGATTAAATTTTAATACAACCTGCAACAACACAGAAATCTGTGAAGGTGAATGCCCAAATCAAACAATAGTCAAGTGGAGACTTTCTGTAGTCTGGGGCTGGGTTAAGTTTGCCACTATCTTGTCAGTTGTTGCAACCACAAATACAAAGCTGTGGTGGGGAGAAAGTGGAAGTACCACAGATAAATGTGATTTCAGTTTAAACCTTGAAGCCCATTTGGATGGATGTTTCATTACATCCACGCTGTTGTATCCGGGCAGTCTCACTCCATTAATGGTGGAGTGACCTCCGAGAGTTGGAGAGCATAACTATGGATGCAGTGGCTGCTCTACTTGACAGATAACATTAGTTTTGCTGTGTCACAGATTCAATACATCAGTACAGCTTTGTCCCGTTTGCTGATGTTTTATGATAGCTAACCCCGACATGTTAATTAGCAAACAGGAACCACTGTGTCATTTGTGTGTCTGCTAATCTTAAATTACAATAAGTTTGCTTTATAGTTTGCCAGGATATGTTGTTGGTGCAATGTTAGCTATAGTAGCAGGAGAATACTGGGGGACTAAGCTTCTGAAGGAGCACTGAAGGGAGGGGCGTATTTGTTTTGCTGCTGTGTTCAAATGTCTCCACAATCACTTACTCCACCTTTAAGAGGAAATTCCTAGCTAGGAGCTTTTAGCGTGATTTGGAAGGACTCTTAGTGGAAAGATAAGATCCTTTGTGGATACGGTACCTGATCTTCACGTGTAAAATCAGTGGGAGGTTGCTTTTATTTCCGTTGGTGGAATAATAATTTCAAAATAACCAACAATACAGACATTAAGGGGATTAATGTTTAAAGGGGGACATTATTAAGGGGAAAATTAAGGGCATATTTCTCTCATTTTCATGTCAGTAGTTTAATTTCAGGGGTCTAGTAGAAAATGTTTACATGCTTTAAAGTTCATAGAACACAACACGTTATTTTTCTCATACTGTCCATTTGCGTAGCCCCTCTTTTCACTTGCTGTCTATTTGTTTATGGCTTGCCCAGTCTGTTCTGATTGGTCAGTTTACCACGTCTGAACGGGAACTGCTCACCAGCTGCAGTATATTTTGGTCTTCCATATCTGCTCTGCCGGGGGCATCTCTGCAGCCAGGAAAATAGTGTAACCCAGTTTAGCAGAGCCGCTACCGTGATTATCACCCCAATAACCACGTCCAAACCAAAAGGTAAACAACAGCACACACTCGAGTGGTCTGAGCCGAAACCATGAAGACACAAACAACATCAGCAACCAAGATTACAGGTTTCCCTGATGTTGCCTCAGATAAACACTGCTATTCATATCTCTGTCCATGCTTTACACAGTAACTTGGGTCTTTTCAGAGGATGGGTTGTTACAGTCAGACAATGCTTGCTGTATTTATGCTGTAACATCTTTGTCAGTGATTGAAATGATTTGTATGATACCTTTTTTCAAATCATCAAATCCTTCTGCATGACATGAAATTAAAGCTTTTCATATTACCAGTGTAAACAGTATAATTACATAAAACCCTTTTGAAAAAAAAAAAATTACAGACTGCTCCCTAAAAAGGAGTCTTAAAAAGTGCACTTTATTTATGGCATATGAAATTTAAATACAAATTGGGTATATATATATATATATATATATATATATATATATATATATATCAATGCTATCAATATCAATGCTCATTTGCAAAGGAGAAAAAACTCAACAACTATGGGAGGTACACTGGCGAGCTGTAGGTATCAGCCACCCCAAGTGACAGGCTGGTCAGGCTTTTGTACTCTCGGTCCAGAATGGCCTCAGTTTGATTGGTGGGCTGGACCAGGTGCCGCTCCAATCAGGGCTCAGCGGGTAGGGAAGATGGGGATGCCTCCAGTAGCTGCAACCGATCTCTCCTCAGGGTCTACACCTGATCAGCCACAAGAATATTGATAAGATGGAGCTGACCTTACCCATGTTCAGCTGAATTGGACATTCTAATGTGCCTGCTTCTTACATAGGAAGGGGAGGCAAATCAGAATTACTTGTCTAACCATTACTTCCCTGACATACGTCCACAGAAACGTACTGGGTTACCTCATATCACACTTTGTGGGTCTCAGATTTATGGGCACAAACACCAAAAAAGTCAATTTTTCATATTGTGCACCCTTTAAGAGGTGAAGAAACGTTCACTTCTTGTAGAAGAAAAATCATTGACAGAAGAAAAAGGATTTGGAGCCTTTCCCACTGACCTCCTAGGGCCAAAGTCTTTTTTTGGAGCAGCCATTACCTGTTTATGGCAAATTACTGGCCAGTGTTTATCAGTTATATTCTGCAACAATATGACTGGTTTGCAGTGTCCGTTGCCTCTGTGGTGGGGACTTTGCTCCTGATATTGCTTTACAACGGGCCCCTGCAGAGATTGAACACCCTTTTATCCCTTAGCCTCAAGTCGCAATCAGATAATTGTTTCTCAGAGCAACCATCTGAGACTGCAAAACCATGTAATCCCCAGTGCCACTCTGATGGCGCTACAATAGCAGAAGACTGCAAGAAACTCTAAGGGTCTCATTGTGAGCTTGTTACTGAAAAGAAATGCTTTTCAAAATTGCTTAGGTTAGTACAGGAACCACTAAAACTGAAGTCATAGTGAACTTTCACACAGATGAGATGTGTTTTATCAAGGGTTGCGCTTTGTTTTGATCCCAAAGGATGTTTCTGTGTGAGGAAGGAGGTTGTATCTGTCAGCTTTTGTTGTTTGCTAAAAAAGGATAAAATTCCTAATTCATCCTCAATTAAATCTACTTTTGCTACTATCTTGAATCCTATTTTTGCATCATGCACATTTGTAACCCTTACACAGAGAGTGCACCTGGCATTTATCATGGCTGTATTACCTGTCAGTTCCCTGACTCTGTCTTGTCCCCTTTATGGCATATGGGAATTTCTGTATGCATGCAGCCAAGACAATGTGGTTCCAGTGTGGGCAGCTTTAAAGATGCAACTGTAGCTCTGCTGCAGATAGAGAGCCAGAGTCCCCCAACAATTCAGGGCATTGTGAGTTAGTTGAAACTGAGAAAAACACTGGCTGGAAAAGAAGAGAAATGAGAGAAGAGAAGAGAAGTGAGAGAGGAGAAGAGAAGAGAAGTGAGAGAAGAGAAGAGAAGAGAAGAGAAGAGAAGAGAAGAGAAGAGAAGAGAAGAGAAGAGAAGAGAAGAGAAGAGAAGAGAAATGAGAGAGAAGAGAAGAGAAGAGAAGAGAAGAGAAGAGCCTTTAGATTGACCTTTGGAGACAGACACTGTGAAATCACAGCCATGGCATTTCAACTAAGCCAAATTATATTTATAAATGAAATGACTAATTGCAATAGAGAGCTCCAATTCCCACCTCTCATTATTTATTTCAGCTAAATCATTACTCAGAGTAAAGAATTGATTGAAATGTATGAAGGATTTTTTTTCTCCCTTCTCTAAGAAACAACCTATCCAATATTTTCTGTTTAGTAGCGGTTTATCACTCCCTGAATGTCTCTGAATGACTAAGAGGATGAAAGAACAGTTTGCATTCAGGTGTTATTTTCCAGTATGGTGAATGGTCTATTTATAAACCCAGTGAACAGACTGGCTACTTTTCAGCTTTTTTGCAGTTTCAAGTGTTGCTGTTCCCCATGGGCAATCAATTTTTCATGAGAGCTTTTGGTTGCAGCCCTTAATGCTTTTAAAAGCATACAGGGACAAAAAGCTTTCCTGCTGATTGCTTTTGTTTTTCTAATTTAAATTTTAATTTAAACGAGAAAAACTTGCTGACTACTTGCAGAACATACGTGTATTTAAAATAGTGAGAAGCATGAGCAGTGAAATTATGTTTGAAGTACGTCTTTCCAAATCACTTACTTTACTTCATTCAAATTTACAAAGCTAAAGCACCATTGTGTCCTCCACACGATGTAGCACTTGTGTAATCTTTGCCCATCTCTTGAAGATTTCAATGCCAGTTAGTCATTTTCTTTTTCTGTTTTTTTTCCTGCCATAGACAGAACATAGCTTTCATGTCAAACTGAAGCCGAGTGATTTCACTCACCATTTTCTGTAGAAATCAGCCAAGGCCACCGCCTGCAGCCTGCAGGTGTTGGTCTGTCTAACAGCAATGATGAGACGTGCAGTGCTGTGTGCTTGTCTCCGAGGTGTCAGTCATGTTATAAAGAAGTGCTGTCTGAGTGAGTCCCATTCCCATCCTGGAAGCCTTGGGCCCTGTGCCTGCAAGGTTGACAGAAATGTGCTCTGCAGATGGAGCCAACTTGAAAGAAGTAATTCTAGTAAGGAAGGTAAAAACGGCCTCTCAACTCCCCATACAGTAAAAATCCTTTTGGGCCAATCAAATCTGAATAAAATTAAGTATTTAGCAAAGTCAAACCTACTGAAGTAATTACCCATAAAAAAAGGTTGGTTGCATGTATGGAAACAGAATTTTTCCAAATATATATTTCTTAATGCACCACACTGACTAATTTGTGTACAGTTATTTCACATCCACTCAAAAACAGAGAAAATGGGCATGATGCTAAGAATGGCACCCTTAAGTTCAATATTGATCACAGGCTAATGCTAGTTTGACACTGATGAGGCTGGAAAATGAGTAGGTTCATGAACATAGAACTGACTACAGCCTTATGATTCATAGCCTGAAGCCAGACTCAGACTACACAAAGTTTCAGTGCAACTGGTTTTAAAATCAGGTTGAGTCATGTACATCAGGAGAAACTTGTCTCTATTCTAAAACCTTCTGACGACCTTCTTTCAAAACAGTGCCAAAGCCAATGAGACGTGCAGTGCATAACTTTGATGGCTTGTAAACTTCTGCCGAGGGTCCTGATGAGTGTGGTGAAAAGTAAGCAGTCAGATGAGGTTGTACAGTTCACGCTGCTCCACTCATTTATGAGTGGAAGTATTAAGCGTGAGTGGAGCTCACGCTTAATACTTCCACTCAGTGTTTCTGAGATGTTTCAGTGTTGTATCTGATCAGCACTACTTTGCTCACTAGTAACCTCCTCCATTTGTGGCTACACCACAACAACGGGGCCAGCCCTGTAATGGTGAATGTCTGTGAGTGAGTGATCATATTTCCACCATTGGTCAGCTGAATGCCACAATGACTGAGTTGGAGTTTTCCTATTGGCTCTTGCTCTTTCAAAATGAATCGGCGAAAGCAGTTTCTATTAGGGGGAAGTTTACGGCCTGCAGTGTTACCAACTCAACAAGTTTGTCGCCAGATTTAGAGCTGCCAGTAATGCCCTCCCTCCCTGCTCTGTTCAGCGAGTGTCAGAGAGGCAGTTTGTTACCCAGACGGAGACTGTCCTCTGTGTGAGAGACAAAATATGCAACATTTTCTTCAAACTTTCTCTCTGGGCAATCATTTTACAAGTGAATATAGTGAGCACAGTCGTTGTCTTTAATTTCCATCAATGTTGCATCATAAAATCTGGATTTTAGCAGCAGCAAATAGCTCGGAAGTTAACATGTAGTCGTGATGTGCCACGTTTCAGTCACTATTTCAAACTTGTTCTTTCGTATGACAACAAAAATATGTAAATGAGAACAGCTTTATTAGGTATTCAGTTGTATTAAAATACTGTATGTGTGAGCACAAAGAGTAGGAGAGAACAAATAAAGGACTGAAACCAGCTGATATTAGGCAGAATGTGCACAGGACACAAGGATGTCAGTTATTTACAGCGGTTCCACAACAGTTTTCATCTATGTCCACAAATTTACACATTGACTGTGCGCAGTCCAGGCATACACCAGGTTTGGCCTAGTCTTGTATATTTATCATTAGGGCATACAATAGGTATGCTGAACCACAACGCAGACGTCAAACAGTCTTTTGAGCTTATAGGATGCAAATCTTGAATTCAAAAATATTTTTGCACCGAACAAAGGTTTGAATTTTAAATAAAAAGTGACGGACCAAAGCTGTCCCAAAACTAGTGATGACTGTCCAAGTGTATGGCTTTGCTTTTAATAAAAACGAGAAAGAAGAAAGAACTGTGACGTAAATATCTTTCAAAATATGACAAAGGGCTACAATGTCAAACAGAGTGTAAAGCACACACATCCAAAAGCACTTTCACAGGTGCTGGATCAAAAAGATTAAACTACAGAGAAAAATAAGAAAAAAAGATCTGCACACTGTGCTAATAGCTTCCAAAAATTCTAATAAAACAGCAGCGTTCTGATTTGTAAGGATCTGCGTTAGGCTACAGGGCTACAATGTGAAATGCAAAGAAATGTGATTTGCATCTAAATCACAGTTTGTATCCCCTGTGTTTTGGTTTGCAATCCTTATTTTTGTTTGTGTGTCAGTTTCTCATTTCTCAGTTTTGTTTGTAAATGGACAAATATTTCAGGGGTGGGGATTCTCTCTGCTGCTCTTCTATTGGTTGGCTAAATCTGTGATTGGTGCACAAAGTACTGGGCTTTTACACTGGAGACCAGGGTTCATATTCCTGAGCCCTCTCTGAGGTTCAGGCAACAAAAGCACTTAGGTTAAGGTCAGTGAAAGATGGTGGTTTTGACCTTTCTCTAACCTCAGCCAAACTGCTACAGGCACCTGATAACCATAAAATGTGTAATCGTGTTTTATTTGAGCAGATATTGCATTGCAATATGATATATTAGTGGAAACCAGATTAGTTATCAGAGGACATTTTTCTGATACATTCGTAATCAACATTTTGGATTGCATAATATTAATTAACAGTGTTTTCTCATTATTTGGACAGAAAATGAGACCTGGGGAGTGTTACCTGTCTCCCAGGTTTGCTACGGCAAATCAAATGCTTATAATTGTATCTTATAAATATAACTTAACTTAGAGACAGGATTGAACTGGGAGGAGTAATGATACTTATTTCACAACAGGGACTAATTTGTGAGGGTCTGCTTGTTAGGTCAGTCACATCTCGAACTGCCAGACCAAACTCCACAGTACGATTACAGTGTGAGACTGCAGGGGAAAGAGTGACAGAGACAGAAACAGAGAGGCACATAGAGACAAACTCACCGAGAGAGAGTGAGATAAATGGGACAGAGGGAGTTTCCACAGTGGTTTCTGTGACAAAGTTACAGGTGTGGCAGTTAAGTTCTGTGCACACAGGGAAACCCGCACCTGTTAGGAAAACTGTGGCCTTGCTTTTTGTCTGATTCTTCAAACTACCTGTTTTTTTTTTTTACTGATTTGTGCAATTATAGCAAAACATAATCTTTAATTTTCCAAAGCATAATTTGCATCTAAAACGTATAAATCCATCCTGTGAGCTGCTCCGTAACAAACTGTTCCTCTGAATTGCTGCTTGATGTAAGAACTCTAGTCTCTAATTTATACTTTGACCGTGGACACCATTTTGAGTGGGCTGCGATTTGTATAACTTCAAAATGGCAACAGCACTATACAGTAGCAGCCTGTGATTTATATCACAGAAATCTTGTGATGAAAGTGGCCGTGGCACCGTCAGTACTGCATTGTTGAAATACCAACATTTGATCAGAAGTGTGGAGGATCTGAAATGTTTATTTGGAGTTTCGTGTGGGTGTGATATTTGAAAATCCCACAGCAAAAATGAGTTTTGTGTTGTGCTTCTGAATCATTGCAGGCAGGCATTTTTATTCAAATATGCCTATTGAGGCAGTCATATTCAAATGCTAAAATAAATCTTTCTCGATAACATAACACAGCATGCAACCATCATGAACATGTCAGTGAGAGAGATTTCGCTCCAGGAAAAAAGATTCACAGGTGTTTAATTTTTCAGGTCTGAAAGTATGTATGTTACAAGGGCTGTGCATGATGATAAAATTCTGAATTCTGAAGAACAACATCAAATGATTAATACAGCAGACTCAGTTGCGATTTGTGTGCGTTGTGAAAGATACCATAGAATGGTGCCACGCTAATCTTTCAAAAGAGATATGAATAATGACAAACCAGTGAGGTGTAAGTAAGCACGGTATATGGTTTTATTTACAAGTGCTTATATAGATCTAGCACTCTTTTCTCTACCGTCTCTCCCCTCTGTCTCCTCACTTTTGCTTTGAAACAAGCCGTGTACAGTCATAAACCGGTGCAGGCAGAGCTCCTTCTGTTTCAGCTTTCACTGTAAATTCATGTGCATAGATCACAGGACTATCTGGCCTGAGCTCTGTGGGCTAAAATTGTTGTCCAGGCCCGCGAATCTAATTCGGGCCACACTACTTGTTGTATGGGAAGAATAATGAGCAGATTCTTGGCTGATGCTGTGAGCGCGCCAGAGGCAAATCTACCCTCCATGTGTCTCTCCAAGCATGAACACTGTGAACAGAGAGATCCCAGAAGTTTACTAAGTGCACCGAGGGATCGCGGACATAAGGGAATATGATTAAATACACTTGGAGACATGTTTAAGTAAGAGGCTATAACTGGTATATTGCTGCAGTAATGTATGAGAGTCTCTTGGGGCGACTATAAAACACACTTTACTTCCAGTGTATGAATGTGCCTTTGAGAGCTGAAGCTAATTCTGATGTATTTTTTATTGTGACAGATATTTTATACTAATATTTAAAACATGAACGTTTTCATGAAATACCAGAATATTCAATAACTGAGTCCACTGATTACCCCAACATTGCATTGAAATTTAGGACATAAACTGAAAAATGCAAGATATTGATTGACTTGTTTCAGCAGCTCTTTTTAAAGGTACCCCAAGGTGTTTATAAAAACTAGTTTTGCTACGGAGCACCGTTTTGATGGTGCGACCAGTCTTCTCAGCAATAATTTCAGCATCATTGTGATGACTTGGATACATGTATGTATGTACTTTGATATGTGGTTTGTGTTTTGTGTTCACATGAAGTGTGTAATTGTGATTTTGTGTATGTGTTTGTATACATCCGTGTGGTTATTAATAGGATGTTGGCCTACTTGTAGTTGTGATGTTGCGTTTTGCTCTGTGTCTTACTGTTGCCATCACCTGCCCAGGGTCTGCAGATAGAAATCAGCTAGCTGCTAAATCTGGTACAAACACCTTTTCTCTTTTTTTTGGATTAATGTATTTTGTACAGAGTCCCTGATGTAAATAAACTTAAAAGAAGAAAAAACTAAAAAACAAACCAAACAAAACAAACATACATGTAGCAAGCAAAAACTAGGGCATGATACACTTTCCTGTTGTTAGTTTTAAGCTGCAACGCACAATCCATTGTAGCAATACAGAATAAGACTTGGAAGAAGAGGACTGCTAGTAACAAACAGCTTAACAATACAGGTATCAGCATATTCAAAAAAATTAAATATAAAAAATTAGTGTTGTAAGTATGTGAGTATGTGAATATTTTCTGATCTTACACTGCTATGGTTAAATTTGATTGCATCTGTGAACAAAATTGTGAAGACAACACCAGGTGCGTTTCCATTATCCTGCCTAATGTGCAATTTGATATTACGAAGTTAAAAACGAGTAATGGAAACAAACTCAAATGTCGCAAAAAAATGTATACGCTCGCATAAGGTGCATTTTGTTCGATAAAGCAAGATTTTGCAAAAGTGAAACGGACTTTTGTTTGCATTCAGGTCGTGGTTCCTGTGCCCCAGAGAGCCAGCTCCAACCGAGCGACAGACTGCTGGAAGTCATCACATCTAATTCAGCTGCACACGAGGGAAATACCAAACTTTATTCGCATCACATAACTCAACAGAAACACACACAACTGGCAATTGAGCTTTGTCGACTTTTCTAAAACTGCAATGGAAACCCGGCTACAGACATATTATCACCTCATAAAACTGATCTGGCTAACATGTTAGCAAACTGTTGTTTTAAGACAGCCAGCAGATGAGCATTCATTTGAAGTTGTGTTTCTTGCCACACGTTTCCTGCTCTGTTTTGGTCTCCATCAACTCCTGAGAGAAATGTTTGGCTCTTGTTGGGGCACAGGTAGGAGCAGTTTGGTTATTGGCTTATCATATTAATGATTATCAGTGATAATCACCAATATATATATAGATGTTTACTACAAGTAGTAACCTCGGGGCACCACCCTGTCACCAGGGACCAATGACCAAATTGATGGCTCAGAATACAGTCTCAGAAGGTTGGTTGAAGGGTAAATTCGAGCACTGACTGTTGTGAATCCAGCTGTTATCACAAATATAGTCACAATAATCACAAACAATGACGAGTGAAATTATAACAGGATTTATTAATAAGAGTAATAATTATTCAAAATAACATCACTTAATATTAAACCGATTATAACTCAACTACAACTAAAACAAACATTGGTTACTAACTAGATGATTACAGGCAAAACACATATGTACAACCGTGTGTGTGTGTGTGTGTGTGTGTGTGTGTGAGAGAGAGCGAGAGGATGTGACGAGGTCACGTGAGTGACGTGTCAGTAGGAACCAAGATGGCGGCAGAGTGAGGTACTCGCTAGAGCCAAGATGGCGGCTGGCCGCAGAGCGTGAGTGGCGTGAACACGAGAAAAGTGGGCGGGGCCTTGAGCCTCACGTGTATGACGCGACCACACTCTCGGGCCTGAATGAGAGAGAGGTGTAGATGAGGTGTGTGATTGGGAGGAAAGAGGGAGAATAGAGGTGAAGAGAGGAAAGAGTCCACAAGAGATCACAGTTAATAATCACCACAACATCACTACACAATAACGGAGCCAGAGAACCGAGCTCGTCTGGTCGGATATTGGTCCTTTAACTAGAGATATTTGGCTCATTAAGCTGATCACAGTGACCGATCTAAACAACAGGATCTGCAGCACTTATCAGTCAGATACAACAATACAACAGCTACACTAACTGTGTCTCTGCCCAGACATCAGCCTCTTACTGTGAGCGGCTCCGGTCCTCCGGAGTCAGGACAGAAAGTCTCTGGGTCTCCACAGCTCGGTCCTCGGCCGGAGCTCGGTCCTCGGCCGGAGCTCGGTCCTCGGCCGGAGCTCGGCGGGTCGTGTCTCTCTCCTGGCGGTGACAGTGATGAGTTCCTCGGCGGCAGCGGGAAGATCACAGATGAGAGACGGTGAACTTTGTTTGTCTTTAACAAAGTCGGCGCTCGTCCTCACAGGACGTGAAATCAGCTGATTGCACAGCGATCTACGTCGGATCCTAAAGAAGAGAAACACAGCATCTGTGCTCGGCCTGCGAGTTGGAGACTGTGACCTGGGCTTGAAGAAGTTCTGGAGAAAAGGTCAGATGTTGGCAGATTGCTCCCTTTCAGCAGCCGAGTCGCGGAGAGAGCTGGAGGAGCTCTCTACTGTACCTGGTGCACGGGAATAAGCGCAGGAGGAGGGTTATCACCTGAGTGACGTCACCGGGGACCCCTGCTGGGAATGCCTGGCCTCAGCCAATGCCTTTGCTGAGTTTTCTTTCAAACTCCAATTTTACACCTAGGTGTGAATTGTGGGGGTGGTTTTGGCCCATAGCCTGGAGGGAAATGTAGTCCACTCCTTTGTTCTCCCCACGAGGCATGGCTCGAGTCAGGCTTCAGGAGAAGCACGCGGGCCTCTCTATTGTTCCCTTCAGGACGCATGGTTTGACACTCAGGCCTTGGAGTGGCTTGTAGGCCTCTCCATTGTTCTTCTCAGAACTCATGGCTTGCGATCCCAACACTCTTAAGCTGCTAAATCTTCTTCTGTGTTCCAGCTACTTGCTAACTTTGTCTGTCTGTCCTTTGATGCTGGGCAGGAAGTGTACACTGACTAGTTTTGGGGTTTTTCACTTTGAACAGCTGATGTGTCTGGAGACGAGGTTGATGAGAGCGGTGAGTGTGAAATAAAAATCCCCAGAACAAGGAGCTGAAAGGTGTTAAATCTCTGTTGGATTGAGAGAAACTCCAGAGGAGAGTGATATTTCTTTGTGGGTTTTTCATTGAGAATGACATATTTAATATTACTCATATTTATTTGACCATTTGTAAAAGTAGAAATATTGACTGCGCAGCTTTAAAGTTAAGGACATAATTCAAAGAAAACAGTGTGAACTGCTGGTGGGATAAGGGATGCAAACAGTGGCCTGGCATGTAATAGTCACATGATTTTGTCGACCCATATTGACCCTGAACCGTCACAAATTTCAGTTCTGTCACCAGACCACTGTCAGTGGCGCCTATTTCCAATTTGAGTGTTAAATGGGCTATTTGTACGTTTTCCCTGCTGCTGAACGTGGCGTCTTGCTGGGAGTGGGTGGTGGTGATTGTCGCTTGACAAGAGGTTATAATACACCCTCTGAGCCACACAATGTCTTCAGGGCAGGTTGGAGGCTAAAGTGAGTCGCTATCAGAAGGTGACATTAGTGTTGCGTTCCACTGCTGGAGACAGCTCTTGGTGAGTAAATGAATGAAGTTTGATGATGAACTTGCAACGTTTTTTGATAAGTAAACAGCTGTTAATGCTAACATTAGCTATGTAGCAACAGCAAAACTTACAAACAGCTCCTTTAAGCTCCTAATAAACATCTATGGCTTGTTTAATCCCTCCAAACCTTTACTTGAATTGTTGCCTTCTTAATGCTACAAAAGAAATACTTGAAGAGATTTGATTTTGCCATAGATTTGAAACTAAGCTTTTAGGGGCTTTAAGACACAGTGGGGACACCCACTACAGATCAAAGTAATAATAAAAAGTGTTTTAAATAAAATCCTCTATTGAACAGTCAAGTAAATAGAAAATGTAAAATACACAGCACTGACAGGCTGTCACACAAAAATATAATTACACAACAGCAACAGCCTGTTCTTATTAGCATAGGAAGATTGCAGGGCGCTATACCTCGTACAGGTAATAAAAACAAGCACTTCCACAGTAAGATATGATGACAGAGCTGCGATCATGTGAATGTGGGAATATGTTTTGAATGCACTGCTGGGGAGCCTGGGGTTGGATGTGACGTGTGCTGGATGTGATTGATTGTGTTGTTATTGCTAAGGACTCTCTTCCGGCTGCCTCCGGGACCCTTTTCGATCCATCCACTGTCTGTTTGTACTGCTGCTCATAAATTTTACAGCCCGTGCTGGAACCTACTGGGAGCTTAAACAATTGCTTTATTGATGAATTTCTCTCATACAAGGAAGACCACCTCACCGGGCTGGCATGGGACTTTTCACCGCACCAACATGAATACTGCTGTTTGGTTTTTTTTTTCTTTTCCTTTAATTTAAATCTCTTAAGTGCAGTTGTGTTGGTGAGGACTGCCCTTGAAAATTACTGGCATTGTTTCTTCACTGAGCGTTTTCTGCTCTCTAAAAATACAATACATCTTTAGATGGAGAGGTGAAATCATGGTTTATGTTGTTTGCAAGATCTAAGTTGTTTCATTACAATACCCTGTGGAGAAATAAATGTGACACTATCATTAAACAAAGACAAGCTTTGGAATTAGCATTAGAGGCTCAGGATTGCTCACTATAAAAGCAGCTTCAGACTTTTACATTGCTCTATAGGAAACATAAGTTAATTACAGGGAGTAGTGCTACAGTGATGCAGGTTTTGTGAGTGAGAAAAGGCGAGAGGTGCAGTTTATAGTGTGTCATACTATTTATAGGTGCAGAAAAGCAGTGGGGGGATATTATGTTAGTGGGAGGATTACTGGAGTTATTATTCTTGTGCTACTAACCTACATGAAAGAGAGCAGGGATGATATATTATGTCATTCAAGAGAGCATCCTTAAATGGACACCGGATCGAGCCCAGTTGCAGTAACCCCTTGAAATCAGCGAATCAGCAAGGCACTGACTGTTTTTAAAGAATAAATATTACAAGGAAAACATGTTTAATTCTCACCAGGATCAGCTCCAGGTTCCTGGTGAGTCAACCGGGGGTTGGGGAAATGGAGTACTGAAATATTTATCAGAGCGTTGCATATTCAGCTGAGGGTCCTTTGTGCGTGCTCGTGTGATCTTTCACAACACGTTCACAAATTAAATATTTATCGCATTTAAATAAAAAGGCGAGTGCCGGGTCTCGCCGAGTGGTTAGTCTTTGTGTGTGTGTGTGTGTTTCTGAGTGCATGAGGGGAGAAGCGAGTCGTGTGCTATCAGGGATGATTGGTGTGGAGTCCCAGGAGGTGGGGGTGTGTTGAGCCTGTCAGGATGGAGATATGCGACTCACCTCCCTATCTACTCATTCACAGAGACTGGAATCAGCCTCAGCTTAACCAGGGCACTGTGGCAACTGAGGGGGCTGCAACAGACAAAAAGAGGACTGTGCCTGACCTGATGCTGCAGTAAGCCACCATGCACACAGCTCCATATGGAAATAAATGGCTTTCCAAAAGCATAACACACGTTTTCCCTATTGTTTAGTATAATTTAAGAAAAAAGTATCTCTTATATTTTGTCCATTCTTCATTTTGCTCCCAATTCAACAAAAACGGGTTTTAGCACAGTTAAGGGTTAAGTGTAGGTATCTGTAAAATGCAGTGCTTGTCATTTTCTGTGCATAAAAAAAACTAGTGAACCACCATGAATACCTTTGAAGGGAGACTGTGCCCCATTATCCCCAATGAAAACGAGTATTGTGTGTCGCCCCTCTCTGTGACGGCAGGCTGTTCAAAACAGTGTCTTCTGGGGACAAGACCCACTGTAGTTTGTACGTGTTAATACTGGCGACTGCAGCTCTTACGCTATGCTTCAGATAAACGTACAGAAAGACAAGGACACATGGCACCTCACAGACAGATTATAGTCACAGACACTGTGACTATAATCCCCTTGAGGAGACTTTCAAGGAACCACTGTGATGTGCAAGACAAGATAGCACTAGTCGTAGAAAGCTTCTTCAGGGTTTACCTTGTTACAGTTACAGTAAACTGCTAGCAGAGCTCCTCTGGATGCCTGCATCTGCTACGTGACCCTCAGCAACAGAGTCAAGAGAATCTTGAGAAATTTAGGGGAACTCATTATGCCATTATGCCATAATTGCCACTGTATTTAGGCAGAAGCTATAAAAATCATGCCCGGAACAAATATTGGTTCCCATGAATCCTGTTTATTAGAGCCAATGAGAATCCCCAGTACTGCAGGTAAATAAGATTAACGCCAAGCTGTTTCTCCCCAGCTTGCTGCTCATTTTTAAAGGCCAAATGCCAGTGTGTTACTTGCTCACTAATGACACAACCAGGAGTCAGTCTTAAAGCACATTCACAAAGTCCAATGGCAGCGGGGACATTTTAATTACAGCATGTTCAGATCACATCCTTTCTAACATGGTAGGTATCTTTTTTTAGATTTGTTTTTTAGAACGGACCTGGTTCTGAAGTTACCTTCAAAGCATAATAAAACATGAATCTGGCTTTTCACCATTCCTGAGGTGAACTTGAAGTGTGGGTCAGCTCGTGCTGTGAGAAGAAGGGCTGGATAGAGAAGGCTCAGGTTCTGCTTTGACAGTGGCACCATGAGCGGAGAGCCGACCCACTGCGACAGAGACATCAAAAACGAGCCAAACATAATTAGCATTGAAATAGTCAGCATGTGGGGGTGTTTTATGTGCAAAATAATACCTCATCAACATCAACAACAGCTATTACAACATGACAGAATGCCTCTATTGATGAGCGCAGCCCAGCACGCAGCACACCGTAAATCACTGCGTGATCCCTCTGAAGTTTAATTCAGCCTCCGGAACACCGCACGATTGTGAACACAAACTTAACAAACGGTCTGAACTCAGGTACGTTTCCTTTCCATATTCAAACGCATCTCTTTAACTCAACTACTGATGCAGTGTCAGACCAAATTCTTGTTGACAAGGACAGCCTGGTGAGAGGAAATTGACCTCTTGGGAAGGGGAGTTTCAGAACAGCTTTGTCTTGAAAATGTAGCACCAGTTCATTAAAGGTTAATGGTGCATTGATGATAAGTTTTATCCACCTCCTCTCTTTTGGACTAATGATGCCCTGCCTGCATGTTGACATCTTGCAGATAGGATGGATGTTTGAGTCTCTGGATAAGGTGCATTCCTTGCGAGTGGCCAATGCAGCAAAACATTTCTGAGCAGGAAGATGCAGGAAAAGTTCTCAGAGACAGGATTTACAACTCAAAGTGTCTGTATTCTCACCTCACCAGACATGTCAGTAAATCTTCCTGTATTGAAAGGATAAATCTAAGACGCAATGATATGTTTATAACCCCATGTCTCAGCATTGCTCTAGGCATTAGCATTAGATGTCATATAATGTTGCAACACCGGGGCTTACACATTCTTGAACTGAGAAATATATCTAAAAATGTAAAAGTAAAAATATAAACTTAAAAGTTAGTTTCCCCACTGGGCATTGGGCATGTGGTGGGAGGATATACCTTTCATATAGCATCAATAGCATTGGCAATAGTTACAAAGAAAAACCATGGGTGGATTTGTAACGTTTAACTCTATTAAGATATCTGTAAGTGGTTTGGGCCATTTATTTTCATGCGTTTTAAAATGGAAAGTGGTGAGGGGCAGGAGTTTATAGTGCTTATATATTAGCTCTGGAGGGAAGTGACTGCAGTTAACATTATTGGCCACCAGCCAGTTACTTCTGACTGCTTTGGTGTTTTGACATCGAGTAGAAATATCTTCAGTATTTATAGATATTAACTTCAGCCACAGACAAGTTAAAGAACAGACGCTCTATTAAAATGCAGCAGCCAATGAAAGTGCAATACACATAGATAGTTTCTGCTATTTCCTGGCCAGTAACATGCATTAATGGCTTTAACTGGCTCGATATGGTTGACTATCACTACCACACATAGATGCCTTGATATGTGGTATGGTTGCTTTAAACCATAGACTGCATATAAAAATGGAAGCAGACTCCGGGTCTGAAAAGTGAAGCCAATGCAGAAGTGTATTCTACCTTCACTTTGTTTAACGATCTTGTTAGACAGCCACATGGTACTGCAGGCTACACTCCAACATCATCCTCTCCGTCAGGGTTTATGGTTAAGTTACATTATTTATTGACATAAATTTAACATTGGTATATTATTATTTGTTCGTTACTATAGTAGAAATTAGATAGTAGATATAATGTTATATTAACATGTAAGAAAGTGCTTTGTATTGCATTATACTTTGTATGTAACCTATAACAAACCTTAAGCTGGTGGTGGTGCAAGATGTCACATTGCTCTTTATCTAATGGTGATACTGATAAATGTATATTCCTGTAATTTGTGTACAGTTTCACACTGACTGAACTGCCAAATACGACACTTCTGCCTAAACCTTGGAGCTCGATAAGGAGACTGTGTATCTCTTTGTGGCATCTAAATGTCCAAGGACATTTGTGAGGATTTTGTTTGTGGACTTTACTTTTGTATTTAACTCTGTTGTGAGCTGCTCCAGGCTCTCACAGCTGCCCACGCCTGCATCTCTGAGGATCACTATCTTCCAAAAAATAATACGCGTCAGGCTCAAGCACTGACTCGTCAAGTTTGCAGATGACACTCAACTGATTGCTGTCATCAGATGGGGGAAGATTAAGGAGATGTGCAGTTTCCAAACCAACCAACTAGTTTTTGGCACAAAAAGATGACAAAAAACAAGAACAAAAAAAATACTCAAAAAATGCCAAACACTGTAACAGTTGCCACCACATCCTTGAGAAATTATAGCTGCTAGCTCAAAATAGCCTGAATGGTTCCTACCCATGGCCAGACTTGCAATGTGACAGTTGCTAAATTTACTTCTTACATGTGCATTGGTGGCTATTTTTCACATTACTGTTTGTGAAAAAAATATTAAGAAGATATTCAATCTTAAATTTGGAGAAACATTCAGTGTATGTTTTTTGAGTGTCACCTGTGCCTGTGTCTTGCATCAGCTGTTCATCACTGCAAACCTCACACTATATCAGCAGGATGCTGTTTTTGATTGCTGCTGCTTATCCATGCATCCTGCACTTTTAACTACAAATGGTGGGCCCAGACGTCACCTCAGTGATTTTACTGTGTAATTGAGCCTGCTGTGAACTTCTATCAGTTGTCTTAAATGGAGGCAAACAGATCTATAGCTGAAGAAATTCGACCTGCGGCAGATACGGTGGTCCATTTCCACACACTTCAGTCCTCACCTTGTCTATTTAAGGCTGGTTCAGCTCAGTAACCAGCCTGCACAGAAACCTGTCAGCTGAAAACGATTTGTTGCAACTTATCTACAAAATCTATTTCTGTGGCCATTGGCTAAAATCATCTTTGACCTGGCCTCACACTCCTCCAGGCCTTCTGATGGGAAAAAGACCCAGGCAGTGCCACAACATCAAAACACACTAGAATAGTTTATCCACAAACCAACAATAGGACTAATAGTGAAAATGGCTTGCTATGTAGCAGTGATGAAAGTAAGGGTGTGGAGGTAACATGTCTCTCATCTCAGGTGCATCTTCTGTCTCAGACCAACAGCATACCTGTACAATACCCTAAACTTAACCAAGTAGTTGAACTGCTGTGTTGTCATGCATGAATATTGTAGGAGTAATGAATACTTATGGTTCACACTATAATCTGTCAGACTCTCATGCTGCTCACACTTGGATTTATTTTACACTTTCCACACTTCATTCCACACTTCATTCCTCACCAGAGCCAGATTTTATTTATTTATTTATTTTTTTGTATGTGTGTATATTTCTGGCAAGCTCCATGTACTTTGTTGTGCCAAAAATTCAGATGTTGTGATCTTTAAACTCACCCCGGGCTGATGTCTTTAAGAGTGCAGCCAATCACTGAAGGCTACTGCTGCTATCAGTAATGTGCTGCCATCATTAATGGAAGAGAAACTGGTAGTCTGAATTTCTGAATTTCCACATCTCTGAAGAGGTAAATTTGTGTAACACAGATAATCAGAATAACTATTTGCAGAAAACAGCTGGCAGATTTGTTAGACAAAAACGTCTTCGGAGCATGTTAGGGCAACTGATGTGAAGTACATCTCCACCACAACACAGCAACTAGCAGCAGCAGAAGGTAGAGTGGTGAGACATGGAGCTTTTTGTGCTCAACCCTCTTTCCTGGAAGCACGGATTTATTCCCAGTTACAATGAGATGATAAACATAATCAAACCTGAATGTTTGTGTAAGTGGATGAAACACTACAAGTATGTGCCACGAGAAGTTGGTAGATGGTGGTTGAGAAACACAAAAACAGTTTTCTTCCACAGCGATTTGTAATGTAAGCAAATCAAACCAGGGAGACTAGATTTATTTTTATTAGTGATGCACAGATCGTTACATCTGCGGGCACTGTGGTTAATCCACGGATCGAGTAAGTCGTAAAAATTCAATTCAATTCAAGTATTTCTGATTAACAGTGGATGAAATGACGTAATATATGAGGAAAGTATTAATTACATTCTCTGAAACATATTTTGAGCTAAATTTTTCGCACTAATTTGACTCATTATGATTTATTATTTACTTTTTTTTAGTTTTGATTGAATCCTATTTCATTGGAGTATTGGGTAACACAGATAGAACCCATTTTTCAGTTGTCAATTTTAGCAATTTTAGGACAATGAATCAGTAGATTTGCTGGTACAGAGAAACTTCCACAAGTTCAGTTCATGTGTAATCAAGGCATCAAAGCATTTTGTGGTAAGTTTTTGTCTGGTTCAAGATTTTGAGCATTAAACATCTGACTAGTCTTGATAGATTTTGTTCCTGTGATATGACCAAAAATAAATAAAAGAAATTTAATGAATACCCTCTAATACCTTGATAATCAACCAACTACTAATCAACCAACTGTAATTAGCACAGTGTTATCACTGAATAGGCAGAAGTCGTGGCACAAGGGGAGGTAGTGACAAGGACAAACAAGTGAAGCAACACGCTGAGAAAACTCAACAGTGAGAGCATGTTGACATTGTTTCCTTTGGAGGCCCAGATGTCTCCTGACTCACTTTATTTTCTCTGATTTTGTGTAACTTCAGCCACCAAGGAAGACAAGTTGTTTGGCAGCTAATTGAGGAGGCCTGAGGTTGTGCCACAGTTGTGTTGAGAAGCTTGTTCTGGTTTTAATTAATACCAGTGGACGTCATGGAAGACGGAAGCTCATTTAACCGCAGGGGTCCAGAGGTTTGCTCACACCAGCCAAGTGTTGTGGTGCTTTGGTAGAATCTACTGTCTATGTTTGTGTGAATATACTGTATTGATCATGTATTAGAATAAGATTTTGTTGTTGTTGTTGGCCTTTTAGCATTGTTACGCTGCCCTCTATCAAACACCCACTGGTTACCTTTTGATGAATTGTATAATTGAACATTCGTGCTTCAGTAATTACTGCTGAGCCCAAACTATTTAGCAGTTGAGCTCTGCCTTTGCTCCTTGTTGGATCTGTGTTGTTTCTTAACTGACAAATGTGCTGTTTCCAGCACAGTCAGCCGTTCCATTAGCCTACTGTTATTGAGATTAATGTTGTTGTGATCGTTATTACCTGTGCCATTGTTACGGGCTGAGAGCTGACCGGGGTGGAGGGGCTGTCTGGAGAGGAATGCTGGAATTTACTGCAGAGCCTGTGGGAGGTGTCGTAATTCTGGGACAGTTCACTTGTTAACCCCCGATGGCCGACCCTGACACTCACCCTGCGTCTTCTAATATGCCAGCTGGGTCTCTACATCTCTACATCACCAGCGGCAGAAGGAATAATCAGGTATATTAATCCTTTGTGTCCAGCTGTGCCATATCGTGGTCGTGGCTGACTTTAGCCTAATCTGTCTGATCTGTTTTTCTTTTATTTTTTTTCTTCTTCTGAAGTCGAACACCCAAATTGTACTTTTAATTAGAATTTTTTCAGCGACTGATTAGAAAGAAGATAATTGAATTGCCAATGTGTTAGATGGCTGCTTACTACTTCTCTGTACAGGGGAGCGACGCATTGAATTCTTGAAAGTTACTCTTTGAATTCCTTCAAACTTTCTTGCTGAAGCTACAAGTAACAAGCCAAGCAGAGATTGTGGATAAACAGCTACTTCAGCTTACAGAGAACAGTAAGGCCCAGGGGGTGAACATGTGCCCTAATAGATGGGTGGTGATATACATAATATTTCAGTTTTGACAGAAAATCTGTTCTTAAGTTGCTGTGACAGCCACTCAAATTCATGCCAGACAGCTATCAAATGGAATGGGTTATTCCCTGCGTTCAAACCAAACTGCGCGTGGCATGACACAGTTCCTCTGGCTGTGGTTTGTGGGGTGATATGCTGCCAAGGAACAAAGGCCCCAGCTTGGCAGGGCCATGCGACGGAACAACAGGAACATCTTCATAGTCTCGGCTCAACCTTCAAACTTTCTGCAGGTGAAGAAAAACAGCTGCGCACAGCCGCAGTCTCACTCGGCTGAAAACACAGCTGCTTATTGTGCTCAGCGCCGGAGTGAATCATACCAATTAATGTCCTCATGATCCTTCCTTCCTGGTAAATTCAGATGAATGCCACCATTGGTTCTCTCTCAGAATCTCTTACAGCACATCTCTGAATATCAGTGTATCAACATCTGCGGAAAAGGCCACGTGTGATCACTGAGAGGCTCTCAGCTTCATGCACTATTGATATTTCTCCCTAAGAGGTCTCTGCTCTTCCTTACCATTCATGGAAATAAACATCCATTTCACAGTGTTACATTTTTCTATGCTTTAGTCCAAATTGACCCTGTTCTATTATTGCCTGTACAAGACAGTTTGATTAACATATGATAAGCTTGTGCACATATGACACAACTTCTGTTCCAGTCCAATTCAATCTTAATTTCCTGCAAAAGAAAGGTTGCAGCACACATGAGCAGAAGAAATCACAATAATGAAAACAAGGACCAAATGTGAGTCAACAACATTAAAAATGAAAAAAAGAACACGTTCATCATTCATTAATGTGAAAAGCCACATACAACAGGAATCCACATCCCTTCATATTAAAATAAAGCAGCCAACAAGGTTCTTTTAGTCCTGTATTAACACCTAAATTGGCACCCAGGGGCTGTCAGTGCAGCAGCGAATAGCATTAGCTTTCCTCACCACCACCACCACCGTGCTCCTTGAAGACTTACTCACACCAGTAAACATATGCGCTATTTTCCACCAAGTTTCCCAATCTGTTTATTAGTGCCTCTAAGAGAAAGCAGCCAAAATAGAACACACTATCAAATTCAGATAAAATAAATTTATCGACATCAGAGTGCAGGAATGAAAACAGCCATAAATGTGATAAAATGTCTATCTAAATATTAATATGCATGCATGTGGTAAGAGCATCACCCAGGGGAGAGGCGGTAGATGAAACGGACTGCTATCAGAGGACACCACTGACCCAGATACAGTGAAATCTGTCAGTATGGAAGTTCAGTGTACTGCCCTTAATGATCATATCTAATTTGACATGTCTGATTTATTATTTTAAGCAACATGTGACAGGCATGTGATTTCTTATATGCTGTAACTTAAACCACTTTTTATGTACTCCACAGAAAGTCTGCTCTTGTAAATCTCCAACTTTCCGAGTTAAAAGCTCTTTTCCAAACCTTAATGAAATGTATTTTCTCTCTGCATTCCATCTTTACAATCTCCCTGCTCTTATTCCGGTGTCCGCCTGCAGTGAATTAGTTTGTCGAAGGCTGCTTGGGGGTGTATAATGGCTAATGTTTTTCAGCCGGTCTAATTTGTTCACTTTTTATCTCCATCTTTATGCCTCCCTAACCTCCCTATATAACCTCCTAGCCCCTTTCTTTCTGCTTTTTGCTGTTTTTGCATTTAATGGGGATGCAGCATTTGATCGGCATGACTCTGCAGCACTTCATAAGTTCAGTAGTTGTTAAATGTTACTGAGGTTCATGCACAGGTCACTGAATGCAGCAATATTACTGAAACAAAGTTGAACACAATGTCTTTTAGTCTAAAGGTTGAGACTGAGAATACACTCGACTTGTGTCAGCTCTGTTGACTGTAAGGTAGCCCATAACTGTCAAAACAACTTTTTATGAAAACATAAAATATCCTATGTGAACCTTCCCAACATAAGAATGTGCATTTACATATTTGGACAATTTGAATTAAAAACTGGAATCCTAACATTTTCATATCTGCTTAACCATGTGAAAGAATATGATGAGATAGAAATAAAATGTAATAAACAACAAAATAGGATGCATTATAGGTTAAAGTTCATCTCCAGACATGTTTAAATTAAATAAAAATACTCTGCTGTGATTAATATTTTGTTTAACGTGGATTTCCCACATGTACTCTTACTTCCTTACTGAGTAATTCTGGATCAGGCCTTGTGTACGGTGGCCCTGAAGCTCAACACACTGCAACTTAAGAAAACATATGCAAATAGACAAAACACAAACAAATTCAGAAAACATCTTCATCAATTTGACAACACTATACTAACACAATACTCACAACACAACAGAAGTGTTTCCAGGGGACATTAAAAAGTAATGACCCCGGCTGGAACACAGTAGTTCAATGATTTGTGACTTTTGAAGGTTAAAGCATTGAACAACAAGTGCACATTGATGTATTATGATAAATGTATTATAATACATCCATGCAATTTTAATTTTAACCCAGTCGGGTTCGTCACTGTTTTTTGTATTCCGATAGCAACAGTGAGAGAGAGACAGGGAAGTCAGGGAGAGAGAGGATGACATGCAGCAAAGAGCCGCAACTTGTAGCCACTGCAGTTAGGACTACGCCTTAATAGTGCACTCTTTACCAGGTGAGCCACAGGGATGTCCCCTCATCAGTTTTTTTAAATTCTTGAGACACTTCCTTTGTGTTGTGAGTATTTGCAGCACACGTGTTTTCAAATTGATTATGTTTTCTGAATTTGCTTGTGATTTGTCCATTTGCATGTGTTCTCTTAAGTTGCAGAGCGTTGAGCTCTCAGGGCCACCCCCCCCCCCATTTCAGGATTGGTTTCTTAGGTTATATCATGTATGAATCCCTTACTGTCTGAATCTGTTTTTATGAGACTGTCATTGGTTCACTGCACTTCCAAGGTGGAAATACTCAGTCATGGCGTAGACTGCTTATTTTGCTCATGATATGTCCTGTAACACATGTTATATAAGGGTAAAACAAGGTTAAAATAACAGAAAAAAAAATTTAAAAATGTGATTAGATTTTGTATTTAAGATACAGTAAGACAAGACAAGCCTTTAATGGTCCCTGCCTCAGCTATACATTAAGTGGTTATATTTAGCCCACTTGTACCAGCTGCAACATTAAAATGATGTACACATTTATGCATAAATAACGGCTAGGCCTGCTTTTACTTTTGACACTTTAAGAACGTATGCAAGAACACATTTTGTTTGATACCACATTTCTTCCCATGCTTTCCAAGATGCTTCAATAAAAAATAATGAGTGATTTTAATGTGTAATTATAATAATTAATATAACCGCTTCCTGCGGGCATGAAAGAGCCTATATGAAGTCGCTCTGTGCAGCTTCAAAAAGGCTAATCACAGAGTGCAGCCAAATCAGCCAATAAATATAGATGTTCGGCTGACAGAAAGTGTAGCTTCATAGACTTTGATTCGCTTTCTCTTGTATGTAAGTGCTCAGAATTCCTAGAGCAAACTACTGCATTGTGCACATGCTAGTATATTAAATTTGCATGACTAGGACATGTTTCAGCATCTATTGTGGGAAATTGTTGGCTTAGTAGTGATGAATAATTAATGACAATTAAGCTGTTTGTACAGTGTACAGTGTAATTTTACAGTATGGCTGAGCCTGTTTTTCAAAAAGATGAAAATGAGGTTGCTTCTCACACACTGCTCATGGTGTTTTAACTTGGTCACATTTTTAACAGAGGTCATAATGAGCTGTAACAAAAATGGCAATAATCGCATGATCAGCTCTGGGGACTGCGGTGTCCCAGATATCCCAGCTGTTTCTAAGAGCTGGCAGGTCATATGCCAACTCTGGACCTTGTGACACCCAGTGGATTCACGTAATAAAGAAAATTAAAGTTGGTTTTACAGGGTTGTGGGGAACTATTTCTTAGATGGGAGCAGTGGACTCCCAAAGTCTCTGCCAGTTGCCTCGCAACATCAACGCGACAAGACTCCAGAAAGTATCAGTTCTTCCAGAGAGAAATCATTTTTCTCCCCGTAACCACACTTTTAAAAAAAAAAAAATTATATGTATTTTTATTTACATGCACTTATACATTTGTACTGATTAAAATAACAAGATATGGTATAATGTGCCAGTTTGTGCACTGATATTCAGCTTCCTTTGCTTCCAAGTTTCATGCTAAGCTAAGCTGGTTATCTGCAAGTGGTGTATCATATTTAGCACACGCAAATGATCACATTTCTCAAAATGTTAAACCATTCCTAAAACATAAAATAGACCTTATTGGTTTTGAAATGATAAATCTCACCAGGCTTCCAGTGAAACAGACCTCTGGTGGAGCGGTGGGCAGTCAAAATAAAGATTTCCATTTATTCACTAAAGGAAATGAAAACTAACAATTTACAAAGCAGTGGAGGTGACTCAGAGCATCAAATGTGCACAGATGAAAACATTCAGCTGTGACTGAAGAATCAATGAATATGCTTATAGTTATATGCAAGTATGAGAATAAACACACATACGAACAAACAGTGTTCAACAAGGTTTATCAGGTGGCACAGTACAACATGCACTGCCACTATTTAATGCAAACTGAAATAATACAAAACAAACATTCGCACATACTCACTGTCGGCAGTTTTGGGTAGTGTATTCTACATGTTGAAATGTCATGTGAGCATTTAGGCTATTGCAATGCCAAACAGGATCTGGTTTTTCTACTGAAGACATGTCCCAGTGAGAGGCACCGCAGAGTGTGATCAAACAACTGTCAAACTCTTGTCTCAGACTGAAACAAGACACTCCACATCATCCACAACAACTATTCCATCTGGAAGTACATCCTATAAATCTTTGCTGTATTAAAACTAAGAGGGTACTTGTGAAGGAGACATCACAACATAAGACATAGATGACACTGCTTTATTATAAAAACATTGGATAAATTGTTGTATAACAACAAACAGAGAATCAGCTAGCAGTATATTGCCAGAGGGGAGGTGTTAATGATGAGGATCGGGACAAATCCCGGTGGGTTTCAATTTACTGTGGCCTGACTAACAGTATTAAGTCTTGGTGCAGCCTGAGCTGATAGCAGTGTGCACTTGGCACAGACGCAGGGGCCTAAGTGGTCAGGGGGCCCTCTAACTCATAACAACTGTCCATGTAATTGTTGGCAAAGTGTTTTTATTTGTTCACAAAGTTTTTACTTGTTGACACAAATGCCTTGACGTGTTTGCTTCATATTTGTAGTCATGTGAGCTACAAAGCCTGTGGATTATGGAACGATAAAACAAGAGAATGCTTCACCCCAGACTGAAAACCAGGGAACAAACTCTTCATGTGCAGTAAACGCCAGAGACACACCATGAAAGACTGGAAAATGATTGTTCTCTGCAAGATGTGCACTGATGCGTACCTGTCACTACTTTTCTTGTCAATTGATCGAGTCATTGATGATGTCATGGTTTGAGATCAGATTAAGATTTGCTCATACAGAATAATGTTGACTGTTATAACACCTGTTTTTTTGTGATTTTAACATTGGAGGGCCTATTAAAGGTCGGAGGTTCTTTGGCAGGTCTTCACTGTAAAAAACAACCTTTTTTTAAGTCTCTGTCAACATCTCTGTCTACTATCTTGACACTCTGGCCAGGCCTCCTCACAGTGTAACATAAGGGCATACGGTATATACAGTACACAACAATTTGAACTAGGGATGTCTCAAAACCATAAATGCGGTAGTTTGTACCAATACCAATGAAATTCCATGATTCTCAATACCAAATTCAAAACCACAGCAAAAAAGAGAAAACAACAGAGGTTGTTGCACAGACAGTCTGATACTGTGCATGCACACACACATGCAAACACACACCTCAATGTAGTCAGTGTGCAAGCAGTAGTTTAAATTAACTAACAAGGTGACAGACCAGTGGTGTGAAAACATCCATTTAAAAAGTCAGTGTTACATTCTGAATGACTGAGCAGTGCTCACATTATGAGCTGCTGTTGCGCTAGCTTAAACAAGCTGACATTAGACTTTGTGAATGTTGTGTGTGCAGAGAGTTGCTACAACAGATTCCAGCTGTGGCAGTTGACAAACACCACAGACGAACATGTTGATGACATGTTTTTAATATGAAGTGAACAACTGAAACTCACCCACCCTGACCTCTGTGTACAGGTATCTATCTTTGAGGTGCTTAGGTAAGTTCGAGGTGTCTCCTCCCTTCATTTGAAATGCTCTGCGGCACAGTTTGCATACTGCTCGTCCCTGTTGATCAGCATCAAACACAAAATATCTCCATACAACAGCCTCGATGTGTTTTTTTGTCCACAAATCATGGTAGACCTGTTGCTGCACCTGCACTTGCTGCTGCCATGTGTTACTGTCATTGTTTACTGTGCCTACTGTTAATGTAAGACGAGAACGCTTATAGGGTCATTATACTGCCCTCGTCTGTCATCTCCAGCACCTACGACATCTACAGTACTTACAGTACTGTAGAAAAACAAGCACCGTCAGATTACAGCATTGACTTGGTGCCTAAGTGTCGGTTCTCTTGCTGATTCACTGTCAGTGCCTTTTGTTGCTTGGTCCCTTTGTCAAATACAGGGGTTTAAGCTCCATGAGCCCTATTTTTTTATTGTGCCCACAAACATTTCAAAACACAAAATTTCACAGCTGACACTAATACCAGAGCTGGTCTGTACCTCCTCCATTGATTCGATTTTTTTTTTTTTTTTGTAATTCTATTTAACACTTTAACACTGAAATTTAAGTGCATCTAATGTAGATATTTAAGGCATTTCAAATAGTTCACCATTTTATTTACCTAACACATACACACACTCATAATGTAGTGTTATTTATTGACCTTTAGCCAAGGAGGGCTTACCTTGTGTTTTTATTGTATGTACTATTGTAGTATATCTGTATACATATATATGCTATGATTATATTTACTTTTGTGTCATCTCAACTATTGTACCTGTCTACTTTTGTAATTGTATACATTACATCTTCTTTAGTATCCTATGCATTGCATAGGAAACACCATATAATATGTAACTATGTTGGTTTCTTTTTCTGTGTGTTTTTCAATTTTTTCTACTTTTTCTACTTGTTTCACTTTTGACAAGTTCACACTGAGGTGATACCCACCTCTCTTGGTTTGTCCTTGCAGCGCAGACCCTAAAGTGCACCAATAAAACATAAAGTGTTATTCTCGCCAGTGGATGTTGTTATACCTCCAAATACAGGACTGGCAGTAACAACAATGAGAGCAGTCCTGTATGCTGCCAAGCGTGGAGCTTAAAAAACTCACCACTCTTTCAGTCAAAGCCGTGTACCTAACTGGGAAGCACTGTACACCCTCAGGTGCATTTCTTCTTTCTGATCACTTTCCACTTGTTTTCTGTTTCTCTAACTTCTCTCCACACACAGTGTCCTTTCAGAAAAACAAGTACAAACAGAAGTATGAAAAGAGTAAGGGAGTGCAAAGTAGCATCAGTCTTTAATAATTAGACATATGAAATGTGCAGCCCCTGCTCAGGGTGTCAGAGAAGCTGGTCAGCTACAGAACAGCACAACATTCAGAGTTGTGGTAGCAGGTTCCCAGCTGTCTGACCTCTTTTTAAGACTTTTTTTTTTAAAACCAATTTGCATATGCTTAAGCCAACATATGGCCTCTTAAAGAATTCCCCAATTTGGTGCAACGGCCCCAAACAGCAGTTAGAAACACACAGAGCAAGTCTTGTCACTGCTCCGTATAGACACTGGATTGAAGTACTGTGCATCAAAATTGTTGTGGTTTTATACAATATAATATGATTAGGGTAAAAAATAATATTGCCTACAATACCCATATACCGTATTTACCCGTAATGAAGCGTGACTTGCATGAATTATGCCCGGTTATCGCTAACAGTTCCCAAGAGGTTTATTGAAGCACACTGGTTAATGAGGACATCCTGTCACTCACCCGAACATAAATATATGGCTCACTCAAGCCGAGCTGCTGTGTTGGCTTTATGTGTTTCCTCGCAGGGAAAAAATGAGTTGAATGAGCCACGAAGAATTAGAGTTGATGATAGTGAAAAACAAAAGCCCATTCAGGAGCTGGCCGGAGTAACCCATGAATTAAACAATTCAATTAAGTTACCTAGAAGCACCTATGTCCGCTGTACATAAAAGAGACATTACATGATATTATTTTTGAATCACCCCAGCCGAGCAAAATCTTTCATAGTCACTGACAAAAGGATATTAAACTAAATATTTATGTAAAAATCCTCACATATGAATTTTTGTTCTTATCAATCTCATGAAGAATGAAGATGATAGATCACAATATTAGGTGAAAACCATCTGTGGAGGTTCTGCACATGAGCAATAATACTGATTATTAGGAGCTAGTTGTAAGTTTTGCTGGCTACACAGCTAGCATCAGCATTTACAGCTGTTTACTCAGCAGTCTTGAAGAAACATCGCGTCATTCCTTTACTCACCCAGATCTGTCTCAAGTGGTGAAAAGCAATGCCAATGTTAACTCGAGCAGGCCTTTTCTTCTACTGAAGTTAGCACGCTTACCAGCTAGCCAATAGCAACCCACTGTAGCCTCCAATCTGCCTTGAGGCGTATTATAACCTCTTGTCTTGTAAATCCAACCATGGCTGAAGGTCCCCAGATAGCAAAGAAATTCTGTCCTGTTCTTGGGCCATGTGCTTGTTTTCTTCTGGCCCAGGTGTACACCCAGGTCTATCTCCAGAATCTGGCCCATAAACACCATGATTGTAAAATGTTACGACCACATCTGGACCAATTCTGGAGTACACATGGAAAATCGTCATGCTGCCAGTCAATACAGAATACAGCTGGACTCCACCCAAATGAAGAATTACACGGGCCAGACCTGGGCTGAAGACCCAGGCATATGTTGGGCCACAACTTTCATTTTGCTATCTTGTCAAGCGACAAGCACCACCACCTGGTCCTGCCAGGTGACCACGTTCTGTGGCAGAGAAAACTCGCAAATAGCCCCTTTAAATCCATACATGCCACAATCTTCCACCTTTTCATGTTTGTTGCTTATTTTCAACCCTAAAATCAACTTATACATGCATTACTACCAACAGCTGGGCTGCTGATGAAATGTGGGACACAGGAAGCTCTGACTACTGCTCCAAAACATTATTAGGATAAGTGTGCAGCGAGTGTGAGCTAAAGTGTGCTGTGCCTTGCCATTTTTCAGATGTGGGACACATTTGCCTACTACTTGAGGGGAACACAAATGTGCACTCATGTGCTCAAGACTGTGAGTGTGAGTGCTGGGACAGACCAACATCACTCTCTCTTTTTACGTGTCCCGAAGCATGATGGGAAGCTTATTGGCAAAAACCAAAATATAGGAATGTTGAGAAATATAATAGGAATAGAATTAAATTATAGATCGATTCTTTCATGATAGAATTATAGAATTAAAGAATCCATGGATTTTAGCTTGTTTTGTTTAAAACTCTCAACACATTTCTGTAACTGTAGTCATGCAATTTCCTATCAACATAGCTTGTATTACCCTGGAGCACTAAAGGCCCATCCAGTTTTTGACATCCTTCACTCGTCTGACGCATAAAGCAGATTCCATTTTATCAAATGTATCAGTCCACACTGACTCTACAACCCTCCTTTTATTTTCTCTCCGGCACATTGAGCAAAATCTTAACAGATAATCAATCAAATCACATAAATCTCTGTTTACACTGTATGTTGTTTTATTTACAAACAATATTTACGCTCCTATATAATTATTGATTACAGCCGCCAGTGTGAATATGAGTTTTCTGAATACACTATAGGTTTGCTCAGATGGGCAGGGAAAATAAAATGCACTTTCCTCACTCATCATGGAGCCTTATTGAAAAACATTTTTGCCCAGTAAATTTGTGACATTAGTCGGTCTGATGAACACAGTTTGTCGTCTCAGCTCCTCAGGAGCTGTGCTGCTGACAGGGAAGCTGATTGTGTGCAGAGTGACTGCTGAACAGAGGTCAGATTCAGTGTGGATTGACTGGACTGGACACTTCGGTATTCACTGTGAAGTATTCACTGTCCCAGATCTTCTGTTCTGTAGTACCAGCTGATGGCATTTCAGCCCAGCCTGTGGTATTCTGAAAATAATAATACATGGCATGTGAAAATGCCATGAGCCTGTAAATAATGGAGCACAAAGCAAACAAAAACAGCCCAGGGTTCAAACGCTTAATAACAAGTCGCACTGTTTTCTGTCATCATCAAAAGGTGAAATTTGATGCAGAGATTAAATGTAGCTATACACTGAAATGTGGCACTGTGCAGAGCTGTTGTAAGGTCTGGTAATTGTTAAACTTGGTCTCTCAGCTTTACAGGTGAGATGCAAAAGTATGTTAGTTTAAAATACAATGCAACGCCATTTAAATGTAAACAAGCATTCATTTCCTATAGGCCTCCTCCACAGGAAGGTCAGCGTCCAGATTCAGCGAGAAAGCAGCTCTACCTGGTTGACCTACACGGTCTTGCCCCAGCACACGGTAGCAGGACTTGTGCTCTCTGAAACTAATGCTTGCCTGGAGATGCATAATAGCTACATTACTTATTTCACCACCATAGTTATTCATGGATGAAGACAGATTATCCGCAGTGGCTGTGTATGCAGTGGCCTCAGATCTCTGCTGACCTTGAACTGACATTTTTCCAAACACAAACCCCCACTTCTACACACCCCTCCTCAACCAATAAGATACTGAATGACTTTAATTAATGGCGTTTCACCTCCTCTGTATTTTCCATCAGTCTCTCTGAAAACCCCCTGGAGTTATCCTGTGCCCAGAAACATTAAATATTCATATCTCCATCATTTTAATATTTAAGTCAATCAAATGGATTGCGCCAGATAAAACTAACAGCAATTATCTATGCAGTGATAGGGAGATTTATTTAGTGTGATGAGCGACAAATGGTGAAACATGAGGCTGAATGTCTGCCGCTTTCTCTTTTCTTTGCCTGTTTTCTTTTTCATTTTTTTTCTCTTTTTTTTTGACGACAGTGCATCTTCCAAGGCTTCCTATAACTTGAAAGAGAATCGCTGGCACAGCTTATGAAGACTTCTGAAAACGAGAAAACCACTTTTAATAAAAAGTAACACAGACCCTTACACACTGGCTGAGAACATGAAAATTACGAGGGCAGGTCGTTATGGATAAAATGGCTAAAAAGAGCTAAAGTGGTGGCTCTGTTTTTATTGAGATTTGATGATAATAAGTCTCGCATGTTTGATTCCACTGCTGTTTAGGCTACTTGGATACAGACTAACTTGAGGCTGGAATATGACATTGTCACAGAATTTCTTCATGGAAACAAAAGCCAGACAATATAATTGTGTATGTTTCTTCTCCTGAAGATGGAGGATGTGAAATATTTCCAGTAGGAGGAAGTCCTGTGTGTCAAATGACCCCGAAAATAATGGCCTCAATCAGTTCCTCAGCATAATGATAGATTATTTTGGTTGGTCAAATGTATTTCAGTATCTGTATCCATATCACTTCTTTATGATTATAGTAACAATATATACAGCATATCAACATGGATTGAATAAGGAACTTATTTGATGATATTTAAATTCTAAATAAACTTAAAGCAGCAATAATTATATCTTGGTCATAAGGGGGCAGCAGAACAAACCGTAAACACGATACTGATATCTAATCATCTCACAAAGTTTGAAAACATTTGCCCTTTTACACAGCCAGCAGTAACAGGGCAACGCCTAATGAATGTAATTACAATATTCATGCTCCTTTTAGCTCTGATTTGGTGGCTACCACCTCTTAATGAAAACCTCTTGCTGTTCAGCTGCTAAAAGCTGCACGCGAACACAACAAAGCTGAGACTGGTGAGAAGTGGCGTAGCACAAAAATCTGGGCCCCATACAGAAGCAGTCTCAATGCTCCCCTTTTAATATATCCATTGTCACACCTGCCCAAATCACTGAATCAACAGGTAAACATGACATCTGCAGTGGTTACCATGGCAATCAGTAGAGGTTTTCAGGTCTTAATTATACCCTGGGCATAAGACAATGGTCTAAGTCCATCCTACTCTACCACCTACACTAAGAAAGGGTTACAGAATTACTGAATTTCACAATAAAGTCAACCAGCAGGAACCAAAACAATAATTAGGCCAGTGGAGTGGACTCAGCCATGTGCACCTTTTGGATACAGGAGTCTGTCAAACTATTTATTTGGCCCAATGTAACAGATTACCTATAATGCTAATAACATAACATTTTCAAATCACACATGAACTTGTTACTGCCCCCACTTCAAGATTTTCCAAGCCGACTGGTAGGCATCAGTTCAAGCGATTAGGTAACTATTCATCGCATATTAATGATATCAATTTAATTATCTAAATATATATTCAATATAAAAGGTGTGAGTCCAGGGCTGAAAAGATTTCATAGTTCAACACTTTGCTACATTACAGAGAAATACAACATTTAAAATATTAATTTTGCAAGCATGTGCACGGAGTGAACTGCCTGTTTACAATACTCTCAAAAGTAGTTATGATTCCGAATGTGTCTGAGCAATAGAGTTGCCACCTTCTATGTGAAGAAGTTATGGACGTAATTTTCTCACAGCACACAGGGCTTGTCAGTCTATTGCTCATTGAAAAACTTCTCCAAGCCACTTTGGCTTTACGTGACATTACATTATTCACGTCACTTTGAAAACGTAGTTTATAAATGAAATGACATGTACAAAAACACTGGACAAATTGTGTCCCATTTTCATTCAATATGGGACGCAGCATTTTATTTTATCATGGATGATGCTGTATTATACAGGACAATCCTGTATTATATGGGACTTAAGCAACCAGCAAGGGGATAAGCCATGTTTGAGGTTGATGAGCTTGCATGTCGCCTTAATGTGAGTCGTCCCGTGCTTTGGAATTCCGGCCCAACATACTGGTGTATGTTGACTGACTGAGTCACTTCCTTTGAAGTTTGACTTTATCTTCCTTTCCTCAAAACTTGTTTAACCAAAACTCTTCTCATCATCTGTGTTTGGTTGACCACTAGGTGGCAGCCCAACTTTTTACTCCACGCTCTCACTGCTACGCCCCTGCTGGTGAGTGAACCAAAAAGGAAAGTTCTGGTCCTTAAAACCAAAACAATGAGAGACCGAAAGATCCTACTGAGTCAGGTGAGCCACTACAACTGACTCAGTTTTCTTTACGCATGGCAATTTAATTCACTGTTAATATGAAAATACTGACGGGTGCAGCTTTAAACAAACAGCAGCAAACAGCAGCTTTAAGATCACAGGACATATTCCTGTTCTTGGAACATGTCTCCCTGTGCTCGGCCAAAACAAGAATCTAGTTTCTCAGGTGTGTATAGTAACAAGAGTCCCATTTTATTCGCCTCTGTGTTTGTAATAAGCATGTGATCGAATGCCCTTGCAGAGCTAAGACTTTGAAAAGAGCTGTGGGGGGAAAAAACTCACCAAAAACACTCTATGATTTCGGATGGTTGCATCATGAAAACAATGAAATTTAAATTAGGTGACAGCATATTAATAGACCAAAAGGCACTAAAGCACCTGTCTGTGTGGTCCTCTACCGCACATCTAGTTTGAACGGTACTTGTGCAGTTGTGCTCCAGGATGAAATCCTCACACTCTACACAGGCTGTGTCTGAGAACTGCTGCATGTGTGCTCATTCCACACCGAGTGAAGACGATTCCTGATGATTACATTCGATGTCTGAGCCTAGTAGAATAATCTTATGGGTCAGTTTCACTAATGCACATCACTTTCTTTTTAAATAAATAAAATAAAATCCATCCTCTCCTTTGCTTGTGTTGATCAGCAGCGGTTGGTCTGCAGAAACCGTAATTCACCAAACCTACAGCACCAATTCACCACAAACACGCCATTGATATGAGGCAGTTTGTTTATGGTGATGAATGATCAAAATGAGTTCATTTTCTGTGCTTATTTCTCTCTCTCTCTCTTTTTTTTTTTTTTTTTTAAGAAATGGCGTTTTTACCCCAAAATACTTGTGGAAATTCCTGCTTGATCTCTGCTCATCCTAACGACAAATATCCCGAGATCAAATGTGCACTCACTTAAGCAGAGGAATGGCAGGTGCCCATAGGCTGGTGGCGTATGACTGTGCTGCGATGGGTGTTTTCACGCGTCACCAGTGGGCGCTTCTTCCTGCGCACAAAGAGAGCAGAGCCCGGGGATGCGCACGATGTGAGTGTCCGCTCAGAGGCACCGCTGTCCTCCTCTCTGCTTCTTGGCAGCATCTTGCGGAGTGTAATCTGAGGAGGTCGAGGAACGTCCCGGCGTGCAGCAGCGCATCAGCCCTCAGCCGGTGAACTGTCTCACTGATTGTGGAATTTACCGAGGTGCACAACACTGTTAGACCCATCCTCAGAGACCGAGAGACGCACTTAGACGGAGCAGAATTAAGTGCAGGGCGCAGAAACACTGCCGGAGCACAGAGCTGCCTCTTTCTTTTGGCTTCTGAAAAAGACACAGAGTTTGCTGTGAGAAATGTTCTCCGCTCTCTAGATCCAGACACAAACGGCAGCTGACGGACAGTGGAATTACAATCAAAGCAGTTTAATGAAGAGGAAAAAAACTGCATCCTAGAACAAGTGAGTATCCGCTCAGAAATCACCACACCTCCTTGCACCTTATTTTCTCGCCTTTTTAATTTGAATATATACATGAAGGAACTGTGTAGTGCCAAGTTTGCTGCCTTTGCTTTGTAGGAAAACTGTAGTAAAAAAAAAAAAAAATGCAACTTAAAAAATAAAATAACCTCAAAAGCCTCATCCATGAGGCGACATGTCTTGATGTTCCTCTCTGAGACAGAGTGTGCATGCTGGCAGTGGTCGCACATGCTTGATGCTGATGATTGCGTTTCTAAACGAGCCCCAAATGGCTCAGATGGTCCTACTGGGATTTCTACTGTTGGGGCTCATTTCCCTCATCTAGGACAAAGTCCATATGGTGCTGCTCCGCTCAGTAACACTGAGCCCCGGCATCAGGACTGCCCGCCCGGAGAAAAGCTCTCCGTCTAACTTGTTTAAGGCAATTATTCGAGTCTCTGCAGAGGGGAAAAGAGCCTGAGCTCATGCGGATTTTCCAAATGGTCATTTAATTGTATCTGAATGTCCTCTTGCATCATAATATTCTGATATCTGTGGGGCATTTTTTTTTCCGAAAAAAAAAAAAAAAAAAATCTCACAGGATTATGATAGTTGCAGCCTGCTGGGGGCTGTTATTAAAGAAATGATCCTAACAGCTCAACCTCTCTCATTTATCTGGAAAACCAAATATTTGGCCACCAGTGGTCTGCTCTTCTTCTTTTTTTTTTTTTTTTTTTGTTCATCCAGACTACAAAAGGACAGACTCAACAGTGGGAGGAAAATGCTCAGCCTGCCTCATCTACAAAGTATCCCAGTGTTCAGCAGGGATTGTAATCGTTCTCCCCTCTATTCGTGTTTATTTATAGGTCCCTTGCACACATTTGGAGAATAACAGGCAGTAGCCAAATGAGAGGTGAAACATGTCTTTGAAGCCAAGCAGTCAATTATGCCATAACGCAGTAATATCCACCATGGCAGTGCAGAGATGAGTTTGTGCTGTAGCACCATTTGCTTTGAAACCCCCCCCCCCCCCCCCCCTTTTTTTGATTCAACCAGAGAGGCATTTACATTGTGCAGCCAGTTCCTCCTCCAGAAAAAGGCTCCGAAATGGATTGAATGTCACAGTGAAAAACATGTAAAGAGCCTGGCTGAGTGTCTCCTGCTCCTCATCCTTGACCTCCAGTCATGTGTTTGTGGCTGTATCTAAGATGAGGGTCTGGGGATGTGCCTGGCTGATGATGGGGTTGAGAAATGGATCGCTGCTCCCCTCTCTTTTAAGTGCACTTACTCTCCTGCCCCTGTGTTAGGCAGCAGCTGAGGGATGTAGCCGCGTTTAACATTGCAGGGGAGTCACAGGGGGCGTCTCGCTGTCTTCCACGGATTCAATGATTTCTCGCATGAAAATACACAGCTGGATAATGTCTGAGTGTCCTGCCCAGGTGTTTAGTTATACTCTGGTAAACAGAGATTTAATGTGTAACACAAAAAAAATGTCAAGTAGATGTAAAATTACAGTCTTCATTTATTTGGTGTAAAAGTGTGAATAATGTCAGAGTAACAATAAACATGTTGCTCCCTCTTATCTTCATCGTCTTAAGCTGTCCTCCAGCATTCAAACGGCCACTCTTGTAATCATACCGTCTCATTCATACATGCACAGTGTGGCATGACATCCACGCGTGAAGTGGCTACTTTATTTCCTTTAGCCTGCAATGCTCTGCCGCAACTGAAATCTCAAGAGAGAATATGCATTCAGCCAGTTCTTTCATGAATGTTAATATAACAGCTGCTGAGATTGGGTTTGGAGGGGCCAATTATATATAAGGCCTTTTTTTTTTTTTTTTTTTTACTTGAAATCTTAATGCATAATTTGCCACGGGAAACATTACTCACTCACCTTCAATGGGCCTATTGTGGTGTTGTGTTGCAATCAGTGCCAAACAATTACTCCTCCTTTGCTTCTTCTCCTTTTCATTTTGGAACTATTTCGCTGGAACCTAAGCCGTGAAAAACAGACATTAAGCTCTGCGTTTCTTTGTCAATCACCCGCAGTTATTTACCTATTCATTTGTTACCCCCACGCCTCTCACCCCCCTGGCTCATGTGAAATAGACTTGTGCAGGTCCTCAGTCACTCAGAGTAAATTAGGAGGTATCAGTGCACACTTGATTGTGAATTCTTCATTCATTGGCAAAAGCACAGAGCAGCTGTGCATTCAGATCGAGTCCGTCCCTGGTGGTGGATCCTGGTCTCCCAGGTTCTCCTGCTGAATGATTTAATGGAGATAGCATCAGATAGTCATAAAGACATTAACTAAATGGAAATGAATGCATCACAGTCTGTAGTGAATTCATATACACAGTGCCACTGGTGTTCAATTTTGACGGAGTGGGGTTTTTTTTTGGGGGGGGGGGGGGGGGGGGGGGTGATGTCTGATACATGTAGATTTCCAAGCTCTGTGTTGCTTATATACCGCATGAATGAATACAGACCTCGAGCATGCACACCCTTATGATAGAAACTCTCTCCTTGCATCCCTCCCTTATTAGATTCTTGTGCAATTATGTTGCCCTCAGGGGGGAAAATGGGTGCCTTTAACCACCTCTCCTATCAATTATGTGCCAAACAACAGCCCCACTAACCAAGAAGTCATCTCATTTACTCTGGAATGTGTTTAGCCAATGACTTCCATTAGGTTTAGATTCTGTGGAGGTGAGGCGAGTGTGGTGCCTCATTACATTTGGCAGAGCAATCTTTTGCTCATTATTTCGGTTGAGAAAGTCCAAGAAAGAAAATGCCACCTCACCTTGATCGCCACAAAGCCCAGAATGAGTAGGTTTTTTTTTTTTTCAGGTTTCTTTGTTTCCAGAGAAAAGTTTTTTTTTTTGATTAGCTAAATCATCAGCTGATATTCCGCTCTGTAAGGTTTGACATCTGTGAATTTTTGATACTCAAGAGTAATACAATTGTTTATTTTTTTCAGTTTTAGTATTTCTGTTTTTATGCCTCTGTGCTGCTGACAGCTGTGGTTGGAGGCATTATGTTTTCGGGTTGTCTGTCCCATTCCCGTGAACGCGATAGCTCAGCAACGCCTCCAGGGAATGTGTTTTCATTTGGCACAAATGTTCACTTGCACTCTAGGATGAACTGATTAGAATTCAGTGGTCAAAGTAGGACTGGGCGATACGACCTCAAATCAATAATATAATTATTTCAAACCTTTACCTCGACTTCGATTAATGAACAATTATTTCTTTGATTATATCTTTGTGATTAAAATGCAAAGGAACAAAGAAAACAGACACAGATGAACTATTTATGGCTCTTTATTGAATATTTCTAACAGCTCCTTAAAATGAAAACATCTTGTGATAAAGGTCACATTTTAGTTGGCTGAGGGAACAAACAACGGTGTTACCTTTGGTTGGTAAGAGATTTTTCTGCAGTGTTTCTGTTTGATTTCTTTTTGTTTGGTGTCATCTTCACTGAAGCCAAAATGTGCTCAAACAGCCGACACGGCATTCTTTGTAGTTTTTGATGTAGTTATTTAGTTGCTCCAGCTGAGGCTCAGTGTTTGCGTTTGTGTTGTCCATATCACCAGCTTTGCTCTGAGTCAACGCAGACTTAGTTGGACAGGGATTCTTAAGTGGACAGTTCATGAATGCACACATTGTTATTAACTGAGACGAGCAAGATTCAGTCAGTGAAAGGTCCTAAACATCGGTTCTGATACTTTTTCAGTGAATTTTCCAGCTCTAGGTCAAAGGTTAAAGGTCAATGTTACTGTTACCTCACAAAACATGTTTTTGGCCGTAATTCAAGAATAAAAATACACTAAATACAATTTCTTAAATACCCTCTGAGTCTTCTACATATATTATATAGCTTTGGACAGACATGGATGTAAACTGCAAGATGACTGGTTGGCGGAGGTACACGACTTGTGTGCTCTGTGTATTCCCTAACTGTATAAAAGGCTCTAAATGGCACAGTGAGACACTTCAGCTCCCCACATTCTGCCACTGAGAAGCTGTCCAATGAAAAAGAAACTCTTCAAGGCAGGGTGACACACCCTTCTTACACAACAGCTGGAAAGACTGGCATAGACTGTGTCTTTTAATGAACCACCAATTCAGAAATAAATACACAAAGAAAATGCTCAATAATGAAAACATGACTGCAGGTTTCACAGGCTGCAGAAAGAAGCCGTGTTTAGAGACCGACAACTGTGCAGCACCAAACTTGTAAAGACTGTTCGAGGAGATTTTCCTCTCATGATCTTGAAGCTTTTTGGACTGATGGGTTGGGGTGACGAAGTCGAATCCTCCAGAAAGCGGATAGTGGTTAATACAGCACTCAAAGTGAAAAACACAGCACAGACTTTTTTTTTTTTTTTTTTTGCTCCAGTAGAATCTCACACCGTGTAATCCAATGTGATGGGTTTTTAGAGTGGCAAAACGCCCCCTAAATTTTGAAAGACACAAGGAAATCCACTCTGAATCTTACTGTGCCTGCAATTACAGCAGACGAGGAACAATTACTGGCACCAGGACAGTCGAGCTAAGCCGACACTGGCCATTAAGTTATGATCAGGCAAATAGGATGATCACCCCCCCTCCCCCACCCCTCCCACCCCCCGGTGTAGATTCTACTGCGCTTCATACTCCTTCTTAAGATCACGTAGTGATGCTTTTCACATGAAACCACCACCGCATTTCTACAATTACAAGTTGGTGAAACAAGTGACTGGTTAGTATTTAGGTCTGTTTCAAGAATTGCAAAGATAGCCCTCGGTTAATCCGCACAACAGGGTTGTGTTGTAAGGATGAGGGGTTGGGTTGAATTCTTAATCCTGAGAGGCGTATCCGTTTCCACTTACTGTGATGTAGGTCAGAGCTTGAGCAAAGCCCCTCCTGTGCCACTGATACTACAATTACAGACTTAAAGCTCTCAGTTCCACTTCCACATTAGAAAAGTTTTAATGGCTATTTAGGTCATTGATCACCGGTTACAGGGGATTTCTGATTAAATCACTCCTTGTGATAATAATAGGTAAAGGGGGTGAGTGGTGTGGATAGAATTTTCTTTCAGAGTACATTTTTTATCATGATATACAGTATACTGATATTGTGATAGAAAGAATGTCTGCTTTTCTCTGATCCAGTGAGTTAAATATACAAAACATTTACTGTCCCATAAAGCATTGCTTCTCATTTCTTTGCAGCAGTGCCAACAACAGCCTATGACAAACAGAGATGGCATATTAAAGGGATACTCTGGACATTTGACATCATGTTTCCATGAAGAGGCATTAAGCATTTTTAGGAAAGTTGCTTGAAATTTGTGATTAATTTAATTACTTGTTATGTATTATTCTTAGGGAAAAAATTACTCACAATTGCAATTACTCATCAGCAAAAGTAATAATACACTTGTCACATGACCCCAGCTTTGTCAACATCCCTCCACTTTTTGCAGTTAATGTGTAGACACTTTGTTTTCCAAAAGCCAGTCTATAGTTTGGAATTATATACTACAGCTGTCACTTTTTCAACTCATGATTCATTTGAATTAATTTGAAGGCAACAAGCACAGCCTAATAATTGTAGTAGTTCCACGTATTTACAGTGGCTCTGCCGCCCCTCAAACTAAAGTTACCACTGTTCCAGGCAGTTTACATTTTACAAAGTTAGCTAACATCATCACTGTTATCCTCAATTTATCTGTTTGTGTTTATGTGTCTGATCCAAAATACTGCTTCTCAGATGGGTTAGAGTCATGATTCAAGACAGCTCACGATTCCATTTTCTGTTAACGAAGAGAGCAACAATCGCTTAACGATCATGTGTCTATAGAGATTATGGCTCGGTTAGGTGTAAGCACTGAAACTACATGGTTAGGTTTAGGAAAAAGTCGTGATTTGGGTTAAAATAAGTACTTTCTCAACATTAGATGATCTTTGTTGTCATTCTCCTGAGCCACAAGGGACAAGCAGCTGTTTAACAGTACCGCTTCCCATGGCATGTTAACTGATTCCTTTAAAAGGATAACTACCTCAGTAGAAATTATATAATTTATGTCCTCTTACTGTGCATATTGTTGACAGTCAACACTAATGGCTGACAGTGAAATGTGCCATTTTTATTGTCTTACTGTGTGGCCTTCTTGATCTCAGGGAATATGATGCCTGTATCTAAAAATGAAAACAGTCACTTTGCTTACATTCAATCATCCACCAAACCCTATTAATAGCCAAATAGGGAGAGAAGTATCTTTTTGAGGTCAATCATTTCCTTCCTCACTCCTCTTTAAAGCTGCAGAATCGAGCTTGTTAGGCAGGATGAGCAACACGCACAGTAAAAGAAAACATTCCCATTTAGCAGCTGTTTCTTCTTCGGCGCCACCTGAAAATCATACTGCCGGGTTGTGTCCTCAGGTTTTTGTCTGCTGCTGTTTTACCCCCCTCGACGCCTCTCGCTTCCTCAAGATTCACTTTCTCCTCACTTGCCGTAACTCCAAAAATAATAGGAGCCAATTATGTAACTTAGCAGTGCTATAATCATGTTTTTTTTCTGTTGAATGCTTGTCGTATTTGGATCAAAATGTCATATTTTAATCACATCCATAATTACTTTCCCTTCAGATTAAAATTCTCGCATTCAAGGGAGAGCATTCCATTCACAAGCAATTGGATGAGAGTCTTATTAGCTCTTGGCAACTAAAGATGATGTTACCATGGAAACAAATTGTTCTGCTATCAATCACTGGATGCCTTGCAGGTAAGATATTTTAACACATATTATATTTGAGTTTCGCTGCACTTGTTGTTATGGTTTATGTCGACACAGCATCTGTCTAATAAATTTGTGTTTTCTAATGCATATTAATAACAGAATAATGTGCTTCTCTACAGTCTCAGCCAAAATTCATGTCTCTAAGGTTAGAGGTTAGAAATAGCATCTTATTCTGAGCAAGCAGAGTTTATACACAATATAGAGTTTCATCCATTAGCGAGGGAGAGACAGATTCAGAACAGTTGTAAATAACCTCAGAAAATCTTCTCGAGTAAAAAGGTTACACTGATTAAGTTGCAGTCATTACATGTACAGTGTTCCAGCGTGATGTCCTTCACTGTTCCCTAGAGTAGTGTCCTGCAGCACATTTACAGTACACTGTCAGGGACAACTGGGAGTCCAATCCTATTCCTGTTTATGGCCTGTCCAGATCATTATCAGGATCCACGCAATGACTCCAGCCCCACATTTTAGCACAATCTACTTGCCACCATGCCTCATTCTGCCCTTGTGTGGCCACCTGGGATTCGAGCAAGAGAAAGCGCTGACACTCTACCAGAATGTCAACCCTCGTTCAAATGACATTGTAAATCCCAATGAATGTTATTCAAATGGGCTCATGGGTAATTCACGCCAAGTACTCATGGGAGCGAGATCCAAGCAATCTCACCTTCCTGGCGGACGAGAGTTTTTAACAGGGCCTAGGTTGCGGCCTGTTGGCGCTAGTTCTCCTACAGTGTTGGGATTGTACGCCTGGAAACCCTTCAAAATTACTGCAGCTGATAAGAATCATTATGACACCTGAAGTGCCATGTTGTCTGACTCTATATTCTGACAGCTTAGATGTTAGCCGGCATGACATTTTATTCAAAATCATATTAGGGAGAGGCTGTTATACCAAAGTGGTGAAGGTGAATGAATGTGATGTGATAGCAGTTGTTTGATCATTTATTAAAAGATCATGCTACAACAATCCTTTGAAATGTCACTGTGTTTCAGATTTCTCCTAAATTTAACATGTTTTTTTGCTGTAGTTTGGTTTTAATCTAATTCAAATTTCTCCATGTCCCTATTCATTGTCCTTTCTCGTTCCTCTTCCTGTCACACAGTGAAATATGTGCTGATTCCCTGACATATTATTACCGGTTAAAACCACATGTAGAACTGCTAGCCACATGCTGCAATCTGTTAGCAGTAGGATATTAATTAGACCTACTCTGACCGTCTGTTGACTCTGCTTTCATTTAGTACCAGATTGTGTTCCACATCTTTTCCTTTTAAGCTGCTGCTCCTTATGGCCTCAATTAACCGGTGCATGCATAGTATGACATAGATGATCTGAAAATAGATCACACTGCTTTATTTATCAAACATGTCACTTTAAAAGAATCATTAATTTCTGAGGAAATATGTGAAAACTCTGCTTGAGCGCTCGACTTATAATTAATAGCTATGATATTGTTCCACCTCACTTTTGTTTGCATCATTTTCAGTATGTGTGATCTCTGTGCAACTGCATTAAGGCATCTCAAATAACTTACCTTGCCAAATACTTACGCAACGATAAAAGCATTATATGACTTATTTACAGTATTTTTGTGTCCTTGCATTTTTATATGGAAGTTTTGAAGGAGGTAGATTAATCGTATCTACAATATGATGATTTATCATGATGATAAAGTGACAGAGAGAGGCCTGGCACTGTGGAAAAACAGGCCCTGTGTGCAAAATTGGACTAAATACACACAACTGCCATGGTCAGTGGTTTTTCTCTACTATTTTAAATGTTAGGCTCATCAGAAACATACAGTAGTGTACAGTGAAGTAGATGCCAATATGTCTGCATTAGCAAGTAGCAGCCTAACGAGGGTAAATGGAATTAACTTCCCTCATGGAAAGATAAGCAAATAATGCACAACAAATTGTGTGCATTGTCCTAATGTATTGCTTTGATTTTCTTTGGAGAAAGCAACACTGTTCAGGGAATAAGAGACAATATACTGTATATTGAAAATATACAGTATATAATATACAGTAAGTGTCAGAAAGTTGCTGCATTTCAGCAAGATTAACTATTTGTCCTCACAGTATCTATCCTATGCTTTCATTTAATTCTTCCATTATTTTCTTTTAAGGTCAAAGAGAGCATTTTTCTGGCTTGCACTACTATAGCCTTTCTGCCCTTTCCCCAGCCTGTACAGAGGATGTCATATTTCAAGGGCCAAGATGGAGGACGGAGCCAAGTGACCTCATTTTACCAATCAACTCCCCAGACCAGCAGGCTACCATCACGTGCGAGGCAGAAGGGAGCCCTCCTCCGCAGTACAGGTAAATTACCACATCAGTGTTACATTCAACCCGCCAGCATAAGAAGCTCAGCTGTCTACCTGCTTTGGCTCCACATCAGCATCACATGGTGAAAATCCATTGCTGCTTAATTGCTTGTGAATCTTCATTGCTGCTTCCACGGAAATCAAAGCGGGTACAGATAACGCTCATTGCTATTGATTTGTTAAAGAACAGCATTTTCTGGACATCAAGGCTCGAGAGAGATTATGCACCATTCGACAAAAAGACAGGCCTCAAAGAGCAACTGCTTAATTGAGCATCCATTTGTAATTGAAAAAAGCCTATCTATTTTCAGCCTGAGCTATGATGTAGAGTTAGAGTCAGGGAGCCGCCACTGCGGTTGATGAATATGCCAACACCTCAGATATGAGTGAGGTTAACTTTATTAATGATAAGATTTAAGCCACTGTACGGATGAAGATGATGATTTATAATGTGGTGCACGGCTTAAGAAATCATTAGGAGAGTAAAGGAGATTCCAGCAACTCATTTGCACCACAGATCCTTTGATATCTCCACAGCAATTCCCTGGCGGAGCAGGGAGCCTGCCTGAAAATGGCAGCTGGTGGTGTTTTTTATGGTAGATTGTGTTTCGGAGCTTGGTCAGCACCATGTAGATGCACAGCAAGCAGGGGAGAGAGGCAATAACCTTGTGAGTGACATTCCACTAAATGCTTACATTTCCTATAATGTGTCTGCGCTGAAAACATGGTCCAGGCACAGCAGCGGGGGGTATCATTATACTTGTTGTGCAACCTGAGCCATCACAGGATGAAGCTGAAACCATCACTTGTGTTACTTCACCTGCAACTTAGAGCCTTTTTGACGCTTGTGTTGTTGAAAAGGTTTTGTCTTTCAGGTTCTTTGTGGCGTGAATGCAGTAACGAGAAATGGTGTGATTGTCAGCAGGATCTGTAACTTTCTCTGGGGCCGAGTGAGCACAGTTCTGATGTAATTTTACAAGATTAGCTCTGTGGAGATTATCGCTATCAGAGTGTTATCCTCATATTAAAGCTGCACTAATCAATATTTTATATAAACAATGGATCAAATGACTTTGTGTAAAGTAAAAGGGCCCACAACCCACAAGAGTCTTCTGGCTCACTTTCAGTTCTACAGCTAGCAACTTTACTGTTTTGGTTTAGTTTCAATGCTTTTAACCGCATGCAGAAAAAAATGCTCATAAATGGATTTTCTACCTATCAAACAACAGACAGACAAAGTTAGTGACTAGCTAGAGAACACAACGGGATATTTAGCAGCTAACATGCCAAATGCATTTGTGAATACTAGGTGGAGACCAAAACAAAGCTAAAAGGAGGGTTAATATTGGACTTACCTTTGTCAGGTTGCTAGAAAAATGACTCCACACAAATGCTGATGTTGCTTTCTGTCTACAGGATGTATAAATAATCAATAGTTTGCTAATACATTCATGCAATTGAACTTTATAAGGAAAAAGATTGTCAAGTGTGTGATTAAAAAAAACAAAAACAATGAAGCTTTAAGTTCTTTGATTTTTAATTTCACATAAAGTAATTCACTATTTGTTCATTACATCCTCAATATTTTTTAGGTTTTTTGTAAGCTTTTAAGTAAAATACACTACAAAATATACACCACACACATTTTTAAGAGACCTAGTGATAAAAGTAAAATGATTGCTCTGATTTCATATAATGATATAAACACTCCGTCCTGCTTTTCTAGTGAGCCTTGTGTGGCTGCTTTCTTATTTTGCCGAGGTACCCCGAGTACCTGGGGTTTTGGAGCACTTAGCTTCAAAACAATGCACATATCTCACGCTGGTGATATTCATCTAGGTCAGTAGTTACACTGTTTGGAGTCACTGCACTCAATAATGAATAAAAAAAAATCTGAAACCAGATTTGAAAAGGAAGAATTGATGTTCGAGTGAGCAATCTCTCACCACTGTGGATTGACATTTCTGATAATGGTTTTAAAGGCACTACAGTTTTGGCCCTAATTTTACTTTGAGGATGGAGTTATTTTTTTAGCTTTATTTAGGTTGCATCAGTTTTTCTGACACTGATTGTCCTTGACTTGTTTCCCTTTGGGCAAGGAGAGGACTTCTTTGTCCTAGTGATAAAATAGAAGGCATAAATTCTTGGCAATTCATTTCACTAACACTGAAATTAGAACCTGAAAAAGCCCTGAGCAGACTGGAAAAAAAGACTTCAGGAAGTGGTCATGCTGTGACTTTCACCAGAGCCTGCAAACTATGCATGTGCCTACACCCTGCAAATGAACAGTATTTGTATAATTAGATGTGCCAAGCGAGAGGGTATTACATTCAGAGCTGCGCACTTAATTTCCTCCGTTACTGCAACTATTAAGAAAAATTCATTCATTTGGTTTAATATCTATACAGAAAATTGGCCCACCCAATATTGAATTTGTCAGAAAAGATTACATTAGCCCTTGTCGGGGGGGGGGGGGGGGGGGGGCACTTTGGACACTTTTTTTTTTTTTTTCATTAGCCATACCATTTATCCATTTAGGATCACAAGGGGCTGAAGCCAATCCCAGCTGACACTGGGTAAGGGCGGGTTACACTCTAGACAGGATGCTAGTCTATCACAGGGCTGACATGTAGAGACAAACAACCATTCACACTCATATTTGCACGCAAACCCAAACCTGCACGACTCTGGATTGTGGGAGGAAGCTGGAAACCAACACAATATTGTGTCATAAACATAAAACTGCCAAGTCCACGTGGACTGTCAGCACAGCATACATTGTCATTCATTGCCTCTGTCATTCTGACTCATGAGCATTTGTGGTCATTACTACATATTACTACATTATTACATGACTGACCACGTCCAGCTGTACCTGTAAAGCTTTTCACAGTTGTAACACTAACCACAGACAGACATATAATCACCTGTCAGAGTACTCGAAAGCACTTCTGTGGTAATTCCCACTACAAGAGGTGTCACCAGGACACACATAAACACACAGACTCACAAGGTGAAAACAATACCAGCCACATGCAGGTAAAAAAAAAAAAAAACAAGGCTCTTAAATGATAATGTTGTTGTTATTCTATATCTTCAACAATGTCAGCAAATGTGACCAAAACCAATATACCAGTCCATCTCTATACTATCTGATTTCTGTCTCTCAGCCCCAAGCTCCTTGGTTTTTACTGAAGACATAAATCTTTAAAACCAGTTTCCAAAAGCATAGGGTCATTGGTTAAAAAAAAAAAAAAAAAAAAATTTAAAAAAGAAAAGACTGCTGTTTTTATCAAACGTTACTCAAACAAGTCAAAAGAGTGTATTTGTTAGGTGAGCTTGTGGGTATTTCCAGCAGCAGGATGGTGGATGTGGGATCGATTCAAAACAAATGACAGCGCCCACGCTCATGGAAATAAAACAAGATGTCACCCAGTGCAACAGTGTGGCTCACTGATGCGATTTTGGACAACAATGGAGCTCAGTGACTCAGAGAAATAAGATACTGTGTGTCATACTTTGGCTACAGAGAACATACTCGTTAGTCATTGTTGGTGTTGGTCTTTTAATGGAATTGATTGACGCTAAGAAAAATACACAGTATATAGTGTCACCAGGCTTATCCTAAAACTGGGATAAATCACGACCAGTAGCTGTGTCAGTGTTGGACTGTCAGTCAAAGAGTGAGCGCTTTACAGGCTTTGCAGACTCATCAGTTTGCAGTGGTGCTCAACAATCACACATGGAAAAATCCATCATAGAAAAAGAGCTAGCGGACCAGAATGCAGGAAAATGCAGTAAACCCAGCAACTGAAGAAGGCAAGGATGATGGAGAGTGGAAACTAAACACTAAAACATAATTGCACCTGTAATATAATGATATTAGGGATGTTTAACAGCGACGTGAAGGTGGATATGTTCTGTCTAGTTGATCTAAATACGACAGTACAGAGAGCAGATGTGATGATATTAGAATTCAGGTGGTCATTTGTGTTCCTGCTTATTACCCGTGCGAGCTACAGTTGCTAGTTATCTCTGCTCCGTCTGATTTTGTTTTCAACACTCACACTGATGCACCACTCCACCTTCACCTCGCCCACACAGTGACACAGCGAATGCGTGAGCGGGAATCCTGACAGTTCTTCAGTTGACAAATAGTCCAGCGAAGCACCAGAGCACACTCCGGGGCTCAGAGCTGTGCTTTATGAATACACCTGTCACTGTGTTTACTATGAATCTGCTGTAACACAGGATCAAGGGCACAGCAGTGATTGGAAAGGGGGAATAAAAAAGTGCTCTGGCTGGTGTCTGCTATCATGTAATACGACTTCAGGCAGATGTATGACTCGGTGACTTGGTGCAGGGTAACAGAGACATAAATAGGAGGGTGTGATTATAAGATATTATTCTTTTTTGTTATGAATTTTGTTGCAGCATAGAGCCAGATAATGGTTCTGGATGTGGAAACTGTTTCACAACGAATCGATTTTTATCTTTTGAGGGGTTACTTGTCCTTTGATAGGGTGAGGAAATTCTGTGACCCTTGGGCTTATGTGATCATTTGAAAACCAGAAGGATAAACTTGAAAAATGTAGGAATGTGGTCTGAAATACAGCTCTAGAGGGACGCTGTTTTTTCTCTCTCTCTCTTTTTTTTTTTTTTATTATCTGTTACATTACATACAGCACATTTATTCACCTCCTTTACTTTCAATTTGATTATAGATAGCAGTAATTGTAAATGTAATTATATCAGTTGACACATCCTTGTTACAATACAGTATGTATATATACACCTGTATAGAAGTACTGTATCTCTGTTTCACTAGTTCTATAGTATACACACACACACACACAAACACAGATACACGAACCCACACTCATGCACACACACAGAAACACAGGAACACTCAAACTGACACAGGGTGGTTTTAAGAATATTTATTGTGTTACGTTTGGCTCTCAAATGAACATCAATTTATTAAAAAGCAGCAGCAATAACCTACTGAACATAATTGTAGAGAGTATCCTGGTCAGCAGTTGAATTTCCATTATCAGCTCTAAGGCTCTGCGTGTGTGTTAGTGCGTGTTTAAGTGTGTGTGAGTGCGTGCGCGTGAACAGTATGTGGTCTGTGTGGTCACTGCCGTCTCTGTGGGTGTCTGGCCTCAAGGAAAGCCAGGTGAGCCGGTGCTGCAGTACAATCCCCAGTCTATTTGATGAGGAGACCTCATGCAAAATTGATGTGCACCTCAAGGTCACGGGGAGTTCATTCAGAGCATGCTCAGATCAGCCCGCGCCTGCAGCACACCGCAGCAAATACGACTGTTCTCCCTGACTCTGTCGGACTCACTGTGAGCTGCTCTCAGCCTGATGTGGTGTGTTTCAGTTACGTTAAGACCTGCTCTGCCTAATTCACCTGTTTTGCTGCAGCAGTTTGAGTTTGAAAAATGTGAGGTGTCCTAACCTGCTGGTTTTATAGAACAATACATACAGTTGGTGCTTGGTTATTTTAAAGTTTTAAGAAGAGAAAAACACATCTTGTTTCTGAAATCACTGCTAACAGCAGACCTTTGTTGGCAATGGGAAAGGGTACAATTGGCATTCACTCCTGGGTCAAATGAGTCCAGTAGTAGATGCGGGTATTTATCAGTTCTTGCTCCAATCAGCAGTGATGTAAACACAAAACCCGGGCGAACATGTCAATATTTGCCCCTTTACTGTCCTGCGATGTCTTTCAGAGCAAACGCTGTAAATAGACCTGTCACCTGTCCAACATGGTGCTGTTAAACCAGAAAAACAGTGGCTACACTGCACTCGGGAACTGCAGCCCCAAAATAAGTTTCAAAAACATACAGTCATTGTTCAAAGCATCTGACATGGAGGCTCCAACACTTACAGGAGCACCAACCCAGGGAAGAGACATGACAGATCCATTTTACCAGTCTGACTGGCAGCTTACAGCTCACTCTGTCCTCTGCATCTATGTGCTCTGTAAGTACAAGTGATGACATTGCTCCCTGCAGTTGTGTGTGTCCTCTTGAACAAAAAGTCTAACTTGTCTGGCAGTGTAAAAGGAGTCAGTCGCCTTTTTTTAGTGGTTGTACATGCATTTAAAAAGCTGCTTAATTTTGGTGTAAAAAGAATATTATTATCATCTATTGATTAACATTACTGTAAGAAACATTTATGAATGTCTGACTTATATATATAACTGCTTATTTGATGGTTTATTATTTACATTTATTAAATTGTGAACATTTATAATTACAGATGACCTACAAGTCCTCCCCTCTGATAGGGTAAACAACAATATGACCTGTAGGAGTGTTCCAGTGGCAGCCACACCATTGTCTTTCTTGTCATGGTTATAATAATAAATACACAGTTAAGGTTGCAGAACAGTCATGTATAAAAAAAACAGTTTCACGAGCAGTGTTCTCCTGTGTGTAAATCTTGTGTTTTGTCGACCCAAAAAAAGTAAATTTAGAAACACACAATATACTATATTCCTCTTCATAGAATTCCCCATGTAGTGAGTGGTGGTGGGTGTAGGAGGACGAGCCACAGCAGATGAGACTGAGGCTGATATTCATCCTATTTGCCTGAATTAAGTCATGGAACTGTTTTATTATCACTGGGGGGAAAATTGCCTTTCAAAGTGACAAATTTCAAAATATGCTCAAAATTCAAACAGTCCCCCAGTCAGCAGTGAAAGAGCACAGAGATTACAGCGCAGCTGGGTTCATGAGATGCTGTGTGGAGTCTGTTGTGCTGATGTTTCTTCACATTCTCTAAGTGTGAAGGTTCGCATTTTTTTTCTCACCTGTCAATGTCACAATGTGAGAAGCTGCAAGTCCAGGTTTGTTATTTTGTTCACAACTGGTCAGTCACAGCTGCATTTCCCTTTCAAAATGATCTTTTAAATAGCCCAGATGGCGTCAGTGTTAACACTTTTCAAAGTGACAGCAGCCCATTTGCTCCTGTTGACCTCTCTGAACCTTTAAATCATGTTCACCTCTCTGGATTTGAATGGAAAAAGGCAAATAGGAGCTCTGTGATGACAGCTTCCACACATTTTCTGATATCAGAGCCTGTCGCAGCTGTCTCTGCAGCAAGAGTAGGTGGGTAGCTTTACTGATTGTGTTGACGGTGCAGAGACATCATTACACCCGGCCAGCCGTCTGCTCCAGGGGTGTGTGATCTGTCCAGGCTGCCCACCGTCCTCTCCCATTAAGTTCAATCATGCTGGGCGGCCGCAAGCCCAACTAGCCTCTCGTCCTTTCCCATTTAACCTCCTCCCCTCCTGTACATACAATAATCCTTCCTTTGGCACAAACAGAGGAGGAAAAGGAGAGGGGAGATTTCAAATGGAGAAATGCAAACACCTCAGTAATATGTGTGTTTTACTTGAAATGGCCACAGTGTGTGTTTTTCATATACACTTTGAAACATGAGCTTTGTCATGACAAGTGTAGAGCTTTTAAAAATAATACCATTGTCGCAACAATGACAAAATCTGTCAGATTAAGTGACATCAGCACAGACTGTTAGATGAATAATGCAGGCTACGAAATGAAAGACAGCTTTGTCTTTTGTAGTCTGTCAGGCAGGAAACCAGGGAGAGCCCTGACTGGCTTTAGGACTGCATGAAGCATCAGTCTAACTGCCTATTAGTTTGCCTGGGAGGGAGAAAAGAAATGATATTGATTTCTTTTTTCCCTCCTTATCATTGGAATTGTCATTTCACAGTCCTGTCGCTAAGGCAGCCTTACACGTGGCATCCCAATAAGCTTTTGTTTTTTTCAGATTCTATAGGGAAAAGTAAATTTTCAACTGTTAATGTTCTGAGATAAAGTCCTGCTCCTATACGTATCCCTCATTTGCATCTCCTTCAAATATGGCTCCGGCAGACTGACAGTCTGTAGATTTCAGAGAACGGGATATGAAGTGTTTTCATTGTTCAGTGTGAACATTATTCAGTGTTTTGTCTCTGTTGGTAGCTGTGATTAATAGCTGTCACTTCCTGAACTCAGCTTGCATGACAGAGTATCTTGTGACCTTTCCTTGAGGGAAATGGTCTGTAGACAATGCAATATGAAGGTGTCAAAGCAATAATTCAGAAGCACAAACGCACAAACATAAACTAATTAGAAATCACTCAGAGGGAGCATAACTCTGCCAAGGCTGAACAATCCTTTGGATTTGTAATGTTAATAACACAAAAATGTTAAGACATTTTTTATCTGCGCTGGAACTCAAATTCACATCAAATTGCACATACAGTAGAGACACAGTGATGGGATTCATTTTTCATTCAAGGGTGTGCAGTGATTGATTAACAAATAGAAACAGGACTAAGAGTTTACACCCAGACATATAACCTGTACATTACAGAGAATCATTAACTGGCTCACGTAATGCTACTCAGCCAATCACTGCGATTGGAGTCAGTGAGTGAGATAAGCACATGGTGAGAGATGATGCCGGAGAAACAAGTGGAGAAAGTGGGATGGAATAGGGAAAGAAAGAAAAAGATGTTTTAAAGCTGCTCAGTTGTATGGATGTGTTGAGATCGTTTATTATAAAAATGGTTGAGACTGTTGGTTAACTTTCAGAGTTAAACATAAAGAGAAAAAATGGAAAGTAAAGCTACACTTTTTTATATCATTTTGTAAAAGTGAGCACTTTATTATATTTTTTTCAAAAGCCCCCTGCTAAGTAGTTATTAGGCTACTTATTATAGCTGTCAAGAACACATAGTTATTATTGTATTATTAAATAGAGAAGGCATTGTAATTATAAGAATATTATACAGAATTGTTATAGAATATAATTATATATTATTTTCTAATAATTATTATACTATATATATATATATATATATATATATACTTCTTTAACCTGTGCACCCCTGCCAATGTTCGGGACTTTCTCTTGAGAAAATTCAATTAGCTATTAGGACTCGAATACCTCTGGTCCACACCATCACAGTGGTGCTTTGAGCTAAATGCTAACATACTCATACTAAGAATGCTAACATGTTAATGTTTAATGTTTCCTGTGTTCACCATCTTAGTTTAGTGTGTTAGCAGTGGTGGAAAAGGACAAAGTAAACATACAGTGCAATGTACAGTTCTGAGTTAGTCGTACTGTACTTGAGTTTTTTAATTTCATGATGTTTTATACATCTACTCTACAACATTTCAGAGAAACATTGTACCTTTTAGTCCACAACATTTATCTGACAGTTATAGTTACTAAATTAAAATTAAATTAGCTCTAGTTCTGCTCTATAGTAAAATGCAGTTTGCATGTTACTGCATCCATAATAAATAATCCAGTAGTATAGTACATAATAATGGAAAACTGACCTATTTTAGATGCAAAATGACTTCTTTTGCTTTTGTGCTTTATGTAAACGTTTCCAATAATACTTACATACCTAAGATTTTTTATTTTTTATACTTGTATCTATTTTTAGATTGTGGTGTTACAACATTTACTTGAGTAAAAGTTATTATGTTTTCTGATGGTCTGTGTTACCATGACTCATAATTTCTTTTGTTCTTATCTCCACAAAAACACTTGCTCCTTGGTCCATGGCCTAAATTTCCACCAGATGTAATTGAAGTCTGTCAACATGTTTTTTGAGATATCCTGCTAACATTTCCACCAAGTGCAAGTGTTAATGACATCTGTTCATATTTTGTTGTTTTTTTTTTGTTTTTGTTTTTTTTTTCAGATATCCTGCTGGACCAAAAAAAATAACCTCCTTAGTTGAAGTAATAAAACTCAGATGAAATAAAATCCTCTTGCAAGTAGAAGGAAATCAATATTCACAATAGTAGATCTGCAAGTTTTGGAAATTTGCAATTAATGGCAAACAAAATACTTCAGTGAAGTCAAACTGATAAAAACTGGGAGCTACAGCTGTTCACAATGTCAAGAAACATTTTCTATCTTTCTAACTTGCTCTGAGGGACTCTCCAAACGTTCAGATTTGTATGTTAATAATACTGAACCTTACTCTTATTACTCAGCCTTTATCTTCTCAGCATGACGTTGGCGGACTGATCAAATTGATCTCTGTGAAAAACACCGTGAGCACGCCTCTCCAGGGGACTCGGCTACTGATTGTGTTTGCGTTTTTCCAGATGGTCACTAAACGGAACACTCATTGATCTGGGGAATGACTACCGGCGTCACATGTCTGGGGGCAGCCTGATCATTAGCAATCTGGACAAGGACCAAGACACCGGGGTGTACCAGTGCACGGCCTTCAACACATGGGGCTCCATCCTCAGCCGCAGAGCCAGCCTCCAATTTGCATGTAAGTGATCCTACAATTGCTAACACATTTCTGGCACGACTCTGACACAGTTATGACATTCTGGCGTGTCTTTGTATCTGCTGTATCTGAGCCTGACATGTGTGCAATATGCGTATGGCCCAGGCCTCTTTATTTATTTTTTATTTTTTTCATTTATTTTTCCAATTTCTCATTTAAATTGCCGGGGAATAGATTTTCGAGGGGGGAAATGGTAATCGAATGAAATGTCAGATGCAACAAACACAGTGGGCGAGGCAGCTTCTGACTGCCTCACAACTCCATTGATTCTCATTAGTGGTTCAAACTCTGACAGCGACTTTGCTCAGTCCGAATTGCCTCAATTTTGCTGAGTGATATGCCGGCCCCTGTGATCCAGACTTTGAAGCAGATGAACACAAATAATGCTTAAGAAGTGTTTGTATCTTTGTAATCACCAGGCACGTCTTTCTGTATAATATATACAGCAGATTGTGAGCAGAGCAACAGTGACGGGCTGTCTGCTGCTCCGCCAGCCTACTGCTTCAAAGGCAAAAGGCGGATTGGAAAATGATACTCTGCCTGTCGTGAAGGTAGAACCCCACTCCAATGTAGAGGCACCTCCCCTCTCTTGATCAAGCTTGCTGACTATTGATCATGTCCCAAGGATAGAGAGCCTCTCACTTCCTTTCAGGAGATGGGTTGCCATTATCCCTATAGCTCAGTAATGAATCTCACTTTTGGGGACTCGGTGAAGAGCAGAGCTGCTTGACATTTATTGTCTTGCCTATAGCGCTGTGAGTGAGGTCTCTAAGATCAGCAAGGCTGATACTCTGTTTGTCTGTGTAATGAGGCCCCTGCCCTAAGATGAAATGTTGTGCCTTCTTTGCTGATTTGCTTGCCTTCAGAATTCGGCTGCGCCTACTATAAGCTATGAACATGTCCTGTACACCTGATTATTCATGCTATTATCCATTATTATCAGCCAATCATGTGGCTGCAGTGTAGTGCATAAAATCATGCAGATGCAGGTCAGGAGCTTCAGTTAATGTTCACATCTAACATCAGAACATCTTTGACTTTGACCCTGTTGTGATTGCTGGTACCCGACAGGCTGGTTTGAGTATTTCTGAAAATGCTGATTTCCTGGGATTAGTTTTTACCCACAGTGATGCAAAAAACAAATAAGGTGTACGAGCTACAACAGCTGAGGACCACATCAGGTCCCACTCTTGTCCCCAAGAACAGAAATCTGAGGCTGCAGTAGGCACAGGCTGAACTAAACTGGACAGTTGAAGACTGGTAAAACATAGCCTCATCTGATGAATCTCTACACACTTTGGGCCCCTTAATACGGTTACGGTTTGAAGGCCACGGCCTCTCTGAGTATCATTGCTGACCATGTGCACGCCTTCATGGCCACAGTTTACACTCTTCTGACAGCAACTTCCAGCAGGATAATGAACCACGTCACAAAGCAAAAGTCATCTCAAACTGGTCTCATAAATACGACAGTGAGAGGCCACTGAAGTTCACTGAGCCTCCCCAGTCACCTATCTGAATCCAGTAGAGCACCTCTGGGATGTGGTAGAACAGGAGAATGCAGAAATTATGTGACACAATTTGACAAATCTCAAAATAATGCTTCCAGGAAGAACTGAGGCTGTTTTGAGAGCAAAGGGAGACCTTAGCCAGTATTAGAATGATGTTCCTAATAGTGCTCAGTGAGTTTATATACTGTATCAATGAAGAATTATTATTTTTCATATTGTCTTAAAGAGAAATTTCAGTTTTATAGAGCCAGTTTTGCCCATCATCATCAGTTATGATAAGATTGTACTCACTGTTGCTGGGGGGGCTGGGAACATAGTGACATTACTAAAAGCTAGTTTTATAGCTTACAATCACACTCACATTAGCTAGCCAAACTTAAAATTAAGAAAGCTGTTGGTCGTAAACACTGACTACAGTCTGCCTTGGACGTATTATGAGAACCGACTTTAAAATGTCCCTCATCCAGCACGTAAACAAAAAATAAAAGTTTTCTAGCTTTTTGTCCTTTTGGCTCTAAAGAGCTTTTCACACTTTTAATTCTTTGTTTTGATTTTACTGCCCACAAGCTTAAAGTTTTCCTCACTTCCTCTTTCAACAGCCCTGTTTTCAGCTGCAGCAGGCCACAGTTTTCAGTGTAAAAGGTCTGATGAGCCCACTGTGCACCACCTTTTGCTGAAACAGAAATTAAGGAAGATTGAATATTGGTCTTGAAAAAAGACTAAATGACATGTTGGCCAGAAACATGATTAAATATATTTTACATGTCTGCTGGATATGTCACGAAGCAACTATTTGCAAATACCATATCGCTACTCTTGTTCTATTGGATTTTGTTGTAGTCATGTCATCTGTTCTCCTTTCGGAGCTAAGGTGATTACAGTGTTACTGTAAGTGATAGAAAGAATGGTTTCAAAGCTACAAAAATAAGACCCAAGTTGTAACAAGTGATATTTTTTGTTTAAAATCTCAAACACTCATTGAGAGGTGTGGTGTGTGCTGCGATCCCTCGAGAGCAGGTAAAAGTAGCTTTAATTTTGAAATCTGCAGGACACAATATATAACAGGAAATGTCTCTACGGCGGCGCCACTGCCTAGACCAATCATCTGCGAGCTGTAATGGTCACTCTGTGTAATTGCTAGCCTAGCCATTCTGATATGGCAGAGACTGATTCTGCTTACAAAGGAATCACTGCAGCTACAGTGAGTTTGGCCTCTAGCTCTCAGAGTTACAGTGTGTGGTCAGTTCACTCCAGTGAAGCCCATTATTCTTCTGCACAGAGGCCAGAGAGAAGAGAAGTGTCTCCCCTCCAGCACTGAGCCCCGCTACATCTCTAACCTTCTCTGTACTGTTTTGCACGATCTGGGTGAAGGAGTCATCCTTTCCTCGTCTGCTAAGTAATTAATAGTAGCTCCCTGAATCACCTCCCACTGTTTCCAAAAGTGTTGCTTTTATAATTATCAGCCGCTGTTATGCCGGGCTTTTTCAATCAGCCCGGTATGTGGATCCCGCTCCCCTGAATCATAAATGTCTTTAGGAGATGGACTCTGTATTTACTAAGGCAGCCTGGTGAGATCAGAAGGACATCGCCTCTGTCTGTATTTCAAGTCAGCCATCTCCTCCTGTGGCCTCCTTGGTGTCCTGCCGTGACTTGGCTCTGTTTGATTCCACTGCGGTCATCAGAGAGCTGCTCATTAATCTTACCAACACTCTGTCCCACTTCTCTCCATAATCTTCCTTCTCCTAATTTCCCTTATCGGTCACACTGACTTTCTTTTGTTTGTGTTTGGAAGGCTTACTCTAGGCTGTTAGCCAGAGGGTGCAGACAGAGTGCAGAGCGGACTGCGGCAGCTTCCCTCCATCAGTCATGAAGCCAAGGATGGTTTATCATCCCAGGTTTAGGTTTTTTCTGCCAGAAACTGTTCATTCATTTGCAGCGGATAGATTGTGCTGAGAGTATTGATGGGGAAGCTAATGCTTTTAAGTGCAAGATTACACCACATTTAATAATGATGTTACTTATTGCTGCTGGCACTGCAAACTGTCATTTGTCATGCACACTCCCCCGTGTTTGCTCAGTCCGCGCACAGTGTTTCCTCTCCCCCCTCCCTGCTCATTTTATCCCATTTTCAGCCTAATCTCTTCCTTGTCTTAAGTGTAGTGTTGCAGAGTAAGCATCACCAAGTCAGGCCCATCTATTTTATCAACGCCCCAGATGCCTTTGAAAGTGTTGGAGGCTATCAGGAGTTGTCCTAGGGCAATCAATGATGCCTTATTAAAGTCCCAGTGCTCAAAATGTGACATCAAAAACATGTCTCAGTGAATCAGTGAAGGGAGATTGGGAAAATGTATGTCGCCTATTTTCAGAACTATCCTTTTCAAAGAAACCCTTCACGATGCAGACACTTTTTGCCTGCCTGATATTCAGCTCTATGCTGCTAATGATTTTACTTTTTTTGAGCTGCAGTCTAATTCTATTTTGATCTTATTTGACTCATCAGATCTTGAAAACTTCAGAACCCAAACAGTGAGGAGTGCTGTCAACGTCCGTGAGGGCCAAGGAGTGGTACTGTTATGTGGACCACCTGTGCACTCTGGAGGTAAGTTTACTGAAAGCCACTTTTGTGCCTGTGCCTCTCGTTTTCCTATTTAGACATGACTCATAGGAATTACTCGTTCCACATGGCAACCTCTGATAAAGGATTACTTCCTTACTCCAAACTTAATCGGTTTTTACACCCATTTATTTGTACACATGCTCCTAATAATCCTCGCCTCATGTTGTTTATACAGAAAGTTACTAAGTCAATCTTCACTTATTCTGACAATTAAAAAAAAATGCAATGTGTTTCTCAAGTTTTCCAGAAACAATTTGATATTTTGGTAAATATGATGGCTGAGAATTAGATGAGAAGATCTATACCACTGTCCATTAAATATGAAATTACTGTGCAGTAATCAGCTTAGCATGCTATGAGCTGTTAGCCTAAACAAGCTAACATTAGCCTTTGCGAATGTTGTGTGTGGAGTGTTGCTACAACAGATTATGGCTACAAACAATAACAGGAAAATTTCAGGACATGAGCATTTTGACAACATGTTGTTCATTTAAAATTGCAAACTGAGACTCACTCTCTCTGAACTGTGTGTACAGATCTGTCCATGTTTGAGCTGCTTAGATAAGTTTGAGGTGTTTCCTCCTGTGGCACTGTTTGCCCCTAAATACAAAATATCTCCATACACCAGTCATGGTGTATTCTTTTATTTCCCATGCTGCCATTCCACGTGTCATAGTTATAGTTCACTGTACCTGCCTTCCTCTTCTCTCAGACTAGGATGATCGTAGTTTTATTGAACTGCCCTCGTCAGTCCCTGAAGAATCACATCTTCAAAAAACAAGTACCATCACATTTTCAGAATTTTGGCATTGACTTGGCACCGAAGTATTGGTTCTTGTTACATTCCTACATTCAAGAGACGAAAAATGTGTTTTGTGAGGTCATAGTAACCTTGACCTTTGACTGTTGACTGTCAAAATCTAATTACTCGAAATTGACATTTCTACCAAATTTGAATGGATTCCCTTGAGGAGATATTGCGTTCACAAGGCCAAAATACATTTTTGTGAGGTCACAATAAGCTTGACCTTTGACCACTAAAATCTAATCAGTTCATCTTTGAGTCCAAGTGAATGTTTGTGCCAAATTTGAGGAAATTCCCAGTAACTAGGCGGACAGACAGTTGGATGGACAATCCAAAAAACATATTGCCTCCGGCCCAGGCTGCCTCCGGCGCAGATACATAAAAAGTATTTTATAAATGAGAGGCTACAAATAACAGATAAAGACACCGACTGCTAAGCCGCACCACCCTGCAGAAAACTGAGAACATGGACAATGGCTGCTGCCTAGCTTGTCTCCCTCTTGATACAGTAGCCTTCACACTGGAACAACCAATTTCCTTTACAAGAGAACAGTTTGTAGCACAGTGCATTGTACAGCTGGTCTATGGGATAATGGGTCAGAGTACTCTGTGTGAAATACAGTTTGACAGCTTTCCTCTCTAACATAGGCTTATACGGGGTTGGCTGCTGTAACCGTAGCACTATTGTGTTTTCTCACATTTTCAGAAGTGAATGAAAGTAAAGCGCTGTGAGTCTGCTGTCCCTTTCTTCCCTTCTCGTCCTGTTGCACCCTCTCTGAATCTCCTTCTTGCTCTCTTTTTTTTGCTTTTTCCTCCCCCTCTTTTTCATTTTCACTCTTGAAGTATTGTTGTGGTACAAAACCTTGAATCTCAGATCAGCTTTGTCCAACACTTATAAGGCATCCCTTCTGGTTTTCATTGAGCTTCCTTGACCCCACAAAATGTTTCTCCTCTTCTACTACATTCATTATCACATCTCTCAGATATGACAAATTAAATATGATATTGTCACAAAAAATGATAATGTTCAACTTGTAAGCCACCACTGACCTATTTTTAGTCAAAAGGCCTTTTCTTGTGCCATATAGGCCCCTTACTCTGTTGCTTAAAAGTCCTTGCACTGTATTCCCACTGATTCTTTGACTTACACTTCCTTGGCAAAACTCTATCCCTTCCCATTACAGCCACATAGTTCCAATGGAGGTTATGCTGACTTTGAACTATGTGGCTGCTGCTTGCCTAATCAGAGGGAGCTTTGCTTTTGCATCACTGCACCGAGCTAGGATGCTCGATTCCATCCAAAGCCGAGGGGCTCACTCCCTCCAGGGGCATGGGATATGCTTGACAGTCATTGCATACACCTTTTGACTCGGAGCCCCTCACTTGTGAAGTGATAGATTACACAGAGCATCTCCTCAGTCTTGCAAGTCTGGGGAGTGTGCACTTTTCTTATGGTAGACCTGCTGCTTACGAAGGGGCTTGACAGTGTATTCTTATTTCTTTACATCAATCTGTCAATCCCTTCCTCCATTTGAATCTCCCATGAACTAAGTCACTCAGGGACCCAGGGAAAGGAGGCCACGTGTCAGGGGAGGGCCACTGACGCACTGTAATCCATTTTGTTTCGCTCCCTTTCCTTAGGTCTCCCATTTCTTCTGCACTGATAGCTATTGCATTTGTCATGTCTTGGTATCTCTTCCTGAGGAAACTAAGATAAGGGAGAGGAAAATGACATGCAAACATTTTTAGGCCACAGTGGAGTATGTTTCAGTTCAGCTGTCCCTGCCACAATCATGACATAAATCTAATATGTGTTGAATCAGTCAGGCTTTGAACAAGCAGTGATAGTAGATCATTGCTGCTATAATAATTGATTTTATTTCCTTTACAGAGCTGGCATTTGCCTGGATCTTCAATGAATACCCATACTTTGTCCAACAAGACAGCCGTCGATTCATCTCTCAAGAGACTGGGAGTCTGTACATCGCTAAGGTGGAGCCCTCAGATGTGGGAAACTACACTTGTGTGGTGAACAACACCATAACGAGGGAGAAGGTGCTCAGCTCTCCAACACCACTGGTCCTCAGAATTGATGGTAAATGCCACAAAGTACAGAGAACCTTTACTTTGTTGAACACCAGTTCATTCTACTGTCCACTAATGTGCAATGTCTATTGCTTAGGTATTTTTGGCTTTGCTGGGGGTTCATCTTGGTTAAAACTGGGCTAAATTTGGTTTAAATTTTGTTTATATATTATTATGATTACATCGTAGGTGTGATTTTTCTGACTAATATTGCTATGGTGTTTTCAATTGTGGGTATTTTCTATAATTTAAGCTGCAGGTCTGTGTTTGCAACATTTGTCAACATATGATTGTACCAAACATAATCACATCCTATCTTGAATAAAAACAGATGGAATAATGCAGGTGATAGCTGAGTTCATACCAGTTAGTCAGAGAAAAATAGCCTCTTAAGTGATCTTAATTAGTCTGTAGAAACACGGACCACTTTAGCTCACATTGTTTGAACATTTACATCAGTGGTTTACCTAACATTATTCAATAATATTCAAATATGATTATGAAATGTAAAACTGGTGTCACATTCGCTGACAGTAAGAATAAAAAACGTCATATCTGACAATATTTGATGACACCCAGTGCAACTGTTGACAGCTCTGCACTTAAGCTGTTTGAGCTAACGCCAATGTTAGCGCCGCAGACTGACAGGACAGACTGCTTCATATTGGAGGTCTCAGTCTCAGATGATATGATGTTCTTAAAAATCTAACTGCTGCATTCTGACAACTCTGTTCACCAGCTGTCTGTCAGTCACATTTTACAACTACTCAGCTAACTGCTAGCTACCTGTCTGATACTGACGTGAGGCAATGACCTAGATTGTTTAGGTAGAAAAAAATTTGCCTCTTTGTTTAGCTTTCCTAACAGTTAAAAGACGCAACCCAGTCAGCATTCATTTAAAATGACTGGGTGGCATTTCTTCTTCCACAAACCCATTTTTTGGCTGAGTGTACAGATAGCATACAAGAAGTTACCAGGACAACAGCTGAGATTTGTTTTGTGGCCAAATGAATGAATGTTAATACAGCTGAGTATATCATTATAGAGACACAGAAATCAACAGTCGCTGGTATAACCTTTAATTTGCAAAATGTGAGGACCTTGCTTATAATGAGGTCTACAGTATAAATAAACTTCCTGCCCTGGTAATTTGAAAATTGCTCTCTCTTAAAAACAGTTTCATTATCAAAAGAGTTAATTGCTACATATTATAGTTGTTTGAACAACATTTCACCGAATGTATCTGCTCATTTAAATTCCGTTGAAAGAAATGGTAAATAAAAACCTTTCAAACCAACTTTTTCTGAGCAGAAAATCACCAGAATAATACTTATCATTTATAGATATAAATCTTCAGTCAGCGCTGTAATGGGCTTGCTGCACCACTTTCTATGAGGCAGCTTTTATAAAGGGCTTGTTAGTTTTAGTTAATAATTTCAAATATATATATTTTTCAACATTTATGGAAACTGTACAGAGGAGTTGCAACTTATTTTTCAGAGCACCTACGGGGTTTTCAGGTTGTGAATAATTTCTTTTGGCTGAAAATATCACAGATCATTACTAAGCATTTAGATGACTGAGATATTGTTGTGTTGAAGAAGACACAACTCCATATTCTGCATGTTTTTCATGCTGAGACAGCTTTTGAAAGTCTTTAGTGACTTTTAATCTGAAAACATGCACAAGATCCCAGCTCTTGCTGCCAGACTGTGAGGTTGTAATTGGTAATAGTAAAGGGCATACTACTATCTCTGCGAAGAAGTCTTTGACCCCTTCTAGTGATGTGAATATAAATAAAGTCATAAATGAAGTGGAATTGCCACAGGTGATGAATCTCTGCTAAGCAAGACTTTTCCCTGATGTGTTCTCTGAATCTTTTATAAGCCACCTCTGATTTTTTTGCCCTCTTTATCAGCCCTTCAGTGGTCACTTTTGCTCCTACGCATAAAGACTTTTGTGTTACCCGTCCCATTGTGTTATTTCTCTCTCTTTGATCCAATGCATGTGTAATGTCTGCTGTTAATCATTGATGTAAAAAGCTTGTCATCTATTGTCTCCTTTTTGTAGGAGTAATGGGTGAATATGAACCCAAAATAGAAGTTCATTTCCCTGATTCGGTTCCAGCTGCGAAGGAATCGGTGGTGAAACTGGAATGCTTCGCTCTGGGAAAGTAAGTCAGCCCTATTGTGTGCATGTGACATAAGCTGTAGGCTCATTCATGCATGAATTAGTGCTACTCAAAATGATTTAAGGATGCACAAGTGTAACATTACTCATTCTCAGATCCATCAATCCACAGTAGAGTGAGGGCCGTAGCATGAAAAGACAAGGGAGTGGAAATCAGAGATCTTTTAAGAGCTTCTGAAATCTGAGTGATCGCAGTTTGATTTGTAGGGTACAGTAATTCCCAAGGCTTTTGCTTCAACGACATTTCTTCTTTGCTTAATCACACTTTGATCACAGCAACTGACAGTTGCCATCACGGTAACTTTTTGTTCCTCTTTTGTAGCCCTGTCCCAGAAATCAGCTGGAGGAGAACCAGCGGTGTCCCTTTCCCCAGCAAAGTCAAAATGAAGAATTCAAACGGCGTCCTTGAAATCCCTAATTTCCAGCAGGAAGACGCTGGGACATATGAATGTACAGCGGAGAATCGGCGAGGCAAAAATGCTGCGCGAGGTCGTATTTCATTCCATGGTTAGTGAACCGTTTCAAATTAAATGACATGAAGATGCAGAAATGAAAGTGTGCTTGTAACAGATAGACACATCTGAACAGGAAACATGTATGGGACCAGCAGTTTGAATCTCATTTGTTGGACAGAAAACCTATTTGTCTATAGCGTGAGGGGCATAATGTCACTATGAAATTGCAGGATAGGCTATGGATCCTGGCTGTAAAAGTGAAAATTATTTTACAGGCTCTCCCAGTCAAATCAAATTCAAAGTCAAATCTGTTTACTAACCTGTGTTTTTCATTATATTTATAATCCACTTGTTAAGTTTAAACTTTGATGATTTAATGCAAGGCTGCCTTAACAGCTTTATGATTTCTGACACCACTCTTCACTAATCCACTGCTTCTATAATTAAAACATGTGTTTGAAAAGGTAATCCTCTCATTTTTTCCAAGCTAAACCGCACTGGCTCCAGACAATGACGGACACATCTTTGTCCATCGAGGAAAATCTCTTCTGGGAGTGTAAGGCCAATGGAAAGCCTAAACCGTCCTACAGCTGGCTGAAAAATGGGGAGCAAGTGATGGCTGAGGTATGGAGATGTGTTCAGTTTCTCACTGTAGCACAGACCAGTGATTAAAACCTGAATAAATGTGGGGAGAAACATGATGAATGCTGTCAAATATGGTTTAATGAGCACTGTTTTGAAGCTCAGAGTGGGCTGTTCTGCTGTCACCATCTTGGCAGTGCCTGACTCCACCTAACTCCTGGCTAATCCAGCTGAGACTTGCCGGTTTGTGGCGGGCATACGCTCACCCACCTGTCACTCAAAGCATGTCATCAATCATGCATAACGTTTTATGGATCAGGGTGTAAACATGTTTATTTCTGCTGTGAAGTTAATCATTTCAAAATGGGAGTCTGTGGGGATCAACTTGCTTTTCGAGCCAGACTCAAGAGGCCATTTGAGGAACTGCAGTTTTAAGCACTTCTGTGTTGGCTTCATTTCTCAGACAGAATGCCAGGTGAATTTTAGAGGCAGAATGATCATATACAAAGTCAGTGGAAAGACAGATGCAAATGCAGGTGCTGGAGCTGACAGATGTTCAATTTGAACAAAAAATGTGTGTGAATCCAAAAGATTTATGTGTCTATTTCATAGATGCAGACAGACTGAGTACAGACAGAGTACAGTTAACACACAGACACTGTGTGTGTGGTATATTCATAGCTAGCTTATGGCTAACATATAATTATTTGAAACCCTAATGGTAATTTGTGCGAGTAATGTGAGGCAATAATTCCCCTTGCTTTCTGTCTGGTGACCTCTCTTTCTCTGTCTCATACTTAATGAAACCCCCTTGAGCCCCACAGAAGATATTGCAGGATTGTTTTCACCCCTCACTGCTAAACAGAGCTTTAGGTGTATCAAGAGCGGAGTGTCCCTTTAAAATAGTAAAGCAACCAAAAAAACGTGCAAGCATTTACTTTGCGGTAGAAACATGCTGCCAGGTTCCAAACTGGACTTCTCTCTGAAGGTTAGCAGTGTTTATGTGGTGACTTTGTACCTCACCAGTATATTCAATTTTAAAGGCCAAACCCTCTTTATGCATCTATAATTAAGGAAGCATTGTAAGAGGCCACTCCCCGTTGCAGCACTGAGGATCTCTAACAAGCTCATTGGACTAAAAGTCATCATCTGAGCTGATCATTACAGTTTTTCCGACTGAATAACCACAGAAAACAAATGACTTTTTAATATGCTGCTGGTGCTGTTCTGAACATTGCTTCTTTTTTGCGTATCTAAGATGCAGGTGAGCGGCCGGTTTTATCCACTCACACTGGCTCTTCATCTCCTCCCCCATTCCGAGCTGAACATACGCAAGATGCCACGAGGCTCTATAGGCTTCCTTTCTTTTCTCCTCTCCTGCTGTCCTCCTCCCCTCATGGTGCCCCAGTAATTGCTGCTGTGCCTTTGGACATAATAGACTGGCCTTGCAATGGATATGCATAACTGTTTCTCTCTTCTCCTCAGGGCCGGGTACAAATTGAAAATGGGGCCCTTTCTATAGCTGCGTTAAACCTGTCAGATTCCGGGATGTATCAGTGTGTGGCTGAAAACAAACATGGCATTATTTATTCCAGTGCCCAACTAATGGTGTTAGGTAAGCTTGCCTCCCTCCCTCTGCTTTCACCCTGCTTATCTGTCTGTGCGTTTGATCATCTCCTCAGATAAAAACCAGCAGCCTGCTACAGCTCTCCTCAGCAATCAGTCTGCAGGCTCATTTGATGTCACTATGGGCCCTGCTAGCAAAAATATGAATCTGATGGAGTGTCTCATTTTACTTTCAGTCGTTTCATCATATTGATTTGGATACTACAAACGCATTGCTTTGTGGCATCGTGCGTGCTTTCTCATGTAGATGGGGTATTGATTTATTTGCAAAGCTTTGATGACTTCCATCTGACTGACTCGAGAAATTCAACATGTGATGACACTCGGGTCCACATGGTGGCTGACAAAATGTGATGATGAGTGTGGATCATGTCTGCAACCTCTGCAGGCTGACGGTGATCAGAGTAGATATTGTGTGTATGTGTGTGCGTGTAGTTGAAGGGCGGGGCGGCAGGTGAGTGCAGAGGCTGGAGCCAAAAGGCATGTCATGCTGAGTTCATACAGAGATTTGATCTGAACGCTGAAGGAGATTCAATCACAACACAGCATGGCTGATGTAAATAGGTTTGCCTTGCTTATATTTTTTTAATCTCACACCCTTTCTCTGCTCCCCCACAAACAGCTTCACCTCCCAGTTTCTCCAAAACTCCGTTAAGGGCCTTGCTAAAAGCTCGGTCAGGCAGTGAAGTCACTCTTGAATGCAAGCCTCAGGCCTCGCCCCCAGCAATTAGCCTGTGGAAGAAAGGGAATGAGATCCTGCAGAGAACTGAAAGGTAGGATAAAAGTCCAAATGCATATTCCTAGCAGATTTCATTCACAGTCACTGCAGGGCAACTTGTTTTTATAGTGTATTTGGCATTTGTGCAGATGCATAGAAGGAAAGGCTAATGAGGAGAAGGAGAGCAGGGCACCCACCATGAAAACTGCACATGGCTAATGTACTGTGCGCACCGTCATGTGCAAATAGCTTGGTATGACGGATGAAGATGCAAGCAATAGTGCATGCATGAAATATTTAAGGAGATAAAAGATTAGCAAATGGAATCACTGCTGAAGATAAAAGTCTACCGCCTTTTAGATAAAGATAAAAGAAGTGAAACTGAAGCTGTTGCACTTGTAATTACCCAAGGTAAAATGTTCTACTTTATCATGGCATACAAACACAACTGGATTCATGCAATCACGAAAGCTGCCAAGACAAAAGCCTTGTTGAGGATTTGAGACTAAGAAACGTCTCACTAGACGACAAACTCCACACACAGAAATGATGCAGACAACAAGCGAACTTAAGGCGCCACTTAAAGCGACATAAAAGTGGTGCTTAATTTAGTTTGTTGTCCGCCTCGGCCTGATTTCTTTTTGGATACACCAGGAGATGAATTTTGAGCTCCTGAATAGATTTCACACAATGCTAAACAACTAATTAAAGGTGGAGAAGTCCAAAAGCAAATCAGAAGCAAGAAATGACACATTTGAGCAATTTGCACACTTTTCATCTTCCTGATTGGAGGGAGAAGAAAAGCTTTGATGGTGACTGAACCTTCCTGCAAGTTAGCACGCACACATCGAGAATTTGTTGCTCTCTCTCTTACACACACACACACACACACACACACACACAGGCAGGACAGACTGAAAAAACAACCCAAACAGACGCATCCTATCCACTAAAGAAATGCTTTACTTTGTGCTTTTTGAGTCATTTCTATGCTGCTTATTCAAAAGGAGGTCTGAAAGAAAACAATATGAGCAAAGCATCTTGTCAAAACAGCACAGAAGCTCTTTAGTTGGCTCCAGATGGGGAGTTGCAGCTATAGCTGCAAAAAATTGGTAAAATTCCCAAGCTGAATGACATTTAGCACACTGTATGTGAAGCCCACATACCCTTTCAAGGTGCGCATCGCTGGATGTATGAGGACACTGAATGGGGAATGTTTTCTCCTATATGCAGTCACGCTGCAAATTGGTGCAGTGTTCAGAAAATGAACTGAGCACACATTCTGTCACTAAATACCACATCAGTTAAAGGAAGCTTCACCCAAATTATAAAGATATATTTTTTACAATTACCCTCATGGTGTCTATCCATGCAGAGAGTTTTAGCTTAATTTAGAGATATCAATCTCTGAAATATCTGCCTCCACCCAACTATCCCTTGTTACCCTGGATAATCTACAGAACACACTTTCAGCAGTTTTTATCTGGACTATTTCTGTGGTCGAAAGTGGCTCCAGTGAAAACAATGTTTACAGTGAGGTCTATTTATCCAGACATTGCTCCTGGAAAGACACATTGCTGTTGACATTTTTTTATATGTAATTTTTCAATTCTTTGAGCATCACCAAAAAAAAAATAAAAGAAAGAAAAAAAGAAAAAAATTCTATTCACCATTATTCCCCTGGGGTTGGAGTCAAAACGCAAAATCTGAGGTCTCTTTTCAGAAGGAGGCTATGCAGTATTACATAAAAAAAAGTAACAATGCAGTGCAAAGTGTTTATTATTATCAGTTTAATTTCATCCATGATTATGAAAGTTTTTTATGTTTATAATTGTTTCTTATAATATTATGGACTATTGTCTTGAACAGTGTTTGTTGTTTATTAGAACATAAGTTAGTCAAGTTTATTTATATAGCACTGTTCACAGACATGAGTCACAGAGTGCTTTACAGAGCCAAAAACAGTCAAGATCAATCAAAATGCAAAACATAGAAAACACACAACACAGGGATACAATAACATATCCAATAAAACACATAGGAAAGCACAACCCTGAGCCATATAAGTGGTCTACAGAGCCACAAACAGTCAAAATGCAATTATTACAAACTTCACAGTGCACTGTTTTCTGGGACACTACTTGTGCTTATGCAGCACTGCATTATATAATGTATTGTAGCATGTCCTGGGCTTATCTAGCAAGTCAGTGACTCCAGCATTATGATAGAGGTTCTTCTCTGACCTTAGCAGCACAGAGCCTGTAAAGCACATTTTATTTATTCATTGAATTATTCAATGGTGCTGTTTGTAAAATATTTCTTTATTCAGTAATGTGTGTGTAAGTTTAGCTTACCACTGAGTCGGGGTGATGGGTCACACTCTACCTGCTGCTAACCCACCTCAAGAATTTCATTTTTCTGGGCTTTAGGTGAGAGCTTTAAAGTACCAGGGGCAAAGTACTTTTGGAGGAGCTTCACCATTTGATTGTGATAGAAACACCACACAGTAAACTTACTACACAGAGACTAATAACATTAAAAAAAAACATGACATGTGAAGATACTGAATATAACCACAAAATAATGACTACAGTCAGCACCACAAAGCTCAGCTCTTCAGTCTTCAGTTTTCTCTTTGCACCTTAGTCAATACAGTAAAAAGCTGTTGTCCTACCCTCAGGATTACTTTGCTTCCCAATGGAACGTTAAAGATCGCCAATGTAACCAAACGGGATGCAGCTACCTACACGTGCATCGCTAAGAACCAGTTTGGGACAGCAAGCACAACTGGGAGGCTGCTTGTCACTGGTGAGTCCCGCTCATATCCATCGACAAATCACCTTCCACTAAGTCCTGTCCCAGGTTTTCCTCTCCACCACTGCACATATACAGTTTCCACTGATAACGGCGGTAGATTTGCCTCTCAAGATTTGTTGTCATTTTTAAAACAACGGCATTAACAGAAGCAAAGAAAAGCAGATTCTAACTGGTAGCTGTTGATGTGGATGGCTGTTATTAATGTTGTTAATTTCATTAGCTGTAGCTAGCCTGCTAACTGAGAGTAACTCTTGAGCTGGTGAAGCTCCTTCTCTTGCTGACTTCTTAAAGGAGCTATTTGGGAGTTTTGTTACTGCTACTCAGCCAGCGTTAGCATTAACAGCTGTTTACCAATCAGTCTAGAAGAAATGTCGCAAGTTCAGCATCAAATTTCATTCCTTTACTCGGCAAGAGCTGTCACCGCAACATCAGTGTTACTCTTGTGTCTATCACTGTCACTTTTCTTTTACTGAAGTTAGCATGCTAACCAGCTAGCCCTAGCCCATCTTGTCACTTTCCGATAGCGACTCACTGTAGCCTCCAATCTGCCCTGAATACCTAACGTTCAAAGAGGGTTTTATAACCTCTTGTCCTGTAAACGCAACAATGGCTGAAGCTCTTGTCAAGCGACAACCACCACCACTCGCTCCTGGCAAGAAACTACATTCAGCGGCAGAGAAAACTTACAAATAATTTTTTTAATGTTTCAAGTTGACATATGAAAACAAGAAACTTGCACGATGATCATCAAGAAAAAGTTTGACATTATCAGAAATACACTTTTTTGCTAAGAGTCAAATGAGAAAACTCATTTGCTAAATATGAAGCTGCCACGAGTGGAGGAAGATTTAGCGACATTTTAGACCCCTTTCAGTGACTAGCGCTGTGTGAGAGAAAAAAGTAAGAAAGAAATTCTGTTGCTTCTAATTTTCTCTCAGAGTGATCATTTTACATGCAGATACAGCCAAAATCACGGCGCAGTATGGGGATTTTACCAGATGACGTTGTGGTTATAAAATCTGGATTTTAGCAGTGGAGAGCAGCAGCTTAGAAGTGACTGGTGGTTAACATGTGGTCTTAATGGGCCACGTCACTATTTCATAGTTGTCACATAGTCTGAAAACAGAAACTGTTTAAATGCTATGTATAAAGAGAGCAGGAGAGAAACATCCAGATGTAAAGGGCTGACTCCAGCTGACACTGGGCAGGATTCAAACACGACACCATGATGTCACAAATATGCTAATTCGCGCATAGCGTCATCTGGCAACATTCAGCCACTTTTTGAGCAGGCTTTAGCTACTTTCCATTGAAAGTAGTTGGCAACACTGGGCTGAAGGCTAACCTAGACTGAAAACTGGGAAATGGTCAAATTCCCTTTCAGTCCACTCAAAATGAAGGTAAAACCAATTTGGCTTGGGAATAGCCTGATTTGTTTTGTCTTATATGCAAGTGATAGTGCATGTGTAACACTAACAGCCAGGTTTATAGTCAAATTAATATGGCTGGTGTACATTATGCAAAATAGCAGTCAAGCAAGCAACAAAGCATTATCCTTGATTTAGTTAAAGGTCATTATTTATGAATGCAGTGACATAACATATTCATGTAGTCCTCTTAATCTGTTGTGTGTGTAGCCACCTGACTTATTTTTCTCATTAGCTTCTATTCTTCTCATACACTGACAGCCGAACCATTTAATGTCATAGAATTTAATTACTGTGACCTTTCATATACATACTGAGAGGCCTCCAATCCACCACAGTCACCAGTGGGAATGTGCTCCCATCTCTATAATCCTGTTTCAAACATTTTCCTCCAAATTGATCCTGGAACATAAAGTGCAAACCAGAGATGTCATTAAATGTTGCTAATGGACAGGCTTGGAATTTAAGTGCTTATTAAAAATCAGGAAAAGCACACATCCATGGGTAATTTAACGATGGTAGCTTGATATGGCGGTGAATTGGAGTCAGGTGGCAGTTGCAGAGGTCACGGTGGTGTTAAAGGTTCCCATGGCAGAGATATTAACATGCATACACTGTCATCTGTTGTCTGGCCAGAGCCCACCAGAATCACCATGAGGCCCACTAACATGGAGATTATTGTTGGCGAGAGCATCGTGTTACCCTGCCAGATTGCCTGCGATCCAGCTCTGGATGTCTCTTTCTCGTGGGCATTCAACGGCCAGCTCATCGACTTCCAGCGAGACAGCAATCATTTTGAAAGAGTGGGTGGGGTGAGTCATCTCAAGCATTAAACTCAACTACTTTCTGGCTGTTCTGGGATTAATTGGGACATACTGTGTGGTGTGCAAGGGTATGCTCTACTGCCCTGCTGAGGGCTTCTCAGACACCAATAATACTCAAGCAGGGAAATTTATGACTCATCCATTTGAAAGTTTCCCTATGGTCAGTAGTAGAAAGCATATCAAAAATACAAGAGATATCTATTAAGAATCACTTACATTCTTCCATTCATATGCCGTAAAACCCTCAATGAATGGCACTATCAGGTCAGTAATCAGGATCCTTACCTTTTGAATTGGCTGTGTGAGCCTTCTGAAAATATATTAGTGAAATAACATTTCAGTCATACAGAGGCTCCTCATTAATGAAGTCTTTATACTTTTCATCCCTTCAGCTTCTAATTCCCGTACCTCAAGGGAGAACATTTTCTTATCATCTCCCTCTTCCATAATTGAATTTGCATACCTATTTATGAATCTTGAGCCTCAAAATAATTAAGTAATGAGCTGGCTGGCTTTCACCAAGGGCAGGCCTGGCACGTGTAAATGTTCATTTGAAATCCTTATGTTTTGAAATAATGATAAGTGATGACACTTTGTTGAATATTTGTTCCTTTTGATGAAGGGCAAAGCTAATTGTTCAGAGCTTGTCAGTATGAAATTACTTGACACAATCTTTTTTGCTTTTTATAGTATAATTTATCATCCAAGGTCAGCAGTGTAATCACTGTGATTCACGTGTTAAAGGTTGGCATCATGTCTGAATGCCCTCACAATGTTGTGGACATGCCAAATTCATATCTTCGTGGATGCAAATGGCAATTACTAATGACATTGAACTGTGTGTAGGCATAAAATGAGATATAGTTTCCACAGAATCTGTTTCCCCTGTCCAGAGAGATTACCAGCCCCGTAATCAACAGCTTCTGATGAATTAATTAACATAATTAAGGCAAATATGCCTCATCACTTCCTTCCTGCCAAGGCAGGATGCCTTGCTTTCAAATGCGAGCTCTCAGGTCGGCCAGGTGGCGGCTGACACTGGAGAGAAAATCAGACGTGGCGAGCAGCGGGTAAAAACTGTCAGTTGGAAGGAGAGGAGATGAAAGGGAGTGGGAAAAAGAAAGGAGAGCGAGGGAGTAAGTCTCTTTAGCCCATGGCCGCAGAGGAGTGCCATTTAGCTCAGCTGTGCTTTGTCAGGTGCTTCAGAGAGGTGGTGGTCCATGGGCGTTCATGTCCAGCTGCTGCAGAGTGAAGCTATGATCAGTAGCCGCTGGGGGTGATGAAATCTGCTATGACTTCAGCGAGTCTTACCCCTGGGAGACTTGTTTCTAAAGCAACACACTCCTTTTCACAGGCTGACATGCTTAGTGACAGAGCACCTAAAGTGGTGACTTTCAGGAGGCAGATCCCTATGCACAGTGAAAATGAGAATAATGGCGTTTGAACAAATATGTTAATACCACATTGTAAATTACTTTTTACCTCAGTGTACACATGTCATTTTCAAGGATAAGGCTGGTGATATTCTATAATTTTCTTATTATCAAAGAATCCAACCAGAAGACAAAAACCAACAATGAATTGATCCCCCCAAAGCGATCTGACAGGTTCAGTGCATGTCACACTGTGCCAGATAGGTCTAATAATATCTTGCTTGCAATCTGTGTCAGATTGTGTGATGAAAGCTTGGTTAATTGTACTACAATGATATCTCATGTGTTGACAATGCAGCAAAATACAAGCTTTGGCCATAGGATTGGCAACATGCACTTTTTAAAAACCATATAAAGGCCTGTGTGGTATCTACAGTACATGTACAGAGGACCTGCATGGGTAGATTCTGTCACATGGTGAGAATTGGGTCTATATTTGAGGCTCTCTGAGAATTTTTCCACAAGCTGTCTTTGGTCACCCAAACCTAAAATTATCCGTAAGATTTCAGACCTCCATTTTGGAATTATGACCAAAGACTTTCCCTCACAATTGTCGTGTTTGTCTGGGACAGCTCAAAATTGCACAGTGTAGACAGGCAATTATTGTCTTTGCATCCAAAGCTTGACGTAGCTTGTTCCTCTGTGCCGCCGAGCTCTATTGTTGTCCAAAAACTATTTCAAAAACATGAGTGAGTCACACTGTTGCACTGGATGACACGTTCCTTCATGACAATAAATATGGGCACTGTAGTTTATTTTGAGTGAGTCCCTTCTATGTGCTGTAGTTACTCACTACCATGCCAAGTGTGTGTTAATCCATGGCAGAAAATAGTCCCCAACTGATGAACTATTTATTCTTGTTTCCGTATAAGACCTTTTTTTGTCTTAAACTGTAATTGAACTACTGTATTTGTTATTTGTTTTTAAAAATATAAGACTTCAGTAGGAACCAATTGGCTTGGGGCTGACTGTCTCAGACAGGGAAGGGAATATGTCTGAAACTGGGAGACAAACTTTGTTCTTTGAGTGGGATTTTTTCACATGAAGGAAAATATAGAAGGAAGTGGTAGTAGCAAAATAACATCAGTCTTATCCTTTAAAGATTGTCCTTCTTGCAGCCACAAGTAATACAACTGTCCAGATACTTACCCAGATGAGAAAGTTAACAGTATTTGTTGTGATGTTTTGTTCTGTTCCCTCATGGCCACCACTTGCATGCATTATGTAAAATAATATTTGCTCTTTACACTGGGAGTTATGCTCTCTATACTTGCTTGCGCTTATGTAATTACAAAATAATTAGGATTGTCTTGCCAATTAACTAGACCATGTTTGTTTTGTGTGTCCTGTGTATAGCTGGTAGCTGTTTGCAGGGGTTGAGAAGGGGAGTGTGTGTATGTGTGGCGGAGGGGAGGGGGGGTAGGTTTATCGGGTAGTGCCTGAAGGACAGCCAATAGCATTATTTGTGCAAAGTACATCTGCCATGTCTGTTGTTGGTGTTTGAAGAGATGCAAAAACCAGTGGCCTGGAGACGATGCGATTGTGCAAAGCATTAAAAATGTTAAAACATCCCAGAGCCAAAAGCTTAGTGATGAAACAAAACCACATCTCTTACTCAGCTGTATTCTACTTCCAACAATAAATATCTTCCAGAGCATATCAGGGGATCTGATGATTCGTAACATCCAGCTGAACCATGGAGGGAAGTACGTCTGTGTTATTGAGACTGACGTGGAGAGCTTGTCCACTTCTGCCATCTTGGTTGTCAAAGGTAAGAGAACTGATGTAATTCAAGAGCGTGTTTCTGTGCATTACTGTATGAATACCCAAGTATATTAACTGTACAGTACTGTAGTATTGAAGCATCTGTAGAAGTATTCAAGGAATAACAGAAAAATGTGAAGAATCCCTCCGGCTTCTTGTGAATATAGAGCGAGGGAAAGCAACCTCAGTCAGAGTTATGTCATCTTCTGTTTACATTATATATGTGTTGCTGAAATTCAGAAATGGCACACACTCACTGGCATGTGTGACTTTCGGCTCAACTGAGCCAGCTTCGTTGATATGTGCTCGGCGTATCTGGCTCAGTGTGCGGGCTAATCTCTGGTGATTTACATTGGTATTCATGCCCTTAACAAACTGTAATAGCTGTCCCAGGTGCTTTGAGAAGGCAATGTTTATCACAGAAAATGACTATAATTGGCTCATTTACACATCGGCAAAATATCATGGAAAGTATTTGAATAATGGGGCAGCAGAGCAAACAACATGGTAAAGCCAGACCGAGTAAAACACTCACAAACAATTGTTTCTTTCTCTCTCTCTGCGTATTGTCTCTTCTTTTATTCTAATCACTGGTGACTCCTCCCCCCTCTAACCCCTTTTTCCTTTCTCTCATAAATGATCCCATCCAGGTTATCTTTTCACTCCCGTGTTCAGTAATCACTTTGTAGCCATGTGCATCACACACACAGTGAATGGAGTCCCCACATGCACACAACAAGGACGTAGCCCTTAATTAAAGGGAGTGTGATGGCCTTGACATGTAACATGAGATTAGTGAGGGGCTTCTGGGAGTGGGTGATCACCTTATGTTCCCCCTCCTCATTGCTCGATTGATTTAGGTCCGCCAGATCCTCCAGACAAAGTATCCGTGGAGGAGATCACTGACAGCACGGCACAGCTTTCCTGGACCCCCGGCAGAGACAATGGCAGCCCCATCACTGGCTACATCATCCAGGCCCGCACGCCGTTTACTGTGGGCTGGCAGGCTGTGGACACAGGTAGCATGAAACACTCCTCCTGTCGTCCTTGTAATATTCATGTGGTCCTTCTGTAGGTATTTATTTATTCATCATTCAATTTGAGTCCACTTGTGCAGTAACCTGATTTTCTGTGGGTTTCATTTCCACATTGCAGTGCCGGAAGTGGTTAATGGGAATATGCTGACAGCCACAGTGGTGGGTCTGAATGCCTGGGTAGAGTACGAGTTTAGGGTGGTGGCTCGCAATACTGTAGGCCTGGGAGAGCCCAGCCCAGCCTCGCCCAAGACCAGAACGGAGGATGCCAGTATGTAAAACTGAACACACACACACACACACATCAAACACATAGACAGTAAGGTGGAAGACTTTAAATTACCCCATGAACTTCTTACCATGGATTTGATTTTAAAGGAGCTATATGTAAGGTTTGCTATTGCTACATTAGCGTTACCAGCTGTTCATTTTCCAGTATCGCTGAGTGCTTCATTGTGATTATAAGAAAAGGGGCTATAATATACCCTCCGAGCGGGGCTACTTCTTCAGAGGGGACTGGATGCTACACTGACTCGGAAAGTCAGTATCGGAAAGTGATGGACCAACCAGGCCAAGGTTAGCTAGTTAGCATGCTAACTTCAGTTGAAGAAAAGAAGTGATAGAAATTGAAGCAAAACAAAACGAGTGCTTTCAACCTCTGGAGACAGCTCTTGGCGAGTAAGGGAATGAAGTTTGATGCTGCACTCGCAACGTTTCTTCAAAACTGGTAAATTAAACAGCTGTTAATGCTAGTGTTGACTTTATGGCAACTTTACACTGGATTAACTTGGAATTTCTGTGTAAAGCTGCACTTGTACTTGTACTTGTACTGAAGGTAAATTAATGTAAGATACTGACTGATTCTGACCACTGTTTCAGCTGTGTAAAATGTGCACTGCATCTTTCTCAATTTGGAGGCACACATATCGTTGGTTTTTAATAAAGCCAGAGGAAAGCATGTGCATAAATGCAAACAGTTGTGAGCAATAAACAGAGCATTGGGTTAACATTTTTATGGAAATTTCAAACTGTAGATAGTCACTTGAAATCAAGAAAACATAAAGAAAAATAAAATTTAAAATAGAGGAAAGGTTTCGAAATGTCGGGGAGGTCTGTGTGAGTGAGCGTCCACCATTAAAGCAGTGCAAACTGTAGCTTTTACACTTGCAGTGTGCAGTGAATCCTGATATTCAGTCCTTGTTCTGTGTGCAGCTTATGTAACTTAAATGGCTATATTTTTCATCAGAGCGGCTTTGTCGCTTACTCTTACTTGTGTCACATTACTTTGGGTAGTGTGAGAGTGCGAGACAGGCTCTGAAAGTGTGAGAGTTTGCAGCAATGGAATCATTTTGAATAATATTCAGTTATATTGTCCGAATAATAGCACTTCATGGTCAGCATATAGCTACTACTGTATCGTGCTTGAGTTAGTGAGGTTTGCTGTTTGTGTAAACCTATTATGCAATCTGCAGTTCACAAACACACAGCTGCATACGCACATAGAATCCCAGGTTCCCTACGTCCCAAGTATTTTTTTCAGGGAATGGGAGCAGATGTAGGCAAGAATCCTGGATCCAGGATTCAGCCCTGCTAAGCAGCTGCACACAGCAATCACACATAAAGGCTTCTTTAACCATTTTCTGATATGACACATTAAATGTGATGCTTCACTTGCTAAAGGATACTATAAAGATGTGCACAACTGCTCCTCCACCTACACTTTCAGCTTTGCCATCACACTGTGGTGCACAGTGTGATGGCAAAGCTGAGTGGGAACCAGGATGGAGTGGGCTGAGTCGAATGTCATTTGCAAAAATTACAAATCTTGGCTTGAGGTTTATGTACAGTAACATCTGGGCAATATCAGTAATTCATAATTCTCTGAAATGTTTGTGTTTGCACACAGTGAGGGAATTGTGGGGTGTAAAATAGAAGACAGTATCTGCAGCAGGCAGCCTTGTCATAAAGCTACAAGTACAGTTGAGGCTTGTCGTTGAGCTTTGTAAACTGTGTTCTAATTGCTCCCCTCTGGGCTTTACCTCTCAGTTCCTGATACAGCTCCCACTGATGTCGGAGGTGGAGGCGGCACAAAGTCTGAATTAGTGATAACATGGGAGGTAAGTCATCTGTCACATTTTACTGTTCTTTCCATCGCAGAGTAATGGTTTTGCTTAATTGTGCAGAATTGAACGGAGCAATTTTATGACCCACATTAGAGCGAGACACCTCTCCTCCGGCTCAGCCTCCAAGAGCCATTTCTCCCTCCAAAAGCAGGGACAGAGAGCACTTCCTTTCAAGAGTTTTGCACTTTAGCCACAATTACATAGCCATGCATGAGGAAAAGATAAGGTAAAAGGTGATTGTGGAGGGTTCCGGGTGGCGACGGTAAAGAAAAAGGCTGTGACTAATCACAGAAGCCCTTGTGAAGGTACAGTGCAGAGACGGGCCTGTCTGTGACTTTGTCTGTATGCGTTTTAATATCACTATAGTTTTGTGTTTCGCTCCCAGCCTGTGCCCGAGGAACTGCAGAACGGAGAGGGTTTCGGCTACATCATCGCCTTCAGGCCCATGGGCACGGTCACGTGGACACGAGCTGTCATCTCTACAACTGGTGTGGCACGTTACGTCTTCCGCAACGACACCATCCCACCCTTCTCGCCTTTTGATGTGAAAGTGGGAGCATACAACAACCGAGGGGAGGGACCCTTCAGCTCTATTGCCACCGTGTATTCAGCAGAGGAAGGTGCAGCACAGACTTCACAGCCCAACAACACAGTGATGCTTAAATAAGCTATAATCTCTCTCCTTACAACTGTGACCTTGAATAGTAATGATGAAATGAGTTCTGTAGTTCCAGTGCTGTTATTTCCCTCCCCTCTCTAGCTGGGAATGTCAACTTGATATTAGTTATCATGCTGGTAGATTACAGGAAATCCTAGCAGACACTTTCCACACCGTGCTGTCAGGGAGGTATCCTGTTAATTGAATTTGCTGGGCAGATAGTCTTCCCTTATGTCAGTCACAGATCCCATTAAAAGAGAGCGGGGAAATAGCTTTTCAGTGAAACTACAGGTTTATTCTGTGCCTTTGCTCTTATTGCTATTAGTGTGTGTGATGGTGTTGGATGAGTTTGTGGGATTCTCACCAGCGCTCTATTTCTGCAGTCCCCAGTGTGGCTCCTAAGAGGGTTAGGGCTAGAAGTGTGTCTGCAGCACAAATTGAAGTGATCTGGGAAGCTCTCCCTGCCATGCCTGAAAGAGTGCTTGGATATGAGGTACGTTATGACTCAGTACAAAATCTGTCTTTTTTTTCTTTTTTTTTTTTTTAAATAACATGATAATTTAGCCTTTCCCACTGGCTTGTTTATCAGCTCATAATCGTCCTTTCATTGTTCTTTTAATTAGTTTTTCTCATTTTCTACCTCATGTATCTCTGCAGAGACTTTGCTTTAAAGTGTAATATCATGAAATGACCTCATCACTTTTGGCGCACCAACAGCAAACCCCACAGGAGGAAAATAAAATCCCTCATCCATTCAAGAATGCAAAGAGGGCTTTGCTCCCCCCCACCACCACCACCACAACCGGTGCTCTTTCAATATCTGTCACCTCTGGCCCTCAGCACAAAGCTCTCCAGTTGCCATAGCGCTGGCCACATTGTCCTTTCAGAACAGAGCTCATTTCTCCAAATGCGGTTCTGAAGTGGATTTAAGCTGCTGAATCTCAATAGGCCACCAACAGTATAGGTCTGGAGCTGTGGACTGCACATGTGTGACGCTCAGCCCTTTAATTAGATGTCATTAGGATTGCAAATGCAATCCAGTTTCATGTTTAATGTAATCACTTATTACTGCTCCAAAGATTACATTACTGTAAACTGAATTCTGGTGCTAATCATACACAGATTTAATTGATAACACATTTGAAATACAATAATTTATGGGAGATGGATGAGCAGGAGTCTCCCTGGGGGAAGACTTCACACTCCTATTAAATTATATAGTGACTTAACTCTTATGTCACTTAATACTGGAGACAAAAAAATTGAAGATGACCCAAAGCAAGTGGCAAATTAGTCCGTTTGCTTTGTCAAGTATGGCTTCACCTGCACCCTTAATTGGAGGCTTATTGCCTGAAGGAAGGCAAACTCTGCATCTTGTTTTGAGGGGGGCAGAATTCTGCTTTGCTGTAGAAAGTGGTGATTTGTTAGTACGGATAAAGCATTTTGAAATATTTGTAAAATCCACAACCTCTATGCTTTTGATATCCAGTTTCCTCAGACAAAAGTAAGAGCTTTTTCATAAACAAGACAGGCAACAGTTATTAATCTTTCATCCTGGGTAACTTATCATATGACCCACTAATATCCTGTTTATATGACCGGGGCGGTTGAGAGGATGTGCATCAGTAATTGAGACTCCACTCTTGAAAAATTTATTCATCATCATCGCTCCCTCCCTCCCCTTGTGTAATACAAACAGTATTTCAGATTTCATGATGGAATATGAATTTCAATAATGCAGTGAAATGCACCACTAGAATCCGGCTGTTTGTGCCCACGCACGTGACTTTTTTTTTTTTTTTCTCCCCAACAGGTTGTGTACTGGGAAGACGACACCAAGCCTGACACTGTTGGCAAAGTGCGCATATCTGGAAACTACACACTGGTTAACATCACAGGGCTGAAAGCGAACACAGTGTACTACCTCTCTGTGGCTGCTTTCAATACAGCTGGCCCTGGGCCGCAGTCAGCGCCCATCAACACCACCACAAAGAAACCACGTGAGTCCGTCCCCCATAGGCATTGAAATCATTTCTAAATGGTGCTCGTTCATGAACCATGTCAGCCCCACTCGAATGACGTTGTACTGTCCTCAACGTGATAGGCATAGCATTTCTTCAGCCTTGTTGGCTCTGCTCATAAAATTTAATCTGACAAGAGAGCTTTCCATTTGCCTTGAAAGGAAACAAAGATGGAGGAAAAAAAGTGGGTTGACAGCAATGTAGCAGCAATTTCAGTTCAGGTGTTTAAAATGGACAAATGATGTTAAGCTAAATTAGACAAGTGTCGCAAAATCTTTGGATGAGATATTTTGTAATTAGAGTAAGAAAAATAACCATGGGATGCCAATGTTTCATGACACCAAAAGGTTTAAGGTTCAGCTTCCTCTGGCTGTGTCTGTTTGATTTCCTGTGGCCAGAGAGCTGCTGCCAGTGACTGTACAGTACTCTACAGTTTTGTTTGAGTACAGTGAAAATTTGATGATAGCCCAGAGGGCTCAATGCACTGCAGCCTAAAAATGCATGCAAATGAAGAAAACATCCTCACAATTTGGAAAAAAAAAAAAGAAAAAAAAATATATATAAAATATATATATATATATATATATATATATATATATATATATATATATATATATATATATACAGCATTTTGAAATTTTGATTTTATATATTTATTAGTTGGCAATGGTGGAGAGATGAAAGGATTCAAACGGGGACATTTATGCACATCATCTTAAGCTGCGGGGGCGGCCACCTGGACTACACTTCTGTTGTTTTGTAACTCATTCTTGTTTAGTTCTGTGCGACTACATTTGTTTTTGCAGTGCATTTCTGTATTTGACTGTGTTTCCTTTCTTTAGCACACTTCTTTCTACATGCTGCACCTGTGCTGTCAAATTGGCGAAGATGTTTTCTTCATTTTCTCATGTTTTGTCTATTTGCGTGGGTTTTCTAAGTTGGAATGAACTGAGCTCTCAGGGCCACAGCAGAATTCACTCATCTTAATTAGTGTGGTGCTCTGCTGCAGCCACAATTTATTATTCAGAATAAGATGAGTTATATCAAAATCTTTCCAGGGGGAGCTACGATATAAACCATAAATAAATAAGTGTATACATGTGTGTTCCAGCAGCAGTCATAGGAAATATCCTGCACTACAGTATATCTTTACCTCTGCTTCTTTTTCTAGCTCCAGATCGAGCTCCGCTCAACATACAATGGACCATGATTGGCTCCACGCTCACGCTGCACTGGGATCCTGTAGTAGCCATGGAGACAGAGTCAAAGGTCACAGGATATTTGGTAGGTCCCAATTCACCGCAAAGCTCCGATTTATCTTCAGAATCAAGGATGACAGTTTTTGCATTAGCTTATTTCTCTGTGTCACCCCATCCTGCCTCAGGTGCTGCTGAAGAGACATCGCTACAATGACATCAACACTATCTTGACCAACAAAACCAGTGCGGTGCTCAGCCTCTCCACCAATGACAACTATCTCATTCAGATTAAGGCCACGAGTGAGGGCGGTGAAGGTGTGGGCAGTGAACCCATCCACATCCACAAACTAAGTGAGTTTACTGTTCTCTTTCCTGCCTCATATCACTTCCTTTTTGACTACTGATAAAGTTTAAGTGAGGATTCAATAATTCAGAGAGGACGTTTAATTTGGGTTCATTGCATCCTTTTCCAACCATGTGTAATAGACTTATTTTGAGTGTGAGAAAAGCGACCTTTTTAGAAATGCGTGCACGGTGTCATCCATCTCTGCCATTGGGTTATTATTCCTTGTTGACTGGCTGCACAGCGCCACAGCATATAAAGCAGTGCTGTGCTTCCATCCTACTGCTGTGCAAAACTGTGAGGCGGCTCAGTTTGCCACTCTCCCCTTTGATGTGATACGAACTTTATCTTCTCGGGATACTTAAATAGCCTCTCCTGTTGTAAGAAAGTAATAATGTAGATATGGGAAAAAATTCACAGTTGGCTTTTGATTTATTATGACTTGTCAGAAATTTAGAGGCCAGCGCAGCAGAGAGCAGGTTTTCTTCTTTTGATCGCAGGGGTATTTCTGGTTCTTCACGAGCTGCTCTGCTGGTTTTGGTTGCAGGCATGGGAGCGCGGGGCTCAGGAGCGAGCGCCTTCAGCCCACTGTACCTCTCTGCAGTCCCCATCAGTGCACTGCTCTGCTCCATCTGGTGATGTCTAATCAGAGTTTACAGAGCACTCTCCCTCTCCCTCCATCCCCTCAGTCAGCCTGTCCTACGTTAACCCTCCACTGGACTGGCACAAGGCCCGGGCTTCAGTGGCATGGACTGGGAAGGACTGGAAAGGACTGGACTACCCCGATTACTTAAAGGGACCACGCCACTTCTTTTAAAGGACCATCAGATAGAGATGTGATGATTTGCGTGCATGATATCTTTTGGTATTTCTTCCAGTGTCATAAGTGCCGCCATGCTCTAGGTTTCATTTTAAAAAGTTATGATGTCTATATAACTTATCTTCTTAGTATCTCTGGAGATACTAATGCCTTAAACCCATTTGAAACATACAGTCCATACCAAAGTAGGTGACAGAGGCTGCTTGCTTTATGGTTTCTTTAACCCTATAAAAAAAAATGTTTTGTACTCACAAGAATTTTTTTTCTTAAGATCAACAGAAAAAAGCCTGTCATCATGGGTGCATCCATATTTTTAATATCTCTAAATGAATCTTATGGGTTAAACTAAACATCACCATTATAATAACCACACAGCAATTTTTTCCCAGCTTTTGCCAAAAGAATCATCCATTGCAGACTTAAGAAGTTTTACCAGGCTTTGTCAGCTAAGAAGAAATGAAAGATGCATAGCAAACATGATCAACTGTGCCTCGAGCCGGCTTATCTCTGCGTTCTGAAATAAAATTAAGTCCATTCGAGAGCCACATGCTCCTGAGCTTTGGGCTACTCTACAATACTCTGATAGTCCTTGGCATTTTGCTCTCTATCTCATGCTCCTCTAAATAATAAATGCCTATCACGCTCTGCATTCTCAGTCTAGTGTAAAAGCCGGGGTTGCAGAGAATAGAGATGTGTGGTGTTACTATGTCAAGCAGATCCCATGTGTACTGTTCCTTCTCTACATTTAGATGACCTGTGTTCTAGATACGTATATCATATCACATGTACACCCCAGATGACCAGCTGGCTCAGTGCACAGTGGACTACAGGATACCAGTGCCTTCACTATAGCTCACTCTGATTTGTTATTTTTTTCTCTTTCTTTCCTTTTCAAATAGCTTAGGAGAAAGATTCATATTGCAGAGGAGGCATTGTTTGCTTTTGTTTCCACAGAAATTAGTTACGAGGGACAGGAAACTCAGAATGTAGAGGGAGCCCATTATTGTAAAGGGTATGTTGATTAAATTTTCATTCAGACAAGTACACCGAGAGCACCTAAGATAAAATGGGTTGGAAGCTTTAGAAAAGCCGCAGTGGATTGAGATATATGGGGGAAATTTTGGTCTAAGTATTTATGGTCTGTGGTATAATAAATGTATGACTCCATCCGTAGCATAATTTATGGGCTATTAAGGCATCAGAATAATTGATGCCAATACCGCAGTGAAAAGAGCCCTGACTGGAAATGGGGTGAAAGGCATGGCTGTCATTGTACTCCCACCCCAGCACCATCTATTGGACACATACCAGCCTGAACAGTAACAACAGAACGCTGCAACACTGCTGAGGGAGCTACTTCTCATGCCCTTTTATCATGTGGATGAGTCTGTCAAAAGCCACCCAAGTAAAAGCTGAGGTGTGATTACTGGGGTCCTGACAGTGTTCATGTGGATGTGGAAGGATGCAGTCAACTGAACTGCTACACATTACTGTGCCTTTGCCGAACATGGGGCTGTGTACGGTCATTAGCTTGGAGGCTGTCGTCGTCTGCATTTTGCACTCTCTAACCCCTACCCCGCCCCACCCCAAAGTCGAATGAAAGCACAAGGAATTGATGCAAGGTGACTGGATGTCCTCACTTAGCCATCTGAACAGGTGTGCAGACCCCAGAGGCCTCGTAAAAAGTCCAAACGGCCGACATAATCACGCTGTCCTATCTGCTCCTTGACTGGTTTCATAAAGCTCTTTGCTCGTTGATTAGACTGCTGCAGACCAGTCAATGGGATATTGATTTTCCTGCCCCATTATTACAGCTGTCACAATTCAGCTGCTTGATTGACTGATGGCCGCGTTCTTATTGCACTCGTTCTGTTGTGTTACATTCAGTGATGTTTCAGATGCCCTCCACTACCTTACCCCTTATCAGAAGACTTCAAAGGCATTCTGTTTTTTGGGGTTTTTTTGTTGTGTTTTGGTTTGGTTTTTACCAGAAATCTCATTTATGTATTTGCTCAATTTTTCACAGATTTTGCAAGTATTTTGTAGTGTTGTGGTAGATTGTGACTTTGAATTGGAGCAGTGACCTGAAACTGATTGGCTGGTTGGTTCTTTTGAGTTACATGTCGAACACGAGCACTGTTGTGCTCTAGCAGTTGTACTACTGTATCTTTCTTTCCAACTGCATAAAAGCCCAGTCACACCAGGATTCAGAACAGTGACATTTCAATGCGAAATCATGGAACTGATGCAATTAGTGTCAGGTTTAACTTTGGTGACTTTTTGTGCAGTCACAGTGGCCAAGAGTCATGAAAATGAGCTGAGAATCCAAAACGGAGGTAGCTACCATTGCTTATTAGCTGTGTTGCTCTATCCATTTTTACTCATCCCTCCTCTGTCAAAGCAAAGCACGCCCCACAAAAGAGGCATGGTCTGTAAAGAGCAGTTTTGATTGTGCAAATACATCTAGATAAACTGTGTGAACTTAATGTCCTGTTATCAGAGGAGCTAATGAGCATGCTAACTGACAAGCTCATTAGTTTTTTTCTCCCTTCAATGACTCTCTGCTGAATGAAGAGAACAAGTACAGTAAATAGCACAGTACAGAAATAATAAAAAAAAATTAAAATTAAATAAATAAAAAGAAGCTTAGAGAGGTAGGTTTTGTGACTGACTAGCACTAGCATGTTCCTAGCTGCTTAGTTTGTATAGCCACTTGCTCCTCAGCTACAGTAGTTAAGAAACTAGCTGTATTTCGCTAAGATGAACAGATGAATTTCACTGTGCCGTGTTCTGGTGTGACCAGGCTCCGAAGCAGCTTGTGTGTGCAAATACTTGATCCAAGTGGTGTTAATATTTCCGTAGATATCCAAATAACGTAACCTCATCGCCAAATGTCAGGCTAATAGGTTATTAATTTACAGTGCTTAAATGTGTGGCAATTTCTCAAGAGCTTTGTCATTATTTACATAGTTGTAGTTCAGCTTAATATTTCTTTCCTCTGCTCTTGCTCACATAAGAAGGCAAAACTATTGTTTCAGGCCACTATTGTTTCTGGCCATTGTTTCTGTGGTTAATAAATATTACAAGTACAATCTAAAGGTGCAACCAGCTGAAGTGGTTGAAATGTGTTGATCACAGAACAGCAACTTATCTTTATATCCACAAGGTCGGTTTGGTTATATAGGTTTCTGTCGTTGCTGTTGCTAGAAAGGAGTGTATCCGGCAGTGTAAATAGCTTGCATATATTTTTTAAACATGGCCATCAAAGACAACCTTATTGCTTTTATATAGTGTGTTCTCCAACCTTAATACTGGTGTATTAATCAATGATCTCTGTGAGATACTGACATGTAGAATGGCATTTTCATATTGAAAAGTAACTGTTTTGTCTTGTATACTAAAATTGTGCATGTTAATCATTGTTAGTGAATTTGTGTTGGATTTTTTCTAAAACTATAACTTAATAAAAATGTTTATTCCAGCCAGTGGTCTGGTTGTCTGTCAATTGATTTTGGCTCTTTTTTTTTCTTTAAAATACAATATCAGATAATGGAGGTTTCATTATTTAGCTAATCTTAAACTCTTGCCTTTTACTTAGGCTTTCCTGTTTCTAAATCTAACTTTATTATTTTTAATATTCTTCTCATTGTGCATATATTCTAAATAAAGCTTTGTTTAATCAAACCTACCACAAACTGTCTGACACTATCACACAACCAGAGTCCAAGTAATGTTATTCCAGCTAGGACGGCTGGTTAGTTGCAAAACCTCTGAGCAAATAAATTGCATAAATTGAGTTCGTTGCGTGTATCATACTAATTGGGAATTTGTAGGCAACATACATACTGTTCCCATGGCAAAAAGGTGCAAGGGGTTAAACAGGGGTCTGAACAGGAACACAACAGCAAATATTGCCTCAGGGCTTCTTAACAGGTCAGTGCTGAGCGATAGGTTTGAAACTATTACTACTTACATATAAGGATATTTTCCAGTGTCAATACATGCTACAGTATGGAAAATGTATGCTAAATAATATGTAAATCAATCAATCTGATGTGCAAAGCAATAACCTGTGCTTCACTGTTATGCATCAAATAAGACAAAACTCTATGTGTAATACAAATATTTTTAAAAACAGCGTGTTTGAAGTCATTAATGCATAAAATAGATATTTTTCGAACAATGAGATAAATAATTAGAACATTTTGTTGATAAAAGATAGATAGCAATACTGAATTATCACCAAGCCATAATCACATGTCAAGTTAACACCAATCCTGGCCCAAGATTGGGTCCAGGGAACCTGGAGACAAGATCAGGTCAACAGCGCGTCAAGACTGAGACCAAATGAAGGCCACAGTTACTCCAAAAGTGTACATATCAAATGTAAGAGGTAATTAATGGGTTTCTTGAGGATAGACAAATTGACATAGACCTATTTACAGGAACTCTATGCCCCTAATCATCCCATTATGCAAAAAAAAAAAAAAAAAAGGACAACATACAGTACATGTTTTTCCACAGGTCAAATCCCTGACAATGTTAATGGTTCAGGGTAAAATTACTCCTAACATGTACAAGAGGAGCTATAGATTAATAGACTGTGCAGTTAAATAATTCATAGGAAATAAATGCAGGGACTTTATAGATATCAAGTGAAATTTGATGTGTAAATTAAATGTATTAAGTTTCAGCATAAATGGGGACATAAATGCAATCCTTGATCCAACTACAGGTGCCTCCGTTCATAATGTGAGGCAAGAATTACAGAAAGCCTCTGCTTGTGGGATTCACACAAGCAGAGGCAACAATTTTAGTCAGTGAGATCTAAACAGGATTACTTTATTCCACAGAAGTTTGTAGAGTAAACGGGTGTTTCAGAATGTAATCACCCGATTCATCAAAGCACAGCTTTGCACTGGCTTCTCCACTGCACGGCATTTTACCCATCATTAGCCCCACACAGTCACAGTATCTATGAAGAATAGATGTTTCTTTATGTCTGACCAGAGGTCATCTTTAAGTGATACACAAGCAGTGTGATTTAACCTCATGCTTATATGTCACAAAAGGCTGCTCATTTGCTTTCACCCCTTGTTGACCTCCTTATTTGCTTTCTACAGTATCTGTGAAGAGATGTAATTTATTATGTTTTTTTATGTCTTTTTTTTAATTATTATTAATGCAAATGTAACCACTGAATGTCCTGTTGCAATGAGAAATATAGCTTTTTTTAAGGAATACTGTTTGTGCTCCTGGGTCTATTCTAGTTAGTAATATTTCCTTCAGTTTAGGGTAATTAAACTGCACAAAAGGAGGACTGTACATATTTTCAATCATTCTTAAATTACCACAAAACACACATGTAAAAGGATGTCAACATTAGAGTTAATTTTTTCCTACAAAATAATCATCAGAGGGTTCACACATATAGTCAACTAAAGTTGTTTGCAGAGTACATTTATTACAGTTGACATCTTAATGAATAACCTAAGGTGACTTTACACTTTCTAGTTCACTTCTTTTCAGTAGTTTTATGATTAAGGTCTTCTGGTCTTTTCACACAGAATCACGGATGAACTAGCAAACCTAATTCAATGTAAATGCCCTTTTAAGTGACAAAAAAACAGCTATTCTAAAGATTATTTTCCATAAAAATGCTTTAATTTTCTGAAAAATTCAAGAGTCTGACCTTCCTCTCACCCTTTGCTTTATTCAAAAGGACTGGAATTACTGATTAGTCACAAAATATCAAAGCAATCATCCTTTGACACAAGCTGTAAAGACCATCAGCCTTCCTAATTGAAAAAAAAAATCAAGTTAGCTTAGAAAGTTACATTTATTTCAAGGTAGTCCATTTGCAGTATGCAGCATTTGCAGATCTTGCCAAATTTCCTTCACTTATGAAACATCTTTTCATCTAAGAAGGCCTCCAACAAAGAAAGCAAAGCCTAAGTATAGGTAGACTGACAAGGGGGACTACCAGCTGAAATCCCAATGAGCCAGTTAACTGTCAAAGTATCCATAAAGTTTTACAGCTCTGTCAGTGTCTTTCATGCAGTTTGGTTCCAGTGGATAAATCCAAGGTTGAATTTCTTTTCCAGTTCGACCATGGACCACATTCAGTAGGTTTGGCTGTTCCAAGATGTAGAGCCCTACATGAAGCTAAGAGGCTCCAGCTCATCACAGAACTGGCTTTTCTTCTCTTGAACACATAAGTAACTTGATGGTTACATAATGGTCACATGTCTGTTTTCATGTAACATTTAGCTAACTTGTGACCGGAATTAGCTAACTTGCTACTACTGATATTATGAATTTGTTTGGCAAATATTACTATCACTAGTTGGCTTAATGCCGACATTGCTGTGGAGCATATTACCTCAGTTCTGGTTGTGGCTGGATTGTTTTTTTGTTGGCTCTTGTGTACGTAGGCTAACCTTGCTTAGTTGTGCTTCACTAGTGTTTACTGTTCACTTTCACTGGACTTTCTAACACCTTGCTGTGAACACAAAGGGAGGGGGAGTCATCACATTTGATATGTTTACTGTCAGTTCGAAGGAGTAATCCTAATACTTGTTCAGCCAGGAAGGAGTACAGAAAGGCAAAGGAAGAGTGCAGCAAGAGAGAGACACAGGAAAGACAGGTAGCAAAAAACCATGAGGCAGGACAGATGCTGAATTCAGTAGCAGCTGAGTTTCTACTACTAATGTCATTCAAAGTCTGGTCCATTTTTCATACATTGAAATGGTGGTTTGTGTTGGAGTAGTGTGCTCTTCAGCACAGCTTGCCTATCTGCACTAAGTCACTGCACACCAATGACGACTGTTGACTGAGAATAACAACAATGACTCAAATCTAGCAGTGTTAGTGATTTATTTTTACTTTTTTTTTTTTTTTTTTAAAGACAAAGAATCCCACATGAACCTCTGTCACAGGATCAGGCGATTCTTATCATGAGGCTGTTTTTGCACCAAATGGCCCATAATTAAGGTGGTGAGTGACACTTCCACTAATTAAGAGAGGAAATCTTGGCTTGATCACGGTGTTTGGTGTAAACATACAGATTTAAAGGGAAATAATATAGCTAAATGTGACACATACTGAAAACTTTAGTCAGTGAAAAAGCTACTGAAATATACAATTCTTAAAAACAGTGATATATGTTAATGCAACATTCACTGGATTTGAGTTACAGATGAAGGGGTCTTCCAGAATGAATATTTAAAGATTTCTTTTCAAAAGCAGCACTGCTACTTAGCTTTGTCCCTGGGCATTATAGGTACTCCATCAGCGTTCACTAATTAGGAGAGCGCCTTTTTTACAGACAACAAGGGAAGCGACACAAGAGGGAGGCTTGGAAATTAATCACTGAGGTTTATTAATGAGGGGATATTTGCCCTGTGTGGCCAGAGAACAATATGAGAAGGAGCGTAAGCTCCATCCATCACTCTGGAAACTGTGTGGAGACACCAGCAGAACAAAGCTTTTAGAGACAATCTATTTTGGACACAAGTTAAGAAAAGAAAATCCTAATATCAGATAGTAATTATTTAGACCTGGGATGGGCCTTTAATACTAATATTTGCTATTGCTCAAAAATTCAGTTTGTGAGGACGTGGATGAAATTCTGTTTAAAGAGCTCCTGAATGTCATCCTATGACCTTTCTGGAGCTATTTTCACCCCCACTGACAGAAATATTTAGAATGCAGTCCTTAGAATTTGCTGTTAATGAACTGCTGGATGCATCAAGGAGCGCCATAGTTCACACTAAGCATACAGGAGACAGGTAATGTATTAGGTTCCTGCACTTACAGGGTATGAGTAAAATAACCTGCTTTATCATTATGTTGGCTGTAAAATGGGCAGACTTCATGAGCAGGGCCTGAACCTGATTGTCCTCTATTCCAATACTGTCACATCAGCAACTATATACAAATGTTATTTAAATTTACTTATTTCACTGTCTCAGTGGTTGTGCAATTTAAACATTAAAAAATAATCAATTAAAGATTTTAAAAACTGGGAATCATGGAATCTTCTTGCCGAACTAAATTTGATCTAGATTTTTGACTCATTCAGCAGCTGAACTCACTTGTGGATTCTTGTTACAATGGAAATCAAATAGTGTTCATTAAGTTCATCCCAACACTGTTGCAGTTCCCAGAGTATGTTACACTTTGCTTTCATCTTCTGTCCAGTTCATCCCAAACCAGCTGCACGGGGTTTAAGTCTGGAGACTGTGCTGCTCTTCCATCACATGAAGCCACAGTCTGGTTAGTTTTTTCTTATGTTTTGCATCATTATCCTGTTGTAGGATGAACCCCCTACCAACTGTTGTCCTATTTGCCTTTTTCTCACCATTCTGATAGCAATATACAGCACTACTTCCTGCAGTAACTGGATTGTCCTAATAATGGAGGGTGTAGTAACACAGTTTGTTCCAACAAATTTAAAGCTTTTGACTAATAGTGTATTACTGCAGTTGCCCTGTATGATAAGGTTCAGGAAGTGGCTGTAATACAGACATACCTTCATCATGGTCCTGACTGTATTGCATTGTTTTGATTTTGATCAAAGAGAAGGTGATCTGACCTCTAAGACTCATGTGTAAGAAGACATAATGGCCTCGATTGTGTAACTTTTTTTTTTTATTTTAGAAAAAATGATTTCTGGAGAATTTTGACCTTAATGCAATGCATCCTGGGTAGTATAGGAATAACAGCAAGAGCTTGATTTGTTGGTACAATTTCAATTTTTACTTTAAATGCTAAAAGGCCTAAAAACATGGAATTGTTATTTATACCAAATAATATAAGTTGACTTACAACGTATGGTACTTTATCTGTGGTATTTCTGTGGTATTGTACAACCCAGTTCTGCTTTCACTTTCAACTAAGACGCGTGTTACTATTGTAACAAGACAAGAGTGTAACAACAGTGTGCAGTCATGCTAGCAGAGTCTGTGCTTACTCCACACCAGTGCCATGATCTAAATACTACCATCACGTGCTAACATGCTCACAATGACTATGTTAACATGCTGAATCTAACAAGTAATGTTTACCATGTTAACCAAAATTGTCCCATTCAGCCCTTCAGCTTGCAATTGCTAATTAGCACCAAACACACACTACTCACATGGGAACCTGCTGGTGGCTGCGCTGCTGTCCCCAGAGTGCTGTGTCAGCACAGCTAAAAATAGTCAAAAACCTTTAACATGTCTTTCAGTGATTCCAAACACACAGCTTTGTCACACAATTGTCATTATCTATTTATATGCAGGCTGTTCTTTAGAGAGGTTAAAATATAAACCAAAGTGAGGTGCAAGGTGACAAAAATATGGACATGCTTTTATTCTATTTGCTATAAAGCGAAATCAATTTAGATAAAAGACAGAAAAATTGTTAGGGCTTTTTTTACACCTGAAACTCTGGACCAAGGTCTGAAGGAAGGTTCACATTTTTGGTTTGTTGTATACATTTGGTATTGTTTCTTTTGTTTTCACATTGAAATGTTCCAAGTGCACAAATGGACTTTGCATGAGACAAATGTCCTGTTGTCATCACCTATGTGTGTTGCTCTCCCTGTACTTGACATTGATTGTTGTATAGATGGGCGTGCAGGTGACGTCAGCGTGTTAATTCAATGTGTCCATTTTCCGTACCCCTCCCAGAAAATTACTTATTTTTACTTCTTTTCTTTAATAGGTGGTAAACTTTCTGTAACTGCTCCGAAAGTCCAAACCATCCAAAAGCGTGTTTTCACACTGCAAACAAACCGAACCATGGTTCCATGTGATCCGGACAGAGAACATCTCATTTGGTCTGACCAAATTTTTTTCTTTTGGTATGGACCGTGGACTGTGGCACCTTTCACACCTGCTATTTTGATTTAGGCCAAACTGAAAAGTCCAAAGGTGTGAAAGTTGTAGTGATACATTGCACAAGCAAGTTTGTTGAGCTGAGAGAATAAAGTTGCGCTATGTGAAAATGGTAAAACAATATACTTCACTCTGCTGCAGACTGTATATCTTTTGCACAAGAGAGAAGAGTCTGGAAACAAATAGAATGAATGCTGGCTGGCAGAAAACCTTTTGGATTGTACTTTTGTTTGAGAAGTGGCACATATCTCAGATCTGAATGTAACCATGTGTGGGAAAAGTCTAAAAAAGATAATAACACAGGAGGCACAAACTGGGAAACAGGTCCTCCCTTCTCCAGTGAGGTCAGAGGAGCCTTATACAGGAGCTTTGCCTCACAGGGGGCTCCAGCCAAACCACCTCAGTCAGTTCTCTGATCTCACTGAGCTTTGGAGGATAAATTCAAGGCTCCTTCCAGGAGGACGCTGGTCAGGCGTGACGGGCCAGAAGGCAGTGGTTACGCACAAGTGGTTTCTGTGGCAGACTTCAGAACCACTGGTAAGTCCAGCAGAGGCACACAGAGCCACCATGGTGGAGAAGTAGCAGATTCGTTATTGTCTTTAAAACGTGGCAATAGTTAGAGATCGAGATTGATTAAAAAGACTAAATTTTAATACTGGTCTTTTTCTAGCAGGGTCAGGTTAGACAAGCAGGTGTCCACAAGTTTTCCATCTCAAATCCCAGACAAGGAACATCTGGGAAAGCAATCGAGGAGAATTTCATACCCTTCCTCAATAACTACCATTGAAGTGCCCTTGATATAGGCACTTAACCCCCATTTTCCCCTGTGGAGCTTCTCTGTGGCCAACAGCAGGGGAGGAATGAGCAAGTGGGAGGCATGACATCTATTTCTTCACGGATAAGAGATAACAAATTAGAAAACAAGGTTAGCATATGCCTCAGAATGCTAACAGTGTTTTATTTCCAAAGGGTGCATGACCTAGATCAGATAAATCTGGCTTCTCAGGCTCAGACAGGCCCAAACAAGGACTTGGATGTTAAAGGGATTAAAAAACCTTCTTCTATGAATTCCTAAAGGTGCAGCAACTTTACGAAAGGCATAAACTAACTTTAGGGCTTTGAATTTGAACTTTTTTAAACAGGAAACATGTCAATTTTCCACATCAAAGTTAGTTTGTTTGCATATGTTTGGGATTAATACTGCATGAGTGAAAAGAAAGTAAGACTTTCTAAGAGCTACAGGATGTGTGATAAACTATCTGAAGTAATTTCACTTGAGTCGATGACTATTGAGTCTGAAAAATACATGTGTTCGAGGTTAGAGGAGTAACAAAGTGAACTTTATCAGACCTAGCTTTGTACCCTGCTCCTCATCTCCGCTTGAAGCTCACAGCAAGAGCCTACATTAGCCATTACTAGCATAACCCACTTGAATCTCCGACTCAGCTGGGGAGTTGACATTATTTATCGGTGCCCTCCCAAACCATTACAAATGACTGTGGGTTCTCAAGAGTGTTTTCTGATCTGCCACCACTATGGTTAAAGTTTTGTGAGGTTTAGACAAGAAAAACTACCAGGTTAAAGATTGAAAAGGTTGTCATCGGGGTTAAAAGAAACCAATGTGGACTTTTAAAAGGAGGCAGAAAGCAAGCAGAGGATTTAAATGTCATGGCCACATTCTCTGTTGACGCCCACCACCCACCTGACCCTCTCCTCAAGAGGTTTTTGTTGCACTATAGCAATGTCATGCTCCTTGTGAGGCCACAAGAGATCCCTTTCAGGAAAGCATAAACATGTCTTGCTCTGTCTTTGATCAAAACTGTTCTTACATTATGTGTTGTCTGCAATTACCTACTTAATCCTCTCCTGGCGTCGCTCGTCTCCCTCCCTGCTGTCTGAATGGCATCCTCGTCTTTTTCTGCCTTTGTGGTTGTGCTGTTTATCCTCACTGTATTGCTACTCATAGTGTGTATTTACAGACGTCTTTTGCATGTCTGTCCCTCCTTTATTGCTAATGTGAATGTTAATTTTGGGGAATATAAATAAAACTGACTTCACTGTATGATATGGTGAGAAAAGTGACAAATACTATTAGTACCAATAGGAATTAAGTCATTTTTTACTTTTTTACTAGAATTAAGCTTGTATGTCTTGAGTTTGATCAGTCTGGAGGTGTATTTTCTATCAGGATCTACCTTAGAAAAATAATTAGATGAGTAAATCAGCTCCATGAGCTATAGATGCTCTGAGTGCTAATTCTGTGAGTCTGGTTTCATTATCACTCTACAGCAGATGAATACAGTCTCTTGTCATTTGCAAGTGTTCATATGGTTTAAGCTGACATCTCAGTAGCTGAAATGTAATAAAGAGGTCAACGTTTGGATTCCTGCTGATTATGCTGTAGATGTCATTGAGAGCTGGATGTTGTTCTGTCTGTTCTGTTGCAGACTTATCCACCTCCTGAACATAATGTCGAGGTGCATCACAAGATGTGCCTTTTTATAAAGATCAAAAGGTAGAAAAAAAACAGCTGATATTTATAACATATGTACCTGAGCTCTTTTTTTCTGAGCTTGTCTAATTGCATTTTGGTGACTCGTCTTTGATTAATATTTGCATTGCCAGTTTTATTGCAGAGCCTTCTTGCATGGCAGCAAATTATACCAGGACATGCACCTTGGTGATCTAGACAGTGATAGATGATCATTTTCATGCTTTATAATTTTTCCTATACCATGAGGTATTTTCTGCTATAACAACTTAAAAGGATTAGGCCAAAGCTCAAATAATAAACTTTAATGGATCCCAGAAATAAGGAGTTGAAACTGAATTAAAGATAGACTTGATACACCCACTTTATATTTTTTTCAGTACGCTCAGTGATAAAAATGGGAATTTTAAGTTTTCTAGCAGAGGGTCTTAAAACAAAGGGCCGTGTTTATTCAGTTTTAATGGTTTATCATGTCAGATCTTGTAGAGATTCATTATTACAGAAGGACAGTTTAATAGTTTAAAAGGAAACACTGGATCCACAAATTTTCAAATCTAACATAACATAATAACCACATACTCTTAGCTCAGTGACATTGTTTGACTCCAAATCCACTTTTTAATTTCATTTGTAAAACTTTGAGGACAGAACAGTTGTTTAAGTTTTCTTTTCTTTTGCCAGTTCACCAGCTCAATTAAAGGTTGATCTCTGCTACACTGAATGCCAAACAGTGCAACTCAGGCAACGAGAGGATTCTACCAACCACCAGTTAAGACTATATGCAATCACACTTATAACAACTATCACACTTTCTTTATTTGTGTTCTAATATTTTTACTGCTGTTTAAAGACTTTCATTTTCAGAGAATTTGCAGAACACCATCCACCCTCCTTCAGGTTTAGCTCATTATTATTTTCCAAGTGATAATGACACTGAGGTCAAATCATGTGTCTGTTGTTCAGCACTGGTTTTCGCCCACTGACAGCACAACCACGAGACACAGGAAGGGTGTCTTATATTATCAGGCTTGTATATCGGCTTTATTCACTATAGACAGTATGTAATATGTATGAACACACACAAGTCTCATGTTTTTGCTTTAAGTTTAATGTCTTAGATCATCATGTGTCAAATTAAAACATCAGATTTCCCACCAGTCAGTAAACGTGTGCATCCTGTTCATAAGGTATGTTTCCATCCAAATGCAATGCGGATTTCTTGAAAATTGGTCAAAAGTCAAGAAAAAACAACTTAATTTCCGTCCTCTACTGTCATAGGAGATGGTTTGTCAAGATAAACAGCTGGTCAATAAAACCGTAGAAGAAGAGGTTGCAACAAGATGACTTAAAGCAGCTATTTTTATGTTTTCTCTGACATTGACGTCGCTTCTTGGCGGGAGTGGGTGGTGGGGATTGTCACTTGACAAGAGCAAGAGCAAGTGATAGAGACAGATAGACAGACTGAGATAGTAAAGGAAGTTTGAAGTTTGATGCGGAACTTGCAACTTTTCCTCTAGACCAATAGGTAAACACCCACTAATGCTAAAGCTAGGTATGCAGCAACATCAAAACTTGCAAATAGCTCCGCTAAAAGGACAGATCAGTAAGACCTCAAACACTGAGACAGATAAGCTGATGAAAACATGGCATTTATATTTGTTTCATGTATTAATTTCAAGAACATAACAGTCTCATGTTGTTCCACACAGGTCTGATGTTTTCGTCTGCCACTATTTTCAGTGTCTTCAGTGGAGCTGAATCATTATTTATTTGATTTATTTGATTTGATTTATTTGCAACATTTTGCATTTGTCAACACCAACTTTTCAGTTTCAGCCTGACACTTTTTTTTTTTTTGATTTTCCAGCATTTCCATTCAGGTTTTTTTTTTATTCGCAAACTGAAAATGTGCAGGTTGATTGAAACCCACCCATAGTTCAGTTGTGAAATCTTTGCATACCACTGGGGCTGTCACTCGTCTTGTTTAGTTGTTGACAGTTGACAGTTAACACTGGAACTGGAAGAGCGTCTGTCCGGCATCACACTGACCTCACTACATCAATGGCACATCCAGTGTAATAAATGTACAGTGTATTTACTACTTCTGGTCTAACTGGGGTACTTACACCAAGGTCTCCTACTGCACTGAGTCTTAAGTGTTGATCCTCATTTATAAGTCGGCCAAATGAGTAAATGTAATGTAACTTGGTAAATATGGTATAATATGAGTTACAATTCAACACAGCACATGTGCAAGCATGTGTTTATATGCAACACATGCAGTGCAGTCCCGTGAGTTGCAAGCATCAGAGCACACCATTTACAGTCGGGTACTGTATAGTTGGTCTGAATGACAGCTTTTAAAAACGTGCGTGAAGAATTTGAGCAGGCATTTAATTGAGCAGCTAGCATAAAACCAGAGCCTGACAGATGACATATGTTAATATGTCAGTTCTTTTTCTGCACTGTAATTTGTTCTCTTGCACACAAGCCTGGAGCAAATTAAATATGTATTTGAATTATTTGAATTAAACATTTGTATCAGCAGCACGCTATATCAGTGGATGGTGTGGTGATTAACATTCCTAAACTGGTGTTATGTTAAAGCAACCTGTGTCTACATGAGAGCAATTTCATTTATATATTCTTGAATAATCAGCTATGTCGAATGATAAATATCTTCCAGGAAAATGACAATGTCTCAGCATTGTATTGCTCTTTTTAGCTGCTAGAACTCTTTCCATAATTTCTTACAGTTTATAAATCTGTGGTCTTGAGTCTTGCTTGTAGATTGTAGTCTTGGGAAACACAATTTCTTCAGTCTGTTCCTGGTGTTCATGTTGCCTTGTGGTTTCCTGAAGACTGAGGTGCCAATCATGGAGCCGAGTAGTATAAATGAGGTCTGACACCAGGCACCAGAAATCCCTGAGCTGGACATAGCATCCTCAGTTCTTCATTATGGCTTAATTAAGCCACTCAAACACAGATGTGGATTCTGTATGCTGATGGTGCTGAATTCTCAGTTAAATATACTCACAGGAATTTTCTGCTGTAAGAGGGATATGGGGGCTTTGAAGCTTTTGTATGCATCTGCCAAGATGTGTATATCAGCACAAATATCAGGCTGCTGCAGCTGATAATTGTGAGATCCAGCTACACTGGGTCGGATGAACTCACACGCCTCTCTAGGCTGTGGCAAAAGGCCACAGCCATGTGATGTTGCGTGTCATTACACTAATTTCATCCCCAACAACCCCTCAGAGTTTAATTTTGATATCTCTGAAATACAATTTGCACAAGGAAAGTGGGCAGAAGAAGTTATTATAAGTGTCACACAGATCTGCTGCATTCAGAAGAAGCCATGAACAAAAAAAGATATGTCTTAATTTTCTTTTTTACATTGTGGGAATTCATGCACAGGCACATACTGAACCCCTGTGGAAGGCGACATACCAATTATTGGTGCCAATATCATATGATAGGGAGACAGGTTTGAGCTGATCGTTGATAATCTAGTTCATAGCACAGTGACTCTCCTGTGGTTTCAGCGCGGGGCTTCCTTGATCAGACGCCAGCGTTTCATGGCAGGACCAGGATTTAGTGAGGCCTGTCGGGGCAGGAGAATGTGAATTACGGCTCAATGTTCCTCGACAGTGCTGAGCCGGTGGCTTCATCTGTTCTGACAGGCTCTTGACTGTGTGTGATGATGAGAGACAGCTCCGGGTTGGCGCTCGGCACCGGCTCTTCAGCTGACAATGTGAATTATGGAGACCCGAAGGAGCAAGAGCATGCATCAGCAGACCCCCACTCCTATTAATCCTTCCCTCAGAGGTTCATCGCAAAGACCCCAGACATACCTCGCTTGGTTTGCACGCACTTCAAACACGATGGAGGCAATGGACCCAAGTGCTCCACAGACTTCTGTTTCAGCATCTTAAATTTCTCTCACATCAATACTTAAATCGTGAATGCACTCCGTTTTCTTACTGTTAATGGTTACTGAAGCAATGAACGATGAAATGGGAAATAATCCATGACTTTTTTTTTATGCTAACTTATTATGCCTCTATGGCCATAGAGTATTCAATTCTGACAATAAATAAAATGTAAAACATATTACTCGAATGAACCAATAAATTGTGAAATTATTCAGACTTAGCGTCATTATTTTCAAAATGTCATTTAACCATTCTAATTTTCGATTTAACAGTTTTACTGAAGTCAAATTATGCACATTTTTATTTTTTATAGGTCTGCTATTTCATGATGCCCGATTAAAAACAAGAGCCAGACTTAGCTAGCTCAAGTTGGCCAGAGAGACCACGGAAGAAGACTCTTTGTGTATTGGTCTTCACAGACTCTTCATGTACAATATGCTAATTAGCTCCCAACAAAGCCTATCGTCAACCAGCTAGTTAGGTGACATGTGCAGCCTTGTTAAGCTAAATAAAAGGGCAGTTTAGTTTCTGTGTACTGTGTTTATTTACAGCAGCAGCCAAGTCGTATGAGATGTGAGTCTAGCTAACAAGCAGGTGGCATGTGACTGACTCAAAGGTGATGGGTGGTAACTAAGCGGCAACCTCCAAGGATGAAAAATGAAGTCAACAAAGAAATGCCAAAACCTGCAGTTCAATCCCCAAAGACTCCCGTGTTAAAATGCCCAACCTTACAGCAGAAACAAACATGTTTACGGCCTTGTACAAAAAATGGTTTTGGTCTCTGTGTGGCTGGTGAATTTTTATATAACTCACCCACTTAAATTTTACTAAGGTCTAAAGTTATGCATAATTGAGGGTGTCACTTTGACTGACAGTATTCAGTATGGGTGAGCATACACTTGCCACAAACCGGCAATCCCCAACATCTCTGCTCCACACACACCAAACCTCTTTGGGCATTTTTGGATTCGCCGGGACTTGAACAAAGTCGGGCACTGCCATGAAAGCGACATCAGAGCAGCCCACTCTGCTGTGTGCTTCAAAACCGCTCTTCAGAAACCTATAGGTGACATCACGTAGGCTATGTCCATCTACAGTTTGTAACTGTCGATGACACCACTGTCATGACAAGTGTCACTGGGAGATAAAAAGTGACAATATAAATGCAACATGGTCTTAAGATGGCATTTTAATTACCATCTCCACCTGGATAAAGCAAAGGATTGGAATTTGTCAGCTAACATCAGAAATCAGTGCTATCTAGTGTAACTAATTTATTCAATCATCATCATACATTTCTGTTTATTTAAGACTCCATTGAAATAACAATCTTGCAATTCCAACCATTCGCTGAACCCCAACTCGAGTCTCTGCTGAAGGAGATATGAAAATTGAACCATTCCAGAGAAAAGACAAATCCTGTTGCGTGTTCCTCGCTAATCCTCCCTTTGGACGTTAAATGCATCGCAGAGCTTAGAAACACACCACCCAGGCTGAACCGTGATGTACAATCTCCAGGAGACAATAGAATTTGGTGAGTGTATTTTCTCATCTCATGTCTCTGCCAAGTTCACATGCCCACACACACACACACACACACACGCACACACGCACACACACACACACTTGGGTGCCAACTGCATCCCCCACTCCCCTCCGCCCCCAGCCCTCACAACCCATCCGCCACCGCAAACCACCATAATATGACAAATTTTTATGCCAGAAGATATTGGTAAGAATATATAGAAAACAGGAAAAAACTTATATGAAATGTCTTTTGCTTAGGGGCTGTTTTTGCGGGAAAGTAAGGTAAATAATAATCAATTTAGATCCACTGAGATGGTGTTTGCTTGCATCTCTTGTCAAATTAATCTCTGGTATCTATTGAAATGACAGTTAATTCCAAGATAATATGAAAGCTAATGGATACTTTATCAGAATACTGGGAAGCTATTGGCATTTTGCAACAGTAAATCTGACCGGCAAGCAGAGTGTGTGAAGAGTGCATTGCAACAGAGACTATCCTGTTGCACATATGCTGTCAGCTAATCTCATTACAGTCTCCACTGTTGGCATGTTATCTAAGGTTAACACACTCACACGCACACACACACACACACGCACACACACACATACACACACACACAAATAGAAAGTATTATTGTTGAATGTATCCATTTCACTTTCAGTACATTTGTACGTGTCGACTCTAATGAAGGTTGCGATTGATTTTACATTCCGGGCATGCTGTGTTTTCCTACCCAGCATCAAAATGTATATTGTTGGACTAATCAGTCCATTTGTGGTAACAATTTCTAGCTGCCTAGAATTTTTATGAAGCATAACACATCATTAATATGTTTTCTTTTGAATAGAGTAGATATGAGTTTTTCAGTTGAAATTTAACAGTTAACCGAGAAGCTTGTTTTTTCCTCCAGTTCAAATTGGCCATACACACATTATGAATTTACATTTATCAACTCAGTCAAAAAAGCAGCAGGCATTTTTCTTTCCTTTCAATGTTTTGTTGTATGTCATTAAGAGGAGACTTTTCCTGACTGTCAGGAACAGTAAGATATCTTTGCGAGAACTGTCTGGTCATATTAGAGGTTTTAACCTCTGCTGAATTGAATAAGATTCTGTACCAGGAATGATACGTCATTGAATTGACAGCTCCATACTACTTCAAGCCAAACCTCCTCCCTTTATACAGGACGATATGCATTTGATTCCACAAAATTAAATTAGTTTGATATCAGTCACATTGCTTCCACTCAGAGTTTTCACACAACATCAGCATCATCTTTCATTACGTGCTATTACTTTGGAGGTCCTCCACTGCAGTCATAAATACTGTGGATTATTCAATTGCTGTCACTCTGTCTGCTGCCTCATAAATTTACTGCTGCCACAGCACAGGGTCATGGAATCCAAGGAGAGAGCTCCTGAATCTCAGGTTGATTCCTGTGTGAGAGAGGAGGATGAGGAGGTGAGGAGTACTGTATGTGAAGCACTCTCCAGCTGCAGCCCATGATAGACTGACATGGGAGTCTCTTGCCCAGGGCTGTACCTGATCTGTGCAGTGGTCACATGGATGCAACCAGCCTCATACACCTAACTCTGATGAATTATTAACACTGTAGGAGCAGGTGGGGGGAGATACAAAGGACATGCAGTTGCAACAAATCTGGCTAGTGAGCTATTCTGGTATACGAACACTTGGTTCATAAATGGTTCATAGTGCATTATAATGTAGTCTCCTGCATCTTAAAGCAGTGACCAGCACCTCAGTGATTTTCTGTTAATGCAACATGTTTCACTGACATGTCCTGAGGTTGATGAAGTTGCTAAAATGTAACCTGATAATGACATTGTTTACGTAATAATTATTAATCATTGTGTTTCCATGCCTCACATAGAAAGCCAACATTATTTTACTGATTCCCTATTCTCATGTTATTTAAGCAAAAAGTTTTGGCAAGTATCAATAATTGTGTAGAGTGTTGAATTGTGTAGTAGGTGCCCAGTCTGAAGCCCAGTCTTCACTGAGGAGATTTGTATTAAAACACAATTTAATTCTAGCAGGCCTTACCAGAGGTACCAATATATGTTCACTCACAACCATGAATACAATAGTGAAAATTGCACCACATTTTGGTTGATGGGCAACTGAGTCAGACATAGATTCAGTCACCTTAAAGTCATTCGCTTGAATGAATGCTTACAGCAACTGGGAGATAACATTATTGAAACAGGAGTGTAAACAGATAGGTAGTATTAGCATGCTGTTCCCACAAGCTGTGATAAATGCATTAGCTACCATTACAAGAGTTTATGTTTATTCATTAATGTTACTGCAGCTTACACACAGCACAATGCACTAGTAACATTATACATTACCTGCACTTGTGATTTTATGGAGTGGAGGTTCTCGTGGTTAGCAGACTGGGTTGTGTTTGACTGCAGGCATTTCTGTGGGCTTTATAGCATGTGCAAACCATTCACAGTTGGGTTAAAGTGCTTATAAATGTGTTCAAAACTCAGGAAGACCGATGCAGATTTAAGGTTTTTTCTTGACCTTTCATTAACTTAATAAAAGGGGGGAAAAAAGTCAATTTCATTATCAGATTTTTTCAAGAGCCACTTCAACCACATTTCACAGCCTTCATTAGTGAATGGACTTTGCTTAGTTGTTATAAGATTGAATAAGAAGTATTTATATATAATAACTACCTCAATAGTGAACACTCTATAATAAGTATTCAGTATTTCATAATGATATAAAATATGAACTCCTATGTATTTACTTCAAATATAACTGTATGCTACACTTGTCTATACTTGTGTTTTGCAATCATTTAATAAAGGGATAAAATAAAAAAATAAAAAAAAAAATATATATATATATATATATATATATATATTATATATATATATATATAATTAATTTTAAAAATAAATTAATAAATATAACTGTATTATGTTCTCAGTTAATTGTTTACACACAAGGTGCACTTCACCATAAAGGTTCAGCACTTACATTTGCTAACAACCACATTACAAACTGGGTGGCACGGTGGTGCAGTGGTTAGCATTATTGTCTCACAGCAAGAAGGTTCTGGGTTTGAACCCTCGGGCCTTTCTGTGTGAATTTGCATGTTCTCCCTGTGTCTGCCTGGGTCCCCTGTTCCAAAGACATGCACGTTAGGTTAACTGGAGATTATAAATTACCCGTAGGTTTGTCTCTACATGTCAGTCCAGATTATGGCTGGACATTATAAACTATTAATTGTTGATATCCATCCATCTGTCCATTTTCTATACCACTTGTCCGAACCACGTTGTGGGAGGCAGGAGCCAATCCCAGCTGACATTGGGTGAGGGCGGAGTACACCCTGGACAGGTCACCAAGCTATCACAGGGCGGACATATAGAGACAAACAAGCGCACACTCACTTACACACCTATGGGAAATTTACAGTTAATTGTTGATATGCTGCTTATGAATGCTAATGGAACGTTAATTCATTTTATAGTCTTTCAGTAGTGCTATCTTTCTTTGAGTATGTATTGCCTTTTAAATTGACCTCTCTGCAATTTCCACAGGTATCTTAAATCCCAATTTTAAAAAAATGTGTTTGAAAACATGTTTTTTTTATTTCACTCAATTTCTAAATATAACAGGCTAGAAGCAGGCTTTGGTCTTTCTAACATCAGGTTACTTTAAAGAGACACTTTCAAAAACCCAATGCACTTGAAAAAAAAAAAACAACCAAAAATGCCCCAAACACTGTGTGGTTTAAAAACCGATTTGTGAATATGTGGCAGGTTTTGACAGAGAGAAGAGAATGGTTGTTGACCCCATGCAATGAAACCTTTTACTCACATCCCTTTCTGCCCCTCTGAGTAGTTTATAGTTTTGTGAGTGTGCTTTCACCTGGAAGGCAAATATGATCAAACAGCATTACAGTATACACTGAGATGATGCAAAGCTTGCAGTGAATATCTATGTTCCTAAAAACTATCCAAAATACTTGCAAAAAAACCAGTCTCATGCAATTTTTCTCCTCTAAGTGTGCCCATCAAACTGATCTCACCTGCATGCTGTGATGTAGCAGGTTTGCTTTTACAAAGATTTCTTTTGGTTACTCTCTCACTGTCTGCATGTAAGCCACTGACTCTGATGATCCTCAAGTGTTGACAAAGTCAGCAGGCCTAATACAGCCTTTCTATTCTTGACTCAGCAGCATACCTCCATATCTAAACTTTGGAAGAACATGTAGCGCATAATATTCATGCTGAATAAGAAACCTACCTTTCTCTTTGAACTGCTGATAAACCCCACTGAGTGTAAATACTTTATGAAACTTGCTTTTTTGCAAGTGCACTCTTTTTTTACTGTTAAAAACTACAATATTATGTGGGAGAGTTTAGGTGGAAAAACAAAGTTCATCCATAGGTCAATATGGGGAACTAAACTGTGGCACGGACTGTTTTTTTTAATTATTATTATGTCCGCCGGTCAATTGTCTTTTTCACAAGACTTTCCAAGGTCAAATAAAATGGCAGCTGCAGACACAAAACGTTGTTCTGCAGTGTTTTGTACTGCTGCCTGAGTGCAACTTCAAAAGACTGGGCTGCACTTAAATTTATTCCATATATTATTCTCAAGTGCATGTGTCAAAAGTCAAATTTGGAGCTTGCAGACATTTGAGATTATAAACTAAGTGAGATGTAATATGTGCACTATGCAGTTTTAGACAAAAACAAGTGTCTTAATAAGGTTTTGGTTCCACCATTTGTTGCCAGAGCAGCTTCATTGCCCCTGAACACCATTCTTCCAAAAGATGCCCCCTCATTTGGTGTTTTGATGATGGTGGTGGAGAGCTGTCCCACAGTTGGGTTGAGATCATGTGACTGCGAAGGACATAGCCTATAATACACATCATTTTTATTCCAATCAATCCATTCAGTGACCCCTCGTGCCCTGTTGATGGGAGCATTGTCTTCCTGGAAGAGACAACTCCCATCAGGAGGGAAACGTTTCATTATAGGGCAAAGGAGATCACTCAGAACAACTTTGTATTGATTTGCAGTCACCCTTGCCTCTAAGGGGACAAGTGGACCCAAACCATGCCAACAAAATGCCCCCCACATTTCAACAGAGCCACCAGATCCCCTCACTGTTGGAGTCCAGCCTCCAGCCACTTGTTGAGAATATGGTGAAGGATGACTCATTTTACCAGATCCCTTTTTTCCACATCTCTGTAGACCAGCTGTGGTTTGACAACACTCAACATTCAAATGTGTTTTCATCTTTGTAATGAAGGGTTTATGCATTGCAACCCTACTATAATATCCCCCTCTATGTAAGTGACGACAGACTGTTCTTGCTGACACAGTTTGACATTGCCCTGCACTGACAGTCTGAGTCACCTGAGGAAGAGCTGCTCCTCTGTTTTTCCTGATATATCGCACTGATGCATGAGCATCACAGTCATCAAATGTGCACCGAGTCAATAATTCATCTGTGCAGCAGATCATTATGAACCATTGTCAAAGTTGTTTTTGTTAGGCGATATCTAGCAGCCGTAGTAATTCTGACAGGAGGGGAAAGTCTGGTGTTGTACATATAGAGCGAGAAAGTTGATAAAGTTGTTCGATTCCCGTGTGAAATTAGCAGTTTATATGTTTCTTTATCCATGACCATTGGACCCGGTTAACCACGTTGTTATTGCTGTTGTATCCATGACAACAAAGACCATCTAATGTTGAGGAAGTACTTATTTTAACCCAAATCATGATATTTTCCTTAACTTAACTGAGGAGTTTTTGTGCCTAAACCGAACTAAACCATGATTGTTTACAATTGTATCCATGACAGCCAAGGTCCAGAACACCTGTTTCAGGAGACACTCCTATGTGTCGTATCAGACGGTTGAAACAAACCACCTACTGAACATGGCTGTTCAGGTTGGAGGAGTTGTTGCTATTTCCTGATGTCTCTTCCATAGATCTAAATGCAGATGTCACCGTTCCTGTTGAAACACCAGCCGGCTGAGCATCTTTGTGACTGAAGCTCCTGCCACCCATGCCCTAACAATGACTCCTCTTTCAAAGTCACTTAGTACTTTTCCTCTTTCCATCTTGGTACAAAATCAGCGTCGTCTGGTCCTGCTCAGCATCTTTATACAAGCCACAGAGCATGTTTGGATCTTAAGTGTTTAATTGTACCATGCAGTGCATCTGTGTGGGAGTGTCTGCATTTGTTATATTTGTCCTGTCATTCATTCAGGTTATTCCTTTAACTTGTCACCCGTCTGTACACTACGCGGCTTTTTCCAAAACATGTCCAAACCTATTTTAAACCGAGCTGAGGAGTTTGACAAACAGAACCAGCTCTCAGTTTTCCACCACACTAAAGCAGTGTGTTTGTTCTGCCACGGCCTTTCCTCTCTTGGCAAACACTGCTGCTGTCACCCAGCACTCCTGAACCTCGCTGAGCTCCGAATACAGACATGGCGCGTCTATCAGAATCGCTCAGTCAGCACAATTCCTGCGGTGCAAGAAGACTTTGTCCCGAGGCGCCAACCCCCACCCCTCTCCTCAGCCCAAGTGTTCTCTAATAGCACTCCACTTGATGTGTGAGAAGCCCAGCTTGTGGTAGACCACAAAGCATTGAATCATTGTTTGCTGATAAAACACTCAACACAGTGAATGCATACAGGGAGTCCATCTCCAGATTGCCAGCAAAGACTGCAGATTAGACTGAGTAACCCCTGCCGGTCGATTTCATTACAGCCAGATATAATGGCATTGTGTTTACTGGAGAGAATGGCAACTTTACAGGATACTGTTTCCCAGGTTGCATTTCATATTTCTTCAGCCAGCAAAGGTGGGGGTTATCAACAAATAGGATTGGGGAGGATTTTGGTTCATGACTGTAAAAAGGATAATCGCATGACTTCTGCAACAGATCCCTGTGAAGGTCTCAGGTTTGTAATTGGACCGGCTTCTGAAGTGAAATGCAGAAATACAGTATGAGGGGGGAATGTTTGATGCAACACTCCGCATCTAATTTTCTCCATCTCTTGAGACACCCTCCTCTACCTCATTTAAACCTGTAATAATGCAGTAAATAAACACATTGTAGTGACCTTGTTTCATTTTTCCATTTTATCATTATTGGACAAAAAAACAAATCTCCTCCTCAGTGAGAAGAAATAGGTTACAATACCGTGCAAGGCCCCCAGACTCTCAAGGTGATGAGACGAAGGGTTTCAACAATTACCTATCAACAGGAGATGTGCGCTCAGATAAAAATAGCATGCGATACACGCAGAGCTTGTTCTGCTGACTGAGAAGCTACAGGCAAAACAGGCTGAAGTGAAGACTGTCAAATTAGGCACCAAATTATGCATTAGATAGCAAAGGCATGGCTGGTGACTGGTGTGCTGTGGAGCAGCGCGAGTGCTCCGGGAGGTGAGGCTGGAAAGTTGTCTCCCGCTGTAATGGAGCCTGACAACCCTGTAAAAGAGCAGAGAGGGAAGAAAAGCAAATATCTTTCTACCTTTTTAAATATCACGTTACCAAATTATTTTGATTTAGTTTTTTAATTCACCTGGTTCTAGAGTTGAGTCTTTAAAAAATGTTATCATGTTAACATGTTGACAGTTTTCACATCCTCATGTGGTAATTAGCATGTTTGTGTAGCATCCTAATGCTCACATATTAGCATTTAGTCCAATTTGTGTCGTCAGTCCCTAAAACATTACTCTTTAATTCTGTGAAGGAGCTTCCCATATGCAAACCATATTAGCTTTGTGGAGACATATCAATATTGGTGCAAATGATCACAAATAACAAGACATTACTGTATAGAAATGGTCATTTAGAAACAGCATCAGGCTTTCCTCATATATCCACCTGAGAGCACACCTGATGTTTCAACTGTAAAACAGATACAATAAAAAGTAAAGCTTAGTGCTGAGGTTACAAACGGGATTAGTTAGCATGAAATGTTAGCATTAATCACAAAGTACAGCTGAGACGAACTGGAGTTCTGTCGTTAGTTGCAGTTCTGTCATGAACTCAAGTCTCCAATGAGGAGAAACTTTAACCTGATGTTGATGGTAGCTGAAGAGTGACAGGATTACCGCAGTCATTTGGATTCATCCTTTTAGGACCATGCACTATAAGTCTGCTCTGAATTTTATGGAGATCCATTAATGGTTGTGGAGAGACAAAACTATTGGAGAAAAAGATCGACAGCACAAAAAGTATGGTGGCCCCTCAGGACAAAGCGCATTCAAGAGAGAAAGTGCAAAAAAACTCTCTGAATCCAGAAATGAAACAAATCACATACAAATGGGGGCAACACACATGTAACAAGAATCGCTACACAAGAAGTGCTCCGAGATAGGAATGACGTGACGGGCTCGACTGGATAAGCAGCAATGTTACAAATAAGGGAAACCGGGGCATCATGTCACACTTTGTGCTTTCATTTTAATTTCTGCTCTCAGTACACAGTCACTCATTTTAAATTATTTTATATTAAATTAAAAAATAAATTCTTTGTTGTTACTGCCCCAGCTTTCCCCTTTAGCGACAGGGGCCTTATGAGTAACCTGTGTGTGTGATGTTGTCATCAAGGTGTTAAGGGAAGTAGATCTCCCTCGTGTGTGTGTGTGTGTGTGTGTGTAAAGCTACTCCAAACACCTCATCATTCCTCAGCAGAGTGGTCCGGACAGAAAGCAAGTTACCTGCAGAGTTATGAGCCAGGCTAAACAACCCGAACGCTCCCAACCACGGTTCGAAACAGTGGGAAGGAGGAAACATTGTGCACAAATGTGTAATCTATAGATTTTTACTCCTCACTTTAATACAGAGGAATAAATAGCAATATAACAATTAAATGTCCAGCTGAAATGAAAAATGACTTTTAACCATTTTATATCACATTGTGTTTTTCTCATATATAACCATACATGCCAAAACTTACACAAATATATATTTCTTTGTATTTATATCAAAATTAAATTTTGATTAGTGCTGAACACATAATAAATACATTTTATCGCACAGATTAACAACACCTCTGCCTCTCTGAACTTCTTTGTACAGATATATCACAACGTTTTATTAAAAATGAATATGTTTTAATGAAAGTGAGACAGTGCAGCCTAGAGTTAATTTAGCTTTATTTTTCAATATACAGAACAGATTAGATAATAGTTGTGTATTTTACTACAGTGACTGTCAATTAGACCCAGCAGCAAAGCCTGTTTAGAAATATGTTTTTGCTGCTTATCCAAATTGAGCCCAGCAGCAATTCTTGTTACGTGTGTTTCCCCTATTTGTTCAGGTATTTGCTGCATTTCTGGATTTGTTTTGTTTGATTTGTGTTTCCCTTAATGTCTGTGCTTTCTCTCTTGCATGTGTTTGGTTCCTCGGGGAATTTATTATCATCTCTCTCATCGGTTTTCTGTGAAACTTTGTTTTGAGGTTTTGTTGTTTGTTTCATCACTGATGTTACTGTGTGCGGGTGTGTGTATGTGTGTTTGTGTGTGTGTTATGTGGCTGTGTTTCAAAAGCAGTCTTGTTTAAATTGCTGAATATTTAAATATATAACACTTTCTGTGTCTCTAGCTATATAAAGCTGATCTTAATCACCCACTGACTAATGTCTTTATTGCTGGTCAGCCAAAAGTTCTTGTAAAAAAAAAAGTTATCAAACTGATTAGTTACTCTTTTGAGCAGTAATAGTCTCTGAAGAAATTTCAGCCTGCCTCTCATGACCCTCAGAGCAGGGAGACAGCTGCTCTCAAGGTGATGAATGACTTGCTTTTAGTAACTAAGGTGGAAAATCCTGTTTTAGTTCTCCTAGATCTTAGTGCAACTTTTGACACAGACGATCATTCACTCCTACTCTCTGGATTGGCATCTCCACCACTGCTTTAGGCTACCTTCTCTCCATCTGCCTCACAGAACTTTATCTGAGGTCCCGGCAGGGTTCAGATCGTCTCTGTGAAATCCTCCATGGGTCTGTTCTGGGTTCAGCTCTCTCCACAGTATATACTATATTTACATTAGGTAACATACTTTGACAGCACATAAGTGTATGATTGTTCTTTAGTGAAACACTATGAAATAATCTGAATGTTAGTATTTTAGCCTGAACTCACACGCTGATCCTTGTGTGGTTAATCTCCTTTTTGTCCTGTATATACACATAAAGATTATAGGATGCAACAGGAGACATGACACCACGCTTCACGTCATTGTGAAATAATCACCTAAGTTACCATATCATATCCCTCTGACTCCTCCTCCATCTTTAAGAGCTAACATGTAAGTCTGCTAACAATGGCAGCAGTAATTACATGCTACCATTATACACAGCAGCAGCTATCTATAGCAACAGCTTTATTACTAAATAAATATATGTACCTGTTTAACCCCTCATCAACAGTGACATCTCATCACCATCAAACATCAGAAATAGCAGTCTTACTGAAAGGTGAAACTGAAAACTACATAAACACAGGTAAATAAAATCCTACCTGCATCTACAGTAGAAATAATTATACAATTTAAGTTATGCACAATCCATGAAATTACTGGACAACTTAAACAACCTATTATTATTAGACTCTGTCAATCACATAGTCCTTGTTTCATTTCAACTTGACAATATCAAACTGAGCTCATTAAAGAACTGTGCACACAGAGTCTCCACCTTTCTAAACACCAGTTTATGAGGGATAACTGCATATGCATGGTTTTTGTGCAGATTCATGTATGTCCATCACCTTAAAAGCATTATCTGTGGTCCAAATTTAATTTTGATTACCTTTATTATTATTATTATTATTATTATTATTATTATTATTATTATTGTGTGCACTTTTATTAATGTGTTATTCAACCTTCAAGCCCTTATTTTAACTGAAGTGCATTGCATATAGTTGTTTAAATATGGTAGTTAATGGAGCTATTTGTAAGTTTTGCTAGTGCTACATTAGGGTAGGGGAGGATAAAATGCACATTTTATCCAAAATGATGGCTCTTCCTTCAGAAGTAGAGTTATCCCTGCGTCCTCCACAGGATCTCACTCCTCTTATGATTTTCTCAAATTCCTCCGTGGTTAATGGAGAAAACCCGGTGGCAGACGGTACAGTTGGTCTTGTGTACATTGTTGCTCACGCACCCCAGCCATTGATACTCGTTCTGCCATTCCGTTCTATGCTTTTGTAATCTCTTTTTCTGTGCCAGCAGAATATGCTCACAGGTCGCCATTTTTAAAATCCATGTCAGGTGTATCCTAGCAACATTGACAGGGCTTTTCATTGATGGTGACTCACGACCAATGAAAAGTGCATTCTCTGTTTGGGTAGCGTAACGACAGCCTGACCGACAGGCTGAGAGAGAGCAGGAGGATTTCCTTCTATCTCATATAGTCTCTCTTCAATCTTCTCTCCCATAGATTTGTACTGAATTGATTCTCAAAAATACCGAACAAAGCGCGTCCTGTGATCAGTTCAATATGGAACACATCTTTTGGTTTCCAATTATGGGATGATTCCATATTTTACGTGATGGGTGGCAACCCTATGCTGCATGGCTAACATTAGCACTGACCCGCTGTAGCCTCCAATCTGCCCTGACGATGTAACGCTGCTCAGAGGACGTATTATAACTCCTCGTCTTGTAAATGCTACAATAGCCGAAGCTCTTGTCAAGTGACAATCACCACCACCTGCTCCCAGCATAGGCCCTTTAATATGAAACTACATCTGAAGTCTCATATTACATTTCTAATAACAGTCGCAAGAAACTAAAATGATCCATTTACCTAGGTGCTCACTGAGTTTAATATCTGATTTCTCATGTTATAAAATTAAATTTAAAAGAAAATTTCATACTGAACCATATTCTCTAAAAGTCTATGCCACAATGTTCCCTGTAAAACTGACTATGAAATGTAAAGGTGCTGTCCAAGGTCTCTCATTAAAACTTTTAAACCAAAAGTCACAGCAACTTCTCTGACATCAAGAACAATATTGTGAGCTCCTGATGCTATCAGCAGTCAGCTACATGGTTCCCAGTCATTGTCTCTGTCTGTATATGGGAATTGACATTGCAATGCACAGAGAGCACTGAGCTATATTTATTGAATCACCCTCGCCTCAGCGTTCAAATCAATACTTGGATTTATGAGCAAGTCAGCGACATATTTTTACTCTCACCTCCAGACTGGAGGGCACTTTAATTGGTGAAATCTATTCCTCTGATTAGACATAATTCACGTTGGGCATTGTTTGATTCACTTGTAATTAAAGATCCGAGTAAAGAGACAGGGCTGTTTAATTAATTAACACTCCGATTCTGCACATGTAGATAAAAATCTGTGGCACATTCCTCCATTTATAATTCAGACACAAAAGTGAAAAATTTGCCGCTTGTCCCTAAAGTGATAACATTTACACAGACAAGCCACAGTGTCTCTTAGACTGCTGCAGTAGGTATGAGTTCTATGTAAACCTGACAGGCGAGATCAGAAGCCAGGCCCACACATGGTTAATTAAAGTTAGACACATTTGCATAATATATCAATCTAGACATGACACCTACCTCATTGTGTAATTGTATTTACACCTGTTATTAACATGTGATTCATATCCAGGAAGGAAAAGTGCTAATTAAGTTTTAAGTATTAATTAAGTCAAATTAAGTCTTGAAGAGCTGTATGAGTCATTTTTTTATTTCCTGTCACAGATCTGATGTTTTTGTCCTCCACCTTTCTTTTTTTCTTTTTTTTTTCTTTTGTGTCTTTAGAGGAACAAGTAGCTTCAGTGGACCTACATGTATGTCATCATTTTTTTTTCATTTCCGCTGTACTTTTGAGAGCTCAACACACTGCAACTTTAAAAAACACACATGCAAATAGACAAGACACAAGCAAATTCAGAAAACATCTTCATCAGTTTGACAACACGTGCTGCAAATGCTTACGAAAGAACGGAAGTGTTTCCAGCAGACACAAAAAAAGCGGTGAGGGGGCGCTTCGGTGGCTGACCTAGCAGAACGGAATCCTAACCACAGCAGCCACGGGTTTGAGTCCGACCCATGGCTCCAGGGGGAAGTGGATACTATTTGCAATCTGCCTCAGTAAACACAAACATGAGAGAAACATACAAGCCTAACAGTGAAAAGGATGCTCAGGGTATCAGCAGCAGAATCTGTTAGTTGATGCAATCTCTGCTTATTTTTATTTATGTGGTTTTAAAAGTGTTTTGACAGCGCTCTGAGCACATTAGATGTGACTGTACCTTGAAGGAGCGAATCACAGCAATATCATTATTGTCCCTGATTTTAGCACACAAATAGCTCTGTTATGAAAACACATGCTGATTTTTATTTATGTGATTTTGAACAGTTTCTGACACTTCGCTGAAAACACAAGATGGGGACTGTACTTCAGAGGAGAGGAGACGAGATTTGCCATTACCTTTGAAAATTGATTTCTTTTTGCCTGTAAATAATTCAATATGAGATAAGCTTCTGGGTTTGAGGTTGTGCCTCTGTCAGGTCTTGATATCCCCTTGGTCGGTTGAAAGGCTCAATTTAGCCCAGCGCAGTAACAACACTTTTTCCAGGCACTGATGACAGTCACATTAAAATGCTCAGTGAGTTTTTAAAGCCAGCAAGTCTGGGGGAAAAAATGCAAAATCAATTTTCAGATGATTAACTACTAACCATTTTCAGCTGCAGTGAACTGAGTAATGTGCACTTGCGAAAGTAACTCGTGTTCTAATCCCTTTTCTCCACCTAAAAGAGAGCATCATATAAAGTCAGCATGCAAAGTGTTGATTCATATTGTTTAGGCAGCTAGTGTATGTCTTATTAAAACTGATGAATGAATAGAGCAGAGCATCTGCAGGTTCATAACCATGTTCAGGAATGAAGGGGTTAAAATGATGAATGAGACAGAGTGTAGCTATCAGGTGGCCTTGACCTATTAATGATGCTAATCAATGGAATTGACTGTCCATGTTAAAGCAATACATTTCAGTACATCATCATTGCTGCTTTAAATACTGTCAAACATGGTCCAGCCTTTTTGCCCTGCACACTGTGTCTCCATTAGGACGGTGTAAAGCTCTAGGGACCTATTTTAATCACATGTATCACTGACACCAGCTCATATTTGTCATGCAGAGTGCACCATAAGCTCAATGTTCAGGCATTATGCTGCTAGCTCTACCATGCATTAGGATAACTGGTATTCCGTAAATATTAGTCTTGCAACACATTTTCAGCTTGAGTGACTCCGTTCATATTAAGAGGTGACAAACAGATGGGTTGTGCGAGCTGCAAAAAGAGGCAGGCTTAGGGCTGTCAATTCAATTCTGGGAGAAGTTGTAATGCTGCCTTTGCTAAACGATCCCTTAATCAAACACAAAGACTGATGCAGCTCCATCTTTTCTGCTTTGAGTATCTGAGGAAGAGAATCCACACTGCTGCTCATTATCACCAATAAGCAAGCTGTGTTGGATCACTTAAATCGAATTTCATTCAGTCAGCTATTCAAAACTGCAGTTGTGTATCAGCATAAAAACTGCTTCTGGTTTTTGCATTGTTAAAGCTGTACAGTTATGTAGTGTTGACAACTGAGTCCTTAGTAATAATAATAACAACCACTTTTCAAGAAGTGAAGGGAGGCAGTGAAGTGCAATTACAAAATAAGAGAATCGGTAGAACAAAAGAAGGAAAAGCAACTTTTGCACAAAGAAACAAATGCATCAAAAAAAATCTGTATATAATTTAACAACAAAACCAACAGATGGATGTGATAGCATGATGGAAAAAAAAATATTAGGCAACAACTAAACAGCCATTAGTCAGAGAGGAAAATCTGCAAAAATATGTTTTAAAAACAGAGGCCATGACAGGAAACTGAAAACTAAATAAACTCCTCCAGTGTCAGTACAGCAACACGTCGCTCACCCTTTGAGTTTCACTCAGACTCTGCAACAGCTAAAAGACTTAAACTACCAGATCTGAGAGGCCATTTGAGACGGGGGTGGGGAGTAAAATCTTCACTGAAATAATCCATTACGTGGCCATGTAAAGCCTGGTTTGTAATTTTAAAGTGAATTTGGACAGAAATTGTCAGGCACAGCAAAGAAAATGCCATAGTAGGTATTCTGGCTGCAAATTTAGAAAAACACCCACGAGACATAGCTACCTGATGTTAGGAATAAGCGAACCAAGTAGTGCAACATCAGTATCATTAGGGTTCCACTGTCAAAAGTTCAGAGACAACTGGTCTTAAACATCAGGTATGTATCTTCAAATCATCAGATATGATTGAAACTCTCAGGGAAACTGTGCTGCTGTGAGAATAAAGCTGTCATGTGAATAATTGCTTATATCTATGGAAACATTGAAGTAACAAGATGACATTAGCTAATTCTAGCATGCACAGAAAACAGACCAGGACTGCATCCAGACTATTTCTTAAATCAGTTCAAACGATCAACAGTGAGGTCTCTGCTTGTTCAAACATTACAACATTTTTTTTAATGCTTCCAAAACACAATTTCATTTACCTCTATTGTACTGGAGACAGCAGAAATCCCAGTTATGACAAAGCCTGTAAAACCCCATCCGCATAAAATGGACCGATTACAAACTTCCACAGGCATTAGCACTTCTCTTTGAAGCTGACTGCATTCACACGTGTATATAGCAGGATTATATTGTTGAATTTATTCAATGAAAGCAGTAAAAAATGTGCATTATGCTTAACTGGCATGGGCATTAGATGATAGACACCTGGAGTTAATCCAGCCTTGGTTTTTCAAGGCCTGTGTTTGGGGACAGGTCCTTATGTGTCTGTCGACCACACCCGTGGCTATTATTGATTGACTCACAGCTTTTATTTGAGGAAGCACAGTAATGTTGGATTTATTTAAAAAAAAAAAAAAAAAAAAAAACAAACAAACAAACCAACAAAGCAAACAACCTGCTAACCATGACAAACACATTGACATAAGCCCTCTCTTCATAATTACCTATAGGATTCGACGCTGCACTTGGAGCCTTGCAGGTTTTAATTAGAGCCATCTAATCAGCAACTACTGTACAGTGGGAATCTCTGGTGAATGCAGTAAATGGATGGAAGAATATAAAATAAAATAAAACCTACATTCTGAGGACCAGAATATATATATTAAAAAAAAATATTTACATGAGTATAACCTACTTTCAAAATGCAAGTGACATCTACTTAAGTTTTTTTATGCAGATTCAGAAATAAAGTAAAATATCTGGCATGTGGGTGTCTTGGTAAATTACACACGCTCATACTTTCAAATCCAAATTATGTGGTTGTAAAGCTGTTGGCTTTGTGACAATACAATAAAACACCACCACTTGAACCTGAGTGCTGTAAAAGTTATTTCATTTTCAACTGGAAGCAGCTAGGTGGTTGATTTAATTGGTGGGTCACATAAAACCAACTCTAACTTCTCATACTGTCGGTTTATTTCACTTGAACCATGTTTGTCCTGTTGCTGTTTCTTTCAAGTGAGAATCATGAAAACGATTTATTCAAATTAACATTCATTTAGCATCATCTATAAATAATTCCAGTTAAATATCATGTTCAAGTTATCCACATTAAAATATCTAAAAATTACTAGACTTTGGATATATTTTTCAAGTTGTGTACTTACATTATCATCTGTTTCATCTGGTCACCTGACAATGACGCCATATCCCCTACACACAAAACTGACTTCTATCCAGTTTTAAGCCACATTTTGAAGATACACTTTTTACCTTGGTTGTTTTCAACTATCGATTTTTCACCAGATGAGGGATGTCTGAATCTGAAAGTTGTCAGAGTAAACAACCAAGCAAGTTTTAGGCAGTTCTGCTCACAGCCCTTCCAGGACGTCCTGTTTCCGTCAGTGAATCACTGGTTTTTAAGGGGAAACTGCTTTATTCGGTTTCTACAGGTTTTAATCCCCTGGTCACTTTGTTATGGAGAGGAGGAGACCTCTGTGGATAATTCATCTGCCGGTAAAAACCTCCTGAACATCTGGTTCACAAGTCATCAGAGAAACAATTGAAACAAAGGTTAGCAGCAGTCTCAGCTCTGTTGCTATACAGTGTCAACAAAACACTGTTTAAAATGTGGAACTGCTTTATTTGGTGTTCTTAATGGTTATAATCACCATAATTTAGCTCCAGGTAAAAACATCCTGAACGACTGACACTGAAGGAATCCGAATCAGGGGTAGCAGACAGCAATGATCCCACGCTACTTCATGTCATCATCATCTTTTGTTATTGTTTTGCGAGAGCCCTAGCAGCAGAAGTTGTGTACTGTGCATTTAATTGCTGCATTTTCAAAACCAGACTAATAATCCACAGTAGCGCTAACAGGTCTGTAAAGCTGTATTTAGCTTATTATTCCACAATTAAAGTCAGTGACTTTTTCTTTCTTTTAAATCACTTAACAACAAATCTAGCTACTTTTTGGGCAGACCAAATTTCATCTTCCTCATTTACAACAGCCAGTTTATGCCACTGTGACTTCATTTTTTATTCCCATGTTCTCTGGATGTTCCCCAGTTTTACATGTGTGCTCTCAGGGTCCTTTCACAGGTGTAGAGTGAACTTTAAAGTTATGGATTCATGAAAAAAAATGTAGAGGAAACGCTTCTCTTCTTCCGGCTCCCAACGAAGGCGGACGCATCTTCCCCCTCTCTCCTCTCCCTTTTTTTCCCTGCTTTGCATCTCACGTCTCGTCCTGTCTTGTCTAAACCTTGGAAGCCTCTCTCCGCACTGCTCTCCAAATCTAAAATCATGGAATTGGTCAACTGGTCTCTCAACGCAATTGACAGGATCTTCTCGACGAGAAGCCCGGGTTCGGGGAACCTGTCTGCCCTGGCGGAACGTACCCCGCTGGCTACATGAGGGACTCCTGGGAGGACTGGAGGGTCGTGTGCCTGGCGAGTCTTTCCGTTGAGGACATCGAAGATCTCTATATATTCGGAACTGTGATATCAGGCTTTCTGCTGATTGGATTAGGCATTGCCCTGGTGTATCGGAAAATTCGGAAGACGGTGACAGCAGTCCAAATCCCCACGCTGCCCGACATAATTGATGGAGTGAGTAAAGCTGTAAGCACTCAGACTGTGATTGTGAACCGCAACTTGGGAACCACCTTGGAAGGAGCTGTTAATGCTCAGACTGTGGTCATAAATCGCAACATGGGTCACATCTTGGAGAAGCTTGCAGCTTTGGAAAGGAGAATGGATGGAGATGACCAGAATGGACTAACAGAGTAAGCCGTGTCTATTGAAATACGACTGCTCGCCCTAACCCAAACAATCATAATCTAATCTGCGTTCCGGCCCCCGCAGCACCGGCCTTGGCCAAGACCGGTGCTGGAACAACTCCCCCACGAGATCGCTGCAGTGAGACGCTTCTACTCCTACCCCCCCCCTCCTCCACGGACACCTGTGGATTGTTGACTCCGTCCAGGAACCGATCAAGGATGTCTCCATGGCAACTTGCTGTGTTATCGCGATGACACCCTGCGAACTGAGGCACTGATTGTGAACTAGACGAAGCGACTCCCCAGTCCTATGCACACACACACATTCACGGACACCTCTTACATGTACATATGCAACTCACAACCCAACCCCATCCCACGCCTTCGCGGCTTCCTCCCATCCAGCGCGGCGGGCGGGGTCCGATAGCTGCGCCTTAATGGCAGCGGCTGCGGCTGGCTGCCTGTCTGCACTGGAATCACCTCCTCCCCCCTTTACCCCCTCCCCTGGAGCAAATTGTCTTGAGTCACTGTGTTGTAAGATGTGTTTGTTTATATATGCCTATGTTGCTGAGGTTTTTTTCCCGAATCCCACACTGTACCCCCCCCCCCCCCCCCCCCCCCCCCCAGGAGTATAGTTTGGGTTCTGTTATTATTTTTTTCTCCTCTCCTCTCCACTTGTTTTTTCCCCATTCCTCCTTTTTAAATGGCGCCGCAGATGGCTGCCTCGGTGTTTTGGTGCGCTCTGCACCATTCACTAGAACAAATTCCTTGTACGTGAAAACATACTTGGCAATAAACCTGATTCTGATTCTGATTCTGATTCTGAACAATAGAGGTTTCATTGACACAAAATTAATATTAGGGATATCAGCAAGTGAATTTTCATATCTGCAAATGCTGCCAAACTTACATTAGCTTAAGCACATAAGCACACATTTTTAGCCTGATATTACTGCCTTAGAATTAAACACAATTAAACCTTGTGCAACAGAAGGTGCCTCCTTTTCCAGCAGGCTTAGATGTCCATTATCTTCTCAAGTGACAGTTTTGAAGTCAGATCGTCTTCAGTGTGCAGCAAAGCCAGATTAGAAAATCTCTCCTGGGTTGTTATAGATCTCAGACAGTTTCTGATCCTCCTCATAGCTGAGAAACTTCTCTCCAATGTTGCTGATCTAATTGGCAAATATAAATCCCTATGTGCATTTTTGGCTATTGCCAATACTACACCCATGGTCCTATGTTCCCAGGGTTGTATGTTCCAAAGCTCTGTCTTCACTTCATTTGACATAGGCTGTTGTTGGAACTCGTTAAGTGGGTTGTCGGTTCCTTAGAATTGTCGTATGGCTCCCAACATCAAATGTCTATCAGTTGATCGATTATTGATCACCATTATCCAGGTCAAACTCAGTGTAGGTAGATAGAGCTGGTGGTAGCAGTGACGCAGCCGACACGCAGCCGGTGTTAACTCATGCACACGTGCCAGCCGCAGCAGGTCAGTGCCACACAGGCAACGCAAGCAGTGAGTCCAGAGTGAAACTCTCATACTTCACATCTGTCTTCTGACATAGTGACATCATGACTTAAGTATCTAATTGAACCCAGTTTGTCTTTGCCTCTTTCTGCATTTCTCTGCAGTTGATTTCGAAGACCTTTTTTAATGTAAGTTAGCAGAACATGGGACCCTGACCATGCTAATATTTGCTATTTTGCACCAAACAACAAGGGCTGATTGCCACTGACATTGTGCTCTTGTCATGTAAAAAACACAAAATAAAATTATTTAGATTTTCCTGTACATTTCTGTTAAGTATTAGGTGGATTACTTGTTCTTTTTATTGGTTCCTGGAATTGGAGAATTTCCAATCATGATTTTCCAAATATCCTTTACCGTACATGACAGTTATGCATTAATAATGTTGGTACTATTATATTACTCTGTTTGGTCTGTGGTTTAGGCTTCAGTAGGTTTATATTTGAGTGCTGTGTAGATTTTTTTTTAAATCAAATTAGATGTGTTCCACATAGGAGAGAAAATCACATTTTCAACCCATTTTCCTAATTTCTTATGTTCCTCCAGCCAATACAGTTCCTCACCTTGTTCTGATTCAACTGAAATTCACCAGCAGATGTCTCACTAATAGATAAATACATAAATTAGTGGGAGGTGTGAAGGCCTGAGCTTTGGTTCTGTCACCACAGATGTGTCCTCATTCATTCACATTGATCTCTTCTGGCAGAGGTGGTGTGGTGTTTGGAGGGCTTTAGAAGTAGGACTTCTGAGATGATAGAGAGAAACAGAGAAGGAGGGCTCTTATCACTGTGCTGGCAATTAATCCTTGTGTGCTGCACTCCCACATATACAGTACACTGCTCCAGCCTTGCACCCTCTAATTTACAAGCTGAGAGACAGCAGGTGTTCAGGACAAAGTAAACAGAGGGGAAGTTGGAGGGAGGGATCGTTCGACTTGCTCCAGTCTGCTATTATGTGGCTCCCCACTGGACTGAAAACAAGAAGGCGTCTCTCTTGGTATGCAAAACCTGTTTAGCCTTCCCTGTCGAAGTACTAGGCCAGGGCCCAAGGTCACACTTCCAGGGTAGGCTTCGCAAATGCTGCTCTACCCCCGAGGCATGAGCCAGGGAGAAAATTAACAGACAGTTTGTGTTTTTCAGCGATCTCCTGTGGGAGCTATGGCTGACTGCCGCACTGATCCTGTCTTGATCTCCTCAGCCAAACACTCCATTATTCAAAACAACAGTTTATCATCAAACCAAAGTTATGTTGCAGTAAAAAATGACTTGACTTCTCAACTAAAGCACTATGCGACAATTTGGCACAATAACATACTACCAACTTGGATAAAAGGTCAGAATTCGCACATGCTGTATGTTGCATTAGTTAGACAATAAACAAGAGTGAGCTGCCCAGTGTTTGGATCAAGAGACACAAGTGGTTACAAATGAGTTTTGTTCATTATTAGGAAAGAAATGCATCAATTAGTAGTGATAAAACCAAACCTACACCATAAATCAGAGTAGGCATGTCTGAGGGGTTTTAAATGGGTACGACTTACTGAGGTTTTTTAGCCCCTTTATAGACACTTAATATTCCAATTATATTACAGGAAGATGGGACCAGGCAAAATGTCAGAGAAGCATCACTGATAAAATAGTCTGTAGCATCTTTTAAAATCCTGTATTTATACAAATACCCACCATGTCTGATGCACTGTCACTGACTGAGGAAGAAATTATGTCAGAAATTTAAATTTGTGGTTCAACGCTTTGAGCCACCAGACAATGTGCCCACAATGACAATGGTAATGTTCATTTATTTAGCAAATATTTGGTTGTAAAACAAAACATTTGAAAATTTGAATTTATTACCTCATTATAGCAACAGATGATGAGTCAGGGGTAACAAGAGACATGAGTATCTATATTAAAATTTGTGGCAAGCCATCCAAAAATAATTATCCAATAATAAAAAAGCAACGTCAACCTGCTAGGGGAAACATGGAAAAGTCAGGGGATTACTAAAGTCATCAGGAGTCATCTTTGGGAACCATAAATGTCTGTACCAAATTTTGTCCAATCCATCATATACCATTCTGCAGATGTTCAGACATTTCACAAGATAATTTCCAAGTTTATCCTAATAACACTGCCTCTGATATTAGAAAGGCAAGCAAGATCAGAAACTTTTTTATGTTTTATTTTTTATTGTTTTGTCTTGTTATGTGAAGCACTTTGGACTACATGTTTGTATCATGGGTGCAATATGAATAAAGTTGAGTTGAGTTGCATGAAATATTAGGGGATCACCAGAGTAGTTTAAATTCATCCTGTAGGGACTTTGAGTGACTGCACCAAAATTTATGGAAATCCATTCAATAGATGTCAAGCTATGTCACTCAACACCAAAAATGTCAACCTCATAGTAGCGCTGGGGTTAGGGTTTTGGTTAGGGACACATTACCACAGTGTGGCTAAAAGCAAATGGTCAAAATGGATGCAGTCGAGGCCAAGATAGACAGACCTTTAATCCCTCAAGCTCCAAAAATACTAACAGAAACCATGAAACAACCCAATAGTGTTTTTTGCCAGCCACCAGTTTGTAAAACAGCCTTTCCATTAAAAATTTGTAATCTCAAGCATAAGCTAATATAACTCTGATGACACTATGGGGCTATTTTTTCTATTTTCTTGGCAAAACTCTCCCAGGGGCACAGGAGACATTTTACAGTTTTTTTGATTCACAGACTGAGTAATACCCATGTTGATTAAACTAATATGTAAAATTAATTAATGGAGTCCTCCTTAACTGTCTACAGAACTCTTTACTACAAGGCTGGCATTAATGAAATGTTAACATTTAACAACAGAGATTCGAAGCACATTTGTGACAACCTTTTGACTGTAATGGCCCCATTGAAAGCAGTAATAGAGCACTGCAGTGGTGTTGCAGCCTCAGCTGCAGTAGTAGTATAATTAGCATACTGTCAGATGTCATCCAGTTGGCCTCCAGACACGTTGCAATGACCTTTAGCTCTGTTTGAACTTTCTCTCACTGTTAAATATACATAGTCTACATTGTTGCATGCATCTGTTTCTTAAAACACACTTTGGCTGACATTTCCATGTGAATCACTCAATGTCCACTTCGCTTTTTTTTTTTTTTTTTTTATATCCTATTCTGGGAAACATACCAGTCCTCGTTGGCATTTTCCTTTCCCGGCTATGTACCACAACCACTTTCTCACTCATGCTTCAGCTTTTTGCCTTTGTCCTTTTGGTCCCCACTGAAATATCTCAACAATTACTTGATGTACTGAAATTAAAATTTGTACAGACATTCAAAGTCCCCTGAGGATGAATCTTACGGGTAAATTAAATGTATTGGCAACTATTGGGTGGATTCCCATGAAATGTGCTACTATTTGGTACTATTTGAATCTTAATAATTTTGGTTATATCCTTATTTTCCATGTAATACCACATTTGAGTCAGAATTTTCCGAGTATTTTAGAACAAATACCAGCTAAACTAGTGACATTTCCATCTGCTTTAACTGTACTTTGTGCCCCCTGCCTCTCCCAAAAAAAAAACATAATCTGTTTACTACATTAACAACTATAACATGGACCTGACTAAAGAATACCTTATCATGACAGTAGTAGCAGAAAATCTTAAACTCTGGGCCTGTCCTGTCTCATGATGTTTTGCTGCCTGTTTTTCCTGTGCTGAAAGTCTCTCTCCTGCAACATGCTGCTCTCTGCCTGGAAATCTTCACCTTTCTGCACTCCTTCCTGGCTGAAGAAGTATCAGGGCACATCAAATGGGCAGTATTGAGGAAAACTGGATTGTAGTTGGGAAGCACAGGGGAGATGGAGGAACTTGGGTCTTGTGGAGTTGTAGCATTTATTTACTGACAAACAGCCTAAAGTGCTCTGGTCGCGAGCCTCTCTGTTCCCTCTTTCTCTTTGTCTCTCTCTCTTGCACACCCATGACACACATACTGGATGTACTAAGCTACTCCTGAAAGGAGCTGCGCTACTTGTGCAACAATATGCTGTAATTATGCGACTTATCAAAATTACTGCAAATCTTGCACAGAGATGATAATTCACAGTGTAATGTACCTGTTTACTTGCTGCTGCTGCTGCTGCTGCCTCTTAATGCTTTGGAAGACTGTGGGAGTAATTTTCTGAAGCAAAGGTTATGTTTCCACACACATGTGCAAATGCATAACAGTGGTTTCAAGGCTGAGTCAAGGCTGAGTCAAGGGCAGCTTGAAAAGGACACCTTAGGTGACTCGATGGTCAACGTGAACTGCCGGTGACTGCCCCGGTGAAGTACAAAAACACTGCAGTCACGTTGGACACATTCTTCTTCCTGCAGCGCGAGTGAGCTCACTAAACCAGTGTCATGGCAGCAGGTTGTTCACACAACTCATTACAGAAAAACTTCAGAGCAGTTCTTGTCCTTTTTCATGTTATCCTCAGTTTGTCTTGTTTACTCACCCGAAAAATATGCTGTAGTAAAACATTTTCAGGCCAGGCACAAGTTTACCTCAGTTTTTTGACACATGAAATAAAATCTAAGTAATGTTTTCGGAAAACATCAAGGATAAAGAGTTAATAAAAGTCACGGAATACCTGCTAGACCAACACTTACAGAGAGATCACAATTTTTATTTCTTTGTGTTTTATTGAGCGCCACAGACCTGATTGAAAACTGTGAAAAGACAAGGGCCACTATGTTGCCAGGAGGATGAAAAGAAATCTAAAGGATAAAAAAAATATGACCCATAAAGGCATCCCTTCTTTTCCAATAAAAAGCTTCTCAACTAAACAGTTTTTACAGCTTTCTTGCTGGAAATAAAAACTAAAATGTTGCTGCCCCCACATAAAAAAAAGCCGCCAGAAGGGGGAGATCAAATCAATTGCATCCCCATTGGGAGAGATAACCATGAAAGACAAGGATCAGATGTTCTTAGAATAAAAACGTACATGTCTCAGAATATGTGTCAGTGAGGTCTTCGGCCAATCAGTACAAAGTGATGTCATCACAGAGATGGTCCCAGCTGGAGGAGAAAAGCTGCACTTAGCAAACTGAAAGCGGCTTGTTCCTGCAAGATTTTAATGTCATGTAGCATAGTGACGATGCACAGCACCGGCGAAAGCTGGACAAAATTTCTAACCAGCATTCATTGTTTACAGTCCAGAACGCACAGGTCAGGTCTGCGCTGCTTAGCGTCGCGTGAAGTTGAACGCTTCTTTGGCTGTAGCTAGTCATCTGGTGGATTATCCTCAGTGCACTTGCACAAATGTAGATACCCTGGCTGATAGTCAGGCTAGCTTCCAGAGACAATATCCTACTGCAGCCTCAAGTGAGAAATAACCTATATGATGGAAGCAAACAGGCATCAGATCCTTTATGGGACAGAAAGCTGTTCTGAGATCAGGTGTAAGGAGAGATATTGTTTCAACTTCGGTATCGATCCTTTTTGTTTTTTGCTTTAACTGTTCAAGCACTGCCTGCCCTGATGGCACACCACTGCTCAAAGCTCCACTGTGTCTAATTATAGCTTCAGAAAGCTGCTAGCATGGCTGTATACTTTACTATATAATAAAACTACTGTGCATTTGCAAATGCATGTTTGCAACCATGTCTTTGTGAGATGTCAGCCCTTTGCACTGAGGGGAAGATGTACTGATTGTATAAGCCAAAGTTCCACATTTTATTTCTGTCTAATGTTTGACCAGAGATGTCAAATCATATCACACGGTAAAACGCCAAGAATGCTTTCCAGACCAGCAGCTCTTCTTGTCCAGTCAACGGTGGCCTCATTGTCATTTCCAGCCATTGACATCAAGGCAACTGACTGTCCAAAGGGATCTTCTGTAAGCCATGGAAATAACAATGGCTGAATGGGAGCATGGGGTTGAACATGACTATGGGGGCTGTGGGCCAGAGCGGGGCACTAAATACAAGGCTAGCAGAGAGTACTGTATGCTGCTAACAGATGGTATGAATAGGTTTATAAATGCTTGAGTAGGCTGTCAAAATGATGGGATCTGACATTTAACCATTTGTGATGTATGAAGGAAAAAATATGATGTGATAACCAAGGACAGTGCTATCTGTTCTGCGGCACTGAGCAGGAAAGAATCTGATCTAAAAGTGCAGATTTGTTGGGAATAATGGCTTTCACAGTGCTCTCAGATAAAGCATCCTATTTTGTAGATGTCATATGTTGTAATCAGCGGAGACTTCTGTATGGTATTTCCACCCGGAGATGCCTTTGAGATAAGAAACCCTGCCAGACTGCGCTCTCAAGGATCTGTGTGCCTCCTCTTAAGCGAACATTTGCATTCACCACACATCTGTTAGTGTATCAAATCGTCCTCATGCAAAGTGCACTCCTCTGAAAAAAAAAGAAAGAAAAAAAAACTCTGTCAAGGTTGATTTTCCAGCTCAAGGTTGCAAAATGCTGCCTTGACCTCAGTCCACTTAAAATAAAGTTCAACTAGACCATCCATTTATGAAGTGAGTTGAGCACCCTTCTTGCTTCCTCTGCCCAGGATTTTATCAACTGCCATCTCGTAAGTGCCCGTGCAAAGAATCCTCCCCAGTACAAAGTGGAGCATTAGGGATATGAAAATTCATGTTTAATGATCTTCATACTTTATAGGGCTACACTGCTATATTTTGTGTGCTACGCTAATTAGGAAAACAATTCTTTTCAAGGTCATTTAAATGCAATATTCAGTTAATGCGTGTTGTATGCAGAATATTAAACATAAATCTTCTCTCAAAGGACCACGACATGTAGAAATGACAGGGCTGCTGCATACAGGAAGACCTTGAAAAAAAAATGCTAGTTTTTAGTACTTGTCCCTTTGTCTGTGAGTTAATTGGATATCAAGCCCTTTGAACAACACATTTATGTTCTGTCAGGCTAGTGTTTCATCTGGAGCATGACTTTGGCTGTGTTAATGTGCAGCCCTGAACACTGACATGACCTCGTCTCGTGTGTCACCACCTCCATTCTCCCCATGCTAAGCAGCTCTGCCTCCCCCTGCCACCAGCATGAGCCCCAAACATACACTTTATCCATCCCACAGTGCAGCTGCACATTATACCTGGCCATCACTCTCTCAAATAGCCAGACGGAGACCTAAAGTAGTTTCTGGGCTCTTATGCCCACTGAGATGCATTTAAATCAGGCATGTGACAGTTGTGTGTATATGCATGCTTTGAATATAAACATAGTGAGTGAGGCTGCTGAGGAGTGGAGGTAAAAAAAAAAAAAAAAGCACACAGCCACAGATAGAGATGAAATGTGATGTAGAAGGACTGGCTTTGGAAATGCTGCTAGAGCTGTAACATGTGAGAAATGTCTGCTCGTGGCTCAGCAGAAGATAAACATAAATTGATTGGAAGTGTCCTCCCACAGTGCAATGTGGCACGGTGTTTATAGGCAGGTGGAAATGCTGAGTGAAGTGCTTTGGGCTCAAGAAAAGAGGTTCTCTGTGCAGTAACATGCAATCTGAAGTGTGTTTTGGCGTGCCTCCTTGTAGGACAGTGATAAAACAAATATGAAAGGGACGATGGCCTGCGATGGCCCTGACTTGTGTTTGACATAATGAATAGCTTACAGTGATAGTAAGTGCCACCTCACTGGTAATGCACTGTGTAATGTTCACAGTGAAATAAATCACTGCATCAACCTTGTCATACTGTCATTTTTAATCTTACACTCCACAATTACCTTTATCACTATACATCATACAAACAGCTGTTTTTCCAGCTGTCTTTTGGATGGGTGCAGAGAGGTTGTTGTGACAGAAAGTAGTCATGCTAAGGGCAAACGTGATCAAAGCTATCCACATACTGAAGGTATTATGATGTAATTCCTCTTGATTTCCTGTAAACAGAAAAGTGATTTTCATATTTATTGGCAATATGTTGTTCTGCTTCTTGAAAGTGATTTTACATGTTGAAGTGCCCCTTTAACTGCCATGCTGCCGGGGCAGAGGGAGAGCTCAACACACTGAAAATCACTTACAGTGATTTTACTTACACAACACATACAGTACTTATAAAAAAGCAGCAAATAAGCCTGAAAAGCAAATTAAGAAATACATTTTCCAATATAACGATGGGTGAGTGGAATAAAAAAAGTACACTCGCATGTGTAGAAAACACTAACAAATAGAAAAACACAGAACAGTGGAAGGTAATGGTTTCAGGGGAACTCTACAAACTGACGAATACCCTATTATTAAAAAGGCCGTAAGCGTATAACCAATATCTTGATGTTTTCTTTATTTTCTCTGTGGTTTGTTTACCACCACTACCACCGTAGCCATGTCTCTGGAGGGGTCAGACTGATAGTGTGACCTGTGGTAAATGAACAGATTATTTTAGAGCATTTATTAGGCTGGGTAACACACAGCTTGTGTTAGAACCATATATGAGCACAAAGGCAACAGCTTCATTATAAATAATCAATATCAGTTTGTGACATACACAGCACATGTGAACCTGTATCCTGTTGGATTTCAGTTTAGGGTTTGTGACAAAAAGAGATGTATAGGTACAAATAAATAGCGCAGTGCACAGTCACACATAAAGATAATACTTGAATAACTTTGTTAAAGCTACTTGCCCTCATACTGCTTTGGACCTCCTCACCCTTTGTCCATGAAGGTTGAATTTGTAATATATAGCCTAAATAAACACCCTAAAAAAAGGCCAACTTGGATACTGGCATTCAATTTTAGCAATAACACCGGTTCAGCATCAATAGCAGCACTGCTGAACACAAGCTGACAGTGTTGAGCATTGAAATAGCACCTTCAAAGACAGACCCTTTCAATATCATAAAGGAATAGCTTGACAATTTGACAACCTATTCTCTTTCTGGCTGAAATACATACATTATACAAATGAGAGCCAGGCTAGCTATTTCCCTCTAGTCCTTAAGCTAAGCTAAGATAACTAGCTGTTGACTCCAGCCTCACTGTACCCTATGGACATGCATGAGAGTGCTATTTATTCTCTCAGCAGAGTTTTAGTCACGAATAAGCAAGTTTTTCAAAATGACAAAGCAGTCCTTTAAGACGAGTTAAATGCAAGTGGCAATCTCCGGGGCTGAAAAATGAAGCCAATGGAAGTGCCAAATACTGCAGCTCCTTGAGCCCTATAGCTAATTTCCCCCTTGATGACAACTGCACAGGGTTGTGAATTTCACACACATAGTCTTTTAAACTATATTAGGGCTTAAAGTTATGCGTAATTGAGGGCATGGCCACTTTAAGTGACAGGTGGGTGAGCACATGCTTGCCACAAACCGGCCTGCACCAAAATCTCAGCTCCACACATGCTCCACGTCTTTGGCCGTTTTGAGATTAGCTGGGAGTTACGCGGAGTAAGGCGCAGCTGACTCTGAGCTTCAAACCTGCTCTCCAGAAACCTGTGGGTGATGCTACGTCCAGCTTTATTTACAGTCTTTATCTACCTATCTATTTATAATATCAATCTATATATATTACCTGTATCCATTTATCTAGCAGAGAACACAAAGAGAAGAGGAAAGAGAAAAACAGGTAAAAACTTCATGTTAAACACTGATTATAATGTAGATATATTGAATTGTTGTCAGTGATCATTGATGATTGGCTCGCATTCTCACAACTTATTCTCCACGACACAAAAAAGAGTCACAATTTTGCTCCCTAAACCTAATGAACTCCCGGTGTAAATGAAGAGTAAAATTTAATGATGATGCATGAGATTAAAGTAAAATCTTCTAGAACTGTGGATGCTCCGCACATGGACACCAACTCCTGTTGAAACAGCTGGCTTTATTTTGCTTCAGCGACGGCTTCAAACTGAAACACTGAATGCTGGGACTCTTTTAAATAGTTTTGTTATGCTTCACTGTGTCGCACACATGGCAAGAGTGCCTAGTGTCCCCCTTTATTCACTGCGAAAGTGTTTCCAATTAGATTTCAAATGCCATCACAACTCTTGTCTCCCCAGGCATTGTGTGAATGGAGGTCTCCCAGGGCTGCACATATTATATCTCATTACTGACAGCGCTGGTCACCTGGGACTCCAATCAGAATATCTGAGCACTTAAGCAATTGGCTTCTTTCCTGCTGCTTTGCTGAGATTGATTGCGTTTGGGCTACCTGAGCACCACTCGTATCATGTCAAACACATAATGCATCGACTAGACATTAAGTAGAAAACATCAAAACAACATCTTCTCATATTCTTCAGTTAATGATATTTTTACCGAAGTAGGCAGCATTTTGCATTTTTCTTTTTTTTGTTTTATCTTTTCATTTGTATTCTTGAATGCTTTAAAAATAACTAACAGCAACACAGCAGTGATCACCAGATGGTTTTCTAATTTGGATAATCTTATCATATGTGAAAAGGATAGATCTCGGTACCAGCAGTGGAGAGTGTGACCACAGCCATCAATTGAAAAAAAAAAAAAAAAACATGGGTTGTGGAGTTAATGATCTGAAAGGAGGAATCTTAAAATCCCAACTGGAGTTTAATACAGTGGATTAGTTACCTGATTATAATTTAAAAAGGCATTCAATATTCTTTAGTAGGATGAATTTTTAAAGGGTGGCCAAAACACTGCCTTCCCAATCAGTGCCATAAATGGTGATAGTTAAAAAGGAGTACAAAAGGCTGGCAGAGGGCAGACTGGTTGGCTGTGTTTGCTCAAGCCGGCTGTGAAAACTGAGGCTGGCTTACCTCCGATACACACTGTTCTATGTCTGTCTCTCTCTTCTCTTTATAAGACAGAAGATCACACCAAACTGTAATGCTAAAAATTAGCATTTTAATGTGCACACCACCAGTCATGCATGTAAGACCTTTAATCTTGCTTGAACCATAAGGACTTGCTCTAGATATCAGCATACATCTTCCCATCTAATAACCTTTGTGGCTTGCTGTCCTTTTAATGTCTACTTACAACCCCTTGTAGTGTTAATTATGTTAACAACAACTGTGATGAGATATATTCATCACCACTTTTGTTCCCATAATGAAAACATGACGCTGATAGGGTGTCTTTTCAGTGAATGGCTGCGCTCCACATTTCTCTTCCTGCATGTCCCATTCGTTGTCCCAGTGACTTTGCACTGTAGGAGCTCTGACAATGCACAGTGACGGGAAAAGCACGTGGCAGAAACAGCTGGGTGTAGTCAGAAAAAAACGAGTCGACATTTCGACCCACTTCAAATACAATGCCACCAAGAGAAAAAGTGAGTGCCAGAAAGGTAGCCATGCAGCAACAAAGCTGCTGGGAAAAAATACCACAAACCTGAAGATAATGCTCTTTGTCTGGAGTCATGTTCATTATTTCCTGTTTTGTTTTGAAATTATATCTTTATGTGTCTGTGGTTGTTTTGCTTCCTGCCCTGGTGTGTTTCGTGTCTTTGTGATTACCTGCTCCACCCCAATGTGTTACACCTGTGTCTCCTTAGCTGCTTGTGTGTATTCAATCTCTGTGTTCCGCTCAGTCTTTGTCGGTTCAGTTTTCCTGTTGACTCCTCTTGCTTCTGTTTGGTTCCCTTGTTCTTAACACTCCCGCTCATGTCCTCTACATCACCCTCTTTCAGCCACCTGAGTTTGGATCACCTGTTTAATTACTACCTGCCAGTCAGTAAGTGGAGTTATTAAACTTCACTGCACCTACCTGCCCTCATGTTTGTCTTCAGTTTGCTCATGATCATGTGGACAAGAAAGCCTCTGGAAAAAAAAATGTTTTGCTGAGACCAAAATTGAACTTTTTGGTTTTAATGAGAAGCGTTATGTTTGGAGAAAGAAAAAACACTGCACTCCAGCATAAGAACCTGATCCCATCTGTGAAGCATGGCAGTGGTAGTTGCATGGTTTGGGCCTGTTTTGCTGCATCTGGGCCAGGACAGCTTGCCATCATTGATGGAACAGTGAATTTTGAATTATACCAGTGAATCCTGAAGGAAAATCTATCCGTGAAGAGAATGTGAGTCATGCAGCAAGACAAAGACCCTAAGCACTCAAGTCATTCTACCAGAGGATGGTTAAAGAAGAACAAAGTTATTGTTTTGGAATGGCCGAGTCAAAGTCCTGACCTTAATCCAATCAAAATGTTGTGGAAGGATGCGAAGCGAGCAGTTCATGTGAGGAAACCAACTTTTTCCAGAAGTTTTGGACAGAAGACAGGGCTACAGTCCCTCAAAGCCGATGCGCAGGATGGATCAACACTTCCTGGAAGTTCCAGTTGTTGCTGCAGAAGGGAGTCACACCATGTACTGCCTCTCAGTAACCCCTCTCTCTGTAGTAGTACCGTGTAGTACATAATATTGGATAATTTTCCTTAATATATGAAAGACCAAGTAGAATATTTTGGTCTCATTTATTTAATTGGATTCTCTCTACCTACCTCCAAGACTCAAGAGAAAAGCTGGTGATATTTATGCAGAAATCCTAGGGGTTCACAAACTTTGAAGCACCACTGCAGGTTAGTGAGAGTTGTCTGGTAATGCAGCGCAAAGCTGGAGCACTGTTGCTATGGTTACCTGCATACGCCTTACCCACGGATATAGGATGGCGGTGGAACTGTTTGACCCGAAGGTTAGCTGACTTGAGCAGACACCTGCCAGTCAATTGTAAGCAAGTAATTTCCAATATAGTTCTAAAGGCTGAAATATTTTAAATGTAAATAATTGCACTACTAACACCGAATGCTATTCTTCAAAGATCTCTCAAGGTCTGACCTGGCCTACAGGACAGAGATTACTGCCTGGCTCGCCTTAGAATTACATGTAAAATGTTTCTCCTTGTCCATGTTGTATTAGGCAAAATCTGGATGTGTTTTTCTACTTTTGCTTTCTTAAACACTACAAAATATTCTTTCTTTAGCTGCAAAGTGGGAAAGAAAATAGTGGAAGTGATGGCAGAGCCCACAGAGTAGCAGTGACTGGGTTTTGTTTTTTTTTTACATCCAGCACTGACTAGCATGCAGCGTAGTTCAGTGGTGGTTTGCTTAAAATAGAAAGCTCTTCTTAAAAATATAGCTACAGGGGCCTTAAAGGAGCTGCAGACACTATCTTGCTGTGCACAGTTACTCCCGAGGCAGCTCTGCCTCAGGAGGACAAAATGCTTTTGGGTTCCATGGATGCAGGTGCCAAACACGTTGCATTATTTCTAATCGGTTAGCTGTGCACCTGTCAGGCAGCATGTGGCCGCTAAACTTTTATACAAAGATTTTTTTTTACAAGCATATCTCTGATGTGTATTTTATAAAGAGAGGGATATTAATTTTGCCACTTTCAAATATCATCTTACTGGAAATGTGTTTTTGAATGTCCACTTTTTTTCTTTTTTTTTTTTTTCATCTTCATGCATTATGGATGCATATGTCTGAGAGATGAATCCTCTGTTTATGTACTGGTCCTCTTGTGAATTTCCGAATCAAAGAGGCCTTTATTTTCTCCCCCAGATTCCAAGGTTACTGCTCCGGTATGTGACCCACATTCTAAGCACTTCACACAATAATGGCTTATGTCAAAACTTGGATACATTCTCACAGCTTTGCACTGGGGGAATAACCATAAACCATGGCTGTTCATGAAAGCTCACTACCACAAAGTATTACCAGTAAAAACTCGGACCAAATGATAGGTTTCTAATATTGGAGGGATTTACTCACCCTCTCATTGTCTCTCTGTTTCTTGCCTGCGGTATTTCTGCCAATAATTAGTGCGGCACGGACATTATGCAGACTCCCCTACAGGAGGTGAAGTTGAGACCACTTCATTCTCATTAAAAATGTATATTTACCTTTAATTAGGAAGTATTTGTTTGCAAGAATAACATCTCCCCTGCTCTGATTTTACAGTGCACCTGCTTTCAGTGCTTGTATGCAGAGCTGCTGACTGGGTTGAAGCAAACAGACTGTCAACACTCCTCACAGGGACCCTCCATTAGGCTGTCTCTTTCAGCAGCGCACACCCCCGAGGCTATGAAGCATTTTGCTCTCTTACTGCCGCACACTGCCTCTCCTTCTTTGTCCATCTAAAGAAACAGCTTCTTCACCTTCTGCGGTGCTGTCTGTCTTTTTATTGCTCTAGCTTTCCTTTTTTTTTTCTCCCAGAACAATATTTTCAGCCTGTCTTTTTATGATGTCAATAAACTAGAATGTATTAGAGTAACAGTAGAACTGGTACCATCAAGCAAAATATGATTCTTATGGTTAGAACCTGGGGACAGAATTGCACCTATCTGCATCCTGGTGAAATATTCAGATAGTGTCATTTTGTTCAGTGCATGCTGAGACAGGCTAAATGAATGATTCAGCTTGGGGACAGGACCCCTGTGAGGGATCGCAAAGACATAACTGAGAACCAGCGCGACTGGGCTACACAAAACTGTGTATACTTTTCCTCTTTTCTTTGCTTTTTTCCCATTTTAATTACTAGATAATTTCCCCTCTTCAGCCCCCCCAAAAATGTATTCAAAATTATTCTAATAAATCATGAAAAGAAATTATTAGTGTCAATTTGGGGTACCCTGGTCTCCAACAGGAATGTTCATTAAGTGCTAAATTATTTTACTTACTGGATTTTGGAGGTAATTGCTACATGGATTATGTTCACTGGAAAAAAAATTTTCCACCTGATTTGCTGTGTTCTTGTACGGTACAAAAGTCACAGGGAGGTGGTCGGCATACAAAGACTAAGACTTAACATTTGGATCCTTATTAACTGCTTTGTTCTGCTCACTCTGTGCATTTCCTCATGCAAACTATTCACTCTGAAGCATTTGGTCTGAAACAGCAGTGACTGGATAATCAAATATGCTAAGAATAGTGTTTTGTTTTTTTTTTTACATCCACATAGCACTGGCTGTCAAGTTTTAGTGATTTAAACCGTCTGTCCCTTTACAGCATTCACCATTTGGGCCCATCATGCTGTTGGATGAATTCCACTAGGAAAGACTGAGTAAAACAGGGTAAACAGGGGATATAAAACGAAAATAAAAGGTAGGGAAACAGGTAGGAAACCTGTACATCTTTTGTACATCTTTTCATGGATTTTTCTGTCTTGCCTCAGTGAAGTGGACACACTGTGACCATAATGAGATGGTGACTCCTTGATACTAAAAGTTTTAGCACTTTTTGATATTATGCTAACATTTAGACAAATTTCACTATGCACTACAGGCTGCATTTAGCACACAGTTTATGTTTACAGGTCTATTAGAGCTATTATCTCCCAGCTAACTAGCTAATGTTACCAGCTAGGCACTTTTTGCAGCTACTTCAAACAGAAAGATAGCCTTAGCATCCACTTTGGAGTGGAGAGACTGTTCGATCGAGCCCTTAGGTCGTTTGCACAGCAGGTTACTATGACCCATAGTTACCTTTTGCTGTTAGGCGACATCTAGCGGCCGTAGTAATTATGACAGGAGCCAAGGGGAAAGTGTGGTGACGTAGTTTATAGAGCGACAAAGTCCAAATCAGGAGGAGGTTAAGGTGGATGGATGGGTCAACAAAACACAGGAGTATGACCCAGGAGAGCGGTGTTTGTTTCCCATCTGAAAGTAGCAGTTTGTTGTTTCTATTATCCATGACCGCTCAACAAAGTTAACTACGTTGTTATTATTGTAACCATGACAACAAAGCACGTCACATGTTAAGGAAGTAGTTATTTTAGCCCGAACCGCAATGCTTTCCTAAACCTAACCAAGAACATAGTGTTTGTGCTTAAACACAACCAAGCCATGACCATTTATTATTGTGCCCATGTTGACTAAGGCCCGGTATGCCTGCTTGTTTATTATGATAACCATGACAACCAAGGTCAGGTACGCCTACAGCCGTAGCGGCACTACTTCAGGAGACACTATGGGTCATGTCAGAGGGTTGAAAATGTCAACCTACAAAGTTGTTCAGGTTGGAGGACCTATACTTTGTCGCTGTTAGCTGACTGTAACCTCAGCATGTTATACAGTATGTTCCCCTGGGATTTGAATCACTATACTGAACAATATATTAAGTACACAGTAACGTAGGGAGTCCTCAAATAAATTACAGATAGGACTAAGCAATGACAAATATTGTCCAGCTAGCTGACTGCATGTGTGACTGCTGGAATTAAAGTGGTATAATTGTTAGCTATTTCAGTGCCCACCCACACAGCCAACCAATCAAATTACTGTGCCACCACTGACAGTTGGACCAGTAATGTTGGTGAGTTTAGCACTGCAGAAAAGTAAATTAATTAAACTAAAATTTCTCTCTATTTTGACTACGTGAATACACAAGTCAAAACAAACACCAGTGACAGACAGAATGTACTAATTTCTCATCAGACTCAGAGTTCATCTTTCAGGGATCACAGAAAATAGGAACCACTGACTTACAGAACATCAAGGATGACACCAATCCTGAAAAGTAGGGTCGTAACAGTATCAGATTCTCACTGTCATCTCCAAAAATATCACGATTACATTGTATTTCAAATTTACCATTGGATTATTATTACTTATGCATTAACATAAAAGCAGGATTTTACTGTGCACTTGGTTGAGGTGGAACTCTTTTAAATGATTTTGTATCTGTAACTGTAACCAATGATTGTTTTCTTTGTCTTTGTCTTCTGCTGATTATTTCCTCCTTTGATAAATGGATTATTTAGTTTGTGAAGAAAGAGAGAAGATAGTTTTGCTGTAGGTGCACAACAGTGGAGCCAGACTGATCTCGTCTGTATGTTTAACTCACACACACACACAAACTTCGCCTGCTCGAGGGGCTGATATAAGTAAGTGTGTGTGTTTCTTTATGAGGTCAGATCAGGGTCAATGTGTGTCTGTTAGTAAGTCAGAGGTCACCAAACAGACAAACAGTGCTGATGTAGCTGGGGGCCAAGACGCAGGAAATTATTTTGATAGCATATTTTATAATAGACACTTAAATGTTTACAGGTTTTTTTTTTGGGGGGGGGGGGGGGGGGGGGGGGATTAAAGTTATTAACAGGAGGCAGACTTTGATCTGCACAGAGAGACCATGTTCAGTTCGATAGGCAGAATGAGTGATGTGGGTTTTTTTCAAACTGCATATGTGTCCTCAAGGACAGCCTCACGTTTGTTTTTGGGATGCCCAACGTAATCCCATCTTAATTTCTTTTTCGGGGGATGGAGATATCTGTCTCACTTCTCTGCCATTTTCTGTGCTTCATATGTTTGTGTGGTGTCTTTTTCAGTACTAGTAATAAGCAAATGTACATGGTATGGTAGCCATCAATTTTAATACAAGGGTATAGTGTGAAACCAGTACACTGCTGCAACCCCACTGTAAACACAACCCAAAACAATGACGACTCAAGTGTAGAAATGAGAGCTGCATTTGCATAACATAGAAGCTGTTAATGAAGCTGTTATAAATCGCATCTACAGCCTTGACAGATAAAAAGAAATCAGGTATCAATAATGAATACCCAAGCTTAAAGCACCATCATTTTGGCTGCCGATCAATATCCTCATGCCCAGCGACACATCGCATGGCAACTGCGGCTGACTTTTATCAGCAATATCCAATGGGCAGACAGCAAAGCTGCCACAGGCAGCAACAAAAGCAGTGTTAACAAATGCGCCACTTGAAACCTGAACGACTCAATAGCTTAAAATAGCAGACTTTCTTCTGTTGCCTCACATTCGTCTGCCTCTGACTTTCAAGAACTTTCCTGGTTACAGAGCCCAAGGCAACGAGCGGCTTAATCCTCTCCACTGAGATAGAAAAGAATAATTCAGATAATGACTAAATCACACAATACAAAACATACTCATAGAGCAGATATAACGGCCCCAGCAGATGATTTGTCTGCATTCTGGATTTTTAATGTATGAGGCTTTTTTGTTATGATGCACGAGCTGAATTTGTTCTGATGCTTTCATGGTAACAAAAGGACAATAAAATCAGAGATCTGTATTTCTATGCCTTAAAGCAGTGTACCAGGAGCTTTTGTGCAATCAGTTCGGGAATTTCAAGGACTCTTTTTGATTATCCAACCGCAGGTGTGAGAGCAAGCGATCAGAGCTCACAGTCCCAACAGCACCGAGGAGCTGCTTGAAACGCCAGGAGCTGCTAGTCTTACTCAGATGTATCGACAAAGAGGAAGAGCAGGCAAAAAAGGTAAGAATGCCTCCAGATTAAATGATAGACCCTTTTATTAAAGCTCATTTAGACCTGTGACTCTGTTATAAGCCCAAGATCAGAAAATCACTGATGTAACAGCAACTCAGGCTATTTTTACTGATTTGAAAAGGAGGCGGACGATGGAGTATTTCTTTCAGAATGCTATACCAAAAAATTCAATAAAATAAATCCTAAGAGATTTTACTTTCAGTTACCCGAAACACAACCTCGTTGGATGTGTGAAATATCTTTCAAATCTACTTATTAGTTAATAGTTACTTCAAAAATAGAAAGCAATGGCAACCTTAAAGCAAGCAATGTAGTTTGAGGTTGAGTTAGCGGCTGTGGCTCTGTTTAATTTTCACCTAGTGTGAAATGCCATGATCCTTATTCAGATTTATGTAAACAATCAGGCTAAGAGCTTCATTTTATGGCCAGAATGCCCAGACTTTATAGAACTGAGTAAATCAACATAATCGACACAAACAGAACCTATCCAGCCTTACAATGAATCCCTTCTTTATTTCTCATTTCCCCTCTGTTTGTTTTTTTTTTTTCTGACATGTGTCATGCCGTATCTCTCTCCTCTCTTCATAGCCACAGCGCCACGCTTTTCCTGATTTGCAAGGCAGCACACGTCCGACAAGATGTGTGTCCGACTGAAATGACTCCTGAAATATCCATCACCGCAAATTACATCTTTCGCAGTGCTGATTCCCTCTTTTGGGCTAATGAAGTTATATGCCCCTGCACAACTACCAAGATGCCTGCTAATGTCTTTTAATTTGCAAAGATAATTACAACAAGGTTCCACTTGAAAATCCATACATGCCAGCAAACGGAGCCAAAATCGACCAATCCACAGGGGTAATTATTTCTCCCTTAGACTCTCTAATGTATAGATACATCTCAAGGGGCTAATGACACTGATCAAATGATTTATGCAATAATAAAGCAGTCAGGGTTGACATGACATGTGTACAAGATATAAAATATGTATTTGTGTGCAATTCCCTGTGAATACTAATGTGCTTAGCATCGCTTCTTTTCAGCGCCTTGTTTAGGAAATACCAACATTTGCATTTTGGTGCCTAAAGGTTCTGGGTTAGGCTATGCCCCAGCGTTACACAATCTGCAATCAGCCACTGTAACATAGGCTGCTGAGAACGGAACATGTTGTGCGCGTTGTTATCTTAAGGTTAAAAGCGTGCACGTACGCATGCTCACTCATATGCATGCAGGGCGAGTGAGAGAAACAATGGAGGAGCAGGCTGTAGGAGACTTAGTGGCAAGGAGAGTCTAGACATAATGAGTTTAATAACGTACAATGTTCATTAAAACATAGCTCACAGCCTCTCCGGAGGTGTCATTCCTGTCAGATTAGTGGTGCTGAGATATGGCTGGTGCTGAGCGGAAGCAGCCCATATGGTCTGTCTGCTTGACAACACCGTGACCCACAGCAGATGTGCTGTTTTTCTCTCCCCTGGTGTTAGAATCAGCCCCTTTGTCACACCTGTGTTTTCTCCAAAGCCGCACAATAACGTCAACAAATGAGACGGCTGGATTCGCCCTCTGAGTCAACAAAGGATTCTAAGCAGCCACAAAACACCTTTTGACTTCATTAGGAAGCCTGGCTTCCTCATGGGCACTATTAAAATAGTGGTAACCTAAAGAAAAAGATAAATTATGCCCGTGTGTGATGTTTTTCATGCTGACTGTGGCACAGACTTTCTAAATGAAGATTGCAGCCTGGTCAACTGGATTTTATATTAAAATGTTATTTAATATATGTTTTGAGAGAAGCATAATTATGATCTAGATCAGGTTCAGTGTTTTTTTTTACAGTCGAGAAAGTGCAGCATTTTTGTACCACCTACATTTGCAGTGCATGACATCAACACCTGGGAACAGGCTACACCTGCTGTTAGGTATAGGCAATGAAAGCACCATGTTAAAGTTGTGATTTAATGTAAGTTACCACATCCTGTCTTGCACCCTCCCCTCAGGACTTACACATCTGTTAGGAAACAGGCTTGGAAAATCACCTCAGACCCCTCACGCCCTGGACACAACCAGCTTCTCCCCTCTAGTGGGCGCTGCTGAAGACTGTGCACCAAAACAACCTGACACAAGAACGGTTTCTCCCGTAATATAGAGCCTGAAAACAACCCCTGTGTGGTAAACCTGCAACACTAAAGCATCTACAGTCCCCACAGATTATACATGATTTATTTAGTTTCAAATACAAACTGTGCTTTGAAGTGATAGTTTGGGTTATTTGATGTTGGGTTGTGTTAAGTACTCATCTATAGTCAGTGTTTTACTTGCAGTATATTCCAGTTTAGAGAAGCAGCAGTTTAGAGAATCTGACCTTTCCTTAGGAACTAAATTTTTTCCAACCGTTGAACAACTGTATTCCTACGCACAAGTGCACCAAAGCTGACTCAAACAGCAAATTTGCGGAGTAATACAGTGCACTTGGGCGTAGGAATATGGTAGTTCAACGGTTCACAAACTGTAGTTCTAAAGAAAATGGTTCTTTAATGGCAACAAAAACCTGTGAAAATATTCCAAATAAAATTTACACTGCAACTGATATTTTTTTAACTTGTTTTCTGCTAAAATGTGTTTTTCTGCTGACCATGTCCACACCAGCTGCTGGTGTTTCTCTAAACTGAGAGGGCGCTGATCTGAATCTACTGCAAGTAACACACTAACTACAGTTAACTACCTCACACAACCCCTTCATCACTATATAAATCTAAGCACACTGTATATACAGTATATAGATGGGTGCATACTCTGTACACAACCTCCCACATCATGTATATAAAGTAACACATTACGTTATCCATGCAATATTTATTCTAGCGCTCTTCGTACTCTGGAGCCTTCCACGATTGTGTTCTTGTTTACAGAAGACAGATGTCTTGTTTAGACACATTGTATGTTGTTGTTCATTGTCGTTTTAGTATTTGTTCTCATTAATGGTTATGTTATTATCTTATTTTTAGCTGCATGTTCATTTCTATCTGTCTTCCTGAAAACATTTCTGGGAACAGTGTGGAAGTGTGTTAAGAACAGCACTGCCTGATTCCTTGTATGTGTGCATACACTTTGCAGTAAAGCTGAAACTGATTTCAGTTCTTGTTGGTTGCCGCGATACCCGTGGTTTCTGTTGGTAACCGTAAGAACATCTTAATGATCCAAGTCCCAGAGATGTGTTTGAAATAACAAGCTGCTCTGAGCAGCTACTTTGTCAGAAATATAACAGATGAAAATGAGCCACTTGTGTATTTCCTGAGTTGTTCGGCCATGATGAAAACCTGATGTCTTCTTTCTATAAATTGCTGTAGATGTGCAAATATTTTCCATATCAAAATGTCTGTAACTGCCTGATCACACTATTTTGTAGCATACGTGAGCTCAAATCATGATGTTCAATGTGTGCATGAGCAGGCTCTATTCTTCTGAATTTCATTCAGTGCGTTTATGTCAGGTCATTTCCAGTGAATTCCTCATGTGCAAGCCATTTGAAACCAGGGCAGGAGGTGCAGACTCCGCCACCGGCAATGCAGACTCCTTCATAATGATTCAACTGATGAATGTGAATACATTTAATGGCTATAGCAAAATACATGCTCATTAATAGTTTCAAAGATTGGGTTAGAGGTGAAGAACATCTTTAGGATTATAAATTTAATCAAGGGTTATAGTTTCCTCAAACATAACCATAAAGACAGGGATCAATCTTTGAGCAGAAAATGTACACAACTAATTAAAATATGTCTTTCAGCACTAACAATTTGTGACTTCAGGGGTAACAATGTATATATAATGTACTATGTAGGGTGTACATTGTTTCTTTCCTGGAAGTTCCTTAATAAAAAAAATATATATATATATGACTTTGTCAACATGTTCATGAAAAATGTTTCCTTGTGTTAAAAAAAATGGAATTCAGGCAGCATTACCTTTATTTGTTATTGCAAATTAGTGTAAATATAATTTCTGTGGGACAGGTTGTAGTTTGGACAGATTTCCTGGTTGTCCAGCTGGATTTTCTCACTTTGTCACCAAGACAAATTATAGGGAGCTGCTTCACTGTGTGTGAGCGTTGATTTATAGGGTTACCCAGCCACTTCTGCCGACACTATATGAAGCATGCATCTGATAAGCTGTCTGTAATTTCAGCTGGATGGAAAGCAATTTTTTTCAGATCATGTAAAGCGCTGATGATCAGGTTCAATATGAAGACTCCCGTGACAAATGCCACTCTGCTTACAGGCAGCCACACAGCTCAAATAAACAACATGTGAGTGCAGCAATTCATTATTCAACCTTCCGTCAGGAGCTGTCATTCATCCCTTCATATGTATGTGTGTCACAGGTATCAGGGAAAATGTGGGTATATGAGGAGCGTGACACACAGCGGGGATACCAGAGCTGACACTTCTCAGTGGTGTGGATTTCAGTCCAAACTCTGAATATTGGTGGTCTGTAATACATGTCTAGTTTATATGGATATAAGCGTCTATCTTAAGTAGCAGCTGTCTGCTCTTGATAATCCCTCTGCTTGATTTAAATGTCAATACCTCCTTCATATGTGCACCGGCATAAATCTGTATGGATGGAGTGGGCAGTGGTGACATCACGGGGGCACGGGGTGAATGGATCTCGACGGCGCTGGCGGCATCAGAGGAGGCAGCAATAGACATGCAGCAGTAACAGCAAGGTCCATAGACTTTAATGCACATCCCCTGGTGAAATGCCATCTGGAGGAAGCAGGGTGCCTCTGGATTAATCACCTGAAGGTTCCTTCCCGTTCTCGATTATACAGCCTGCACTGCCTGCATCTTTGGTGGTCCTCTGACTGAGGGAAGCTGAGGGAAGCTTGAGCTACACTCCTGTGTTTTTGAGAGCTTGATGTTGACTGGCTGAGAGGCCTGCCAGCATGGTTTTTCAGGACACAGGGTGCACACAGGTAGATTAATGTGAGTGGAGGAGGGAGCACCGGGGAAGATGCCACTCTATTGGGGTGTTGTCTTGTGAAGGAGCTAGAAGGTTGAGATTTATGATCTCTTTTTAGAGGCGTGTGGATAAATGATTGTTGCTCTGAGTATGTTGGACGTAACTTGTGGGCCTTGTTCAAATTCAGCGGAAAGACCTTGGGAACACGGGGGTGCTCTCCTATCTCGAGGAGACTTGTCTACTCACTGCTGTGCCATATTCTCCTCTTCCTCGAGCATACACAGGTGGTCTGTTGTTTGAAGGGGAAAAGAAGTAAGCTGTGTTTGTTTGAAGTATGGTTTTTCATCACTGTGTCCCTCCTAACTTATTCTCCATCCTCAGGTTGATGTGCCAAGTTTTAAATAGTCTGCTGGATCTCATGAGGATTATCAGTCACTACACCAAATCGAAAGCAAGGAATAAATAGCAATTAGTGTGTTTTCTGAGGAGCGACCATACTAAGAGGGTGGTTTCCAAAATCAATAACCTTGTTAACTGAGTAGCAGCAGCGCACTGTTGCACCTCACTGGGCCTGGAATTAGCTATCTATGCCATGTGTACAATCACAATGGAGAAAATAGATAGAAAAAAATCTATTCATGCTGTGACACAGATTAACAGTGTCATATTTTGGATGAAAGGGAGGCCGATATATGGTGTAAATGTAAATTAGAAGATTGCAGAAAGAAGAAAATATATTCATATATATATATATATATATATATATATATATATATATATATATATATATATATAAACATTTGACATAGAGTTTGTTGTTGCAGACCTTTCCAGTCCCTGCCTGTGGATAACAACATTAGCACAATTTAAAATGTCACACAAAGGGGGCCCAGTGGTCTCAGGCACGAACTCTTAATAACCATGTAACTGCAAAATCCTGGGCAAGAATCCAGAGAAGGACTTTTATCACAGGTCAGTCCCTCTCTCTTCCCCCATAGGTCCTGCTGGTCTCATCTGATGAAGGCAAAAAAAAAAAAAAAGAAAATAGAACAAAATACGGCATGATCTGGGTGTTTTACTGTGGTTTGGATGTGGAAATGACCAAAATAAAGGAGATGAAAGAATGGTTCAAATCATGCACTTATGGTTTCATCCGTAAATACATGTGAATACATAAACTCTAAATTGCACATAGGTGCTGTGTTGTGTGCTTATGTAGTGAAGTGGAAAGTAAGGATGTAGAGGTCATGTAGCAGGTCTGACTTTCAGGTAGGAGACTGGAGTGTGCTTTCAAATAATGATATTTTTTTTATGAACTGTAGCTGCGATCTTTCCCCTACCATACACTAACCTCAACCAAACCCGAACCAGAACCAAATGTTTCAGTCACCAAAGGTTGTATTCAGACCAACAGTAGCCCTTGTGAAAAAACACAGCCCCCTCATTCACTTGAATGAAGCCAGTCTATTGGCACAGTGGGGGTGCCAGCACAGAGGGGCTCCAGTTGAGACATGCTCAACTTCTGCTGCGGCGCAACTCAACATGACATCTTCCAGCTGGTCAAATACATGCAAACTAACATTCCTGGTGGATTTATGTGAATGCCATATTTAAACTGTTTTCCACCATGACAATACCATAGTGGCCATGCACAGAGACTGAAGACTACGAATTCTAGAAAAGTCAGCACTGGACATAAAAAAAAACATGATGTTCTTGCTGATAATAGTGTTGCAAAGAACTGCAGCTTTGAGCAGTCAGTCAAACAAAAACATCCATGTTAGCCCAGCCCTGTTTAGGACATATATGTGACCAATGATTTGCACATTTGCAAAAACCAACCATTTAGATGTCATTAGAGATGAAACGATATAAAAATTTTATATTATGATAATTGTGACTAAAATTATCACTGTTACCAGTAGTACTGCAGTGTCATTAAAATGTACCGAAAATGTTCAGAATGTTGGCTGATAACACACAAACAAAATCATTTCACCAATTTTTATAATGGAAACCACAAATAAATAAAAATAACTTTTTGTTTCCATTTAAACATTAAAATAATAATACTGCATCTGTGTCACAGATGAGATGATACTGGGTTTGCCTGCTGCAAGCCCACTCTGTAAACAAGGAAATAGCAAATGTATCTATCTTACATGAGTTAAATTAACTTCGGTAAAGGACCACAGTCATAGTGAACCACTAACCACCTGCCATTTGTACCCTGTTTTAGCAGGAAACTGGTAATCGTTCCATTTCTGACATACATCTTGTTTGAAGCATAAATCTTGGCTTGACCAAATTTGTTCTCTGGAGTGGCTTGAATGGGCTCACTGGTGGCCCTTGGGGCTGCAAGTGGAAAAACTACCTTTGCAAAACTGTGTTTCACACTAACTACTTAGAGAAGAAGTTTCCCCTCTATCAGCGAAACAGGTCTGCTCCAACTTGGTGCATCAGAAAGAGGCAAGGAAGACACCGTGCTCAAAAGCTTGCCTTGATAGAAATGTTTAAGGTAAGGATGAGACTTGCTCCCCTGTGGTGATTTCAGACTGTATGTTTCTGTTTAAAAGAGAACAGACTGCCAATACTCCAGCGTACAGCCACGTCATGGGAAGTATCCAGACTGTCCACATGATCAGGCAGCTACAAAGAGGGCTAGACTTAGCCAAACTTAGTTCTAAGATAATTGCTCCTCAAACAGTCTGTAATAAACAGATACATCATAGTTTGATGACACCTAAGGTGCTCTAACTTTCAGTTATAGCTCCAAATGAAGCAGTAATAATCTGGTTGTTATTTACAACCTGTCTGAACATGTACTTGAGTTTTTCAAAACTAGAATTTGAAAATTGTGACATAAGACCCAAGTTGTAATCTTTATTTAAGACCTCCAACATCACAAGTGAATAGAACCCAATTCAGAGTAAACTCGTCACACACACAGAAAAAATACTCCTTGTGATAAATGGCTCCTTTTATCTCCTCTCACGAGAACATCAGCAGATAGAAAAGAGGAGATGAAAACAGACAAAACAGTAATAGCCAGACGGCAGCAGCAGATGATGCTGCAGAAAGCTTAGCAGGAACCTTGAAAGGCGGGCTGGTATATAACAAGCACGAGGTAAAGATGGAGCAGCAAAATAATGACAAGATAAGAGTAAGGCTGAGGGCTTTCTTCGGCTGTCAGCAGCAGCTTGAGACACAATGTACTCTATTAGTGGAGCAGCTTGCAATCAAGGAAGAGTATGTGATGGTGAATAAAAATCGGAGAATGAGAAGTAGATCAAATCAGGCAAGACAAGACGGAGAGCTGCAGCAGGATGAGATGGTAACATAAATGACATCTCAATCACTCTCTGTTGCCGCTTCCTTGATCCGCCATTCCACGGGATCTTCTGCGGAAGCTCTATCTAGTCTAAGTCCACTAATTAAACTATGATTAGGTTCCACTAATCAAACTCCTCCAGATTCCTAGATGTTCAGCAAAGTCAATTACATCATATCTATGAATTTGACTTTCTCATTACATTTTTTCCCCTTGCAGTTTTTAAATTAAAGCGAGAGCCGAGCGCATTGAGTCGGGCTTAATCAAGTGGAAACTACCAAAGCCCCATGACTCTGCAGTAGGCAATCTCCCTGAGCCTCTGAGCCTATTGCAATGAGCCAAGGCTTCATCAGGCTTATGAGCGCTGTGTCATATCTGCATTACAGCTGCACCACTCTGAAAATACCCCCACCATCTAACTAATGAACAAGGTAAGGTCCAGTCCACAAACTCCACTGGCACAAAGAAAAAAAAAAATTAGTGTGAAACACATCTCAATGCTTTCCACGAGTGTGATGCATCTTCAGCAGTGGAAAGCTAAATGAATGATTTAAACTAGCATCTGTAGAGGCACATCAGCTGTCAGCTATCAGGAGATGAAAGCCCGGATTGGCTCACAGGACTTGATGAGAGACCATAGTAGCTGGGTGTTCTGGGACAGGCAGTGGAGGCAAGCATGGAGACCAGCTGTCGCACTAACTGCCGGCACCACGGAGCGTGGCGATAGGAGGCCTGAGGCACAGAAGGATGCTGTGACAAGAGGAGGAAGGAATCCAGCGTCTCAGCCACTGTGCTCAGCATTGCTCGAGTCCTCTCTGTTCAGGATATTTTATATCTGCTTTCAAGTAACCCAAAATCAATAAGATTTCAATCTTCCTTTATCAGAACAGGCCTGGGAGAGCTTTTTTCTCTATCATAATTTGATAGGGGAGGAGCTCTCTCCTCACATATTCTCAATAACTGTGCCAAAGCAGAGCCTGTTTGATGTGCACCAACTCAGCTTGTCAAAGGGCTATGAGCTCTGCCCCACATTTCTGTGCTTGGACTTCGTCGGGCGTAAAGTAAAGGGTAGTCACGTTCTGTTATTGAAATGTGTGCCACCATACTCACTTCACACTGGAGCGAAAAGCGTCCTCTCTCTAGATTTATATATATATATATATATAAATGCGTATATATATATATATATATATATATATATACGCACAGTATACTAGGTGAATAAAACATTTGGGAGAAATTGCAAATGCAATGCAAGCACACACCAAAATGGTGTTTTAAAACATTTGATTCAGCAGTAGTTTTGTATTGTTTATATATCATCTGTTTTTAACACTATTTTTTATTATAATATCATATTATATATACTATATTCACCGATAAATCCTTTGATTTATTTATGTAGAAAAATAAATCCTGAAAATAATGAGCAGGTCTGATCTGCATAAAATGTGGTAACAAATCACTTTCAGGGGTATGCATCCTGCATGTAGATTGTATTTGAACACAAATCTAAAAAAAAAATAACAATAATTTTTTTTTTATCTGAATCTATCAGTTGAGGACAAGTAAACTTTAGGATTCACCTGAGGAAGTGGCTGCAATCGCAGATGCAGCAAACTGAAATACCTGCCTTGATTAGGGTGATGTCTCAGTTAAGAGAGGTAAGGTTGAAGGTAACCAAAATGTGTTCAAAACAAGCAGGAGATGTATAAGTACAAATATATATATATGACAACTTTTTGTATGTCATGTTTTTGACATTGCTGTCAGTTTGTCTTGGTATCAGATGCATCCTAGAATAGACTGGAACACTGATCCAAGAACATCAGATATAAGCATGGATTCAGAACTAAGCAGGAAGGTCTGCGGTCTCAATGCAGCCAAACACACCCACTCAGCTACATACAAATTCACAGTTTTATTCCATTGAGCCTCTGTGCTCATCTCGCAGACAGCCCCCAGTACTGCCACTGGTTAAGAAGAAAGGAAATGGATAGTATGGCAGATGCATGTTAAAAGCAACCTGAGATGAGACATAAAGAGGGAAGAAGCTCAACCGTCTCCCATGTGTGCATATATGTGATCAAAGAGCATTGGTAAACCAGTCTCATCCGCTGGCACCAGTGGGGTGCCTGCGTGGTCAAGGCATCACAGTTTTCCATGGATATCCAGTCGTTCTGTGCTTTCGCTAACCTTTCTGATATATATGCATGGCAGCAGAGACACTAATGGTATAAACGTTTAGCACAACTCCATTTATTTTCTCCATTTTTATCTCTTTGGACACTATATACTCAAAGGTTGTTGTTGGATGAAGCATGGACCTTCAAAGTCGAAAACCAGTGAGGGGGACACCACCCATCATCCACTGTAGTTCTCTCACTGTCAGTGTAAACATGTTTATGGACCCAGAACACAGCCAATGTTAGAGAATCTATCCGAGGATAAAAGCATTCTGCCTTATAGGAGATACGTCAGATTCATCTTTTGAGTGTGAAACACTCCCCCATCTGTGGGCTCAAAAGATCTGTGGTTGTAAAAAGTGAGCAGTTAGCAGGCACTGTAGCTGTAGAGAGAGCTGAAGTCCTGACAAGAGCTGATGCTCTCTGGCAACCACTGTTAGATGTTGAAACCTCGCAGGTACTAATTCTCTACCTGTTAGTTGAGTTTAGTTTTAGTTGAGTTCTTCAGCAAATGATCGATTGAGTTAGCAGCATCATGTTTAACAGATCCAAAAAAAAAAAAAGAAAAGAAAAGAAAAGAAAAACGGTACGGAGAATAGGAAGGATGGAAGAGAACAGGAGGAGCTGAACTGATGTAAGTTTTTACTCAGTATGCTTCACATTCATCAACTTCTAGCAAAGCTGACGTGCAGCCTGAGGCTAATGTTAGCTGAATTGGTTACACTCTCAATAGAGAACAGCAGAACAGGAATTTGGTCTTGAGCAGTGTTGTTAATGACTTTCCTGAGTGCGAGGCCCAGCAGATGAACTTCTATCAGGTGAGTACAGGTTTCTCTGTATGATGTGGGATCAGGGATTTAAATCAGCAGCAGTGTCATTGTTACCTCTTTTATGTTGGCCACTGTCATCCATATCCACTAACGCTCTCTTCGAATGCCTGTTTAAGGTTTAGCTGCTGTTTTAAAGCTGAACTGTTGAGCTCATGGTGTTTATGCCATGTTCACGTTGTATCATTTAAAGGTTCTATATAGTCTAACATCCAGAAAACCCCTGTTATTAATGACACTGGTGGGTGTTAAGTGAACTGCAGTCTGCATCCTGTTGCACTCCATAGGTAGGCATGAGTGAGCATCCTGGGCATCAGCCAAAACAGTGACATGATGATCTGACTGGGAAAAAAATTCCGCCCTGTGTGGGTAGTGCCACCAAGAGAGAAACAAGGAGCAGTCTACCCTACCCATACAGAAATGTAGTATATGACATACGTCCCTATATCAAGAGTGATAAGAGGCTATGTTATTATCACATATATATACTTCCTGTCAATCGATAAAGATTAGTCAGTTTGTAACAAAATATCTATTATGAGTTTTTATATGGTATATTCTATAACCTTATATATGTTTTTATATATGTTTTTCTTATCTATTTCTTCTTCATTTTAAACATGTCCATCTTCCCATTCTGGGAAAGTGGTGTCAGCCTTTTGCAGACGAATGTATGATCAACATATATTGACAGGCTTTTGGATGGATATATATTTATGCAATATATGTCTATAATACATGCATAAACACACATATTTGTATGGGCAAGACATATCTGTCAATATATTAAATTGTTCCAATACATAAAAGGATTCATATATAATTTTTACATACAGTGTATGTTGTCATTTTATATGTACATATATTACATTTGCGTATGGTTGTGTCACCACCAGACTGTGTGGAGTTTTGAATGGGAATAATTGAGACTGCAGACAAGAGACTGGCGGAGACATAACGGCGTGTTCACGAAAGGAATATCTCCCGGCAGCAGCGTGACGTCCTGGACTTATCCACTGAAACACACACACTCATGCACACCCTGAAGTACAGGCACACAGTGAGGGCTGGTAAAGAGACTGTGAAGGAATAAGAGACAGTAAAAATGTTATGCATTTTCTGGCAGTCCACCAGTCCACCAGGATAAATCCTGGTAGTCCTGATGACCAGTCTGACTAAACAGATTGCACTCATAAAGCACTTTTCTACCAGACACACACACTCACACACCAATGATACAACAGGGGCAATTCAGGGGTTCAGTATCTTGCCCAAAGACACATCGAAATGCAGACCAAACCCCGACCTTCCGATCAGTAGACAAACCGCTCAACCTCCTGAGCCACAACCACCAACTAAATGACATGATTGAAAGGCATCATGTTGAAAGGAGAGGTAATTAAAGTTACATCGTTATTATTGACTAGAAGCTATAATTCTATGTAGGTAGGTCTGGCTATGTGAGACTGTAGTTGAACTGTAGTTTAATAATATTATCAGCTATTTATCAGCTGACCCTAGTTTTCCTCCAACATCAGTCACTTTGGCCAGAGGGGCTTTTTGTAATTGTGTAGACATTGTGTTGGAGTCTGTTGTGCCGCGAGCCGGTCGTTTGCTGACGTTAGCTGCAGGACTCCATTTCTAAGATAACGTTAGCTAGTATTGCACATCTGTAGGGGAGTGGAAGAGATGTACTGAGTCAAGGCTGAGTCAAATCCATTCAGCTCCAGTTTTTTTTAATTACCCCTTGTCATTCTGTTTAGTAGTGTACAGCTGTACTTTGACTTATTTGTGTTATTACTCATGTTGGTGCGATTTTGACAATTTATTTTCTGGAATAGAAGTTCTGCCTTCAGTTCCACTCTCTATTAGCGTCAGTTACACGTTTCCACAGTGGAGGGAAACATTAAAATGTCCATGGAAATTACTCCAAACAGATTTGTCTCTATTTGTATGTAAAATACATTTCAACAGTAATAGCTTAGCCAAAATATGACTAAATGCATGCTTGTAATGGGGCTGCGCAGCATCAAAGAGGGCAGAATAAGTGCATTTTGGCAAAACAATGTTCTTTTGAAACATGATGTCACTTGTGAGAACACGTTTTCACAGTAAGTTTTAAAATATCCACAGAAACTTCTCAAAGTGCTACTGCAGCGTAATCCATTTGTCCTTTCGTCCGTATCCTCAGTGTGATCCATTTGTCACTGCTCAGCTAAAATATAGCTACACACACTACAGAGCTTTGCAAAGCTTTGAGGAGGGTAATTTAGCCATATTTGAGAAAACAATGACTGTTAGGAACACACTGATCATACAAATGGACATTGAAGTGGATTATTCTGCAGGAGTGGTTTGAGAAGTTCATGTCGCCTTTACCCTCCGTACAACTTGTTGCAAATTAAACCCATTGTGAGTGACAGGAATGCCAGCTGACCACCACCGTCTCTCTTCTTTGTGAAGAAGAAAACTATAAAGCTTTTCTCAGCCAGACCTCAATCCAGCAGATCAGCATTTGGGTAGAGAATTACTTCAAATTTAAACAGGATTTGAGACACTAATTTGTATCTACTGACAACACGGAGTCTAACCTCACTGTGACACATGTTCACTCTGCTTCTATTCCATGTCTGCTGGATTTGAAAATTATAGCATGTCTAGTTAAAATGTGGTGGCTCATGCTGCTAAAGCAAAGTAGCTACTTTTAAAATTGTTACTTTCCATGGCAGAACAAATCAAATCAGAGCACAAAGCTGCTTCAGAGAGTAAAAAAATAATGTTAATGTTGAAACTAAAGAAACTTTTCAGTGTGATTTGATATAGGTGGTTAGGAGGTTGCCTAAATTTAGATCATTCCATCCTACTGTTATGTATCTTTGTTAATTTATTTTGATATTGCAGAAATTTGAAATATGGAAGGTTTTGCCTAAATGCTTAAAAAAGATGTTTTATAACTGCATGGATTACCAGAATGTGCGTGATTTATTGCAATATCTGGTAAACAACTTTTCCCCTGAGAAGCAGTGGGAGTGTAAACACAACTCCCCACACACTGGATTTCACATTGTGTTCCTCCATAACTAACTATGGATTTTAGATTGGCTTAGCCTTTAAACCTGTTCGTTGTAAGGCGAACAGCGATGGCTCCCCCACTAACCATAGGATGGTAATATAAGAAAAAAAAAAAAAAAAAAACACACAAACTGGGGCTTGCAGAATATTTTTGTAAGGAGCTGAAAATTAGCTTTGTGCTCTTATCTAAGGGGATCAGCTGCTCAGATGCCGGATCTTTCCTCAGCAAATTGGCCCTCAGATATCCTCTTGGCACCATTGTCAATCCGTTGTTGTTGATCTCGACATGTTCTCTGCGTGATGCACACAGCACAATAATTCCTCTGTTTGAGGCCGTAAGAGAAACCAACACCATTAGCTCATTTTCCAGTAACTCATGTTGCCCATGTTTCTAAATCCATCTTTGATAGAGTTTGGTCACCAAAAAATGAGTTTTGCTTTCCCATGATTGGGATCTTATTAATGTGATTAGTAATAAGCCTAAATCATTTCCTTCGCCTTCAAGAGCATTAATGTCCACTTCAGAGAACTTGACTTGATTGCCCTGCTGCCAAACTTTATGATGAACAGAAGCATTACTGCATGTGGCTTATATAACCAGACTGACAGATATTCAAAATATTTTTCCAGTACCCCATTTGCTAGATGGGTCCGCTGACATATCATGAGGTCATTGCTTGGACGGGGTGACCTCGGGTGATGCGCATTGAAACAGCAAACCTTAAAAGCCAAAATATACAACTCTGAAGGTCGTTTAAGTTTTCATAGGAAATCACCAAAGAAATCAATGCAAAGGCTGTTTCAGGGTGAGAATGAACAAGGTTAGCCAAGGCTGGAGGAGAACAGTGATGCTACCTGTCAACTTTATGATGCAGTCCCACAGGGGCTGCCCACTGATGTAATGTGAATAAACAGGTGAATGACAGCAGAAAAAAAAAAAGAATGGTGTCAACTTGATCAGCTGTCCGCCGCTGTCAGAGCAAGACTTTTCGTGAAAGCTGAGGTCGCTCCACGTGTGACCTTTTGCGACTGCCAGGATGTGACTTGAGCTGCTGAGCGGAGTGGTGTGATTTGCAAAAACAAAACAAAAAAAAAAAAAGACACGCTTCCTTTTGAAGCATCAGACACAAGAACAGGCTTAAGCTTTAACTTAAAAGGTTTCTAACATGAATCCGGTTTACTTAGCAGCCCACGCAACGCTTAGTCTCTGAATGTAATTTCACCTCACAAGCCTTGAATGTTTTATACAATGGGGGCTCCATTTGTCCTCTTTGGAGGAGAAGTAGCCAGCTGTGTAGAATGTGATCAGCTTTTCTTTTTTTTTTTAACTCAATTTCAAAAGATTTTCTTTTTCAACCCTCAAACTGAGAGTTTCATTTCAAAACGTGTTGCTGTTATAATTGGTCATTTGGTGTTCTCTGTAATATTCCTCCATTATAAAACAGATAATCTTTGCATGTAGAGCTGCAGCATGCATTTTCTAATTGAATTACTGCTGTACTACCAAAAAACTGTTTTGTGTGTCCGCCAATCACTGGAGAGTCTGGACGGACAATACAGGCCTGATGAAAGATATATTCAGTAGTGCAGTTGCATTTGTGTAGTATACTTCTGTTTGGTTTCCATGGCTGTGGTTTTGTTGTTATTACTGCAGAGGGATTATTTCCTTCTACAGTTGTCTCAGTTAATTTACATACAAAAGAACTGGTCCCCAAAGAAACATCAGCAACAAGCTGTTATTATTGTACAGGCCATAACGTTAACGCTCTGTTCAGGAGCTTTGCAGCACTGAACCCTTTTCTTCTGCATATCATATACTGCCTGAGCCTCTACCTGCTGCACCACAAACAACAAAAGCTGAGAGCCAATTTCACATGTGTCTATCACAGCCTGAATGTTTCCACCAACAGCAGCTCCGCAGCTTCCCGAATTTGTATGGCATCAGGTCATGGGAAAGCAGGGAGGAGGAGAGCCCAAGGAGAGACACACCTGGGACAGACGAGGCAGAGCTCCATGTTTGTGTTTCTAGGCCAATGATGCGTGACCTCTCTTTCACACCCTGCTGATTGTTTACTGGGCCTACATGCACACACTTACACTGTGATGTTGTTGCCTGCCACATGTAGTACTTTCACTGCCCTCCAGTGGCTCTCTAATAATAGTACGACTCAGTGTCACTCACACACACACAAACATACACACACACAGACACACACACACGCACACACATAGACACACTCACTCCAGCATGCCACCGCCCTAACCAATTCCATCAGTGCTTGCTTGCACAAATGTTCCTGGAGCTGAAATGACAGGATCCACAGAGAAGATCCAATAAATGTTTACTTACTTTACTGCTATCATCATTTCAGTTTATCTCATTTGGCGTCCCCAAGGCACAACATAAATTACTTTCAATGCAATTATGGAAGTAACCAATTACAGCCCTTGTCATTTCATCGTACAGTGTACAAATAAGCAGCACAACCCTCCATTTATTACTTGAAACCGTATTTTTAAGACCCAATTGAATGTGGGGAGAGATCTCAGCAAAGCAAAACCAGATGTGGTTCGAAGGGTTTTTCTCCGAGCCAAACCGTGAGGAATGCATGACTCTGGTGAGAGGAGGAGGAGGAGGCGGAGGAGGAGGAGGGGTCGAGGGGTCGAAGGAGTTCATTATTGCGATGGGTCTACATGAAGAGCGTCTGCAGCCGTGAGGTCACTCGCCACGCCACGAATCTCACAGCCAGCAGCCGTGCTGGGGTTGGAGCTACAGCTGCAGGGTATGTGGGGTGCAACGATGATGGTGTGTGTGTGTGTGTCTGTGTGTGTCTATGTGTTGGTGGGTGGGTGGTTGGGGTGAGAGAGGGGGTGGGGGTCAGTTAGACAGCAGGGGGCGTTATTGTGTTGCCAGACTCACAGTGAGAACACAGGAGTCCTCGATCAACTCTGGCCCCTCACTCTCCCCTCTGTACCACAGCCAGATCAGATTGGGATGGAGGTTGAAAATAACACTACACGCTGGCTGAGATGACTAAGCTCTCTAGTCCTTTTAAGCTTGTTCGTTCTCATTTGGCGTCAGAATTACACTGGGATTTTCAATTTGCCTACAAAGGAATCAGACTGAATTTGCTGTCTCTGGACAAAGAACAGACAGAATCCTGAAGGAGAGGTTCTTTTGGGTCAACGTAAGCATGTCCTCTACACGTCTATAAATAGAGAAATCATCTGAAACACTGGCTGCATGTGCTGTTTCATTTAATGACTGTGGTTGTGCACACGCACACGCGCACACATGCAAACACATAAGCGACCAAAGCCAACCTATAAATGCAGCTGAGGCAGAACATTTTACTGTGTTTGCCAAAACAAGATTATCTGGTTAGAAGTTCAAATCACCAACCCAGTGATTAAAAGATCTCTTCAAAAATTTCCATCAGAGCCTGTAGCTGCCATGGATGAAAACACACAATTTGATTTCACAACTTAGTCCCTCTTTTCAGCTTTGCCTTTTGTACTCGAAGCAGTAATATGTTCATTTTCGATTTCAAATCTAAAGGTTTCACATATTCTGTTTGTGTGCTTTCTTTGTTCCAGCCTGCCACTGTTTGAAATTTAGTTGACCTTCTTATTATAGGCACATTGTATGGCACACTCTGGAGAATGTCAGGGCCCTCCCTTTCACTGATGTAAGGATTACCAGGTGTTGACCCAGAATCCATTATCTCCTATTAGAGCCTGTCTTTCTTTTCTCTTTGGAGTGATCCCGTCTGTTTGTGCACACTTAGCAGATGGTTTTTGTCAGTTCGTTGCTGAAAATCCCTCTGAATACTAAAGTTGAAATCTTTTGTGTAATAAAATATGAATTGTAATGATAATGCAGCCATTGTGCATATCTTTCTTCTTTTTCTTTTTCAAAAGAGGATAAAACTGTTTTGTGGAAACAGTGTCTTAGCTTCAGGCCACTGCTTGGCATTTTTCCATGTTCCCAGTCTGTGGTGTGCTACTGACTGGAACATGTCATAATCAATATACCAACAATAAGACGCTTATTGTTTTTGTTTGTGTTTTCTTTGTCCTTTCAACAAGCCTACTAAGTACTAGCTGTCAGCTGCTAGTGATTTAAGATGTGTGTCCCTTTACAACAGAAAACATTACTGAAGACCCATTGTAAAGAATTTGGACTGGGTTGTTCTGATTACCAGGTGGGAGACATTATGATTTTATAGACACAATGAGCCCACGAGAATGATGTTTGTGATCTTTCTGCTATTATCTTATTATTGAGCTATCTCATTTGACATGTTTTTAAGTTAATTTTATGTTTTTTATGTAATTTCTTTGTTGTAAAGCTGCATTTCTTTCATGAAAGCTGCTATACAAGTAAAGTGTATCACTATTTTCATTATTATGATGAACTGATGATGACTGGATGGCTGGTTTGTATTTAAACACGCAGTCAAAAGGACAAAGGAAATCTGCAGCCACATGCTTCAGGTCAGGAAAGAGAGTTTGCAGCTGACTCCTGTTCCTCCTCACTCAGTTACAGACTCTTCCTCCTCCCTTCTCGTGCACGTTGCCTTCCCCTCCCACGCTTCAAAACAACCCAGCATGTTCAGTTTATCTTCCACTGGCAAAAGGTAGCGACCTGCGCTAACTAGTTTCTACTCAAAAAGTGGAGGTGAGAAAACCAGGCTTTCTGAGTGGATGCTGATGTTAGTACTGACCCCAACTAGACGTGACTTATTAATCACTAATGTTATTTCACCACCTGCTGAGTCATCAGCAGCTCCCCACACACTGCTCTTGTCGTCCCACATTGTTACAAAGGAGTGTGGCTAGCTAACATTAGCTGTTTTAGCTCTTTAATGGCTCCATTTGTGTTGCTCGCTAATGACCAGACTCTCGTTCACAGTATATAAAGATGGCCGCTCCCCCACCTGTCACTCAAAGTGGCACACCTTCAACCCCCCCCCCCCCCCAGGAAAGGCAGTTTTTCACACTTTTTTCATTATTGAGCCCCGGACGTTGCCACTTTCTCTCAACCAGCACTCACTGAAATTAGTAGTCCTGTAACAAAAAAAACGTCATCACTCTGTACACTATCCAGTGATCCGAATCAAGGCTCGGGCCAATGTATGGAGCCACACAAGGGAGTGCTCAAATAAATCACAGATGTGGTTCAGCAACAGTTAATAATATCAGACCCTGCAGCTGGTTAACTTCCCGTGTGGCCGGTGGATATATTTGGTAGATATTCCAAACTATTTTTAGTGCCAGCCCACACAGATATCGCACCAATCAGATTACCAGTACTGAACCAAAAATACATGCCTCCTACAGAAGAGTAATTTAGGGGGCACAGATACAACAAAAACTTCTCATTTCTGGTACCTAAACCAAAACAAACCACTGAGGTAATATGTACAGATTTATCTAGTAACTGTTTATCAGGTTGCTTGTTATTTGATAGAGTTAAAAAAAAAAAAAAAAAAAGTTTCCCGTTGTCTTTGAGTTTTCTTGGATTTGAAAACTTGCCCCAAATGTCTGATATTGTGCGACGCTGACTTTAATGTGAACCTCATCTTAGAGCCAGTCAAATCTGGTGCAGTTTCACCCCTTAAAAAAAATGTTTCTTTCTGCACCTGGTGTCTGTCAAGCGAAGCCATTACAAAAGGCCAGTTGAGGCGTATCCTTTAAGAGGGTCATGTGTTCAGACTTCCTTTCACTTTTTCTCCCCTTGAACTTCTGAGGGGATGTGCGTGATCTTAAATGCCTCAGCTTGTGAGAGGGCGTCCTCCCGTTGCACCAATTCAGCAGAGCATTCAGGAAAAAATCTGTTTTTTTTCCCCCGTTGTGTGTGTTCATTGCTGTTTGCCTTTAACTTTGACTTAAAATGCTGTTTGAGGAGTCCACAGAGAGCTGAACGGTCCGCTCATCACACATGTTCAAAGCCAGTTCTTTTGTTTTGACACAGCAGCTGATCTGTGCTTGTAGAAATACACTAAAACAACAGGAGATGATATAAAATCAGACGAGCCGACTTCCGGACTCTTTCTTGTTCTGTCACACAATCTCCTCTTGCATCTGTCTCCACCTATACTTAGTTTATTATGTGTGTGTAACCTTTCAAAATAATTGCCCTGACACAAGCGCGAACAACCTGAATATTTCCTAACGAGACGCTAATGAGATGAGGTCATACCAACACTGATCCCTGTGTCTGTCTCCCTTTTTCCCCTTTAAGCTAATTGTTGTAATAGTTATCGTCATTATCATCCTCATTATCCCAATCAGCGCTTGTAATCGCCACCACTGCCATCGTCGCCACCTCTGTCGCCACAGCCTAATTATCATCATATCTGTAATCGTCATCACCCCCATCATTACCATCATCAGTACCTTCCCAAAAACAAAGCTGAATTATCAGTCAAGTTACAGAAGAGTTTGCTTATAATTTTGGCTGTTTTTAAGCTGCGACTCGCATCGATGGTCTTGAAGCCAGTCTTGCAATCAACATTCAAAGTTGCAAAAGTAAATAGAAGATAATGTTCTGCCATCACCGTTGCTGATGGGGAAGGTTTCCCTGTTGTTTAACTGTGCAGAACTGATTTTAATTTGAAGAAACAACAAACGGCTGGCTCGACGCCAGCGGAGGCTTTTATTTCGCGAGCCTCCTCCTCATCATCATCTGAGAGGCTGTTTGTCAAGTAACCCAGCCCAGATAAGATTGAGGAGAGTCTTTGTTGACTCCAATTTGACTCATGAAGCGGCTGTTCCCTTTTAAAACACATTGTCTTCTCACTTGACATTTCTCAATTGTGTTCGGGGGAGAGGCGGGGGGGGGATCACTTATATTGTTTTTATAGCAGCCCCGCAGCGAGAGGGAGTTCTGCAGCAACTGTGTCTTTACCTCCACTTATGATTCCTCCTACTGCTGTTCAGACATGTTGCCATTTTCTGCCTCCAAACTGGATGTGTGCATTAGGAGATTCCAGCATTCCTCACAATCCTCCCCTTTCTCTCCTCCTCCTCCACTTTTATGGAATCCGCCTTCCTGTTCTCTGTGTTTTCCAGCCCAGACTCAGGTCAGAGAGATGGATGTTGCGTAATGAGTGTAATTGCGCTAATCCTTCCGTTTTCACAGCACTTTAATTTGTTCATGCTGTTACCTAATCTTTATTGGGCCATAATTTGTATTCTGTATATGATTACATTTCCTGTTCCAGTGGTTTGGCAATTATGGGGCGCGCGCTCTCACGCTGGCTTGTGCAACACTTGTTGTTGTTGTTACTTCGACCGACTTGTAAATAACAACATGAAGGCAAGACCTGTGCGGAGAATTCGTGTTAACAAGAAAAAGTGGCTCGTCCAGATGTTCCCTGTTACGTTCAAAGTTTGCTAGCCGGCTGCTAACCTACACTGACATGACTTAGACGTTTAATTGAGTCATGACGTTCAATTATTTGGTGCCTGCTTGTCTCAGACTCTCAAACATTTTGCTGATTTTTCATTTACAACATTCAACAGTCCAGCAGAGGGAATATTAGGTATGTAATTTAGTGGTTTGTGGACTTCTCCTGGGCTGTGCCGTGTGATGTCTGCAATGTCGGGGAGAATGCTTTTAGGTCAGTAGCTGTTTATTTTGAGAGCTTTCAGGAGGGGGAGAAAACAAGCTCTGTCACAATCACAGCACATTTGCTGATAAGCTCCACTTTACAGTGTGTCTTCTCCTTTTTCACCCTCCTGCATCTGATAGGAGACTCAGATGTGTAAGCCATGCCTGGATGGTGTCAGTCCCATGCTGTTTTGAGTATGCGTGATGCAAAAAGACGTCTTGACGCCCCAGGGGCAGAAGTATTTGCAGCACAAGTAGCAGCAACAACATGACTCCTGTAGGATATAGCTTTGGTTACCGCCCGCCGTAGTCAATACCCCGGCTGCAACATTTGAGGGAGCAGAGCAGAGGCGAGGGTGTAGTGGATGCCCTGTTAGACTCATTATCATCAGAGGCACATTTTTCCCCAGCCACACTGGCTTCTGGACCGCAAATCTACTCCATCTGATTCTCTGACTCCTCATTTCCCCGCTGATTCTGAGAGGAAAGTCCCTCCACCACTATCTGCAGGGTCTAATTTAGCTGTCTTTACTCTGTCCAATCTCTTCTCTCATGAGAGCGGCTCAGCCCAGGTGGCTGGAGCCTGATGTAGGAACCAACTTGACCTGGATGTTCATGTACAAGCCTTGGTGAAGTAACAGCAGCAAATCTTCTTTGATTAAGCCTCTCAGAGTAAAAGCCCTACAAAGAGGTTCTACTAAATGCGGCTGTTCAGCTCATGAAGAATGCTTGTTTTTCTCAAATTTGCATTCATATATGAAATACATGTAAACGCAGATTAAGGCCAGCCTCCTAATACAGCTTATTTTATTACAAAATACTGTATGTACTAAACACAGCAGACCCTGTCCACTTCCTAATGGCAGTCTGAGCTATAGGTCAAAATAAGTCAGCAAGGACACAGGCCAGGTGGCATCTGAGAAAGAACAGCAGCGTTGTCGCCCTTCGGAGATTAGACAAGTAAGCATGACAGAATGAATCAACGCTGACAGAGTCCCCAAAGTCAAGGACAGAGGAATTTTGGAACCAATCTCTCTGGCTCTTTTCTGCTCCTGCTGCCTCCGACTCATCAGCGCCATGACCTGCAGTGAAACGTGTCAGGTCAGACTAACCCAAAGAGACATTTTTGGGCCACGGTCACTACATCTCCGCAGTTTCTCAGGTCATTTCAGTCATCGTTATACTCCCAGTAACTGACCCACAGTGCAGCCGAATACAGAATGACATTTCCACACGCGACCACAAAATAACAGAAAAGCAGTTTGCATTAGTGTTTTACCACTTTGATGTCTGAGAGGACAAAAACCAGTGTTTGCCCTGACAACTTGAGTATTGTGCCAGAACAGAGGGGAAAAGAGCTATTGTCTATCATGGTTAAGAGCTCTTAAAACAATGCACAAGTACGATCTATAAAGCAGTTTGTCAGACTGAGAAAGGCTGCACGCAAAACAGAGAAGAAAGGAATCTCATTCCTGAAGTAAAGTAACACCTTTATTCTCGGGACAGGAGCCGGACTCTTAGCACATGCTGTAAATATGTTTAATTCACCAGCTGTCGTCCCTGCTCAGTCTGCTTCAGTTCACCGTGTGTGTATTCCACCATCCTCCAGAGACCAAAACGATCCAAAGAAATGTACAAACTTTGTACCTTATCACAGACCTCCTCTCCTTCACACTGTGCTTTGATCAATGCTGGCCTCGTCTTTAACCACTGTCAGGCTAGTAGTAACATTAGATTGATTATCCGCTCCATCGTCAGAGCAGGAAGACAGGAAGTAAGATGTTCGATGAAGACAGGATGCAATTAAAACTTTTCTTATGTCAGGAACACAGTGCCTGTGTTGCCTGTGCGTGGTGGCTGCATCGCTGAACAGCTGAACCCCACGCACGAGTTCACAGCTCTATCTTTCTACGTAGAGTTTGCAGATTATTTGAATATTGGTTTTTTGACAGAAAACATCACTAAAATGCCACTGTCTCCACATGCAACAGCTAAAATGGTTGAAAAATATATTTTTACTATTTTTTCATGTCTGTACGGTGTCTGGATGGTGTCAATTTTATGTAATGTTGCTGGCATGACGTTAAAGTCACAATCAACAGGTCTTATTCCAGTCTATTTCTGCTGGGATTGACAGCACCATGTAGAATCACTAGCTCGTGTGACGCAGCCGCGCAGCATGAGCCACGTGTCATGCAGGCAGTGTGTCCACTCTAACCCGGTACCGTGGGTGTCCAAATGAAAACCAAGACGCTCTGCAGCCGCCACGCGCAAGCCACGCATCCGGCACGTTCCCAGCCTTACTCTATCGTTCGCCAGTGAGATTTAAAGAAATTTAGCATTACACTTACAATGTACACTATATCACTCAGTCAGTGTCAGTCAGGGCCAAAAAGTAGCTCAGTATGGGCCCTCACTGAACGTGCTGCCCCTGCTCTGCGTTTATACCTTCAGTGCTCAGTTTTTTTGACTTGTCTTGATTGGAAGCTGAAGTGTGATCAGAATGATGAGTTCAGAGCTGTACATGCAGCCAGCAGTCAGATATGGCTGATGGAAGCCTGCGAGTGTTGATGCTAAACAGGAGCAGATGCAGAGGAGCTGACACAGGAAGCAGAGTCATACTGGTGTAAAGCCCAAGGGGATCACATCACCTTGCACCAGTAACACTGCCTGGGTAGTGTTAACACCCTCAGCATCTGGCCTACAATGTTTCACACTCACACAAGGACGGTTGGCTCATTTTTGATACCCTGCTCAAAACAGATCAAAGAAACTCTAACATACAGACACGAGCCCTGTCCCTGTTCCGTGGAATTATTTGAAGCTTCTGCTAGAATTCATCTGGAACTACAGACAAGGTAAACCTGCAGAAGTGCAGGTTATTGACAGTTACCTGCATCGTGACCAAGACGTTTTCAGGTGAACTGAATTCATGAACTCAATTTCAGATTCAAATGGCTCATTTTTTTACATTTATATGAAGGAGTGTTGATGTAATGATGAGAACATGCAGGTTATTTAGAAACTGATGTGTTGGTGTGATTATGTCATTTAGATTTTCATAATAAAGTATACCTATACAAACCCTTGATAAACTATACAACAAAATAGAAGTTTGTACACAAAAAAGAACCAACCCATTTTTTAAATATTTCATTTTTCACATTTATTTTAATGTTTTTACGAACAAACACGAAATACCAATAAACACAAAATTCCCTGTCCCAAAGAGGTCTTTTATTTTGGTGTCAGTGATGTTCTTATATACTCTAAATGAGGTTTCAGAAAGCTGTTTTATTCTTTTCTTAAACTATATGTGTCTTTTCAGGAGGAAAACAACTGACAACCATCTATCAATGAGAAGAGGGGAATCAGATTTCCATGTTTCCACATTTCCTGGCCACACAGAGTAATTTGCATAAATCAGAATTAGGGAATATGTTGAGGATTTGTTGGCATTTGTGAAATTCTCCAGTAAGTAGAACTAACTCAAATTTAGAGCTACTGTGAGCTCAAAGTTATTCACCTTTATTTATTCGGCTGTATCCTATTGAGATAGAAATTTTATTTTCAAGAGAGAACTGAATGTACATTAAAACAAACAAACAAACAAAAAGAAATCATGAGCGGATAGACCACAAAGAATTTACAATACAATTTAAATAACAAAAAAGGAATAAAAAATAACACACAAGTAAAATTTAAAAAATGATTAAAACACAGCCATTTATCCAGTGGGGAAAAAAGCTAAGTTAAAACAATTGCATTCTGTTTTGGGAAGGTTAAAAATCTTGTTTCTGAAATATGGATTAACTTATTCCAAGTGTCTGGAGCATTATATCCAATTGCGGTCTTTCAAAATTCAGAATTAACTTTGCTTTAGGTACACTGAATGTTAGCCAGTCATGTGACAGAGTGGGTGTGAGTTTTGTGCGTACCAACTGATCTGACATCAACTCAAACATTCTGATTTTAGAGGACCAATACAGCCAGAACACGTTACATTTAATTTGACATTAAAACTGGAATTTGCCATTTGAACACTAAACCTTATAAAATGATAAACTGCAGAATTCACATCAGACATGAAACATTACTAAAATTATTTTGAGAGATTTTAGTAATGCTTAATTTTCATTGAAAGTTTATGATTATCATTGTCACATATTCTATAGTGATGCCAAGTGTGGATAATGATAATAATAATAATAATGATAATGATGGAAAACAGAAAATGAGACTCAGATCAATGTATCCAGTCTGGTGCTTGCTGGGAGGGTTTCCAACACACATACCTCATGTAAATGCCATCACACGGTCACCTCTCAGCCAATCATATCAGCGCGGACCATGATTTGCAGTTGATTTTAATCCTTCATTGTTTACTGTTTAGTTGCTTCTCCCGTGCCTTTGTCCACACTTCACTATGTCTCTTTGCGTGTTACTGTCAACTACTGTCGGTCAGTAGAACAATGTGAACCTCTTGGCTTCACCCGCAGGCTTGATGCAAGCAAAACAGAGACCCTCTCATGAAAACTTTGCTTCATAGTACTACTAGTGGTAAAAAAAAAAAAATAAAAATCCTGAGAGTACCTTTCAGTCCATAACAAACAGAGCAAACACTTCAAGAGCCTGAAATGAGAGGATATAAGTAAATGTTAGAGGGGAACAAAAACAAAGAAGTGGACCTAACTCATACATTTCACATAAATGAAAAAAGATTTTCTTTGCTCTTTGACATATAGGTTTCCACAAGAGCTTTTCCATAATTATAAAGATTTAATTCCTCTCACTACACCCTCCTGGCTCCAAGCCCTAAACTTTGCAGGCAAATGGAAGTTAATGTCGAGAGAAATGACTTCACTCCTCAGACTGAAGAGAAGAAGTGAGGTCTGATCAAGGGGAAGCACTTCAAAAAAAAAAAAAAAACCCTGTCCCATAAAGAAAAGACAACTTCAAGTCCAACCCTTTTCATGGCTCACAATGGATGTTCTATTTTAGCTCTGTCAAAGAGTCAAATGAAACACTTTTGGACAAGGCAGTAGAGAACATCTGCTAGAGATTACTCCTTCAGGGTGTTGATCATGAGTAGCTTTCTTCAAATCAAGACAGTGATCAAAAGTAGTCCTGATACCCATGTGTCTATATTTAACACAGACAGTCTACTGTGGCTTTTGCTGCTATATTTTATGTCCTAATTTCAGACTGTTTTTGTGTAGTTGGACTAAAGTGTATTAGTGATTGAGTTAAAGATTTATTTTCAGATTTGGGAAAGGTTACACCCTAATCTCACACTGAAATGTGAATGCATGGATGCTCCAGTGCTCACAGGTATAATACAACTGTACTCATATGAACAGACCAATACATTCTCCTCAAAGACCCTCGGTCACTGAAGGACAAGATTTGACATTCTAATAGAGGAAGATGTGACAGTGACTTATTCTCCTACTTATTACCGTCACCAGTATAGCTACGGTATGTCAGTGTATATGGCTTTTGCCCAGTTTTACTGCTGTCGTCAACCACTTCACCAACCAAACCCTCCATCTCTTGCTACATCTGTTTCCCATCTTCCCTGCTTCCTCTCTTCTGACACAGGAGATTGTTCGCGTTTGTGATGTAAACTACATACTGTGAGTGTTATGGATTTTGAGAAGGGGACTGGGTGGGGAAGGTTGGAAATAAAAAATGAAGAAGAATCTTACTTGAAACCTATGTGAAAAGACCGTGTTGAGGATGTGATCATGTTTTCTGATAATGTCAAATTATTAAGTTGTGTTTCTGAAACTGCTGTCTGTAAGGCATTGTTAGCCATGATGGCGGTGTCCACCACGTTTGTCCAGACTGAAATATCTCAACAGCTATTATGTGGTTTGCCTTTAAAGTTTATGGAAACATTCATGGTCCACAGAGGATGAATCCTCATGACTCTGCTGAGCCAGAACCTTTTCATTTAGCAACACCAGGAGGTCAAAGTTTTTACTGTGAATTCTACTGTGAAATGCCATAAGTCAACATCTATGAGTTGGATTGACACATTTTATAGGCCTACAGGTATTACTGGTTCCCAGATGATGAATCCTAATGACTTTAATAATCCCCTGACTTTTACTAAGCAGTGCCAGCATAAGAATTGTGGTTTTGAGTGAAATGTCAACTATTGCATTGATTTATAGGCAAATACCTGCAAAACTAATGGCATTGTCATCAGCTGTACTCTGTGTTTAGTGCTAATTAGTGAATGTTAGCATGTTAATGCACCAAAGGTGGTAAACATGGTAGACCTTGGGAATGAGAAAATGAAAAAAAAAAATCATCCTTATTTTCTGAATGTCATATAACAGAGCTGTGATGTGCAGTGGACACATGAATAAAACTTAAGCACAATTTGTGTATGATGTATTCATAACCTTGAACAACTCAGTCTGTTTTCAGAAAAAAAAAAAAAAACGAGACCCTGTTGATGATAGTCGAAGCTTGATGAAGGAGGTGAGAGCTTTGTGGAGAGAGTGGTGGTGGCCCCTGCAATTTTACAAGGAAGCAAACACATCCTTTTCCATAACTGTTATCACTGCTAGAAAGTACAGCTGGGTTTGAAGTCAAAATTCAAACAAACACTCCCTGTTTTTTTGTTTTTTCGTGTGTGTGAGTGGAGCAGCTCCAGGTTTTGTCTCACAGATAACAGGCTTGGTTTTTCTGGTTTCTAATTTTTGGAGAGTTGTTCATTTTGGAAAGTATTGAAACAAAAAAAAGGAGGTTGGAAAAGCAAGCACAAATGTAAATTCTGCTTCAGAATGGCTCTGAGCACAGTATGGGATATAATACAAATGCCAGGACTTTATATGCAAATGTTAAATTGCTATTACATTGTAAAGGGCATGTAATCAGCAGGAAAACACATTTCTGCTGTAGTTCACAGCTACAGCTTCATCATAAATGTCCATAATGTTGAAGAGGCAATCTTGTGTGGCACACAGTCAAGTCGACAGCAAACACTTCCACTGTAAATCTGAATCTCCTCCAGCCCACATTTTATTTCATGACAAGGCCAACGAAATAGGGCAGTGACACTGAACATTATTCATCATTCATATCAGTGACACTTCTGTGGAGCAGAAATGTCTCATTAGACAGGTCAGGACCTGACTGATGGCTTCTTGTTTCCCAGATCTCTCCTACCTGACAAGCAGCGCTCAGACAGCAGGAGCAGACGTGCCTCAGTTGTCCCGCATGCATCCCTGCATCTGTGTGTGGATAGCGTACAGGCAGCACACAGATAAGCCATTTGATTTTCTGGCCTGGGAACAAGAGAGTGTTGATGTTTCTCAAAAACCCTGCTATGATAAAGACACGTGATAATAAGGAGCAGCCACATTTTTTTTAAAACCCCTCTCCAGCATGCTGTTTTCTCCTGAGCTTGATGTTTAATATGTCATCCTCAGGGTTAGATTTTACATAACCCTGTGAACTGATTTAGATCTAGAGGGGAAATTAGCTTTTGACATGAAAGCCATCTCCAGGGTGTGTAAATAGCACCCAGAGCTCAAGGATATAAATATGTATCTCCTTCCATTCAAGTTCTAATGTGAGGCTGTTCGGCTAGAGAGGGGGTCTCAATTTGAAGTGGAAAAAAGTCTTCAATATGAGATTCAGCAGAATACGGTATCTCTGGAAATTATGAGAGAATTAAACTGTGACAAGACTGAGAGTCTAGAGCCATGCTGCCAACTCTGTGAGGCTGCACTAACACAGAGCAGTGCTTTGAGCTAAATGCTAACGTCAGCAAGCTGCTATTGCTCTCACATTGACAATGCTAATATGATGTTTAACAGGTTTAATGTTCACCACGCTCAGCATCTTATTGAAAGGGCTATTTTTTACGTTTTCTCTAGATGATCAGCACCTGCGCATTTGTTTGGTTTTCTTGTGTTCTTTATATGTAGTTGTTCTCTTTGAAGCTGCACAGTTATTTTATAGTATCACAATATTTTAATCATCTCTTTTGTCATTGCATGTTCCCATCCATCATTTCCAACTTGGCAACAGGTTAAAATGTCTCTCTGCTGTGTTATTTGACTCAAGTCCCCTGGCAGTTGCCCTCAGCAGGGCTAGGTGAGGTAAGCTTTGAAATAAGCTTTGCAAAGAGGAATGTTTTGTTTGAACATCACTTGTACATCATCTACAAACCCAGCAGCATGCCAGGCAATAGGTCAGAGCGTCAGGGAAGAAAACCAACAGGGGAAGCCTCAGATGTGACTTTGATACACTGTAAGAGCGCAGCACGAGCAGAAGAATGCTCTCCTCAGAGCTGATATCCCATTTCCACATAATCTAAGCCTGTTAGTGGGGGTCCTGCAGCTCTTGACCAGACTTCCTCAGGACAACAGAGAGCTTTACTGACCCATCCATCAGTCCTGTTTACATTCCCTCTTGTAAACTCTCAACCAGCTCTGTCTCTAACTGCCCAGCTCTCCTTTGAATTCCCTGTGATGATGGCACCCAACCCCAACCTCCGCCCCAGCTCCTTGTTTATGTATTCCATAGTTGTTCCAGATGTTGGAAATGATTGAGAGTCAGTGTTCTGAGAAATCGCTTGCAGCTCAGTTATGTGGGGAGCTTTCATCAATGACACAGATCATTACAATTTCAGTGTGCTACTGTGTCACTGGTAGGAGTGGATCCTGTCGTCTAAAAAGGCAAAAAAAAAAAAAAAAAAAAAGTTAAATTAAATAATGATGATGGATAAGGATATATCACACAGATTCCCCCTGCTGCAAATAAGCCCCTCATGGTATTTATGATTGTGAGAAGTCGAATGTGACTGTCTAGGGTAATCCTTTCAGTATCAGTTCATTTTGACCACATCAGAGCAGCTAGGAGATGAGCTAAAAGATATGCTGTCCCCTTGGTTGTGTTCTGAAGGCAGATAATTAAGACCAAAGAGACGACAGTGTTACTCAAAGGCACAGACACCCTATTCTCCTGTCACCTTAGGGGGCACAAGAAACCCAGCATGGCTCAGCCCAAGTACGAGACAGGGTGAAAATTGAAGGAAGAGTGGAAAATGAGGGGAAAGGGCTTTCAAACAGCAGCCTGGCTTTACCTTAACTCAATCTTCACAAGGCAAGGTTAAAAAAAGAGAAGCTCACAGCTTGTCACGGACACCAGTAACAATTCAACCCACACTGCCAATGAAATACAGGCCAGAGCAATTTTTTTTTAACTCGTTTTAGTTGCAGTCTTGCCAGTCCCAATTGCATAGAGGCAGTCTGATAAACACAATACCTCTACTGAGACTCTGTTCCTCTACTTACAGAAATCGATACCCCAAAGAAGGAGCCACGGTTAAATGGGCACCGAAGCAACATCAAAAAAAAGTAATGCCCGATGCATCATTTTCACTGCTGCTATTTCTAGTTCACGGTACCTGTGTTCGCTAAACAGCGTTGCTTCTCTGTAACTCTACTCTATTTCTCTTAATGTGACCCAAAGGCACATTAGCTTTCATCAATCAGATACACCCACAAAAAAAGCACAACATCTAAGCAACCTTACCTCTGAGCCGGGGAGGTATTGCTAATGGACCAAAGCCATTTAAAGATAGTCTCGCTTCGTACCTTCATTTCTCAGCTGCACTGCACGCTTCAATTAATAGATAGGAACACACTGAGGAGAAGGCAAGGGCTTCTTTCTAAAGTAATAAGATAGAAGTTTACTTTCGAGCATCTCCAGGTATAACATAGTACAAGTGTTATTAACTTTATCTTTCTGTTGTTTAAAAGGCAGGGTATGATTGGGAATCTGGAAAAAAAGGCTTCATGTTCCAGTGTAGCAACCGCTAGAACAGCTATAACACGCTAATGTTAGCGCCTGGTTCGCCTGTTTTCCATTATGCTCTATTTTTCTGAAAACCCATCCAACCATCTGCGCTTCCAACTCTTCACAACTAGCATACTAAAATGTGTATTTGCATCAAACCAAAGCAGCTATGGGATGTGAGTGGAAATTAATAAGCATTCATGTGTTGCTCAAAAATAGCAACATGTGTGACAGCAGAAGACAATGCTTTTTTGTTTTAATGCTAAAATTCCACGACAACTTCAGTTCAAAAACACAGAACAAACATTTTAACCATTGCTGTTGAAATTAAATTACATGTTGCCTGATTTGTCCTGTCCTGCACTCATCCTCCAATTCCACTGGCAACCAAAAGCTGTATTTAGTGAATAATAGTAATTAATTTAGATAAGTTAGATAGATAGCATTCTATGCTACGATAGGAACAATTAATTATTGTATGGCTGTTACGGTGTTTGCCTTTAAGATAAATGAGGGGTTGTCTAAAAACTGTCAGCTTACGACACAAAAAAAAAAAAAGCAATTTGGCCTTTCGGAGAGTGTCTAGCATCTGTGTGGCATTTAAAAGGCACCAGACACATGTCTGTTTAAGACACAGATAATGGCAATCAGACCACCAGGGCAGGGACACGCTCTGAGTGCTGATTTGGTTGATGTCAGTCAGAAGGGATCTGTTCCTGTCTCCAGTCCAGTTGCCATCGTTAAGTAAAGCAGTCGCTTCCAGTTGGAGGGTTTGTGACCTTTCATCTATCAAATGTTCATAAATGTAGAAATCTGGTAAAACTCCTATCATCTTGAAGATGAATCAGTATTACCATAATGCGAGATACACTGGGAATTTTCATATTGAATATTAAGGGAGACTTATTTTAGGGAGCCCATTTTTCAAGCACTGTATAAGCCCACTATTTCACCCGAGACAACTTATCATATTTATTATGACTTTGGCTCTAATTAATCCTGCAGCCACCAAGTGTGGTAGTATTAGTGGTTGAAATATGACCTATTTTCTGCCTCAAAGTCCAGCCTCTAACTGAGACATTCTTTAGATAAATAGCTTTTCAAAGAAAGCTCCCCTTTTTTGCGGTACATGCAGCAGCTCCTTTTTTTTCCCTCCTCTCTGTGACAACTTTGATGGTCAATTATATTTAATAAACAGTTAGGGCGCAGAAATAAATCAGTTTCAGGAGGGTCTAATCCTCCTTCTCAAGCAGACTGTGAAGCCACAAGTCCTGAAGAAATGTTTGAAAATGAACTGTAATGGAACACATATGTCATGCTGCAGAGGTCCCTGGGAGCCCCAAATCCTATACTGCTCACTGCCGGCTCCTTCAGCGAGGAGCTAACACGTGTGACATGCGAGGCAAAGATGCTGTTCTTCATCTGCTTCGTGTATTTTTCTAGTGGATTTGTGGATGGTATTTTGAACCAATGTCATGTGTTCATCAAGACCCTTTTAATTATGCTATCACCCAGGGCTTTAGCACATGACAGGGCCTGCATTTCAGCAGCAGATGCCCAGCTCCACACGTGTGGTTGGGATAGTTTACAAACTCTTGGGCTGGAGGTTTGGTGCTTTCACCAGTCTGGTTAACCCTGGGTACATCTGAGAGACACTCCAGACGCTGTTGGTGAAAGTACACATACACAAACAAGTCATTTCTGAGAATACGCCATTTACAAATCTCTTTTTCGGAAAGTCCTGTAGCCTCCTTTGTAATGGATTGTGTGCACGTATGCTCCGTCATCAGCAGCTCTAAGATGGTTACAAATGTTTGCCCTTTTCAACCTTCGCACTCAATGACACTTTTATTTATTCATTAGCTCTTTAACCAGCTCATTGAAAAACCGTCTTGGTTACTAAGCATCTTAGGGAAAGTGAAGCTGGTCCATCTGAAATGTGGCACCAGCGACTATTGATTTGTGCGTCTGTTTTGGAGAGTTGATTGTCCATTGCTAAGCAACAGTGGACAGTCAGTGCCATTCCAGAAGGTTAATGATGAGGCTGTGACCACGGGGACTCCACATCTTTCCTGCACGTCCTCCGTGGTTTAATGCTGAAGTGGGAGGGTGGGCTGCCAAATCTGAAAAACTAATTGCAGGGCAACATCTATGCTGAAGAATAGTTCACTCGGCAGGAATCCCACTTTTCCTCTCCTCTTCACTGCTTGCTTCAAGAATTGATGCGTGACTGAAGAACTGTGAAAACAGTTAATTTTTTGATTTTGTATGGTGTTACATGCTTCTGTGAAACTCAAGTTGATATTTAAATTGAATGGGATTATTGAAAGGAGCTGATTTGTGGGAGACAACCAGTTCCTTCACAGTGAGTTGTTCCACGGACTGATAATGTATGACCTTATTTCGTAATTTGTTTTCTGCAGGCATGTTCAACGTGTACCAATTTACTATTAATAAAATCTCATGTGTCCCTGGAAATGTGTAAATAGTCTTTATGACCTAATTAGGTTTCCACCATGTAAATTCTCTCTGTTGTGAGAAAATACTGATTTGCATCCTGCAGGTATATTAGGCAATCTGCCAATCCTCCAGGGAGCAGAGTGTGTTTAAGTCAGGTTTACATTAACTAATATAATGAAGCTTGTGAATGCGGCCTTCAGCTCTGAGCTGAGCTGAACTTTCGCTCCACAGGAATCAGTCATCTGACTGGAAAAATCATCATCTGTTGGGTCTGGCGTTGATAACACAAACATCATACGATATCTCACTTTGGTTGCTTAATTTTGGTCAGCTCTATTATTATTGACACACTCAAAGAAAGTGGATTATTTTATCCATTTGATGATGATTTGCTTTTCTATCAAAGAGGCAGAAATGTTTATCTGAATAACATAAACGCTGGAGAGGCTGTGGTGGAACAATCATGGCCACAGTATGTGATGAGTAACATTAGATCTGCTGTGAAAGTCATTTTCTGAGTGTGAGTCAGATCAACTCCTTTTTCACCTTTTAAACCTCATGAGGGTGGAGACCTGCAAATGATCATGTTCAGCAACATGTGATGCTATATTTGTGCAACATTTTCATTTATTATGTGGATTTACTGTATATTCATACGGTTATTTCACCAACTTTATACTGCACTTCCAAACAATGGAGGAACTTAACTGTAGTTAAAGGCAGTCGGGCTTTATGCTAATTACCAGTTTAGTTTAGCTAAACATGAAGCACAGCTGAGGCTGACGGGAATATCTCCACATTTGCAAATATTTGGTCATAAGCTGACAAACTGAAGGACCAACAAAGTTTCAGTTCAGCCAGAGGGAAACCAGAATTTCTGGACCAAATTTCAAGGCCACCCATCCTATAGTAGTCAAGACGTTTCACTCAGAACCACAAATTACAGCCTCATGGTGGCACTAGATGAAATGCCATTGGCTCAACAAAGAGAGTAGGTTTCATCTTCTGGGGACCATGAATTTCTGTACACAAGTTCATGGAAAACCATCCATTGGTTGTTGAGATATTTCAACCTGGTGGACTTACCAACAGACTATCAAGCCAACACCATCCATAGGGTAATGTTGCACAAGCATGGCTAAACAAGACTGGTCTAATTCCTAACAGCAGAGGTCGACAGGGTCTGGTCCCTAATATGGGTCAGAAGCCAAAAAGCTGAATCCTACAATTGCCATAATGTCTTTTAAACTTCACACTTCCAGTTTGTAACTTTTGTGATAGATTGTCAGTCTCCAAACTGAGATCATTCTGATGGCATCACCACAACATTATCTGGGTTATTTTCTCTGACTCAGCACAAAGCCATAATAGGTAAGTCTTGCCACTAGACAATCATCTTGGCAACGCAATTAGGCAGTCAGCTATACAACATCGGACTTCTAATTAAATGATTAGGGAGAACCATAACTTCACTTTCAATGGTCACCAGGGAAAAAAACTGCATGTATAGAGTGAACGGTCAAACCTCTTAAAACAGCTTGAGATGTTTGGTGCCTTTGCTCCAAAAAAAAGGTTAACACTTTTTTCCACAGGTTCCACTATGCATACGCAAGGTTTCACGGCACCAACTTCTTTTGCAGCTCAATCCTGAGTGTCATGATGTGACACCACCTGCTGCTTCCTACGATCTCGACTGTGCAATTGTGTCAGCACAAGAACACAGTTATATTGGCTATGATAAAGCAGACAACTGGCTGTTCAGGGAGACAGGTGGGACATGGGTCATACAACCACTACCTTTGACAATATGGACTATTCAATCCAGGATTCTTTAAGTGGTCTGTCTTCTCCCTTTTAATGTGTCTGCAGGGTGAGTAGTGCTTCCAATGATGAGTGAATGGATTATGATGTGTAAAATCAGTAGACTGGTCCTTAAAGCTTTAGTTTCAGTCTGCTGACTTTATCTTATTCATGTTGGTCCCATAACTCATTATAAAGTCAAAAAAATATAATTTGTTGAGAGTCTAACTCATCAGCCATTAAATTGCTCACTCACAATGATTTAACTATGTGAATTTTTTCCATATTATATTGGCCAGAAACATTGAATTTACCACAGATGTTATGATTTATGAGCACAGCAGTGGTTCTCTGCTACGACACTCAAAGAACAAAGTCAACGAATTTAAGCAGATTTGTAAGTAGGACTGGGAAGCTGTTCTACTTTGTAAAAACTTGTTTTATGTCAAAGTGATACCTTTCTTGTGGTTTCGCTGTGTTCTCACGAGCAAAGATGTTGACACAATTCTTTATAACAAAAGCGCTTGTCTGGCCACAACACTGAGAGGCATGACATCATGGGCTATCTTAAAGCCATGCTGGAGAACGTCCAGATAAAAGTGGCAGGATATGCAAGCTATTTAAGCCCCATCTGGTGTGAGGATAGCGTATGCAGCCCCAGAGCTTTATTATATGTGGCATGAAAGGATTACAGCACAACGCCTTATTTAGTCTTCCTTGAAGATCACAGATTTGGACCTGCTGCAGAGTCAACATCTGACCTGGAGGGCACTGGGGCAGCCAGATGGGCAGCTCACACGGACCAGAAGACATATCATTGCTGCGTATAAAACTGCCAATTCCAAGCTTCCACAAAGTATCTCTGGGATACTGAGCATCCAGAATTTAGCATGTCATGTCATATTATAGGTAAAAACAAGTAATGTCGAAGTAACATCATAACATCATGAATATGAATGTGTTGATAACAGAACTTAGATTAAAACAAAAAGAAGTCAGATGGAACTTTAATTTCAAGCACACAAAATGCAAAAAGGTGCAAAATACTGAGACACCTTAAGTGTAGAGATTGTTTCCAGAATGATCATTATCAATCTCATTACATGCTCATAATTTTTATTTGGAAAACAAAACCACTGAGGTGTCTCGGAAAGGTGTCATATATATTAAAGTGTTATGAATAATGTTATTGATTGATTGCTGCACACATGGTTTAAGAAAAAAAAAGTCTGGTTTTAATAAGCATTACAGCTCTCAAACTGCCATTCTCAAAGTTACTAATGATGTCCCGATGGATTCTGTGAGCAGCGTTAGTTCTGCTTGAGCTGACCTCAGCATTCAACCTGTCTCATCATATAACTCTGATAGATCAGGACTTGTCCCTGCTGTTTTGGATAATCCAGAGAACACACTATTAACAGGAACTATTTCTTAAGGAGTAAGTGTTTCCAGTGAAAACTGCTCACAGCAAGGTCCAGAGTAAAAAGGACACTGGAATCAAAAATTTGGAGGCACAATGATGTAATAATAAAAAAATAACCATAATTAATTTGCTTTTATTTCTTCCATGGTTTGAGACCAAGGGAGATATTAATGTCACAAGTACTGTGGATAATGTTATTATCATTAGTGGGGTATTCTATGTCCTGAGTAAATAACCAATTGGGTGTCCTAATGCCATTATGGACGGCATTGTTGGGAATGTTCAGGCAAACAAACCCTAAACAGGATACTTTCTTCATATATCAGAAATGCATCCCAGCTATCAAAATTTGTGACCCCCACAGCATTTACAAGGGGTGGTAACAGCTATCATAATAAAGCCTGCAATATAAAAACATTTTCAATGGCAATGTGGCTTAAATCTCTAATCAGGTCACAGAACTTGACCGGTCACACCTCCTAATTATGGACATAGAGGGCCATACCAGTGTTTGTGGATGTATTTTTATGTATTTTATGCATTTTTGTTTGTTTGTTTTTTTGTTGTTGGTTTTTTTTTTTGCCATTGGTTTTCAGTAAAATTCCTGCATGATGAAAATAACTCCTAAAAAGTTGTTGGAATTGTGTAATCCCGCATAAGTTTCAACAACAATGTAACTTTGACCAAGATCAATGCAGACTTGAAGTTCACTGTAATGTACTGCACAACTCAAGGAAATTTGGGAGTCTATGGGAATGAATGGAAACCATTAAATGGCAAAAAATACAATCAAATTTCAAAAACACTGCAGCAGTGATGTAACTGTGTGATTGTAGTATACGGGTTCAAACATAAAAAATTACCAGTGTGACCCTTTAAACTTCATCTCGTTCAGATAACCTTTATTAAAGTTTGGGTCGGATAAGCTTCATCTCAAAACTGAGGTGACCATGCATTTGTCTGTTCATTGTCTTATTAAGGGATCCAGCTGGGGCCCTGGATGGGTGCACTTATTTGACCCATTTTATCCTCCTTGTATTTGTCCCAGTTTTTTTTTTTTTCTTTTTCTGTGCTTTTCCATTCATGTGTAAAATTTTCTTTCTTTTTTTTGCTAGTTTTTATTTTTCCCTTCACTGTTTGTAAAGCACTTTGCATATCAAATTTACATTACATATTTACTCTATATTATGTCATTACAGCAGCCAAAAGCGATGTACAATGTGTACAGAGACATAAACCAGGACAGCCTCAACATTAATTAATAAATTTTCATATTCCCCTACAAAATAGAGAAGTTATTCAAGCTTTGCTCATTTGTGTGTAACAAGTAGGTCAGAAACCAGAATGCTAAATAGGATACTTGTGTTTTGTACAAAAAATTTACATATTTTTGCACAAAATATTTTTAAACTAAAGCTACCGTGTGTTATTTTGGGCCCAACCCACACACTGTTCCTTTGTGAGATTTATCTTGTACCGTGATCCACAGTAGAACAACCAGCATCTAAAATAGCCAAATAAAAGAGAGTAGGGTTTTCTTTTTTTTTTTTTTTTTTTGGACAGTGTTTACGGGAAGGCTGTCTTCAGCTGTGCAGTGGAGATGTGTTTGCTTTCACACCACTCTAGAGAACATAAGCAGAGACATTATCTCCATTCCCATCTGATCTGGCCAGGTAGGGCCGCAGCAGCGGCATAGGCAGGCAAAGACTCCAAATGGAGTTGAGGTATTTGCCTCTCAGGCATCTGAAGTCAGACGGTGAGAGCAAGCAGCCTTGCAATGATGTGATCCTGATGAAGTCATT